>NC_134827.1:101708756-102336372 GCF_004210375.1 Tachypleus tridentatus
TATAATTAGGGTTGGTGAAAGAGAGTAAATTGGTTGTTTCTTGGTTATGGTAGACGTTAATTGAAATAATGAAGGTTATTAACCTTGAGAAATAAAATAAGATTACAGGGACACACTGAAGGGTTAACTAATATGTTGAATATCTTGTACCCTTTAGTAATATTACGCGTGTGTTTGGTATTCAAGAAATGGATGTTTTTATTCCTTGCCAATGCAGGTCAGTGTGATGTTGATTTTGGTAACCATGGTAACCCGAGTTTCGAAGAATTTTATTAAAAGTATTATACCAAAACTTACTTCCAGTGGTCGATATGAAAGGTTTAATATTTTTGTAAAAAAAAACAAAAAACTGCTATCGTCTTTACGCATGAGCAGAAACTTGGTTCACAACTTTCAATACATAGACGATATCTTTTGCAAATGGTAATATGAAACCCGAGCAATATTTTTACGATTTATACATGATAGAACCTATATTTAATACTTACACGCTTTTGTAAATAAACCAATAATAATATTAGTATAATGTAGTATTGTTTGTAAACTTGAAATTATGGCTGAAACAGTCATTGGCAGAAGACGTGAAAGTAGGTTTTATTATGTGAGTATAGACTTTCGTAACATAGATCACTTAAACTGGCAAATATACAGATGAACTGAAAAAATATTTTTGTTGTTTTTTTTGACGGACGCGTATTGCAGATTCGACATTAGTTGTGTAATTACAGTTCATATTTAACATTTTGGTGACTGTAGAGCCCTCTAACGTCAGGGTTAAGTGATGTACTGATAACATTTTGGTGATTGTATAGTCCACTAACTTTATAGTTAATGAATTCACTGATAAACATTCTGATAATTTTATAGCCCCTAACGGCAGAGCTAATTAACTGAATAATTAGTTCAAACATCTGGTCTTGCATCACTCCTGTTTACTGTTGTAATTAGTTATTAGTTGTTTTCCTTATTTTCGTGTTTTTAATTATTTTATTGTGGCATCATTGTTATAAAACGATGAAGTAAAGTGCATTAACCCAACCAGATACTTCGAGAAGATATTTATTACATTTATTATGAAATCCATACGTCATTTCCTGTTTTACAGGAACATCACACGATGAATCAATGATAACTTCCGTCTTAATAAAATAAAAATTTAACTAGCCTATTAAACCACACACAGTTGAACAAGAAATTACCACCCTACTGGCAGGAACATGTAACTAATCAATCACGTCACTTTAAGAAGCAATTATCTCTCTCCTTTTTCTCTTTTTTTTAACTATTGTTAAAATTAGCGGTGGTTACCGATAAGTAGTTCTTGTTGTCTCTAGTCTGTTTTCAAGAAACAAAATAGATCTAAAGAAATTAGAAGCTATAGTATATTTACTCTTTAGACAAAAACAATTATAATTACGATAATAGTTTTGTAGTACTACCTGTTACGCGGGCAGCGCTAATCTGTGACACTGGTTGCTAAGCAACTAATTCAAAACATACCGTATTTTCCAGTTAATAAGCCGAATCGCCGAATAAGCCGAGGCCAATTTTCAGCTCTGAACATGAGGGTGTTTGCTTATTACCGCCCAATAAGCCGAGGCCATTTTTAAGAAGTGACAAGTTTCTTCAAAATGATTTCTTAGTCTCGTTTCAGCGTCAGCATGCATGTTGTGTGTGGATCATTTGGCGTTCTGTAGTAAAAGCAGAACGTGTCGTATTGAGACAGAGATGGAATCAATATGTCATTCGTTATTGGCTCCACCTCACTGTAATTAGGTAACCAATGAAATTCCAGAAACACCGTTTCACTGTAGTCTTAACGTGCTTTGCTGATGGGACAAAATTACCGCCTATGGTAATTTTCAAAATAAAAACATTTCCTAAGAAGAACAAATTTCCGAAAGGAGGGTGATCGGCCAATAAGCCGACCCCCCCAAAATCAGGTCCAAAATTTAGGGCCAGAAATTCGGCTTATTAGGCGGAAAATACGGTAACTGAAGAACACAACATTCAGTGGGTGAGTTTCATTTCATTAAAATATACTGCAATTCAGAAACATAAAATTCTAAAGCAGTTCATAAACTAAACTCAGGTTGCAGTCTAGAATGAGGTGGAGTCTGTAATGACACTATGGATAACATTTTGTGTTTATCAAAGTAGATATCATTCAAAACACAAAATCTTTACAGGCTAGCAGAGCACTCTGTTGTGAAATACTGTAGACACAATAAATGTTGTTTATGTGTGAAGTATCATTGTGATATTCTGTTATAGTTTTGTGAGTTCACATAATTTTAACATGTTATTACTTTAAAGAATCGAATGTGGCCTAATCGAAGCTTGGTGGACTATAGATCCGAGGATTCTTTATTCGCGTCCCGTTGCAACAAATACTATGCTTTATACTTTGAGACAATTATAGGATTGTTTGATTTTGAATTTCGCCTAAAGCTACACGAGGGCTATCTGCGCTAGCTGTCCATAATTTAGCAGTGTAAGACTAGAGGGAAGGCAACCAATCATCACTATCCACCGTCAACTCTTGGGCCACTCTTTTACCAACGAATAGTGGAATTGACTGTAATATTATAACACCCACACAGGCGAGCATGTTTAGTGTGACAGGAATTCGAACCCGCGACCTTCAGATTACGTATTGAGTGCCTTAGCCATCCGGCCATGCCAACCCAGTTATAGGAGTCACATTGATTATTTGTTTCTTTAAAGTTAAGCACAAAGCAACAATGAAATATCTATGCTCTGCCCACCACGAGTATCGAAACCCGGAATATAGTGTCTTAAATTGATATACACACCTCTGCATTACTATGGGGGGGGGAAGTCACGTTGAAATACAACTAATCTATTAGGGTAGTCCAAGAGTTGGCGGTGGGTTCTGTTGATTAACTTTCTTTGCAATAGTCTATCGGTATTAAAATAAGAGAGCACAGTCTTTGTACTTGTGTATAGCTTTGTGCAAAATTTCGAAAAATACATTTGTACACAGATAAAACGTTATGAAACTGACCACCAATATTAGCACAAGGACAATATACGTCATCGGTGAGTAACGCAGGAGAAATTCGTGTTTTATTTTATCCTAAAGTCGTTTTGGTACAGTAGTTAGGATTTTGTCACATAATCACGTGACTTGTCAACAAACCGACTCTCGTCATTACTATAACGTAAATCCGGCTCAAGTAAGAATAAAAAAAATTCGAAACTGGGAACCATGTTTACATTCACCTAAACCTCCAAGTGAATCTCACCTCTGCAGTCCGGTACCTGAAACCTTCAAAATCCAAAACTAAGGTAATTCGTGTCACAATGCCCCCTATGCGATAATAAAGTTGAATTTAAATCATTTTGTCGGAATCAATAAGAATTTTAAAATTCATCGAAGCTCACGAGAATTAGGTTTAGAAGTTCATCCGTTATCGTCATGTATCAGAGGCCGTGAATCATAAAAAGCAACCAATCGTTTGAACATTTTAAAATTTAGGGTTACAACGGTAGAACGCTGTTGTTACGTTTGTGTTAAGCTGACTCGTAGCTGCGTGTACGTGTACATCGTCATGTTTCTCTCTGTGACTCGTAACTGCGTGTACGTGTACATCGTCACACGTTTCTCTCTGTGACTCGTAACTGCGTGTACGTGTACATCGTCACGTTTTCTCTCTGTGACTCGTAACTGCGTGTACGTGTACATCGTCTGATGTTTCTCTCTGTGACTCGTAACTGCGTGTACGTGTACATCGTCACATGTTTCTCTCTGTGACTCGTAACTGCGTGTACGTGTACATCGTCTTATGTTCTCTCTCTGTGACTCGTAACTGCGTGTACGTGTACATCGTCACACGTTTCTCTCTGTGACTCGTAACTGCATGTACGTGTACATCGTCACATGTTTCTCTCTGTGACTCGTAACTGCGTGTACGTGTACATCGTCACATGTTTCTCTGTGACTCGTAACTGCGTGTACGTGTACATCGTCACATGTTTCTCTCTGTGACTCGTAAACTGCGTGTACGTGTACATCGTCTTATGTTTCTCTCTGTGACTCGTAACTGCGTGTACGTGTACATCGTCTTATGTTTCTCTCTGTGACTCGTAACTGCGTGTGTACGTGTACATCGTCTGATGTTTCTCTCTGTGACTCGTAACTGCGTGTACGTGTACATCGTCTTATGTTTCTCTCTGTGACTCGTAACTGCGTGTACGTGTACATCGTCTTATGTTTCTCTCTGACTCGTAACTGCATGTACGTGTACATCGTCACACGTTTCTCTCTGTGACTCGTAACTGCATGTACGTGTACATCGTCACATGTTTCTCTCTGTGACTCGTAACTGCGTGTACGTGTACATCGTCTTATGTTTCTCTCTGTGACTCGTAACTGCGTGTACGTGTACATCGTCTTATGTTTCTCTCTGTGACTCGTAACTGCGTGTACGTGTACATCGTCTTATGTTTCTCTCTGTGACTCGTAACTGCGTGTACGTGTACATCGTCTTATGTTTCTCTCTGTGACTTGTAATTGTGTTTAGGTACACTTAATTTTATAAAGAACCTTTGAATGTAACGATCACGTATTCAGTAGAACGTAAAGTAATAATTATACGTATTGTAATCTTGGATGCATGAGGCATTCGTAACATTCCGATTTTCAAAGTTTATTGGTTGCTTGAAATTAAGCATAAAGCTACACAACAATAGGCTATCTGTGCTCTGCTTACCACGGTATCGAAACCCAGCTTCTAGCGTTCTAAGTCCACCAGACATGCCGCTGTGATACTGGGAGGCATGATTTCAAGGAGTGTCATATTTTATCTTTAAGCATATATCATTACAAGTATTGTGTATTTAGGTCGACAAGTCACCTACAAGGTACTTAAGTTCATTGACCAGTTTACGAAGCAGTACTTTGTTTTATAACGTGTTTGAAAATACAAGATCTCAAAAGTAAGGACATGGTTTTGTTGATACGAGAAAAGGCCGCACATTTTGATAAAACTTTGTTCCTCAAATATATCTCGTTTAACACTATAGTTTACTTCCTGTGGCTTAAGACGGAACCACGGATCGGATTGACTCGTGGTTTACTTCCTGTCTTTTACAACGGAACCAGAGATCAGTCACAAGTGGTTTACTTCCTGTCTTTTAAAACGGAACCGGAGATCAGTCATTGGTGGTATACTTCCTGTCTTTTAAAATGAAACCACACATCAATCACTCGTGGCTTACTTCCTGTCTTTTTGAAATGAAACCACACATCAATCACTCGTGGCTTACTTCCTGTCTTTTAAAATGAAACCACACATCAATCACTCGTGGCTTACTTCCTGTCTTTTTAAAATGAAACCACACATCAATCACTCGTGGCTTACTTCCTGTCTTTTTAAAATGGAAACACAGAGCTATCACAAGTGGTTTACTTCCTGGCTTTTTTAAAATGGAAGCAGAGATCAGTCACTCGTGATTAACTTCCTGTCTTTTAAAACGGAAACGTATATCAATCACACTTGCTTTACTTCCTGTCTTTTAAAACGGAAACGTATATCAATCACACGTGGTTTGCTTCCCGCCTCACGGATCGGATCGCCTTGTGTTTTCGTTCCAGCTTGTTAAGACGGAACCACGAAAATAATTATCATGTGGATAATCACATGGTTAGTTCCTGTTCCTCAACCCGATACCAAGGAGTGGCTATTCCACGAGCAGTTTTCACTGTGCTGCGGTGAAAGTCGACGTTAGTAACGTAAAGAAATCTACTTTAAGTATCTGAACATTCTTTTTTTGGAAGTTTTGTGATGACAATTTAACGTAATTTTTTTTAAAACAGAAACCAGCCCTTACCTAAGTTCGGTAACAATGGGAGCTTTGGAAGTTACGACAGTTAAAGATAATGGACTAAAAATAACTTAATATGTAATAAGTTGAACGAACTGCATTAACAGACGTCTTACGCATCAGTTAATTCGAGGTTCGTAGACAATTTGTTTATTTCGTTAGAACAAGGATTTGTCCACGGTTAGAAGAAATACTTTTAACAAAAGGCTTAAAAGAAGGGGCCTAATATCTTGGATCAGCTATGATAGTTGTTGTTTTAAACGTTCCTTGTTAGGACGTAAAACGTGTAAATTATGCCATTGTTATTCAAACGTAGACGCATATAACCGTTTTTTTTTTCTTTTAATGGAAATATTGTGTCTTTAATATCAGGTTCATTCGGTCTAATATATGTTACCTGTTTCAAGTGCATCACTTTACGTTTTCTTGTTTTTCTGGAAAGTTTGAGAAAACCGCTTGTTCCAACCATTAGTCAAGTGTGGTCCGCGTCTCAGTGGTATGGTGATATGTTTAGGAACTCACGCCCCTAGAAACCGGGTTTCAATATCCGTGGTGGTCAGGACTAGCAACAAGTGTTTACAATTGTGAGAAACAGTGCTTCTTAGCTAGCAACAAGTGTTTACAATTGTGAGAAACAGTGCTTCTTAGCTAGCAACAAGTGTTTACAATTGTGAGAAACAGTGCTTCTTAGCTAGCAACAAGTGTTTACAATTGTGACAAACAGTGCTTCTTAGCTAGCAACAAGTGTTTACAATTATGAAAAACAGTGCTTCTTAGCTAGCAACAAGTGTTTACAATTGTGACAAACAGTGCTTCTTAGCTAGCAACAAGTGTTTACAATTGTGACAAACAGTGCTTCTTAGCTAGCAACAAGTGTTTACAATTGTGACAAACAGTGCTTCTTAGCTAGCAACAACTGTTTACAATTGTGACAAACAGTGCTTCTTAGCTAGCAACAACTGTTTACAATTGTGACAAACAGTGCTTCTTAGCTAGCAACAACTGTTTACAATGTGACAAACAGTGCTTCTTAGCTAGCAACAAGTGTTTACAATTGTGAGAAACAGTGCTTCTTAGCTAGCAACAAGTGTTTACAATTGTGACAAACAGTGTTTCTTAGCTAGCAACAAATGTTTACAATTGTGACACAGTGCTTCTTAGCTAGCAACAAGTGTTTACAATTGTGACAAACAGTCTTCTTAGCTAGCAACAAGTGTTTACAATTATGAGAAACAGTGCTTCTTAGCTAGCAACAACTGTTTACAATTGTGACAAACAGTGCTTCTTAGCTAGCAACAAATGTTTACAATTGTGACAAACAGTGCTTCTTAGCTAGCAACAAATGTTTACAATTGTGACAAACAGTGCTTCTTAGCTAGCAACAACTGTTTACAATTGTGACAAACAGTGCTTCTTAGCTAGCAACAAGTGTTTACAATTGTGACAAACAGTGCTTCTTAGCTAGCAACAACTGTTTACAATTGTGACAAACAGTGCTTCTTAGCTAGCAACAACTGTTTACAATTGTGACAAACAGTGCTTCTTAGCTAGCAACAAGTGTTTACAATTGTGACAAACAGTGCTTCTTAGCTAGCAACAACTGTTTACAATTCTGACAAACAGTGCTTCTTAGCTAGCAACAACTGTTTACAATTGTGACAAACAGTGCTTCTTAGCTAGCAACAAATGTTTACAATTGTGACAAACAGTGCTTCTTAGCTAGCAACAAGTGTTTACAATTGTGACAAACAGTGCTTCTTAGCTAGCAACAAGTGTTTACAATTGTGACAAACAGTGCTTCTTAGCTAGCAACAAGTGTTTACAATTGTGAGAAACAGTGCTTCTTAGCTAAAAACAAGTTTACAATTGTGAGAAACAGTGCTTTAGCTAGCAACAACTGTTTACAATTGTGACAAACAGTGCTTCTTAGCTAGCAACAACTGTTTACAACTGTGACAAACAGTGCTTCTTAGCTAGCAACAACTGTTTACAATTGTGACAAACAGTGCTTCTTAGCTAGCAACAACTGTTTACAATTGTGACAAACAGTGCTTCTTAGCTAGCAACAAATGTTTACAATTGTGACAAACAGTGCTTCTTAGCTAAAAACAAGTTTACAATTGTGACAAACAGTGCTTCTTAGCTAGCAACAAGTGTTTACAATGGTGAGAAACAGTGCTTCTTAGCTTAGCAACAACTGTTTACAATTGTGACAAACAGTGCTTCTTAGCTAGCAACAAATGTTTACAATTGTGACAAACAGTGCTTCTTAGCTAAAAACAAGTTTACAATTGTGAGAAACAGTGCTTCTCAGCTAGCAACAACTGTTTACAATTGTGACAAACAGTGCTTTTTAGCTAGCAACAACTGTTTACAATTGTGAGAAACAGTGCTTCTTAGCTAGCAACAACTGTTTACAATTGTGACAAACAGTGCTTCTTAGCTAGCAACAAATGTTTACAATTGTGACAAACAGTGCTTCTTAGCTAGCAACAAGTGTTTACAATGTGAGAAACAGTGCTTCTTAGCTAGCAACAAGTGTTTACAATTGTGACAAACAGTGCTTCTTAGCTAGCAACAAGTGTTTACAATTGTGACAAACAGTGCTTCTTAGCTAGCAACAAGTGTTTACAATTGTGACAAACAGTGCTTCTTAGCTAGCAACAAGTGTTTACAATTGTGAGAAACAGTGCTTCTTAGCTAGCAACAAGTGTTTACAATTGTGAGAAACAGTGCTTCTTAGCTAGCAACAAGTGTTTACAATTGTGAGAAACAGTGCTTCTTAGCTAGCAACAAGTGTTTACAATTGTGACAAACAGTGCTTCTTAGCTAGCAACAAGTGTTTACAATTGTGACAAACAGTGCTTCTTAGCTAGCAACAACTGTTTACAATTGTGACAAACAGTGCTTCTTAGCTAGCAACAACTGTTTACAATTGTGACAAACAGTGCTTCTTAGCTAGCAACAAGTGTTTACAATTGTGACAAACAGTGCTTCTTAGCTAGCAACAAGTGTTTACAATTGTGAGAAACAGTGCTTCTTAGCTAGCAACAACTGTTTACAATTGTGACAAACAGTGCTTCTTAGCTAGCAACAACTGTTTACAATTGTGACAAACAGTGCTTCTTAGCTAGCAACAAGTGTTTACAATTGTGAGAAACAGTGCTTCTTAGCTAGCAACAAGTGTTTACAATTGTGACAAACAGTGTTTCTTAGCTAGCAACAAATGTTTACAATTGTGACACAGTGCTTCTTAGCTAGCAACAAGTGTTTACAATTGTGACAAACAGTGCTTCTTAGCTAGCAACAAGTGTTTACAATTGTGAGAAACAGTGCTTCTTAGCTAGCAACAAGTGTTTACAATTGTGACAAACAGTGCTTCTTAGCTAGCAACAAGTGTTTACAATTGTGACAAACAGTGCTTCTTAGCTAGCAACAACTGTTTACAATTGTGACAAACAGTGCTTCTTAGCTAGCAACAAATGTTTACAATTGTGACAAACAGTGCTTCTTAGCTAAAAACAAGTTTACAATTGTGACAAACAGTGCTTCTTAGCTAGCAACAAGTGTTTACAATTGTGACAAACAGTGATTCTTAGCTAGCAACAAGTGTTTACAATTGTGACAAACAGTGCTTCTTAGCTAGCAACAAGTGTTTACAATGGTGAGAAACAGTGCTTCTTAGCTAGCAACAAGTGTTTACAATGGTGAGAAACAGTGCTTCTTAGCTAGCAACAACTGTTTACAATTGTGACAAACAGTGCTTCTTAGCTAGCAACAAGTGTTTACAATTGTGACAAACAGTGCTTCTTAGCTAAAAACAAGTTTACAATTGTGACAAACAGTGCTTCTTAGCTAGCAACAACTGTTTACAATTGTGACAAACAGTGCTTCTAAGCTAGCAACAACTGTTTACAATTGTGACAAACAGTGCTTCTTAGCTAGCAACAACTGTTTACAATTGTGACAAACAGTGCTTCTTAGCTAGCAACAAATGTTTACAATTGTGACAAACAGTGCTTCTTAGCTAAAAACAAGTTTACAATTGTGACAAACAGTGCTTCTTAGCTAGCAACAAGTGTTTACATTGTGACAAACAGTGCTTCTTAGCTAGCAACAAGTGTTTACAATTGTGACAAACAGTGCTTCTTAGCTAGCAACAAGTGTTTACAATTGTGACAAACAGTGCTTCTTAGCTAGCAACAAGTGTTTACAATTGTGACAAACAGTGCTTCTTAGCTAGCAACAAGTGTTTACAATTGTGACAAACAGTGCTTCTTAGCTAGCAACAAGTGTTTACAATTGTGAGAAACAGTGCTTCTTAGCTAGCAACTAGTGTTTACAATTGTGACAAACAGTGCTTCTTAGCTAGCAACAAGTGTTTACAATTGTGACAAACAGTGCTTCTTAGCTAGCAACAACTGTTTACAATTGTGACAAACAGTGCTTCTTAGCTAGCAACAAGTGTTTACAATTGTGACAAACAGTGCTTCTTAGCTAGCAACAAGTGTTTACAACTGTGACAAACAGTGCTTCTTACACTCACCATTCTAATATATCAAACATTGAAGCCGTGATATCCTCCCCACACACCACTTCCTAACCTCCAAATCCTGGTGACGTCAACGAGTGCGAGTAACACAAGATATCTGAAAATAGTAATCACAAAGTGAACGGTTAGTGCCCTCATAATTAAACGTACTCTACGTATGCTGTTTCTGTTATATTTTTAAAGCTCAACAGGTGGTAGGTGTATCGTACAGCACGTAAGTATAAAGAGAGAGAAAAACGAAGTTAAAGAACTGATACTGAATCAAACAGGTCTTACTCGTAAACTCAAGTGATGTGTTTGACATCTTTTATTGCTTGCTTGATAGACTAGTGTCAGAGTTTGATACCTTCCTACT
Source organism: Tachypleus tridentatus (assembly GCF_004210375.1). Lineage (NCBI taxonomy): Eukaryota > Metazoa > Arthropoda > Merostomata > Xiphosura > Limulidae > Tachypleus > Tachypleus tridentatus. Next base: position 101,719,514 of record NC_134827.1, read on the forward strand.
GGATATTAAAAAATAATGACTAATTAAATAGTTTCTTTAGTGAAATTAAAACACAAATTAGGCAGCCGATAAAAAATAATCCTACCAGGTTTCTTTCTGCTTATCTATCAATTTAAGTTTTGAATTATAACTTTTATCTAAACTACGGTTTACTCATAAATGGAGAGGATGTAACACAGCGATAAACGGTGAATGCGTTATAAAAGTGACAGTCATATAATTTAAAGAACTGGACAAAGTCTTTATGATACTAGGTTATGCTGGCTGTCTTTATTGTGGTCATTAGTTCAAAATTAGGGACAGCTGTTTCTGAACACTTAGGATTCCCTGACCTGACCTTTCAGGTTGAACCTTAAGATTCCCTTAACTGGCTTTTCAGGTTGAAATTTCTGATGTGAAACACTGATCGATAACAGATGATGTCAGTATATGTTTAGTATATGACAGATATATACTAAAATATATATATATAGCTGTATGAGAGAGAGATACGACTATGTTAAAAAGACAAGGATATGAGTTTTAACATAATAATAATGTTGACAAATAAGTAACTTTGCGACGTATACTACGACATACATATGTGAATTGAAATATTGTCCTACTGTAAACTATTTAAAGCCAAATCGAGAAAACTAAAAACGAAAAGAATTTTATTGTGTGATTTTCGGCTGGTTACACTGATTAAAAACCAGTAATGTTTTCCGTGTAACAGTGTAGGTTGTTGTGTGCTAGATTATGTTGTGTATATGGTGCGTCAAGCTAAAGGTAGCGATGTGTGACCCTTGTTATGAGTAATGCCATTACAAAAATAAATAAAAGGCTTAGTTTAAAATACCTCACTCTTAGACAACACAATAAATATATGCAGTTAGAACCGTGCTTAAAGTTCTTAACTGCTGGCTTAAACCACTGTGAAAGATTTTTCTGCTGTGAGCAGGCAGGTTAATAGTATAGAAAATCATATTGTAGTTGAGATTTTTTATATGTCCTGAAAAGGACCAGATTAATGGTTTGTCCGAGTGCCTGTAAATGTACTGAAAATCATATCAGAATTTTTTGATATCAGTTGTATTAGTTTAGTATAGGAATGTGCAGCTGATAGTAGTTGTGTTAAGGATGCTTCCACAGTAGTGCAATTTGCTGGCCAATTTGAATTCTTACTGTGCACAATATGAAAAATATAAGTCACAGAAGTTGAGTTGTTTTGTCATAGGTAACATCACAACACACTTTTGAAAAATCAAGAGTATGGCAAACTCTTGTTTTTTAGATATTCGTGTCTTAAACGACACCAGTGTATACTAACTACTGAAGTGTAACCACATTCCCACTGGACTTTATTTACACTTTAATTAGAAATTTCACTCTTTTAATTTTTAACCTATTCAGTGCCGTAGATGAGATAACTCGTCTAAGTCGATCGGTAACGCAGTGACACGGACAAGTTAATTCGTTATCAATAATACCTAACTTCAACGCTAGATGTCAGCACCATACACACATTTGACCTACTTGCAAACTGTTTCACTTTCGATCCAAAATGGCGTCACGTAAAAGTTGCAAAATGAAGAAGCATTAGAGTTGTATTTTGAACTTGGTTCGGAGTTGCCATAGCAGCTGAAATACTTGGTAGTCAACAGATTAAAGAAAATGTGGTTAAAATGTCAGGAAATTATAATATTCTGAAGCATGAGTTGGGAACAAGCGCTTAGAAGAAAATTTCTGTTGCCTTAAATAAAATAATTCACAACTCTATTGAAAAATCCATTATTCATTTATTGTCGTGTTAGGTATTTCATGAATTGTCAAGAAGGAACGTAAGAAAATAACGAAAGAGCTACGTCCATAAGTTTAGTTACAATATGTCTGTAAACCATATTAAAACTGTTCTTCAACTTTAAAGACAAACAACATGCGTCTAATACCTGACTGACGGAAAATCAACTCACGCGGGATCCACCGGATTAAGCAATTAAAATATAAGGTGGAGTAAAGACTTGATTGGCTAAGTTAGAAGATAAATGAAAGACCTAAACGATACGTTTCTTGTTTAATGTAAAATGTTTCTTTTCTAAATATTTTGTTTATATGAAATAAAAACATTTGATTAATTACATTTCAGTAGATAAACTTGACGCTCAATATGCACGATACCTGAATTAGTAAACGAGAATATAGCTCTTCAGTAGCTTCTCACCAGAGGGCATTATGTTAGGAAGACGTATCTTTTTAAATTCAGTTTGTTCGTGGACTTCCGTTCAAAGCTACTCAAGGGTTACCTACGCTAGCATCCCTGATTTTGAAGCGATAGATTAGATTAAAGGTAGTTAGACAACGCCACCTACAGCCGACTCTTGGCCTACTCTTTAACCAAAGAATAGTGGGTTTCACCGTCACATTATAACTCCTCCACGGCCAAGAAAGCTAGCATATTTAGTGACGGGAGCTCAAATCAATAATGAACTAAGGCCAAAATTCGTGTTATTTGTATCACGAACCAATCAGGGTGCGTTTCTCAAAGCATTAGATGGAAAAGATTGTATCACGAACCAATCAGGGTGCGTTTCTCAAAGCATTAGATGGAAAAGATTTGTGGAACCCAGACTGAATTCCAACAAAACCTTAGCTCATTTTCATATATCACTGAGGACAAATTTGGATCTCGTGTACTGTGTTGTACACATTGTAACACATTTAAATATTGAACTAAAACACTCTTAAATATGTAATCTGGCTACATTAACACCGTCACTTATGTGATAATTAGAATACAAAAACAAACCTGCAAATTCTATTGGGGTTCTAATGCGGATAGCTGTGTTCAGTATTTCCATGTTGGGTTAGGAGATGGTAGGTAGTTTCATCGACACTCGCTCGGGACGCCGTTCCCTCCGTTTCACTTGTTTGATAGACAAGATGTTAAGCTGAGAGAAAAACCACCACACAAAAACACGTGTTTTTCTTTGTATGCCAGTATCCACCATCTGTTGAAGATTAATATTTCATCAGTGACCTGAGTTGTTCACTCGTATTGTACGACACGAACCAGGTAAAAATAGTAAAAGAAAGACGTAGAAACATGCTTTGAAGTTCACTTGTATATCCCACCGTTCACGTTCTTACATCCCTGGAATATTATTGGCTCTGTTCGATTTAAATCTTTTTAGGTTTATATTTAGTTAATAATTTCTCTGAAAACAAACCTGTGTGTGATGATAAGATAAAAATGTAAAACAAGAAAAGTATAAAAAAAAAAATGGAAGTTTTGCCTGTTCTACCATTAGGCCTAGTAATTGTTTCACTTCTGTTATATTGTACCATTAGGCCTAGTAATTAGGCCTAGTAATTGTTTCACTTATGCTATATTGGGTTCTAAGAATGACTTGTTTTGTTAAAAATAAGAATATTTATTTTTATACTCTATACGTTTCACCGATATTTATTTTGAGTTTTATAATTATGTAATCAAATAAGGAAAAACAAATGTTCAGGTCTTTCTCTCTAGTTTCATAATAAACACACAATATATATTAGCAGTTTTATAAAGGGCTTTAGAGATGCAGTGCAAAACGGTTTATAAAATAACAAAAAAAAATACAAGTTTAAGACACTCCCAGATACACAATAATTTGTATAAGAAATCATAAACTCGTTTTTGTGTGCGTGTGTGTTTTGTTTTTTGTTTCTTTTAGAATATATGTGATATAACTGTGGATATGGTCGTGTGAACTGTTTTTGTAGCTAAACACAAAGTTACAGAGTATCGAAACACAATGTGTTTCAACACTGACCACTGAGCCGTCAGGGAAACATTCATGTGAATAACACGGTGTGTATTCGTCATCGGCTGCTGCTGTCTCTACGCAAACTGTTAGCATTCGTTCACTCACTGAAAGTCTTTGAGGTTACGAAAACTTGTTTATATGCGTGTAACTTTGGCGGTTACTCGTAACAGTTCCACGTTACATTATTAGTTGTTAGCGTAGGATGTGGCGCAGAAGATCCATTATTCGCGATTTGTTCCGTAAAAATGCAATCCACACTTTAGGCCTAAGAATGCGCTATAAGTAACGTAGTAGTTGGTGACGGGCGTGTTCAATCACTTAATAATTAGTAATGGCTGTGAACGGATAACTTTTAATTAATTTTACGTGTAAACCTGAAACAAAGTAACGTAAACAATGGAACTAGACAATATATCACGTTTATTGAGTCATCAGTACCAAGTGGTTTAGTGTGACGATTTCTTACCACCCTTCTAAGAGTTGGTATTGTAATTTGGTCTTTGAGTGCTTGCCTGTCTGTCTTTCCGCGCACGTGCTTCGAAAACTAATAGACCGACGCACCTGAAAGTTACACAACATGGAAAGTCGGTCAAGCACAGCCCTCCATGAATTAGGTGCAGATTCTGTTTCACCGTGAAGTATATTTTCATAAGGGAAAGATAGAGCATGTTTATGGTTCTATGTTAATAACTTTATCAAATGTGATTGGATTTGTACCAGTTTTGATATAGAAATTAAGGTTGAATATTCATCACTCTACAGAAATGATCCGGATTGTTGGTTATTTCAGATAAGAGAAGCAGGGTTTTCTCTGTTTTCGAAGGTGAAATTTTAAGTTGTATAACCCTTAAAAAGACCAGCGGGGCTATAAAGGTATGTAGTTTATATGGTTGTTCTTGTTCATTAGGACTGTCGCTGGAACTAAACTGTTTCGTGTTTGCCGACATATAGTACCAAGTGTTTCCGTATTACCATCAGTTCGTTAATACCGAATGTTGTAAGCTGTACATATTAACACTAAATGTCTCGTGTACTGACACAGTTGTACAAGTTCTCTTGTTCTAAAACATTCATTGTTGTCAGATATATGTATTTCTGTGTATTAATACCGACCATAACACGTGTACTTTCACATCAGTTTCACGTGTCTTCATGTTATGACACATTTTGTGTGCCTCATTTATCATTGTTCGTAGAACTTTATTTTTACAGCTTCCGGATTTCTAATTCGATCTTTAATTAATAATGTGTTGTATTTGTTCATCATTTTGTTATTTCTAGATGAGTCTTTGTAATAACTGACAATGTATTCTGGTTTTATAATGTGTAAATTTCACGTGTCCAGTTTTTTGCTGTTTCCCTTTTAAGGAGATATATGAAAACTGATTAAGCCCGCCAGCTCTTAATTCTGTTTATATTTGTGCTGTTTAATAAACAGTTTTATTACACTTCCTTGTGAGTTCCTTTATTTCATACACCATTAATTTGATCTCGGTAGCATTCTGAAATTAATGTCTTGTATACAATTCATAATATACTACAACTGACCAGTGCTTAAACTTTTTAATGGTCGTTAGAAGGTTTTACTGAAGGTCCTATCTCGGCGATGAATAACTGTATAATATAGATTACTTCGATTAAAACCACTTTAACCCGCCCATTTAACAAACGAATCTTCACAAACACGAGTATCACCTATCCTTTTAACACCCAAACAACCTTCACGTATAAAGTAATGTTGTTTTTATGATCGAAAGGTCAGTAGTTCTCTGAAGATTTTTAAAAATATTTACATTATACTGATCTCCTATGACAAATGTAATGTTTTGTGATCTTAGACTTAATATTATATATACAGATTAGGCAGGAAAATGGAAATTATATTTAAAATGATTCTTATGTGTAAGTTCTATTGCGATATAATGGATTTAAGTCTCTGACAAACATTTAGTCCTATGAGCAGTTTTGTTTGTGCTGTAAACTTGTCTTTTTCCTGGTGTCAGGCGTGACTGTAAATCCAAGGGTTCCCTAATTCGCGTTCCACTTTCACAAGAACACTCCTCTTCTTGGAACTGTCACTGCGCTATAATAGTGAATGTCAAATCCAAATATTCGGTCAGACGAAAGTAGCCTAAAAGTTGGCAGTGGATACAGTTGACTAGCTGCATTCTCTATAGTCTTTCAGCTCAATACCAGGAACGAACATGCGCAGAAGCCATTATGTAACTTTACGTGAAAATTCTAAACAAATAAGGCTTTCTAGTGTTAGACAGTGGAGATTCCTAGTGGTTTTTACGGCAAGTCTCAAGCCACGGACAGCTCATTGTGTAGCTTTGTGTGGAGACAGAAAGAATTGGGTGAAAAGGAACACATCTGTCCACTTGTCCAACCTAACCAATAGGACAAAAGACAGACTACATACTTCATCAGAATTCTTGTTAAGTGGCATTATTTTAACTTGGAGCATTGGACGTTAATACGATGTAACTTACGCGCATGCCCAGTATCGTTTAAGAGATAGGCATGGATTTGAGATCGCACTCTTCCCTTCGTAAACTTCTCTATGTTCCGTTTCATTTCACATACCTATCTATATATACACAAGTTACTTAGGACTAATAATAATTAACTTAATTAAAGTAAGAACACAATCAGTTTTTCGTCCTATTATCAGCTTTTGTCACATGATCTTAGAAACTCTTTGTTTTCATGCCAATGTCCTACTTGTTCATAAAACTCGTTTGTCCAGTAGATAATGAAACCCGTGGCGTAACTGCATGTCTGTTAACAGATTCGAAACATTTTTTTAATGAACTAGTTAATAAGTTAAACTGACGTTTGGTAAAGCGCCCCCTCCCTAAAAAAAAAACGGATCTTAAATTACAATTATATTTGTGGTGATTTATTATTAGTCATGTCTATTTAGTAGCTGTAAATTCCATTCATCATGTCATGGTATTCATTTAAACAATGTTGAAGTGGAAATGAATCAGCTTTCACGCTGCTCTTAGTGTTTTTTTTACTGTGCTATTAAAAAGACACGACGTCCGAATTGAAACGATAAGTGTCCTTTTGGTGTCTATTGAATGACTGACAGACAACAAGGTGGTGCAAGTGATTAAAACAGGTGACCCCTTCACGTGGTTTTCATTTTATTTTATCCTTATTAACTTATTTATCCCTGGTTCTTCTAACGTATAGAGTTATTTAGGTAACAATTTTGCCAAAATAAGAGAGATTTATAAGTTTAACCTATGGCCCTAAAAGCTAATATCATTGGGCTGTAGTTTAGACTGTCGGTCTTGAATGGCAACATGCTAGTCTTAAGAAACATAACAAAGCTAATTACGAAGTAATTTCAATCAGTATTTCTAAAATCGCCGGTGTACCTAACACCTGTTGTTCCTCACCATATTTAGATCTTAGCGAATACCAGTCTTTCTTTTAAAATTCTGGAACTTAAACCTAAACAGAGTTTATATGCCATAAACGTAAATTCTAGTCTCATTTAAGCACAAAGCTACATAATGAGCTATCTCTGCTCTGTCAACCATGGGTATCGAAACCCAGTTTCTAGCAGTGCGAGTTCGCAGACATCCCGCTGTGCTACTAGGAGGGGGCACCAAAATAAATGAATATTTTCGGACTGAATTCCTTTACAAAGATATTTACATCACGCATGCTCATTACATTATTTCAACAGAAAGTAACGAAAGATATTTAAATGGTTTGTTTTGACGTGTTTTATTCTTTTTCCATTTTAGATCAAAGATCTTATCAACAGTCATGTAGGCACCGAAAACACCGTGAAAGAGCAGTTTTCTGAAGTAATTCAATCTCGCTAGAGAACCGAACCATGGATTCTCTCGAACTGTGACCAATATTTAAACCACCATTTTAACCAAAAGACGCTCTGAGGTACACCCAACTAGGCCATGAATCCAAATGGTCAATCACCAATGTGTCCAGGAGATCCAGGAGCAACTGTGATGGGTATGATGACTCATAATCATCATGGCGGAAATCCCATGATCCACATGCAGTCTCACTCGACGCAGCTTCCCACGTCAGCAAATACCGGTAGTGGGCGCTGTTGTGGCGGATGTGGTGGCAAAATAATGGACAGATTCCTCTTACATGCCATGGACAGGTACTGGCACACTGGATGTTTGAAGTGTTCTTGTTGCCAGGCAACCCTCGCTGACATCGGCAGCTCTTGTTACACAAAAGCAGGAATGATCCTCTGTAAAAACGACTACATCCGGTGAGAAAGTGTTCATTGTAGTTCTAGTTTTATAATAATTTTGATAATTGATACTTTATCTTGCGACACACACACACACACACACACACACACACACACACACACAAAAGTACTGTCCCTTTCGAAGAAATGATACAGGTTCCTATATCGTAATCGTTTGGGCGCGAGTCATCATCACCCACCGCCAACTAACTCTTGAGCTACTCTTTTAGCAATGAATAGTGGGATTGACCATCACGTTATAACCACTCCATGATTGATAGGGCCAGCGTGCTTTTGGTGGGACGTGGATTCTGTCCCTTGACCCCCCCAAGTTGCGGGTCAAGTGCCCTAACTGCCTAGTCATGTTGAGCGTTTCTGATTTTATACGCGTGTGCAAGCATACTTTGTGGAAATTCAAATCCGGAAAATAATCTGTGCAAAAAATTTGGACCTTTTCAAACAAATAACCACGAGTAATGTTTAACGCTTTCAATATCACCTGACAGGAGTGTTAATGATCTGGACTAGTGTTTCTTCCAGGCTGCGCAGCCGCACAACAACCAGTCAACCACTTCATTATGTCATCCGCGCACATTAGTGGGTAGTCTCAACACGATGATGGCCATAATAAGGCTGGCAGTTGATAGACTTAAGGCCCAAATAACCGACTTGTACCCATTACAAAGCAGTCTTAGTAGTCCAATAGGGTTGATGATCTAAAAGTACCCCGACCCTTAAAAAAAAAAAAAAAAGACAAAAACGTGCAGCCTACATCCGCATTACCTTGATATTGGTTCACATGAAAAACTTCATTCTGCACATGGATTGAAAAATTAGAGGGAGCTTTGGTCTGGATACGTTTAGAACCATTTCGAACGTCTTTCTAGTACATTTTTGTCTGTCTTTTCTCATTTCGATTCTGAGAAAAATAAGAGCCTCCGTGAAGGTTTCAATATGTGACTCAAAAACGGTGAGTTTTTATAACCCCAACATTTCACGCAGATACCCCCCAAAATTAAAGAAGTTTGGTGATCAATATTGTGTTCCATACCCGTTTTCATTATATGAATGTATTTCTTTTATAATAACTTGTTTACCTTCTTACCGGTTTCTCACATGCTATCTTTGATTTAACACAAATCGTATAACATTCGAATGTGTTAAATTAACAAACGTAATTGCTGGCGTCATCGTCTCTATAAATTCCACAAGATGAAAAAAACAAAAAAAACAGTTACGAAAACTGTCTGAAAACGTGTCTGAAAGAAATACGGGCCCCCAACTAGTACAGCGGCAAGTCTACGGATTTACAATACTAAAATCAGGGGTTCGATTCTCCTCGGTGGGCTCAGCAGACAGCCCGATGTGGCTTTGCTATAAGAACAGCACAAAGAAATACGGGCCCCCAACTAGTACAGCGGCAAGTCTACGGATTTACAATACTAAAATCAGGGGTTCGATTCTCCTCGGTGGGCTCAGCAGAAGGCCCGATGTGGCTTTGCTATAAGAAAAGCACAAAGAAATACGAGGAACAGTTACAATAATATTGTGATATTTTATTGTGATATTTTCACTTTTTGCCTTGTATTATAAACTACAATAAACCAGCCAAACGGAGCCGTGTTGAGCTTAAAATAACTTATCAAGTTTCGTTTGCGGACTTATATTTTAGTTTAGTCCAGCTTAAGGAAGACCCGGCATGGCTAGGTGGTTAAGGCATTAGACTCGTAATCCAAACATGCTCGCCCTTTCAGCCGTGGGAACGTTATAATGTGACGGTCAATCCCAATATTCGTTGGTAAAAGAGTAGCCCAAGAGTTGGCGGTGGGTGGTGAAGACTAGCTGTTTCGCCTCTAGCCTTACACTGCTAAATTAGGAAGGGCTATCTGCGATAGCCCTCGTGTAGCTTTGCGCGAAATTCAAAACAAATCAAACCAGCTTAAAGAACCACTTAATGGCATCAATCGTAAAATTATTTGTTGCTGGTTGTTTTGTTACCTTGTATACAACGTGAACAAAAATGTTGAAGGTTTTAAAATATATTTATGCTTTCAAAACTTGGATTAATCAACTAGAGAAGGACAAAACTTACTGTTATTATTTTTGGTTGTTTTTATAACTATACAAGTTCTTTCTGTTCTTCATTTTTTTAATCAGCTTTTGTAGAACAAATAATAATAATAGAACCTCGTTCACATCCAACTTAATTTGGGCCTTAAAAACGAGATAATTCCTGTGGGCTCGAGCAGCATCTGTTGAAAGCAAAAGAAACCATCACTTTTAAATTAAACGCCATCTATTTATCTTTTTTAATACTTTTTGAAAGGCTATATTGAAAATGTATTAAGCTGTAATTTTACAACCAAAGACGTAGACTTTTTTTCGGTTATTAAAAGAAAAAAAAATACGGTGCCCCATAATTTTCGACATTTCTTCCACGTGGCGACTCAGTATTCATCTCTCTTCGCTGAATATGCTCGCGCTTACTAAAAAACAAAGATTTTATTGGTTGGTTATGATCTCCCCTTCCCCAGCTACGCCAGGTTTTCTTGAGAAAATTTTCTTATTACAGCTGTTCTATTACCTAGGTTATCATTCGCATGGTGGACTGTAATAATGTCCATCATTTGTCTAAAGCAAGCCTTGTCATTCAGGTAACGTGATTTTTTTCTCCCTCGTTCGTTTAATCTGAAACGCACAACAAAAACTAGAGTCGTTTCAGTTGACGTCATAAAGATTTATCTTTCAGAATAATAATGGAAGGGGTCATGTACCATTTACAAGATTGGAAGAAGTCTCTAACCTCAAATATCGTAATTTTTCATATACAGGAGACTGAGGTATAAATTAAAAGACAATAACTATCTAAAGTAAGTGATAATATACAGGTTTTGTTTTTAGATCGAGAACTGGAAAAGACTGGATATGAGTAAAGAAAAGTTACTATATAGTGAGTGTTTAAAAAAACAACAGAATACATATTTGTCGTTTGCCGGAGGAGTAATTATTAATTAATTACGTTTCTTTAAACAGTTCTTTAGTTAATTGTGAGTTTGATCTTTTAATTTAATATATTTTTGTTGCGTTCTTATTTGTAATGAATAGTTGTTTGTTTGTCCTTTGAATTTCGTGCAAAGCTATTCAGGGATTATCTGCACGAGACATCCATAATTTAGTAGTGTGAGACTAGAGGGATGGCAGCTAGTCATCTTTACTTACCGCCGACTCTTGGACCACTCGTTACCAAATGATAGTTTTGTTAACCCTCTCATCATAACGCCTCCACAGCTGAAAGGACCATCATGTTTGGTGAAACAGGTTTCGAACCCGCGATCCTAAGATTGCGTGTCGAGCGCCCTCTAACCACCTGACCATGCCGGGCATGGAAATTTACAGACATTTATACAAGGCTACATGCGTTATAGAAGCTAGCTACTTTGTTCTGAACTAATGAAAACTTCCTGTTTGGTAGCGAGATTCGAACCAGCAACTTGCGATCAAGTGCCCTAACCACCAGACCAACTTGGGTACTTTCGTCGTTCACGATATTTTTAATACAATATGTATTCAAGATTTGTTACTGGTGCTAAAAGTATAAATTGTAACGTTAATAATCATGACTTGTAGCAGCTGCTACAAGTTGAACGTTTCTTGTACGATAAATAGCCTTGATTTGTAACTTTTGTTACAGGTGTCATTACGTATGGCGCAATATCTGTTTTTCATGTTTGCAGGTACCAATTTGTTTATCACCACATTTCATGCAACTTAATATCCATAATTCCTGCGGTTGTTACCAACTGTCAGGTGTAGTTTTTATTCGAGGCTTTGTTGCTGAATTGTAAGTAGATATAAAGGAAGTGGGATGGTGGATTGTTTGTCTTTAAAACTGGTAGTAAAATGGGCCGGATGTTAAGACTCGAATCGCAATCTTAAGGTCGACGGTTCGAATCTCGTTACCGATCATGCTTGCTATTTCGGACGTAGGGGCGTTATAATGTGACGGTCTATGATGTTTTGTTTTTTTGTAAAGAAGTAGTTAAATAATGGGTGTTGTTAGCTAGCCGCCCTCTTTTTAGTCTATCACGACTACACTAGGGATAGCTCGCGCAGATAGCCCTTGGTATTTTAAAACGAACCAGTAGAACCAAACGAAGTATTACAAAAGCGACTGATGGAAAGTCTGTGTTGTGGTATTCCATTTATTCAATAAGAATGGCAAAGTAACGTATTTAGTATTTTTGAAGTTCATTTCATACCTAACGTCACTTAGAGTTTGGGAGATAATTATCTCTGAATGGCGCTCATGATCTCAAGGATGACGTGTGGAAGTCAGTTATCAGGCGCTTCCAACCATTTCTATTAAACGTAATAGGCGACTGTAGTGAGTACCATTTCAAAATGCTCCGTAACTTACGTATCCGAACATGTATTCCCACCGAATGGAGCTGATTTAAAATGTCGTCGAGGCAGCTGACTGAATAAGACGTCACGAATCAGGTGATGTCACACAAGTTCCAGTGAACTGAGTCAAGCTCCATTGTTACTTGTAGCCTATTCACAGCCACCATTCTGAAAGCGTAACCTTTGAGCGTCGCTGTATTTTTCGACTTCAAATTGCAAGCGCTGATTTTTACCAACCAAAGATGCATTTTTGTTCTTTTAATCACAGAGGAACATTACGCACGTAAAAGCGTTCTGTTATTATTTTTGTGTTCACAGATGCATGCATACCTTTTGTAATTTAACTTATGAAGAAAGTTCTGTAAAATATGAAAAGTAGAAAAAAAGACGAAATACGAGGGCTATCTGCGCTCGCCATCCCTAATTTAGCAGTGCAGAGACAAGAGGGAAGGCAGCTGGTCATCTCCACCCACCGCCAGTTCTTGGGCTACTTTTTAGGTGATGACTAGCTGCCTTCCCTCTTGTCTTGCACTGCTAAATTAGGGATGGCTAGCGCAGATAGCCCCTGTGTAGCTTTGCACGAACTTATAGAAACAAACAATCTGTTTGTAAAGATTACCTAAAGCCCGTAAAGACAAAAAAATGTGTTTGTGCCATTACCGAGTTACTAATGTTTTTACTTTTTTATTAACATTCTAGTTTCTAAAAGTGTAATAAACTGAAAGATGCGTGATCAGTGTCTGGTAAGATAAGACGGCCCCCTCTTACTATATCTGATGTGAGAACTTGCACGTGTGGCTTGAAGCAACCAATAGAAAACCGTTTCCTATTTGTTCTAGTGCTGCTTCTGAAGTTACAGCCTTTCACCATAATTGGAACATTATGGTGAGCACGTGTATAAATCAATATTTCTGTATTAGGGTAATAAATATTAATCGCCACAATACTGGAGTGAAATGTCCACGTATAAAGTAGTTCTGTTTTTCTTCTGATAATCATATTCTACTGTAATTCAATAGAAGAAACATATCAGGTGAAGTTAGCTTTTATTACAAAAATGAAGTAAAGTACAGTCGTTCTTTTGTTGGTCTAGTGGAGGAACAGTAGAACATATCGATAAATAAACTTCACTCGGGCATTTTTATAAAAAATATGATCACGGTTTAATGATTTTGTGCACTCGCAATTCTTTATGACGTACTTTCCGTCATAAGAATTCACACGTGTGTCTATTGCACACTGTAATAACATGTATTGTTTTTTTTAAGTTGCTTTATTCTGTCTTGTATTTTCACAACGTACCTAAGTAAAACATCTTATTGCTATACTTTAAATAAAAACAATCAAGAAAGGCCACGTGTTGGCACGTGTATGAAAACTGAAACTGGTAACTGATGTCGGTTATTACTGGGATTTACAACGCTAAAATCAGAGGTTTCATTCTCCTCGATGGACAAGACAGATAACCCGATGTGGCTTTGCTACAAGATTGTTTTGAATTTCGCGCAAAGCTACTCGAGGGCTATCTGCGCTATACGTCCCTAATTTAGCAGTGTAAGACTGAAGGGAAGGGAGCTAGTCATCACCACCCACCGACAACTCTTGGGCTATTCTTTTACTAACGAATAATGGGATTGATCGTCACATTATAACGCCCCCACGACTGAAAGGGCGAGCACGTTTGGTGTGACTGGATACGAAACCTCGATCCTCGGATTACGAGTCGAGTACCTTGTTTGAGTGAAATTAAAATAATACACAGTTGCAGTTCCTCAGAATGCCTTTAGTATGCATGAATGTTTTTCAGGTTTCTGGGGTCTTTTCGTTTGGATCCATGGCGGTCTCTCTCTCTCTCTCTCTCACACACACACACACACACGCGCGCACGCACGCACGCTCTCTCTGTAGGACACAGGTTCGAATTGCGTCACCAAACATGCTTATCCTTTCAGCCATGTGAGCGTTATATTGTTATAATTACTTCAACATTTTGTTGGTAAAAGAGTAACTCAATAGCTGGTGGAGGGTGTTATTGACTAGCTTCCTTCTTTGTAGTCTGTCACTTTAAAATTAGGAACTACCAGCGCAGATAGCTCTCGAGTAGTTTTGTGCAAAATTTCACGAGCAAAAAATACTATCTAGTGTCTCCCGACCTGTACTGCTGGATTATACTGGAGTTTATCCTAGCTGGTGCCTCCCGACTTGTACCGTTGGACTATACAGAATAATAGCCTTGTTGAATTATTTTGAGTACTGCTTTCTGGGTGAATGTACGGCTTTAGCCACTGAACTTAGTGTTTTGGATCCTCACATTTTACAAAAGGCCTGTACTTTACCTATCACAGCTGAGATATGACTTGTTGCGGTTATTTTTCTAGGTGGTTCTAACACCCCTAGTTGATCCATACTTCTTTGTTTTTTTGTGCCGTCAAGTAAAGAGATATATCTACTTTCTAAATGCTTTGTGGATAACAATAAAACATTTGTTTCGCACGTGATTCAGAGGAAAGTTTGGGAACTTGTAAAAGGTCGACCCCCCATGGCGGATATAGAGCACTGTGCAAGAAATAAAGAAACAAATCTTCAGCGCGCACGTGTAATGAAAAAAATATATGTCACTTGCAGAATTATATGGTAGTTATGTGCACCATCCGGGGAAAAACAAATGCACGAGTTGTTGACTGATTTGATACAGAACGATTCTGGTTTACAGGGTTCCTCTCTAATAGCATATGACTCGCATAAAAATTTAATAAATTCCCATCAATGTTGGAATAAATCCCACTATTTACTGGAGGAGGGTCTCTTATCTATTTCACTACTACGTAGAAACTTGGTGATTTTTACCCCACGATTTTACAGTAATTACACTTAGTGTTGTAATAAGTAGAATGCAAGTCTACTCATTATAAAACGACACGTGAACTTCCACCAGTGGGTAAACAATTTTAAACACCAGTCGGTAAAATGTACGTTTAGATGTTCAGAAATTTATTAAAAGATCCGGTAAAACCTAATTAGGGCCAACATTCAAATATGATAACAGAAAGAACGTTAGTGTTTCAGCTAATTCTTTCACGAGTATTGTGAACACTTTACTCTGGGGCAACGTTTGTCGTAACTGATATGACCAGCATAACGTGTGAAGTGTGAAAAAAAGAAGCCAGACGAACATAAACGACGCCTACTGAATGTATATCTATTGAAATTAGTCTTAGAAACTATTGTCACGTGATCTACCATGTAAAATGCTGGCACCTTTTGAGTATAAACATTCAAAAATAACCTCATATCAACATACACCAATCACATTGCTCCTTCCAAAAATAACCTCACATCAACATACACCAATCACATTACTCCTTCCAAAAATAACCTCACATCAACATACACCAATCACATTACTCCTTCCAAAAATAACCTCACATCAACATGCACCAATCACATTGCTCCTTCCAAAAATAACCTCGCATCAATATACACCAATCACATTGCTCCTTTCAAAAATAACCTCGCATCACCATACACCAATCACGTTGTTCTTTCAAAAATAATTGCGCATCAACATACACCAATCACATTGCTCCTTTGAAAAATAGCCTCACATCAACATACAACAATCGCATTGCTCCTTTGAAAAATAACCTCACATCAACATACACCAATCACATTGCTCCTTTCAAAAATAACCTCGCATCAACATACACCAATCACATTGCTCCTTTGAAAAATAACTTCACATCAACATACACCAATCACATTGCTCCTTTGAAAAATAGCCTCACATCAACATACACCAATCACGTTGCTCCTTTGAAAAATAGCCTCACATCAACATACACCAATCGCATTGCTCCTTTGAAAAATAACCTCACATCAACATACACCAATCACATTCTCCTTTCAAAAATTGCAAATACATTTCTCAACGTCACACTTAGTTCAAGAATCATTTTACAGATTTTCGACGACAGAAATCCGAGACGTTTTAATAACAAAATCTCACTTTCCAGTCTAACACTGTTGAAGACAACTCGACTCATATTTGTTTCTTTTCCTGTTAAGTCAGATAAAGTAATAACAAACCACAAACTACCACCGTTTTCCACAACATATAAAACTGTTTTATATCTATAACTGGTATCAATCACAAACTACCACCGTTTTCCACAACATATGAAACTGTGTTATATCTGTAACTGGTATCAACCACAAACTACCACCGTTTACCACAACATATAAAACTCTTTTATATCTGTAACTGGTATCAATCACAAACTACCACCGTTTTCCACAACATATGAAACTGTGTTACATCTGTAACTGGTATCAATCACAAACTACCACCGTCTACCACAACATATAAAACTCTGTTATATCCAACTGGTATCAATCACAAACTACCACCGTTTTCCACAACATATGAAACTGTGTTACATCTGTAACTGGTATCAATCACAAACTACCACCGTTTTCCACAACATATGAAACTGTTATATCCAACTGGTATCAATCACAAACTACCACCGTTTACCACAACATATAAAACTGTGTTACATCTGTAACTGGTATCAATCACAAACTACCACCGTTTTCCACAACATATGAAACTCTGTTGTATCCAACTGGTATCAATCACAAACTACCACCGTTTACCACAACATATAAAACTGTTATTTCCAACTGGTATCAATCACAAACTACCACCGTTTACCACAACATATAAAACTGTGTTATATCCAACTGGTATCAATCTCAAACTACCACCGTTTTCCACAACATATGAAGCTGTGTTATATCCAACTGGTATCAATCTCAAACTACCACCGTTTTCCACAACATATGAAACTGTTTTATATCTATAACTGGTATCAATCACAAACTACCACCGTTTTCCACAACATATAAAACTGTGTTATATCTGTAACTGGTATCAACCACAAACTACCACCGTTTACCACAACATATAAAACTGTTTTATATCTGTAACTGGTATCAATCACAAACTACCACCGTTTACCACAACATATAAAACTGTGTTATATCCAACTGGTATCAATCACAAACTACCACCGTTTTCCACAACATATAAAACTGTGTTATATCTGTAACTGGTATCAATCACAAACTACCACCGTTTTCCACAACATATGAAACTGTTATATCCAACTGGTATCAATCACAAACTACCACCGTTTACCACAACATATAAAACTGTGTTACATCTGTAACTGGTATCAATCACAAACTACCACCGTTTTCCACAACATATGAAACTCTGTTATATCCAACTGGTATCAATCACAAACTTATATGTGTTATATCCAACTGTAACTGGTTATATATCAAACTCACATCCAACTGGTATCAATCACAAACTACCACCGTTTTCAACACTGTGTTATATCCAAACATACTGTGTTATATCCAACTGGTCACAAACTACCACCGTTTACCACAACATATAAAACTGTGTTATACAACATCAATCACATATACCACAAATATAAAACTGTTTATATCTGTAACTGGTATCAATCACAAACTACCACCGTCTACCACAACATATAAAACTGTTTTATATCTGTAACTGGTATCAATCACAAACTACCACCGTTTTCCACAACATATGAAACTGTGTTATATCTAACTGGTATCAATCACAAACTACCACCGTTTACAACATATAAAACCACAACATATAAAACTGAAACTGTGTTATATCCAACTGGTATCAATCACAAACTACCACCGTTTACCACAACATATAAAACTGTGTTATATCTGTAACTGGTATCAATCACAAACTACCACCGTTTACCACAACATATAAAACTGTGTTATATCCAACTGGTATCAATCACAAACTACCACCGTTTACCACAACATATAAAACTGTGTTATATCCAACTGGTATCAATCACAAACTACCACCGTTTACCACAACATATAAAACTGTGTTATATCCAACTGGTATCAATCACAAACTACCACCGTTTATCCAACACAAACATATAAAACTGTGTTATATCCAACTGGTATCAATCACAAACTACCACCGTTTACCACAACATATAAAACTGTGTTATATCCAACTGGTATCAGTCACAAACTACCACCGTTTACCACAACATATAAAACTGTGTTATATCTGTAACTGGTATCAATCACAAACTACCACCGTTTTCCACAACATATAAAACTGTGTTATATCCAACTGGTATCAATCACAAACTACCACCGTTTACCACAACATATAAAACTGTGTTATATCTGTAACTGGTATCAGTCACAAACTACCACCGTTTTCCACAACATATAAAACTGTGTTATATCTGTAACTGGTATCAGTCACAAACTACCACCGTTTACCACAACATATAAAACTGTGTTATATCTGTAACTGGTATCAATCACAAACTACCACCGTTTACCACAACATATAAAACTGTGTTATATCCAACTGGTATCAATCACAAACTACCACCGTTTTACCACAACATATAAAACTGTGTTATATCTGTAACTGGTATCAATCACAAACTACCACCGTTTACCACAACATATAAAACTGTTTACCACAACATATAAAACTGTTATATCCAACTGGTATCAGTCACAAACTACCACCGTTTACCACAACATATAAAACTGTGTTATATCTGTAACTGGTATCAGTCACAAACTACCACCGTTTTCCACAACATATAAAACTGTGTTATATCTGTAACTGGTATCAGTCACAAACTACCACCGTTTACCACAACATATAAAGTTGTTATATCTGTAACTGGTATCAATCACAAACTACCACCGTTTACCACAACATATAAAGCTGTTATATCTGTAACTGGTATCAATCACAAACTACCACCGTTTACCACAACATATAAAACTGTGTTATATCTAACTGGTATCAATCACAAACTACCACCGTTTACCACAACGTATAAAACTGTGTTATATCTGTAACTGGTATCAATCACAAACTACCACCGTTTACCACAACATATAAAACTGTGTTATATCTAACTGGTATCAATCACAAACTACCACCGTTTACCACAACATATAAAACTGTGTTATATCTGTAACTGGTATCAATCACAAACTACCACCGTTTACCACAACATATAAAACTGTGTTATATCTAACTGGTATCAATCACAAACTACCACCGTTTACCACAACATATAAAACTGTGTTATATCTGTAACTGGTATCAATCACAAACTACCACCGTTTACCACAACATATAAAACTGTGTTATATCTAACTGGTATCAATCACAAACTACCACCGTTTACCACAACGTATAAAACTGTGTTATATCTGTAACTGGTATCAATCACAAACTACCACCGTTTACCACAACATATAAAACTGTGTTATATCTGTAACTGCTTCAGTCACAAACTACCACCGTTTACCACAACATATAAAACTGTGTTATATCTGTAACTGGTATCAATCACAAGCTACCTATATTTTGTAACCGTCCTGTAATAAGTAATTTAGATTACTATAGGGCTATTATTTATTCTCTGAAGGGTTGTTACAGTGCGATATTTTTATACAACGAAAAGTGACGTCATTATTATTTTATTTCTTGTCCAATCCAGTGTCGCTTGTTTAGTTTTTATTCACAAATATATACCAGGCGTTTCTAATATGTTTTCCAGGCGATTATTGTGGATTCAATATTGTCGACGTTGTTATGAACTGTAGTATAACAAATGAGCTATGTTGGAAAGTCGACATTCCCGTATGATGTACGGTGTGCAAGCCAATACCTTTTTGACAAGACGTGAGTTCAATATTGCCTCGTACGAGCTGATACACGTGCCAGGCGTGTTCTGCCTCTGTATGAATGACTGTGTGTGCGCACTTCTCCCCTCGAAAGCAATAACTTGGTATAGAGATACGTGGGCATGTATTAGGCTCTATTTAGTTATTTATTACTTCTTTGGACAAATGTAGACTTTGATAAGATAGTTGAGGAGGTTTCATTATGTTAGCGCTGGCTTTGAATGAAATGTGAAACTTTCATACTGAGTGGAAGTGTGAAACTTTGAAGAACAAGAAATATAATTATAAACACACATAACGACAGAGAAAAAAACTCTTGGTATTAAGATATAGTAAGGTACCTCATTTGTTAGCCCATTTAATATTAAATAAGGTGTTAGTGAGCCCTAAAGAATCAGAATTGTTTATATTTTAATTTGAGATTTTGAAATTGTAGTCGCACACAACACTCTTTTGTTTGTTTGTTTTTTGACATCGCTTTCGTAGGCTCTGCATGGCCAGCTGGTCAAGGGTCACTGGTTCGAATCCCAGTTATACCAAACATGCTTGTCCTTTCTGCCGTACGAGCATTATAATGTCACGAATCAGTCTCACTATTCGTTGATAAAAGAGTAGCCCAATAATTGGCGGTGGGTGGTGATGACTAGCTGCCTTTCCTCTATTCTTACACTGCTAAGTTAGGGACGGCTAGCACAGATAGTTCTCGTGTAACTTTGCGCGAAATTCAAGAACAAATAAGCAAACACCGTTTTCTGACGACACTAAAATTTGGGATTCTGTCTCCAAATTTACACAGCCCGTGTGGTCGTTTTTCGTAATTTTATTTTCAAACAAATAATTGAATAACAGAAAAATGCCTGTTGTTTGATTATTGTGGAATTCTCAGAAGTTTCAAAGATTTTTAGTTATCCGATGACGTCACTGAACTGCACTGCTCAGCATTTTTACTTTGAGAGACTGTTCTTGTTTAGTTTGTTTTTTTATTTTGTTTTAAAAGGTAACTCTTGTCGAATTAAAAGAAACAAATGTTTACCATTGGCAGGCAGATGGTTTATGGGGTTATCTGTGGTATGTTCACAATAGGAAATCTAACTCTGGATTTGAGCGTCTTAAGTCGGTAAACTTACCATTGATCCACCAGGGGACAATGCCATATCGTATTTTCATTATTTTTAAACTGAATTTTTATCAAACAATATATACATATTGTAAGATTCTTTTTTAAAATATTTCTATTTGTTTGGTTTAGAGCAAAACCACGTCGGACTGTGGTCATCTGAAGGAATCGAGTGTCCGATTTTAACGTTGCGAGTCCGTAGACTTGCCTCTGTCCCACTGAACAACAATTCTACCATTTAGATATATTTACACTATTGAAAGAATCCAACCTGTCTTCAGCGCAGAAATAATAACTTCTGAAATGGAGACAAAATTTATATTCGAGAAAGCGTAAGCCAATAAAAGGAATTTCGTAAACACGTGCATGTTGGATAGCATCCCTATTGGTTAGGTCACTGTTTCAGCACCTGGTTAAGGTTGGTGCAGCATTAGAAACAGTACAACGTGTATTATACTTAGTAAAATATTAAAAGGCACTCGTTACATGTTTAAATCCATTCTTGCTCTTAACCTCTCACAAGTGTTTGTATCGTAAACGAATAACACGACTATTCTAAAATGTAAAATGAATCATTATTTTAAGTGGCCTTTGGTGGCCCAGCAAGGCCAGGTGGTTAGGCTGCTTGACTTAATCTGTAGGTCGCTGGTTCGAATGTCCGTCACACCAAACATTTTCGTCCTTTCAGCCGTGGGGGCATTATAATATGTGGTCAATCTCACTATTTGTTGGTAAAAGAGTAGCTCAATAGTTGACGGTGGGTGGTGATGACTAGCCATCTTCCCTCTAGTCTTACGCTGCTAAATTATGGACGGCTAGCGCAGATAGCCCTCGTATAGCTTTGCGCGAAATTCAAAACTCAAACAAACAATGGTGTATGCAACAACATGAATTTCATTATATTATGATGTAATCATAACAGAGCTAACCGTCTTTATAACATGATTATCTTATTTCGTAACATAAGGCAACTTCTTAACCGTGTCGTTTGTTAGATTCGTGCATGACGATACAAGACAAACAACAGAAACGAATCTTACCAGTTTTATGTGTTTTTCTTAACCCTCATTAGGCAATTCTTTTCTTAGAAATTAAAAATTACTCCTTAAATTACCATTGATGATACACTATCCTAATTAGTGCCACAAAATAAATAAAGTTCGTTAAAAATAGCTTGTTTTTGAGAACAGTTTGTGCAAGCTGTACACCATGTTTATCAATGGGGAAGCATCTGTTGCGTTTTATATTGTCTTAACTGTCACATGCAACTTTAAAACACTGTCAGGAGATGTGAGCACATGTGTGAACGGTATCTTCATTATATTTAACTCAACGTTATTGGTGATATTGAGTATAAGTTTTTTTCTCGGTAACTCAAAAACTTTAAATCTTTACACAGTGACTCCAGAAGGATCTGATCTTTCACAGTGACTCCAGAAGGATCTGATCTTTCCAAAAGGAACTGATATTTCGCAGTGGTTTCAAAATAGTTAGAGACTCCACTAAATCTGCCACAGTAATTCCAGGAGAAACTCCATTTATCAAAATCATTCAGAAATAATAAAATCTTTCACACGACTCAAAAATAATGTCGCAGATATTTCAAAATAATCTGGTTTTTCATAATGCTGTAAAATAATCTACTCTTTCAAAGTGCCTTTAAGAGAGCCTGATCTTTTATAGTGCCGATAAAATAACCTGGTTTTTCACAGTGCCTTTACTGATCGTTTATAGTGCTTAAAATAAAAGTGCCTTTAAGAGAGCCTGATCGTTTATAGTGCCGATAAAATAACCTGGTTTTTCACAGTGCCTTTAAGAGAGTCTGATCGTTTATAGTGCTGATAAAATAACCTGGTTTTTCACAGTGCCTTTAAGAGAGCCTGATCTTTTATAGTGCCGATAAAATAACCTGGTTTTTCACAG
This sequence comes from Tachypleus tridentatus, assembly GCF_004210375.1. Lineage (NCBI taxonomy): Eukaryota > Metazoa > Arthropoda > Merostomata > Xiphosura > Limulidae > Tachypleus > Tachypleus tridentatus. Next base: position 101,742,801 of record NC_134827.1, read on the forward strand.
TGCCTTTTAGAGAGTCTAATCGTTTATAGTGCCGATAAAATAACCTGGTTTTTCACAGTGCTTTCAAGAGAGCCTGATCTTTTATAGTGCCGATAAAATAACCTGGTTTTTCACAGTGCCTTCAAGAGAGCCTGCTTCTAAAAGAATCAAATATTTTAATGTCTTTCTTTTTTCTCAATAGCTCCAAGAAATTTAATCTTAAACGGCGGTTCCTAAAGATTAAATAACCTACGATTTTCTGTATGGGTAAACAATATCTTCATTGTAATATAACTTTTCATATCGATTCCAAAGAATATAATCATTAGTGATGCTACGTAGAATGAATATCTTACTATTTACTTAAAGAATCTAATCTCAAAATGTATTCAAAGATTACCAATATTCTTGACTTCTACAATTAATATATTTTTTTCTGTATCAAAGTATCGCAGTCGTATAGAACTTCATAGGATTTGAGTTAGCTTTTTAGTAGAGCTAAGGATTCTAGAGCTGGTAAACCAGGTTCGAATCCATACATTTACTGTAAAGTATTCCCTGCATTTTAAACTGTAGGTGCGTTATAAGAATGACAGGCAATCCCGTAACACGGATGATGAGTGATAGGGTGCTTCTGACTGTCTGATTTCTCTCTCTGATTAGTAGTTTGAAATGAGGGACAGCAACAGAAAGCCCTAATAAATCTTCCATAAAGACAAAATACCAGAAGTTTGTTGTTTCTTTGATTTTTTTTGCATATTTTCTTCACCGTATATATTACAAGCATTAGTAAAAAATATACATGTCGTTAAATAAAAAAGCTATATAGAACTAGCAATTAAACCACAAAACAAGATAGGGTTGGAACTAAATACATCACGTGACTGGCTACTGATGGCATAGCAGACTAAACTGTCTCTACTTCACGTGGAACATAAAATTTCCGTGCTACTGGCTTTCCTCACTTTCTCTGTCGAAAGCTTTGGCGTTCGTATAGAATCTCAGCTTTCGCCATATATCTATATTATTATGTCTTCCTTTTATTTAACTTTAGAATACTACTGTGTTATAAAATAGTCATAACCCTAACTATTTAAGATTGGGAGTTCTGCTTCTATTTGTTTTGCCGATGAGGAAGTCAGTAATGTTTATAGAACTCCTGTTTTCATGTTTAATTTTTGGCCTAATGGTAAGTTATCAACATTTTATAGTAATACTTTGCGAACCGTGATGTCTGCCCGAGCGTTTGTCTGTCTCTCGTTTGAAAAGCTGTGCACGCAGACAACGCTTAACATTCACTTGTGAAGTGCCGACAGAACAGGAATGAATAATGTTGATGTCAAATTACATTTCACAAGCAGGATATTCTACACTAACTTGTAAGGAGTTAATCACATTTCACAATGTGACGTAACTTGAACAATAAAAATGTAGATTCACGGTCTGTTATTGTTGAGTGTCTTTTCGCATGACTGAAATTCTCAACAATTACTTTTCGTGGTGGGCGACATAAATATCTCAGTGTTGGCTCTGAGTGGAACTAAGAATGTAACACAGTTAACCTTTTTAAAGTCCGTGAAATAATTTAAATTGATAGATTGACTTAAACTTATTCATCGCTGGGGACGGGTACTTTTGCTTGTACTTGTATATTGAGTTCCAGAATTAAGCCTTGCAATCTATTAGAATAAATACAAAATAAATGTAAGAGAAATGAGCTAACTGAAATGTTATAAACACACGTGCCCGGTACAAAACAGGGGCAGGGAAAGTTTTGTTTGTTTGTGGGGGGTGGTGTGACAAAACTCTTCAGAGTCGACTTGGGGGATTATTTGACCAAACATCATGAAGTATTATAATATGTTATGGGGTTGGTTTAACGATGTTTAGTGGTGCGTTGCTTTGATATATATTATGTATCTTTCACTTACTTGTAACAGTCTGGTCGTTTCTATAGAAGTATGCAACTTATGAATAAGACAGAAACGAGAAACACCAACTAATAATCTTCCTTTTTAAATATAACCAGTCGAAAACTCATATCCGGCCCCAAGAGCTATCCCAGGCTCGCCTACCAGTGGCACAGCGATATGTCTGTGGAGTCACACGGCTAAAAATCGGGTTTCGATACCCGTAGTGGGCAGAGCACAGATAACCCATTTGTGGTTAATTCCAACCAAGCCACACGGATTTATACAGCATAATCCGTAACGTAGCGGATTTTGAACCACAGCGTATGTCAACATTAGATTCCATTTGATCTTGCTCAGCAATTCGGGTGGTTCCGGACCTTTGCCAGTAAAGATTAGATGAAATGAACGACTTAAGCTATTCTGCATTACCTGATAAATTATAGTTGCACAACTTTTAGTTCCTATGGAAACAATAAGTCGTATGCTCACGGGTCAAGTAAACTTTACAAGATGTATATTGAATAAAGACTGTTTTATGTTATCACTGCGTCCAGGCTTCCTCTTCGTCCACAACTCAGTCAAAATAAGAAAAGCAAGTTCACACCATGAAACATTTCCTGATAGAACCTCCTACTGTTATTGTTCCTCCTGAGAAATCTGCAGCTATGCAGTACTCGATAAATTCCTCCAAGGGCTCAGTTAAAAACCGGGTTTCGATACCCGTGGTGGGCACAGCATGGACGATCTTTCATGTAGCTTTGTGCTGCGTAATAAACAAACTTTTATTGTTTTTATTAACATTTATATAGAATGTGTACAGTAGTGTACTATATAGATAGAGTAGTGCCCACCAGTCAATATTCACGCTTTGAAACTGACCTGTTATTATCTTGTGGTCATTCTCAATACATTGTTCATCACAATAAATCTTTAATTTGGAATACTACATAAATCTTTAATTTGGAATACTACATAAATCTTTAATTTGGAATACAACATAAATCTTTAATTTGGAATACTACATAAATCTTTAATTTGGAATGCTACTATTTAATTCGTTGACTTCAACCCTGACCTCCATTTAATATTCTCCGTGTTCAACCCTGACCTCTGATAATTGGAGAGAACGTGCGTATAAATGTTTGTGTTTGTGTGTGTATAATATATGCACGATTTACGTGTTTGACGAGTGGTCTATACAGTAATTAAACAAAAATGTATATAATTATTTCTTTGTCTCTGTCTTTCTCTTATCTGTCTCTCCACACCTACCCTTGCAATGTGATCGTGTATTCCAGTAGGTGTTGCTTTCGCGAGTATTTTTTTACGTGTCTGACTGTCTATCTGTGTGTGATTGTCCGCTTACACGCGTGTCTGTCTTAATTCGTGAATATATATTTTTGTATATAAACGTACCACGTGATTCATATGGCACTCTGATTACATAGTGAAACCTGTGCAGTTTGAATGACAGTACTGTAATTATATTGACTCTACCAGTATCATTATAAAGTCGTTGGTAGAGGTAGCGACACTTTAATGTGAATTCCTGGAAGAAAAAAAAACAACAAAAACCTAATTGCATTTCTCGTGTTAGTCAGATAGGTCTCTGAAGCCTCCTGTATAATTGAGATTTTCGAGTGAAATTGAAAATTGATTGAACTATTTCTTTGTGTTTAAGTCCACAGCTAAACAATGAGCTATCTGGGATATGCCCACCACTGGTATCGAACCATGAGTTTAGCTCTTGCAAAAATCTCCAGAAATGTCTGTTGGATGAGTGTAGCTTAAGTTTTCTAGGAAATCACACACACTCACACAAAGCCTTTGGTTTATAAAAGTTTTCCGAATTTTTCATATTCATATTGTTTAAACATTTCGTGTGAGAATTTTTCATATTATGTTTACGTTAGAACCAAACACGACTTCTCAAGACGTCACACCGCAACTAATCACTTATGCTAGTATTATTTGGAATGGCGGCTGTTTGTTGTTGTTGTTGTTGTTTTTTAGGACATTTGTAACGGGGTTCATGAAATGTTTAGCAAGAAGTGTGCGTGTGTGTCTCGTGATGACAGCTCGGTTGTAGTGTTTGTTAATATTTTGATAATCGCCAGTTTTATGTATGTTCGGTTCAAAACTACTGCTGGTTTTAACTCAATTGTTGCCATCAACGTTTATTAAATTTCTGTTTAGTCGGTTCTACAGGAGCGGCATCTATCGGAACTTAAATCGTTCAACCATAATTTTTCATGCATGAATGATCACATCAGATATAACTTAATAACAAAAAAATCATTTTTTGTTTGTTCATACCTTTTAGTTTCAATTAATCTATTACTTTTGTCTGTATTTTAATTTTGTTTTCAATTTTGTGAAGAACATAAAAGATGTTTCTAGTTCCATTTCAGGAGATAAAATCGGGAGACATAATCTTGGATAAACAGTGAACATAAAACGAGCAATTGGCTAAAAACGTTTAATTTTTTTTGTAAACTTCGAATATCTGAGCCAATGAGCTTGGAAGAAATTTCGTCTGCGGAGCTACTACAACAGAATAGTCAGTACGAGTACATAAAGACGTTTTGGAAACTAAATGCCACCTGTATATTAGTGATAATTCTGTAGCCACGTGCTTTCAAGGCAAGTGTGTAATACGTGGGAGTGTAACATCTGTTGTTTATGGGAACCCTGTAGTAGTTTCTTTTGAGTCCAGTTAAAGAACGAATTGCAATTATTTCTTCTTAGATAAACATTAAACATTTATTTTGTTTAGGTTGTTTTGTTTTGTTTTGTTTTCGGATGAGACGGTAATAAAGGGCATGAATAAGACCAAAACTGAAAATACTACGTCATAACTGCATAGGCACAATTTTGGTGTGCATCACCATGGGACATTTGAAACATACAGACAAGATTAAAATCGGAACAACGTACATTGTGAGAAGACTAAATGTGTCGGAAAGTAACGTCTGTCTTTGTTTACAAAGAAACTCGTTAGATGTCTGTGGTTAACGGATATGAACTTTTTTCATTTCTTTTTTTTACGAGTTCGTTAATAACACACAACGCTGTTGTTGCACTGCTCGTATTGGCTTAATGTACTTAGCGATTCAAAAGTCGCTTTATATGTCAACGCACGTTGTTGAACTTAATTAAAGTAGTTACAGACAACACTCAGGACATAACACAACTAATAAACAATGGTATCACAATGTGGTATCAAAGATACACCGTCAGTGGTAGTAACACAGTGTTGCCAATGCCAAAGGTTTGAACATGTAGCAGCAGCGTGCCAAGCAACTGCGCATTATGTGGGCTGTGGAGAAAATCACCACATATCGCAATGTACTAAACAAAACCCAAACCTAAATGCTGTAATTGTGGGGAAGAACACACGGCAAACTATAAAGGTTGCCAGAAATACAAATCAATTAAGATACACTTATACAAACTTAAAAATCCAAACATGAACAAACCACAAACAATCTAAACCAACTACGACTCAAACACCAGAAAACACAAACACACAAAGAAATTCATATGCTGCAGTAGTCAAGAAAACATAAATCATGCAGGAAAAATAATCAACAAGTCATGAAGATTCACCTAAAACAACTGAAGACCCACACAAAACCACACCTATGAATATTGAAAACACACTAACCAATGCCATTACTTCTACCTGCTCTGAAATATTGACAGAATACACAAATCCAAACAATGAAAATAACCTAACAGATATAATCATTAAAATAATTATGAAAAACATACAGAAATACCCACCATAAATGTTAACATACATCATGAACTCTGTTAAACATGGATATGTTCACAGCACTACACATCAATATCCAGGGTGCTGTTGCTTCCAAGAAACATGATATTGAAGATATAACCAACTCCATAAAACTAGATGTCTTTGTAATTAGTGAAACAGCCCTCTATACCTACCATAGATTCAAAATAAAAGGATACACCATCATCATACAAGATAGGAAGGATAAGAGAGATCCAAACAGAGGAATATTACTATTGTATAGAACTGAACTTGTAGTTCAGGAACTAACAATGCCTTCCTCCAATGAATCAGTAATAATAAATATAAGAACTCAATACTGAAGTAACAGTGGTGGGCACTTATTGCTCGCCAAGCAAAGTATTAGATGCTAATCTATTACATTCCATATATAACCACAATCCCAATATAGTTATTACAGGATATTTAAATAGTAAACATAAAGTATTCAACTGTAGATGTACAAACCCAAATGGCAAAATACTTCATAAATTTCTAGCTGAAACTAATATGATATTATTAAATGATGCAACACCGACACATATCCAGTGAAATACTGGACTTATGCCTGTGTTCGTATAATATGAGTCATAAATTCATAAACTTCTCTATCGGTCACGATACAGATAGTACCCATCTTCCAGTCTTCAATCTCACCCCCACAAAATTAAAGTAAAAGATAAAATAAATTATAAAAAAGCTAATTGGTCACTATTTCAATCAGCCATAGACCAAACTTTACCAACTGAAGTACTAAACTTTGCCACGAACGCATCAGATATAGATGTATATAGTCATATCATCTCTGAGTGCCTAAAACATGCAGCCAACAGCTCAATACCGAAACAAAAACACTTCACAACAATATACATATGGCAACCGCATCAAGAAATAATACACTTAATAAAAGACAGAAGAAAACTACGCAGACAGTATATACAACATCGCAACCCCACGCTAAAAACACAAACACTATAAGAAATAAAATAAGACATCAAATCCGACAACAAAAACAAGACAGTTGGGACACCTTCTGCTCACAATTAAATCACAAAACAGATCCAAAACAATTCTTGACACACTTGAAAAGGTATACTAACACAGGAAAAACAAAGAGTACCCACCACTCGAATCACATGACAAAACAGCTTACACTAACCATGAAAAAACCAAGATGTTTAAAGACCACGTTCAAAACACATCATGAACCAGACATGAACAGATACTTTTACAATAAAGTCAATAACTTCATTGAACAGAACAAAACTATATACATGCCAAAATTCCCAGTAAACACATTAATAAAACCAGATAAAACAACAGACTGGAGCACTCGTCAACTAATAAAAGATACAACAGTAACAGAAGTACAAACAGCTATCAAAAACATAAAAAAACAAAGCACAAAGAGAAGATGGTATACAAGCTATCCTCCTAAGAATTGGTAATCGGAAATTATATAAACACCTAACAGCCTTATTTATCATTAGCAGCTGGATATATCCTTGTTTCTTTGAAGGAAGCAGTAATATTAATGTTCCAGCAAGAAGGAAAGCCTGCGAATAAACCAAACAATTACCGCCCAATTAGCCTAACCAGTTGTATCGGCAAACTTTTAGAAAGAATAATTAGTAACCGACTATCTATATACTTAGAAGTAAATTCAAAATTACCCGAAATTCAAAACGGATTTAGAAAATACAGACAAACTGCAGACCACCTAATCAGATTAACAGAAACAATTACAGACAGCTTTAACAAAATGAATGCACTGTAGCTTGATTTCTCAACATTGAGAAAGTATTTGACTTGGTGTGGCATAACGGATTACGTCACAGGTTAACGGAAAGGGATTTACCCCAGGGAATTATTCGCTGGCTATCTAACTTTCTGGACAATAGAACGTGTAAAGTAGATGTGAATGTGGCCCACTCAGGGTCCTTTTCACCTGAGGCAGGAGTCCCACAGGGAGGGGTAGTTAGCCCTATATTATTTATCATAATGTGAGTAATATGCCTCTGTCGGACCTAAATTTAGGTTTTGCATCACAATTTGCTGACGGTGTATCGGTCTGGAAAAGTGCCTCCACTACTTCAATAGCAGCAACAAACCTCCAACCAGTCCTGAATTATATAGAAAACTACTGCCAGAAATATAGAATAAAAGTCACTATTCTGAAAACCCAAGTAATATTATTAAGACTAAATAAACTGAAAAAAGATCCACCAAAGTTGTACATGAATGGACCACTTTTACTGACTGCTACTTCTGCTAAATTTCTTGGTTTAACTTATGATACAAAATTAACGTGGATACAGCATACAAAAAATATCCTGATACGAATCTGGAAAAGAGCAAATTATGCAAGAAGTCTTTCAGGTAAAAATCAAGGAACATCACCTGATAATATAACAAAAATCTACAAAACATACATTAGACCCACAATAGAATATGCATCTCCTGCTTGGATAAACATAGCACTCAAACAATTATAGAAACTACAAAAAATACAAAATTCAGTTTTAACTTCGGGCTATAAAGTACCACGTCCACTTCATCTACATTCATACACAAGTATGTAACCATAGAAACAATATCAGTAAGACTCTTGTATAATGCACTAAACTGTTTTAATAAGAATTGCCATAAAAGTGATTTATTATGTGATCTGGACAGATACTACGTACATGATGAACATAGTCCCAAGTACCTCTCTCCTGGCCCGGCATGGCCAAGCGTGTTAAGGCGTGCGACTCGTGATCTGAGGGTCGCGGTTTCGCATCCCCATCGCGCCAAACATGCTCACCCTTTCAGCCGTGGGGGCGTTATAATGTGACGGTCAATCAAACTATTCGTTCATAAAAGAGTAGCCCAAGAGTTGGCGGTGGGTGGTGATTACTAGCTGCCTTCCCTCTAGTCTAACACTGCAAAATTAGGGACGGCTAGCACAGATAGCCCTCGAGTAGCTTTGTGCGAAATTCAAAAAACAAGCAAACAAACAAACCTCTCTCCTATAAATATATATCTTAGAAACATAAATCAAGCTGGCCACCATGCACGAGACGCTTAAAATTAGTTTTATTATTTTTTTATGTTTTCTTTACTTTTCCTTTCTTTTTATTTTATTTTATTTTTTATTATTATTATTTTGTTTTTCCGATAAATATATGTGGAAAAAGGGGGGAATATATATATATGTAAGTGGAAAATATATATATATATATATATATATAAATAAAAGTGAAAAAAATGGAATAAAAGAGGAAAAAAAAACAACAAGTAAGCAAATGAAGACAATACATGGACATTTCCCTGAAAAGGGCCGGAATACTGTGGGATACTCTGGCCCAAAAGAACTACAACAAATTCTAACTAGTAGCCGACATGAAAGCTTGGGATGGAGGAAGAGGTCTTGTGCACCTGACCCTCCTAGGTATTTAAAAAAATTCAACATACCCAAATACCCACAAAGAAGAAGCGAAGCATGTTATTGTCAGGAGTGAGCCCGATAGTATTTACCTTCGATATAAACAGACTTAGCAATTCAAAAACCGCTTTTTATGTCAACAGATGTTGTTAGTAGGTATAGGCCCAATAGTTTTTAGCGTCATTCACCTTAACTCAGATAAAGGTTTAACTGTATGATGGGATTTAGAAACCTCTGCCTAAAATAATATTTCTAAAACTGCATGTTAACAAATGTATACTTTGTTATAAAGAAACTAATAGTTTTAATGCTGTTCGTTTGAGCTTAAGTGTACGCTTAACTATATATGAGGACTCGGAAGCCGCCCTGTTTAAAATAACTTTGTTAAAATTACACATCAGTAAATGATATCCAATTAACTCCATTTCCACTGTGCTATTAAATGAACCATCCAAACAATATCACCAAACCATAAGCACAGTAATACCGTGATGTGTATACAAGAGTAAAAGTATTTATATAATACTTACAGATTAAAAAAATCGCGTTTTTTGTTTGATTGGTTTTGGCAAAAAATGTTGGATCAAATTTAATAAAGTATTTACTTTATTAAAAAAAGCTTCTTTACAGACGTTGATTACGTTATATTGAAATAACTTTTCAGCTTCACCAATTCGTTTTGTGCCAGCCAGCGATTTGTTTGCAAAAAGTAGAGTTGATTTACATATTGTGTTAACCAAGTTTTATTTACGTATTATGTAAGCCAGGGCTTATTAAAATATTATGTTAATTAAAATGCCTGTTACATTAGCTTCAACTAATCATTTTTCCCTTCATTGCGTTTTTGTAGATTATTCACGTATTGTGTTAGCCTAAGCCTCCATATATCAAGCCTCAGGTATCGTCCTTTCTACAATGTCCAACTTCTTCTGTTCCCACCCTGTACCACACGAAGATTTCTTTTTTATCACCTATTAATCAGTGTTACAAACAACAGAGAATTTAGAGACCGTATCTTTTGTTTAGTGTGTGTTTAATATTTATAAAAGATATTATCTAAGACTTGTTCTATTCTCTGAGTTATGGGACATTAGAATACTCTCATGGAAACGATATATGTCACATCTTCCTCTATAGCAGCTTTTCGATGCTGGTTGGTTTTACCAAACTGCTTACGTCCTAGTTTTGTGTTTTAATTGAAAATAGCTTGGATTTATTCGTTTGGGTTACACTCGCTTAGCGTATGGCCAAGCCTAAAGAATGTTAGATTGCTTCGACTGATATTAAGAGCCGGTTGTCAGCTAGTTTTCGCCCCATTATTCACGTGAGAAAGCTCCAGACTTTGTAACTATTTGTGGTTCCAGAATCGAGGGCTGCAAGAAGCACGCTAAACAAACGTCATGGTGTCAGAGAAACAGTCGGATCAAGGTGTAATACGAAGTGAAAAAGTCTACTATACCCTGAGCGCTTTCGAAACGCGGACCTTTCTTCTTCAGGGCTAATCATTACAAGGTTTTTTATCACTTTGTAGCCAAATAAAAATAGCATTGATTGCGGTATTTGTAGAAAACTAGGAGAAGAGATTTGGGTCAAAAAGATTGGATGAGATCAGGTATAAATATAATAATACTGTTCTGTTGTGTGCTCATGTAGCTACATCGCAGAGTGTGGGTGGATTTTCACCAAAATTAATGTGGAGGATTATTAGTTCCATGCGAGGGTATTTACACATGTTAAGTTTTGCGGGTTTTGTGGGCATTTTTTTTACCACTACTCTGCCCCCTGTTGATGGATCTTCACTATAATTTGACATGAAGATTGGTAGAGTCTGTGCGGAGATACATGCACATTTGCGGTTTCACATTTTGTTTATCAGTAATATGGACGTGTTTTTTAAAAAAAAACAATTACATATAAGGGAAGAAACTTTTCATGTCGTAAGATAACCTTTCAATAATCATGAATTTATATAACTTACATCCAAAGGACAGGTACTTCAGCTAGTAAGTAAATGTATTTAAAACAGTAGTTTCTTTGTTTGTTTTTGAATTTCGCACAAAGTTACACTGGCCGTCCCTAATTTAGCAGTGTAAGACTAGAGGGAAAGCAGCTAGTCATTACCACCCATCGCTAACTCTTGGGGTAATCTTTTACCGATGAATAGTAGGGTTGACAGTCACATTATAAAGCCCCCACGGCTGAAAAGGGGTAACATGTTTGGTGCGATGGGGATTCGAACCTTCGACCCTCAGACCCTCGAGCGTCTTAATCACCTGGTAATGCCGACCCATGAAGCAGTAGTTAAAATGCTTGTGTGTTGTACGGTATGGTTGAAAATACTGAATGCTGGGATGACACTTCATCAGCAATATTCTGTGTTATTAAATCCTTTTGTTTAGTACGTAACGGTTGGAATTGGGCTCGATTTTCGGAGATTTCACTAGTTTTTTGTAGTTATTCCGTTACAGACGTTAATATATGAAATTTTCAAGACCAGTCACCTAATTAAGGAAATTTTTGGATTACAGATGTTAATATATTATTATTTATTTCATTAATGATGTTACCGGAATGACATATGTTAATATATGTAAAATATTTTCGAAAACTTTCAGTTTCGATATAGGGCGTCCATAGTTTCGTGACCTAATGAAGCAAAACTGTTATTCACACTTTGGGGCTGTGAACGCACTATAAGAGTGACAGTCAAATCCCACTGTTTTGTCAGCCAAGAGAAACTCGAGGATTGGTAAAAGGTACTATTGAACAGTTGCCCTCGCTTGAGGTTACCAAATAAAAGTTAGGGACATCTATGTGCAGATATCTCTTTTGTACATCACGCAAAAATTTTAAACAGATCATTCAGTGAAGTAATATTGATATAAGTATTATCCCGTGTTAATCATAGTACTTGTTTCAACCGAGAGAGGTCGCTAATCTTGCAGATACCCTAATATTCAGAACGCATGGCGCTGCGAAGTAGTTAACTCATGTTATTTAAATTAGTTAACACTGATAGTAAAGTAGTCGTTTAACGTCCTGAATTATGTGCCAAAAAATAACTAAATGTATGTAGTTTTGGATGTCAATTAAATTGTCTTGTAAATACACGTTAAACAAGCTGTTAGTCTTTCTTGATCTCGTGTAAATCTTCGTACTTAAAATGCTAAAATCCGGGGCCTCATTTCTCCGCGATGGGCAAAGCGCATTTAGCTCGTTGTATAGATTTGTCGTACCACTTGTTTCATAAATAGCACATAATGACAAGGCTTAACCAGAATAAATAAGTCGCCACGAGAGGTCGCTAGCTACATTATCTTATTTTTGCACATTTATTAACTGGTTTGCTTGTAGTTTAGCACAAAGCTTAATAATGAATGAGCTGTCTGTGTTGTGCCTACCACAGGTATCGAAACCCGATTTTGGCGTTATGACCCTCTAGGTTTTTCGCTGTTAACTGGTTCTGAGAAAAATATCACTGGTATCTTTAAAACTGGTCATCATGTATTAGCATATGGTTTGTTCTTACCCCAACTTTTAGGAGATGTGAATCGAGGGTGTTTTGTTTTGTTTTGTTTTGTTTTTATTTTTGTGTTTCTTCATTTTTCAAACGTTTTCTTCTTCCATCGGAATTATTTCATAAATATTTTAGGAGCGAAAATTATGCAAATAGAAACTCTCTGGTCGAAGCATCGTAAACATGTAAAAGTAACTGCGTTAGAAATGAGGACGTTATAAAAGTGCGATCAATCCCACTATTCGTTTGTAAAAGAGTAACCCAAGAGTTGGCGGTGAATGATGTTTTTTTCAGTTGTCTTCCCTCTAGTCTATCATTTCTAAGTTAAGGACGGTTCCACTGTGACTAAAAGTCAGGCTTCCAGTCGTCGTGGTCGATAGAACGCAGATAGGTAATTGTGTATCTCACGTTAAACAAAAATACGAAACGCAGTCGGTGGCTCAGCGATAGGCGTAAAAGCTTATAACGCTATAATTCGGGTTTCGATGCCCGCGATGGGCGCAGCACGAAATAGCTCATTGTGTATCTTTGTTTCTAATTACAGAAACAAACCCCAATCGAAAAATATCTCTGAATGAATCTAAATACTGAATTATAAAATTTGATTTATAAACTTTCGACAAAGAAATACAAATACACACTACTATTCGAACTTGTTTGTTGTTAAGCCCAGAGTACTATATCGGCTGACCCATCACAGAAGTATAACCCCAAAATTTAGTGTTCTAAGACTTCACACTTACCAAGAGAGCACTAAAATGTATGTATACACAAAACATGAAATCGAATATTTCGATTTTCTATCCTTTTGAAGTCATACGTCGCCTTTATGTTAAATATTCGAAGTTTAGTTAAAGGAATTATCCAAACATACACTTTTCTTTAACAAAATGTACACATGAATAAAACCTAGTGTGTATTTCTCACACAAGTTTTACCGTAAAATCCTGTCATGGATTTTTCGTTTTAATATTTTAAACATTTTTTTTTTCCGTATCACATTTTAGCTTGTGTATATATAATCAGCTATCACTAACTGAAAACGCGATTCATACCCTCCCGATTGACAGTTCTTACTATCAGGGAAAACCATCTTGCCGCCATCTTGGTGTGTTTCAATATATATGTTAATGTAGGGGACGTTCCAGACGTATCTCGTGCAAGTCTCTTCGATAATACCGCTAATATCCATCCTTTGGGCTTTGTTTTCAGTATCACGTGATCCTTCTAGCTTTTAGAAACAGTTGATGAGTCGGGTTTCCATCTTGTATGTTTAGAATGACGTATAAATGAAAGAACCATTTTCGGACTTTATATACATCTGGGAATTTCGTGTGAAACGCGAGTTAAAATATTGTTTAGTTGACATGCTATGCACCAGGTGGCGTTGCGGAAGCGTTAAGAATTTAATGTCGGGTTGCGACATAAACTGGTCAGATTGTAGTTTGCAAATTTTCAAAATACATTTTATACTTATATAAAAACTTTACACTGAGTAGAAACGACAGGATGGAATTGGTGAAATGTGCCCTAGTAATAAAAATGTACGAAGTTGTAGGCCTACAGAGTGGAAGAGATAAGCTATCGATTAGGCTTAGCCTCATGCGTGAAACGGTGCTAGAACTTAAACTTTAAGAACAGAGGCAAATGCAAAAACCTTGAATCTCTCGTCTGGTGAACTATTATTCATCTCTTATCATTTCTTTAAGCATAATTAACCGTCATTTTTTTTTTTTTAAATCCAGCTACCATGATGGTTACGTTTCAATATTAATTATTGTAAACTGATGGTGGTTACTTTCATGTTCATTTTTGTTAAGTTAAACCACAGTGCATCCTGCAATATGGATTCCATTTGAGCTACTAATTTCCTCATCTTGGGAAAAGTGTATAATACACATAGTGATGACGTAATTGAAAACATTATTTTTATCTTGAAAAAGAGCTCGGGTTATATGTTTCTATTTCATTTCTATTAAGAATTTTTCGTCACTGAAATCTCCACGTGCATGAAGATACAAAATTCACGAGCCAATATGTTGTTAACTTATGATGAACCAGGAGTGTGGGAGCGAAACTTTAAAGATGAGGAGGTGCTACATTTGCAGTTCGAGCCCTGAGTGTTCAAAACAGTTTTGTTTTCCAGAACAAGTCTTATTGAGGTACAATAATTGAAAAAAAAATTACATGTGAATACACAAAACTTAACGGGTACGATCACGCCCACCTGTGCTCTCGAGTATGGGAAAGCACTAACATCTGTGTTTTGCGTGAAGTAAAAATATATACAACAAATGTCTATACACAGTTAGATCATTTAGTTATGAGTAATTCAAGAACTGGGATGAAAACAAGATTTTGTGTTCATGTATTTTCGAACAAAATTGCCCCCCGGGGTAAGTACAGCGGTAAGTCTACGGATTTACAACGCTAAAATCAGGGGTTCGATTCCTCTCGGTGGGCTTAGCAGATAGCCCGATGTGGCTTTACTATAAGAAAAAAAAAAAAAACACGAACAAAATTATAGCAGTTCTACTAATAAATGATTTTCCCAGCATTTAGTAACAGAATTGTAATAATTTTTTTTCCAAGGTTCAACATTTTACAGAAAATTAAATGTAAACACTGTATGAAACGAACGTTTCCCTCGTGCAAGTTACTCGATAAAATCATCTATTGAGACTTGACAATCATTGGCCAAAATGCTTCGCTATACAGATTCATGCATTCCAAATACAGAAGTTTTAATTTAGTGCTAACAATGTAAAGATATAAATTAATATGAGAAGACCAAGTTATGGGTAATATCCATGTGCAACAGTATAGAGTATAGAAGTATTTCGTCATTTGTCCAAACCAGTTGGGTATGTGGAATATCATAGGGACATATCAGATGATAACTGGTGCTGACATTCACTCTTTTTTTTTTTAACTAGCGAAACCGTATGGCTGTAGACAACATTACAGAGCTGACATAATCCATAGGTCCGGCATAGCCAAGTGGTTAAGGCACTCGAATCGTAATCGGAGGATCGCGGGTTCGAATCCTCGTCCCACCAAACATGCTCGTCCTTTCAACCGTGGGGGCGTTATAATGTGTCCGTCAATCCCACTATGCGTTGGTAAAAGAGTAGCCAATGAGTTGGCGGTGGATGGTGATGGTTAGCTGTTTTGACTCTAGTCTTATATTGCTAAATTAGGGACGGCTAGCGCAGATAGCCCTCGTGTAGCTTTGCGCGAAATTCAAAACAAACCAATGTTGCCGTAGATAATTACTTACTAATAGGCTTAAGCTAAGGCTCAGGTAATCTGTTTATAACTACTATTCATACTGCATAAACAAACAAATATTTCTGTGCAGGAAATTCGAAAAAGAGAGCCTTAATGATTTAATGGCTTTCTTTGATAATTTGTCCAGAGTTGTGGTATTTAACTTGTGTTCTTGGTCCTCTAACCTTCAGAATTTGTGAAAAATAAATCTCACTTTTTATTTAAAATTACGTGTAACTATTTTTTTTTTTTATCAATCCAAAACTTTTTCGTCTGGCCTAGCGCGTTAAAGCGTGCGCTTCGTAATCTGAGGGTCGCGGGTTCGCGCCCGAGTCGCGCCAAACATGCTCGCCCTTCCAGCCGTGGGGGCGTTATAATGTGCGGTCAATCCCACTATTCGTTAGTAAAAGAGTAGCCCAAGAGTTGGCGGTGGGTGGTGATGACTAGCTGCCTTTCCTCTAGTCTTACACTGCTAAATTAGGGACGGCTAGCGCAGATAGCACTCGAGTAGCTTTGTGCAAAATTCCAAAACAAACAAACAAACAAAACTTTTTAGTCTATTTATTAGAAGTTGTTTTTGTCATTACATCGAAATCCAGTAGTTTCATAACGAACAAAAAATGTCAAAGTTGGTGTTACACACGTGCCAGGCCGTTAGGGCGCTTGACTCGCAATCTGGAGGTTGCTGGTTCGAATCCAAGAGTTGGAGGTGATGACTAGTTGTCTTCACTGTAGTCTTTGACTGCTAAACTAGTGACGGCTATGAATAATTATGAGTGAAATTCAAAACAATCAATCAATTTTTTTACACGCGTGTTAGGCATAGCATTTCTCTGACTCAGTGCTGCCCCCAAGTGGCTCAGTGGTAAGTCTGTGGATGATAACGTTAAAGATTGGGTTTCGATAGCGTAGCTTTGTGCTCAGCTATAGTAAACAATCAAATAAAGACTTGTGGTGCTTGAAATAATACTTTATATGACGACCAAACTTCATCTTTTGAGACGTTGTACGTAAAGCGTGTAACATCCGAAGTTACTCGGACAGTTCGTTAGAGAAACGTTGTAAGAACTGGTAACTCCGAGAACCGTAGGTCTCTACGTTTTGCCTCTGCTTAACTTATCTTTCTCCTTTAAGGTATCAGTGCGTATTCGGTTGTATATGGATCGATTCGCGCTGCGAGATAACCATTTGAACACGTGTTTCAATCCATCATAAGAGTATGAGGAACCACAGTTTTGGAAGCAGTCACAATCTCTCAAGATTTATCGTTTTTAATAATGTTCAGGTTGTCTTGCTTACATGTATCGTGCTATCGTACGCCGATGAAGTCGTTCGAAGAAACTTTACACCACGAAATCTTAAGTCGGCTCTGGAGCTCGGCAATCGCACGTGTTTAGTTCGTGAAGAGCGTGGAGATGATCTCCCAGATATCGTGTTAGATTTATAGGTAGTCACCCGAGAGCAGAGTTTGTATAATTCAGTATAATATTTTCTTAGATCTCACACCCAGCCATACAACACGTCTTTTGGATCTGTGGTGTGTACGTCGTATTTATCATAAACTGTTTTGTTGTTATATTATTTATGAAAGAAGAGAAACTGTTTGAAATAGCTAACAATTTTTTTTTCCCCATTTCGTGTAAATTTACACGTGTCACGTTGTTTTCTAACGTGACCGGTGCTCCTTTATTGTTATTTACTTGTTTTTACCCTTAGTAAAAAAATTATTCAAAAATAGTTCTGATTTAATTTGACTAATAATTATAACTCCTGTTATTTATTTATATTTATTATTATTTAACAAACTTTTACTGACATTCATAAGAATTGATGAATCAGCAAGTTAGTCTTCTTGTATATTAGTTTTATTTTTACATGCAGGTTTCTCACATATTTTTGTTTGTATCAAGTTGAGCACTAAGATACTCCATGGGCTAGTTGTGACCCACTCACCACGGGTATTGAAACCCGATTTCTAGTTTTTTAAGTCCGCAGACGTGCTGCTGTACCACTGAGGGGTGGAATTACATTAACATATTCACTCGTGTGTGTGTGTGTCTGTTTCATGAGTGACTATTATTTTACTAGGGATATGTATAATTGTGTTAACTTTTGAGCGGTTAAAGCTTTAAGGTAATGTGTCTTAATGAAGCATTATATATATATACACACGTGTGTGTGTGTTTTTTTCTTATAGTAAAGCCACATTGGGACTATCTGCTGAGTCCACCGAGGGGAATGGAACCCTTGATTTAGTGTTGTAGACTTACCGCTCTACCAGCAGGGGACACACACACTCATATAATATTTCATACAATCGGAAATTGTATATTTACCACAACAACCACGAATGATATTTTCATATCGCTAACATTAGACCACATAAAATACAACTGTTTAGTGTTTAACTTGGATCACATGCGAACAGAATAACTTTTAATATTCGAGATAGACTAAATACCTTTCAGAAATTCTCGGGGCTTAATTTATGCAAATGAAATAGACCTGGTCCTTTCTTTTAATGTTATATAGAAACGTGTGAACCCAAATTTATCTCAGTGGCTTTGTTGTTGTTGTTTAGTTTTTGTAAATTCTACGTGCGCGCTCAGTGATGTTATCACGAGAGTTATCGCGTCAGTTTTCCATCTAAGCATATTCTCCACGTGTGAGGAAATTGGCCGGTGCGCGTGATTACAGTTTATTTATAATATAAAATGTCAGAATGTTTGTTTAAAGCAAATTGAAATTTCCGGGTTCTTTATTGAAACGATTCTTTGATTTAGTGAGTAACTTATCAACACGAAGCTTTATTCAGTAAGAAAAGTATTGGTTTTGTTTTCAGTCAAAGCACGTGAGTTGATTCTGTGTTTTCTCTTCATTCGAAATTACTGCGTGTGAACAAATGGAACCGCTGTTTCATCTACATATAAGTGACATCTTGTATGCTGGGAAACTGATTAGGTTTGGTTGCCAAGGTGATACGGAAGTGGCTGTTTGCTGAACTTGTTCTGTGTCAGAAACAAATTCAAAGCTAATAAAACGTTTCCCAATATGGTTATGAAAGCAGAGCCTAAGTAATTAAGAGGAAATGACCGACGGTATTACAGAATACGAACCATATTAAACATTAATTTACAGCGGACGCTATTAATCCAACATAAGATTTGTCATGGAACAAAAGAAGTAGTGCACATGTTCTGTACAGCAAATGAAATGTAATAAATTTCACCTTCACTCTGCTAACAATTTGCAACAATATTTGGACGTAACGTTACGCGTCATAATTGTGAAGCTGTAACGTAGGCACTCCCAGATGCATTGTTAATTAATAATTAAGCCTAAATTAAATATTTAAGACGTGGCATGGTTTAGACTTCTATAAAAGGAATTGTCTGTAGGAAACGTTGCAAAATATTAACTTCAAATAGGGGAACGTGGTGTTTTTAATCGTGCTATCACGTCTACTTGTTAAGTAAAACTCTACGAGGTCGGTATATATTTATTTTTGCTTCCTTGTTTTAAAAGCAAAAAACAAACTTGTCTGAAGAATTAGCTCAAAAACAAATTTTAAACGAAGTAGCCAGATGTTTTGTCTCTTTGATATAGAAACGGCAACAGTTGCCGTCGAAACGTCTACCTTAAAGTGTGTATTTATTTGTAAGCAGTATTTTTTACGTAAGTGTAACGCCACCCGCTAGTACAGAAGTCTGTGGCTTTACAACGCTAAAATCAGGGGTTCGATATCCCTTGGTGGGCTCAGCAGATAGCTCGATGTGGCTTTGCTATAAGAAAAAACACAGCTAAGTGTATTTATACTTAAATTTAATCCGACCCGGCATGGCCAGGTAATTAGGGCGCTCGACTAATAGTCTGAGAGTCGCGGGTTCGAATCCTCGTCACACTAAACATGCTCGCCCTTTCAGCGATCCCACTATCCATTGATAAAAGAGTAGTTCAAGAGTTGGCGGTGATGACTAGCTGCCTTTTCCTCTAGTCTTTCATAGCTATCACTTTCAGCCATGAGGGCGCTACAATGTCACGGTCAATCCTACTATTCTTTGTTGAAGAGTAGCCCAAGAATTGGCGGTGGGTGGTGATGATTAGCTGCCTTCCCATTGTTATGTTAGGGACGGCTAGTGCAGATAGCCCTCGTGTAGCTTTGCGCAAAATCAAAAGCAAAAATTCGAAACAAAAATCGGACCCTCACCATTTGTAAGTTATTTAAAAATCTTCGGTTTATAAACAAATCGATTATTTGTAATAAGCACGTAGCCCCCTTGTAAGTCAGCGATAAGTTCATGGTCTCACAACACTAAAATTCCTCAACGTAACGACAACTACAATCATTGGACCCGAAACTAACAGCTTATGTTAAGTGTGTCATGTTGTACAGATAGACTAGTTAAGATTTGTTTTTTATATCGTTTTGTTATTCACTGTAAAGGAAAACACTTCGAACAACATCAACTCAACATTTTCGTCTCTGCAAGCCCCAGTGTAGTTGGCTTCTCCAGATTACACGTATATACAGTAAGTTTCGCGCACGCATTCGTCGCTGTTCAGTTTGGCGTGACATTATTTGTGTGTTTTTCATGTAAAGTTTATGTATAAGGTACAAATTTTGTGTTTAGGGATATGAATCCCCCCCTCTCCAGTGGCTGAGCAGTAAGTCTGAGGGCTTATGACGCTAACCATTGGGATTCTATATTCGCGGTGGGCAGAACACAGGTAGCCTATTGTGATTAACAACAAACAAATCAATGATATCGCCAATAAACGTTTGTTCCTAAAATCATGTGTTGTTTGAGTACATCTATCCTATAGTTAGGCTTACAAACACGATGGTTTGAAACCGGTACCACAAGGGGACGGCTAGGCTGGTAACATGACGATTTGAAACCAGTACTGCAACAGGAAGACGAGGTCTTTATCACGGCGAGTTGAAACTAGTTCTGTAACAGGAAGACTAGGCCTTTATCACGGCGATTTGAAACTAGTTCTGTAACAGGAAGACTAGGCCTTTATCACGGTGATTTGAAACTAGTTCTGCAACAGGAAGACTAGGCCTTTAACACGGCGATTTGAAACCAGTAGTGCAAGAGGAAGACTAGGCCTGAAATAAGGCGATTTGAAACTGATATTGCAAAGTGGGAATATGTCTGGAATAAACGTTTTAAAACTGCCACTTAATTGGTTAGCTAATCCTGTAAGAAGTTAATGAGTTGAATTAATCTCCAAAATGTGTTTTTCTGTGTAACAACGTAGCACTGTAACGTCGTGTGCTAATGTATTGTGTCCACCTTTTGACAGATAGGCATTCAGTTACGTAATGTAATAAATTAATCAGAAAAACATAATATTTGGGGTTTGTTTTTGCAATGTATTAAATTTTTTTAAAAAACGAAAATCGCCCGTTACGTTTGGAACATGTAATGGTCATTGACATTGAAAAGTCGACATCTTGAAACGAATACACAGCAATAAAAGAAACGTGTAAAACTGTCAAAGAAATACAGTGTAACAAAACATAATACCAATTTTAAGGTATTGATAGTTCCTCTGTACACGGTGCACTTAGTAACTTCTCTTATTGTATTATATTTTGTTGTAATATATTCAGACGTTGCCAAATCTCAAACATTATAGAGAATACAGAAGAAAAAAAATTCCCATTAACCTTTCTGTAAGCTTTCGCTTTATTTTCTAGTTGATTAGCCCTAGACACGCAACTGCGCAGACTCAGCATTTTATACCGTTTGCAATTCAGGTTCGCTTGACGCTTTTTCCTGAACCAATTTTCCGGTCGCCTGATCACGGATAATCTAGTTCGCCAACTCGCCAGAAACGGAAATTAAATTCCCGGAACTAGCACTTGAAGAATATTTGCTGTTTGCTCTTGTAGACACTGTTTACGTTTTCCTGTACGTGTAACTCAGAGTCCTCTGTTGATTCTTGTGGACCATGAACAATTTGAAAATAATCCCATTTTACTTGTTTGTTTGTTGTTGTTTTTCGCGAGAGAAACTCCGTTAGATACGAGCGAAAAACAACTGTACTCGATATATCCGAGACGGGCTGTGTACTAGTGCACGGACATTGAATCTATAGATTCAGGTTTCGAGGCCCGTGCTCAAAAGCTGGCCTGGCATGGCCTAGCGCGTTAAGGCGTGCGCTTCGTAATCTGAGGGTCGCGGGTTCGCGCCCGAGTCGCGCCAAACATGCTCGCCCTCTCAGCCGTGAGGGCGTTATAATGTGACGGTCAATCCAACTATTCGTTGGTAAAAGAGTAGCCCAAGAGTTGGCGGTGGTTGGTGATGACTAGCTGCCTTCCCTCTAGTCTTACACTACTAAATTAGGGACGGCTAGCACAGATAGCCCTCGAGTAGCTTTGTACGAAATTCCAAAACAAACAAACAAACAATGCTGCAAAAGCGCCCTCTACAGTGTGGGGCTGTGGGTATGTTATAAGACCGACGTTTCATATTCCACTGTTTGGTCACTTAAGAGTAGCCAAGAAGTTTGGCATTAAAAGTGATATTTATTAATTACTTTCACTCTAGTTTAATGGTGGATTCGCGCAGATGGCCTTTTGTGTGGCTTTACACAAGTACTTCAAAGCAAACAAGTGAGTTATCTGGTATTTTTCGTAATTGTATTGAACTGTGATTCGATTTTATTCTTGGTAATTACGTTTGTTTTAGGCCTAATAGAAACGTGCACCTCCCAGAAGGAGTCCCAAAACGTCGAATGCACTTCATTGCAATATTATAATATTCTTAGCAGCGTCACTATAACACGAAATTGTTTACGGACCAACATGTTTGATAAGGAGCTTTTAAGTGTTTTCGTCTATATATCAAATGAACTGCTATTCTAGACACTTTAATCTCTCTTTAGATTAAATTCATCTACCAATGTGCCGATTTATTTTGAATTTCGCGCAAAGCTACACGAGGGCTATCTGCACTAGCCGTCCCTAACTTGACAGGAGGGAAGGCAGCTAGTCATCACCACCCACTGCTAACTCTTGGGCTACTCTTTTTGCCAACGAATAGTGGGATTGACCGTAACATTATAACGCCCCCACTTCTGAAAGGGCGAGCATGTTTTGGTGACAGGGATTTGAACCCTCGACCCTCAGATTACAAGTCGAGTACCTTAACCATCTGGCCATTCCGGACCTAAATATGACTTTTCCATTCCGGATTGTTTTCTGGAAACCCATTTATAAATAAGTTGGTACAAACAGCCGTGTATATAAACAGAAGGTCGTATTATACTTAAAGCTTTCAAATAGCGTTTAAACGATCGAAGTGTTTAGTTTTAAGTTGTTACTATTTTAATAATATTGTATTTAGTGTGATTATTGAAATGTTACGTTGACATTGACTTCAACATATTCGCAAGCCCAAACACATGAAGTAATCCCTGGAATCCAATAATTCCAGTCAGTACTTTGATTCCACTTAACCCTTTGAAACCAAATAACCTTTTCAGCTATGATAACCTTTTGAAGTCGAAAGGTAATCTCTGACAGATGACTCCAGTAACACCCCCAGTGGCTCAGCGGTATGTTTGTGGACTTACAACGCTAAAAACCGGGTTTCGATACCCGTGGTGGGCAGAACGCAGATAACCCATTGTGTAGCTTTGTGCTTAATTCCAAACAACAACGACTCCAGTAACATAAAACGCCTCCTGGTGATGGAATAAATGTAGACATGATGTTTAGAAATTCATTCAGAAATCGCCGTTTAAATAGCAACTCTTCGTTAATTATTGTCTTTAATTATAACAGACCTTTCCACGAATAATTATTGTGTATAACTTATAACGAATATTACTAGATCCACACAGAATCAACTTCACGATCCATCTAATAAAACCCAAATCCTCTGGTGATGGAGTGAGACCTGACAGATCATGTCAGAATGTTTAACCAATAGGAAGTATCTGATTTGACTCGTTTATCACGTGAATATTTTTCATTGTTTTAAAATGTTTGCGCTAAAATATTCAAAGACTAGTCGTTCCAAATTTGTAACTGGTAGTTAATCAACAACGCCAACCGCCAGATCTTGGAATGTTCTTGTGTTACCAAATAGTTGGATTTGACTGTCATCCTTATAATTTACCAAAGGCCGAATCACTCAGTCGGGACGTGAACATTGGACTCGCAGATCCACAGAGCAGCATGCTAACCACACGATCACGCTCCGCTCGCTTATTTCTGAAAATCGTTAGCTTGTCTCAGACACCTGAAAATAAGTTCAATACCACGTATTGATATATAATTTCATTTCAGGCGCTCGAAAGAAGCTGTTTTTTTTTTTTTTTAGAAGTTTTAATAAATATCCGGGTTCTTTCGTCAAATGTGAATTTTTTGATGATTGAGCAAAGCCGCAATGTCACGTCACACCATCGTCCTTAAATACATTGTAGCTGTTTTTCTTAGTGCGATTCTATATGATGGGCTACCTGTGCTCTTGCCATCTCGGACAATTGGACCCCGGATTTTAGCACTCTAAATTCCTAAACGCACTTTACTTACATTTGCAGAGCTTTTGTCTTCTTTAATATCAGTTCAAAAACGGACATTCTTTGCATTGACAGCTGTCCTCAAAATACAGAATAAAGCGATTTAGAAAGCTTTCGGCAGCGACACAGACATCTTGATCCAAACACACGTAGTACACGTTACTATTTACATGTGATTTGTATTTTGTAATTAATCAGTTAACTCATATGAAGTTACTAGTTGTATAAACTCACTCAGTTTAGTATGTTTACGAATCGCTTATTGGTATATCTATTATTATTTTCGGAAGACGATAAGTTTGCGTTATTACAATGCTAAAATTCGGGACACGATATTAGTCATCAGGTAACCTATTGTGACTTTGTTTTGAAACAACCAACCAATCAACAATTTTTGTTTTATTCATTACTTAGTAACTGCCTTATCATTGGTCAGTTTTATGCATGTGTGCATTTTTTATCCAATCATCCAATCGATAAGTACTTTGTCCCTGTTTTCTCGCGACTGCTTCA
Organism: Tachypleus tridentatus; assembly: GCF_004210375.1. Lineage (NCBI taxonomy): Eukaryota > Metazoa > Arthropoda > Merostomata > Xiphosura > Limulidae > Tachypleus > Tachypleus tridentatus. The sequence continues at coordinate 101,767,757 of NC_134827.1, forward strand.
ATATCATATTCGTTATCATATTTGGTTTATCTTTATGATAAAAGGCGGCTCTGTGAGTAGTCGATAAGATCTTAATGTATTCATTTCTTTTTTTTTTCTAAAACCTTGCATAAAGCATTCACCTGCATAACCACCTGCCAACTTAATCAGCTGAGTTGCAGCCGCATCAAAAATTGCTAGTTTTTGAGTTTATTCCTGTCCTGTTTCGTCAGGTAATTTCTGTCTTTTCTATAAAAAAAATCTGTTTCCAATAGCTGTTTTTTTCTCACATAGTCAACAGGCCTAGTATTTAGGGCATTCAACTCAAAGTCTACGGGTCGTAACTTAGAATTCCCGCTACTGAATATGTTCTCTCTTTCAACCGTTAAGGATATTATAAAGTTAAGGTCAATCACATTACTTGTTGGTGGAATAGAAATCCAAGAGTTGGCGGCTGGTAATGTCGACTAGTCATCTTCCTTCTGGTCTATCCATGTTCAATTAGGGCCAGCTAGAGCAGATACCTCTCGACGTGTTTTGTGCGAAATTCAAAACAAATCGGTCCGACATGGCCAGGTGGGTTAAGGCGTTCGACTCGTAATCTGAGGGTCACTTAATTAATCTCAGTCTATTCTTGCACTCAATAAAATGACAAGGTACATTGGCATCCAGTGGAAAAAAAATCCCCGCGACTACTTGTAAATTTCGAATAAAGCAGAATTTGGGTGTTTTGTTGTTTTTGCCCAAGCATTTTTTTGGACGTATAAAACTATATAAGAGCATGTACGTTGATTCGCTATTCGCGCAAGATTTTCGGAGCATTGCAGAAAATTAAAGGTATGTTGGGGAGAATATATATCTGTGATAGGGTCATTCTTTAACGCTCCATGCGGTCACACACCAAAAAGGTTTCCAAGATTGTCAGCTGTTACACTTCCTGTAGGAAGGAATCATTCCACTAATCTGGTTATCATGGGACTTACACTTCCCGTTGGAAGGAATCATTCCACTAATCTGGTTATCATGGGTTCTTACACTTCCTGTCTGAAGGGTTCGCTTCACCAATCTGATTATCATGGGTTCTTATACTTCCTGTCTGAAGGGTTCATTCCACTAATCTAGTTATTATGGGTCTCGTAACTGTAATGTATCAGTGTGCTTAGTTACGAAACCAGTAACTGTTGCAGCGTTGTGAATCATATCAGTTTTGAAACTGGGGTAAAATAGTTTTTAAAGGAGCTTTCATACGCAAACTTTCACACAACGTTTACTTTACTTATGAACCTTCTGAAAGGGGGAAAAAAATTGCATGTTACAAGAACAGCATATTTTCACTTGTTTACGCCTCTTCCATCATACAGTCAGAGGTGTAAGCCTTACTTTCTTTGTTTCTAGATTTAAACGTGTTGTTTAAGACCTTTAAAAGTACAGTTGTAGGAATTTCTCACTTTATAACAAAATTCTGCTGTCTGCTTGTCTGTTTTTCTGTAGTATGAATGGCACATGATCACCTGAGATATTGGTATCGATGATTAAATAGCTCATAAACGAATCATGCTTTCAAACACCATCCTTGAGGAAGTTAAAGGTTTAAACCCATCTTATTTTACAGTAATTCGTCGATTTCTCTTATAAACTCGTATAAAATACTGGCCTTCACTACTTCTGGCCAGGTGGTTAGGGCACCCGACTGTTAATATGAGGGTCGGGGTTTCAAATCCCCGTGTCACCAAATATGCTCGCTCTTTAAGCCGTGGGCGCGTTATAATGTGACGGTCAATCCCACTATTCGTTGGTAAAAGAGTAGTCCAAGAGTTGGCGTTGGGTGGTGATGACTAGCTGTCTTCCCTCTAGGCTTACACTGCTAAATTAGGGACGGCTAGCGCAGATAGCCCTCATGTAACTTTTCGCGAAATTCAAAACAAACGAACAAAATCCTCAAGCCAATCATTCGAATAAAATAAAACAGTCCTAACTGAAGACGAGTCTGTCTTTTTCAAATCTTCAACTTGTTTCCTATTATCCTAAGAACACAGCTCCAATCGATCTGAGGCCTTCATCCTTTCATATTCTTGATAATCTTGTTAACCTTAGGAAGAGATCCTTCTAACTTTCTTTTCTCGAGGAAATAAGCAAAGAGATCTCAAAGTGTTCTTATAAAGTAACTCTCCCATCTATGGAATCGTGCTACTAGCCCTTCTCTTAACCCCTTCTAACAAGTCAAAATCTGAAGATAAAAACCAAAACTGTAGACAGTGTTACAAATGAGATCTGTCTAAGGAATTGTTTAGATAGTTAATTACCATATCTGACTTGTAATCAATAAATGTCTATAAATACACATTTATTGTTTAAACTTTTGTGACAACAACAGAGCACTGATTCAATGACTTGAGTGACCCATCCACAACTAGGCCAAGATCCTCTCCTCACTCGTGGTATTGACTGGATAAACGTTTGGCCAAAATCTATTATCTTTCGCACTCACTATACTTAAAGGTCATTTTTCAAATATTTTCTCAATTTACTAAATGATCTAAGTCATTACTCAACATCCTCAATACAGAAATATTAAAACCGATGTCTGCACGCTCTATTAATTACACCCTATTAATATTTTTAATTAAGAAGACGCAAAGATATAACCTGTAACGAGTGTTCAGCATGTCTGGGCTCCATTAACAGGAACCATTTGTCTTCTCTCAACCTTCCATTGGCACCAATCCTATTAATTAATCTGCACCCATCCGCCATGGATATAACTTTCCTTACCTAATCTTTAGGTGACGCCTTACCAAAAGCTTTTAAACTTTAGTCAGGTCGTTCAGCATTTCTCAAACATTTCACTTAAGTGTATAGCTTGCTGGCAACTTGCGTATTATTTTCAAAACTACTTTGTTTTCTTTCCTGTTCCGTTCTCAACTAATGGTGTTACTGTTTCTTTCACAGTATGTTTGGCAACACCGGTGCCTGCAGTGCCTGTGGTCAGGTGATCCCAGCTAACGAGTTTGTCATGAGGACCCACGGAAACGTGTACCACCTCAAGTGTTTCGCTTGTGTCAAGTGTCGTAACCAGTTGGTGCCAGGTGACCGCTACAACTTTGTCAACGGCAATGTCTTCTGTGAACAGGACTGTTTGAAAATACTTAAAGGCTCGGTATCGGGAGGCGGTGTTCGAAAGGGGAAGGTACGAGCCAATTCGGCCATTAAAGCTGTGTGAGAGCTCCATCTCGTCCTTTATAGAAGAAACAAATAATAACTGGACATCAACAGCTTGTGTACATATCAATTAATTTCTGTTAGGGTTTGGTTTCACGGTTATGAAGGTGTTTTTTATATTATTATTTTGTTGTTTATCACCAAAAGCCACTGTACCACGCCATCTCTCGATCAATAGAAACACTGGAGCTCAGTGTTCCAGTTGACTGTATATCATACGCATCATTCAGCATGTCTAACTGCAATCTTTTTTGTCCTATTACTCGAATAATTTATCTCGTGATTCGTTAACGATTTTTAAAGGAATTTTGATACTGGTCGATGTTTGCGAGAGACGAAAAAAAAATGTACGATAGCTTATATTAAATATTTTACACAATTACCTGCATCAGACTTACAAGCAAGAACCTAAATCTTTAACAAGTAATTGTGTCATTTGATAACAGCTTTTATCGCGAAACTGTATCGTACCGTTTGAAAGTTGCAGTGATTAAAAGACTTCGTTATTTTTTTTTCCGAAACCACAACTGGTAAAATTTCAAGGATAAATAGAACCTTTGAAAACAGCAAGTCCTCAAAATTATAGAAAACACAGCTCTTTACTTTCATGTGGGCCCGGCACGGCCAAGCGTGTTAAGGCGTGCAACTCGTAATCTGAGGGTCGCGGGTTCGCATCCCCGTTGCGCCAAACATGCTCGCCCTCCCAGTCGTGAGGGCGTTATAATGTGACGGTCAATCCCACTATTCGTTGGTAAAAGAGTAGCCCAAGAGTTGGCGGTGGGTGGTGATGACTAGCTGCCTTCCCTCTAGTCTTACACTGCTAAATTATGGACGGCTACTACAGATAGCCCTCGAGTAGCTTTTTGCGAAATTCCAAAACAAACAAACAAAACAAACTTTTACGTAGTAACTTCTGAGGACTTACTCTTACAATAAGTCTCATATAATACAAGAAAAAAATCTTCCAGAAAAACTAAAGCGTCCGTAACGTTAATTCTTTGTTTTTTTTATCAAATGCAATATGTCGGTGCTACACGTCAGTTATTTCAAGTATCGTCGACATTCAAGCGTCGGTTAAGTATTCTCCTTACTGATCTTCAGAGATTTCGCTGACAGTGTACCACGTGACAGATCGTCACTGGTCGTTCAGTGATGTCATCTCGTATCAACCAATTGTATCCTAGTGTGTCCTACCTCTCAAGAGGCGACAATCCGATATTTCGAAAATTGAACATCAAAGCAGTTATACACGTAGGCCTAATGTTCACTTAGGTTGTTATATGACATGAACGTAAGCACGTGTATAATGTGATTTCGGGATACAAGACAAAAATATTTAGAGTATATTTATAATCATTGCAGAGTCTTGTATTATTGATGCCCTTCATTAAAGCGTTCTGTTATCTTGAAATAAATTATATCAAAATTCTCATAACAATAATATAGAAACAAGATGGATGACACCAATAAAAGGTAAAGCCAACTTCAGTATTAGTGGCAGGAATTTTTGAAATATCAATTTGTCCTCTCCCAAGGGAACATAAAATAAAGAACGTGTGTATTAACTGCTTTTTACCGGACCATCGTGAGATCGAATAGATTTATGAGCACTTTTAAATCTACACTTAGATAATCCGCAGTGTTTTTCACAAAAGTTTGATGTATTCCGTTGAAAGACGGCTTGGCATGGCCGGGTGGTTAAGGCACTCGACTCGTGATCGGAGGGTCGCGGGTTCGAATCCTCATCGCACCAAACATGCTCGCTCTTTCAGCCGTGGGAGCATTATAATGTTACGGTCAATCCCACTATTCGTTGGTAAAAGAGTAGCCCAAGAGTTGGCGGTGGGTGGTGATGACAAGCTCTCTTCCCTCTAGTCTTACACTGCAAAATTAGGGACGGCTAGCGCAGATAGACCTCGAGTAGCTTTGCGCGAAATTCAAACCAAACCAAAACCGTTGAAAGTCCACCATGAAACCACCCAAGATAACAAGTTGTCTTGAGTTTCTTAAAACTGCTCACGGCTCGTGTAATTTGTGGTTGAATCTACAATAAAGTGGTATTATTGATGAACCTTTGCGTTTAGTTTCAAAACTAGAACTTTTTTTTTTCCGATACATGTCATTCTATTGTTTTGCCGATTTAAGATCAGAATTGTTTAACGTGTTTACGTTTCTTTTTTTTTCTTCTACGAATGAAACCATGAATTAACTAAACAGTAAATAATGCTATAACATCTTCATGAGGTACAAAATATAGTACCATAACCTCTTCATGTATGAGGTACAAAATCTAGTACCATAACCTCTTCATGTATGAGGTACAAAATATAGTACCATAACCTCTTCATGTATGAGGTACAAAATATAGTACCATAACCTCTTCATGTATGAGGTACAAAATCTAGTACCATAACCTCTTCATGTATGAGGTACAAAATCTAGTATCATAACCTCTTCATGTATGAGGTACAAAATCTTGTAACATAAACTCTTCAGTTATGGTGTACTGCACAGTGTTGTATTTAAAAATACATGTATATATTCTAAATCGGCACTTCATTTCGGCTGTTGTTCCCCCGTAAGTTGTAAAGCTCAAAATCCGGGGTTCAGTTCTCTGCGTTGGAAAGAGATCACTGATAGTCTATTGCAATAAACTGTGAAGAGTAATTTGCCATTAAAGAAAATTTGTTTTTAAAAAAAGGATGGGTAATTTGTTTCAGTGTTAATAATTCGTTCGTCTTAGACCAACTTTTCTCCCAGTTGTTCGTCGCTAAATCTGAAGAACTACAACGTTAAAAACCGAGTTTCGATACCCATGAAGGCTACAGCACAAATATTCCCATTTTGTAGCTTTGTACTTAACAAGAAGTGGACATTTTAGATTGAATAAAAATGTTACAATGTTCTATAGAAACAAGATTTCTGCAACTATCTCTGTTACGAACAATAAAACTAATTGGTTTCCACACCAACTGTAGTTTCCGTGATCCTTACAGTCTTTAAACTCGGATTACCATCCGAAAATATCAGGTCATCTCATAAGTAATGTCCGAAAATTTAATACAGAAAATGCTACATCATTTTTTATCTAAAATATGTAGTAGGACGTGTATAAAAATGTTGAGATAAATGAAAGAAACTAACCCAACTGCAGTAGTGCAGAGGAAACTACATGAAACATTCAAGGTGTTGCCACATTCAGGTCGTCCTGTTGAGTTTAATGATGACTTGCTTCTGGCTGCACTTGATGAAGATTGTGCCGTAACAGTTGAAGAACTAGAAGCTTAATTCAACCCACTTAACAGTTCACCGTCATCTGCAACAGCTTGGAAAGGTGTCAACACTTGGAGAATGGGTCCTCCATGATTTGACAGAAGCCAACCTACGAGCAAGAGTGGACATTTGCACTTCTCTGCACTCTCGTGAACGTAACTCAACTGTTTTGGACAGGTTAGTGACTGGAGATGAAAAATGGATATCTTTTAAAAATGTTAAGCGCCGCAGACAATAGCTCAGTGCAGGTAAACTGGCTAAAGCACAGCTTAAAATTGGCCTCCAACCAAGGAAAGTCTTGTTAAGTGTTTGGTGGGATATTGTTGGTGTGATCTACTTTGTGTTGCTGCCACTCAGTGTAATGATCACATCAGACTTCTACTGTCAACAGTTGGAGTGCTTGAATGTTGTACCAAAAGAAAAGAGGCCTGCTTTGATCAATCGTAAAGGTGTTGAGTTACACCAGGATAATACACGGCCCCATATTGCAAAGATCACATCTGCAAAGATTGAAGAGCTAAACTGGGAAAAACTTCCACATTCTCCTTATTCTCCAGACCTGCCCCATCTGATTAGCATCCATTTCGAAGATTGCAGAACTATCTTGATGGAAAAGAGCTTGGAACACATGAAGATGTCAAAACCACCCTCTCTACATTCTTTTCCTCCGAACCCCAAGAATTTTATAGAAGTAGCATTCAGAAGTTTGTGAATCGTTGGCAGGAAGTAATTAACAATAATGGAACATACATTATTGATTAAATAACATTAAAAGTGTTTGAAATCCTCTATCTTTTTGTGACCCTAAAATCGGACATTATTTAAGGGATGACTTGATACTTCAAACAGATGTCGACTACACTTAAAACAGCAGTACGTTTAATTAATTTGCAAATTAAATACACACTAAAAATGTTCGCATTTTGAGTTATCTCTTGCACACCAATTAAACTTCGTTTATGTTAGGCAATTTACATTATTCGAAGAGTATTGATTGAATCACATCAGATTAGGCCGTCATTATGGGGTTCCATTTCTTTTTTCTTAAGACTAACCGTTTTACACAAAAAAAATACACTTATCCCAAAAGCATATTTATAAACCTGTAGAAATGTATTAATATATTTCTTCAAAACTTATTTATATACTCCACAAAAATGTATTAATACATCTAACAAAAACATTTATACACACCACAAAAATATGTTCACATGTCTCGCAGGAGCGTGTGTATATAGCCACAACCTAGTTACACAATGGTATGCCTGCGGACTCACACCGCTATACACCGAGTCTCGATACCCGTGATGGGTAGAGTACAGATAGCACTTTGTGTAGCCTTGTATACAAAAAAAAAAAAAAAATTACACACCTCGGAAAACGTATTTAGATGACCCTAGAAAATATTCTATACTTTGTAAAAGAGTTATACACCCAGAAACAAAATATAATTTATGCTTCCTAAAATCATTTATATGTTCAACAAACATATTCACGTCTGTAAAACATACGTTAACAAATACAATACGAAAAATTAAATTTTATAAAGACATTTATGAATCGACATATGTGTAACCTAGCTAGCTATTGTAATATAGAAACCTTTAATCCCACAACAATACTGGAACAAGTAAATTAAAATTTTAAAACAAAGTTATTTAAAAATTAAAAAATAAAATATTGTCCTTACTTCGACAAATCGCTGCAATAACATCAGTTAAAACCAAAGTAGAGATTTTTTAAAGTTTTGTGGTTTAGACTTTTTTGTTTGAACAATGTTTTTAGCAGTAAAACTTTCGACATTACTATAACTAGATCTCTAAAACCGTATTTATAACCCACAAAATAAATATTGGTGTATCTCTCTAAAACCGTATTTATATCCCACAAAATAAATATTAGTGTATCTCTCTAAAACCGTATTTATACCTCACAAAATAAATATTAGTGTATCTCTCTAAAACCGTATTTATATCCCACAAAATAAATATTGGTGTATCTCTCTAAAACCGTATTTATACCACACAAAATAAATATTGGTGTATCTCTCTAAAACCGTATTTATATCCCACAAAATAAATATTAGTGTCTCTCTCTAAAACCGTATTTATAACCCACAAAATAAATATTAGTGTCTCTCTCTAAAACCGTATTTATAACCCACAAAATAAATATTAGTGTCTCTCTCTAAAACCGTATTTATATCCCACAAAATAAATATTGGTGTCTCTCTCTAAAACCGTATTTATAACCCACAAAATAAATATTAGTGTCTCTCTCTAAAACCGTATTTATAACCCACAAAATAAATATTAGTGTCTCTCTCTAAAACCGTATTTATATCCCACAAAATAAATATTGGTGTATCTCTCTAAAACCGTATTTATATCCCACAAAATAAATATTGGTGTATCTCTCTAAAACCGTATTTATATCCCACAAAATAAATATTGGTGTATCTCTCTAAAACCCTATTTATACCTCACAAAATAAATATTGGTGTATCTCTCTAAAACCGTATTTATATCCCACAAAATAAATATTAGTGTATCTCTCTAAAACCGTATTTATACCTCACAAAATAAATATTAGTGTATCTCTCTAAAACCGTATTTATATCCCACAAAATAAATATTGGTGTATCTCTCTAAAACCGTATTTATACCACACAAAATAAATATTGGTGTATCTCTCTAAAACCGTATTTATACCACACAAAATAAATATTGGTGTATCTCTCTAAAACCGTATTTATACCACACAAAATAAATATTGGTGTATCTCTCTAAAACCGTATTTATACCCCACAAAATAAATATTAGTGTATCTCTCTAAAACCGTATTTATACTCTCAATCAATGCACTTTAGAAAAACGTATTTGTACAATTCACAAAAGGATAAGTGGCTTATCCACGTTTGGGGAACTTTAGTGGCGGATGTTTTTCACTTTCACTGCACATAACCATAAAGTACGTAAGATAATTGCTATGTACACAGACCTGACATCGCCAGGAAGAGGGCGCTGAACTTGTAACCTGAGGATTGCGGATTGGAACTCCTCTCCCACCAAACATGCTCGTCCTTTCAGCCGTGGGGGCGTTATATAGTGACGGTCAATCCCACGATTCGTTGGTAAAAGGGTAACCCAAGAGTTGGCGGTGGGTGGTGGTGATTAACTGCCTTTCTGCTTGTCTTACAGTGCTAAACTAAGGACGGCTAGCGCTGATAGCCTCTCTTGTAGCTTTATGTGAATTTCAAACAAGCCGTACTTAACGTTATTCTAAGAAACAAGGAGGACTTGTGCCACTTCAACACCAAATAGATTTACGTTTGTATGGAGTGGTTTTTGTCTTCTTGCACACACAGCATCATCTACAACATTCTTTGGCATCTGTTTAATTCTGCCATCCCTTGTTTTTGGCTTTAGACACAAAACTCCTGTAGAAAAATAGTGTTTTAGGGCAACATGAATTATGATATGAAAAGTGTAACTGGCATTTTCTTAACCACAACGGTCATGTCAAAGACTCCCCTCCCCTACCAAGGTTCAATCATAACAGTACCTACTTTGGAACACTTGACTAGAATAAGAAAAATCAGCCAACAACACCTGTTACGCATGTCTCTACTTTTAACTGAACAATTAACACGATTGATTGTAACAGCCAATGATCATGTGCTTAAAAGCATATCGTAGCGCAACCGTTGAACCTTTGGATTTGCAGCCCGGCACGATGTCACACCCAGTCCAAAACAAAGGGGCTCGGCATGGACAAGTGTGTTAAGGCGTTCGACTCGTAATCCGAGGGTCGCGGGTTCGAACCCCGATCGCACCAAACATGCTCCTCCTTTCAGCCGTGGGGGCGTTATATAGTGACTGTCAATCCCACTATTCGTTGGTAAAAGAGTAGCTCAACAGTTTGCTGTGGGTGGTGATGACTAGCTGTACCTTACTTTCTAGTCTTACACTGTAAAATTAGGGGCTGCTAGCTAGCGCAGATAGCCCTTGTGTAGCATCGCGCGAAATTCAAAACAATCATTCTCACTAAATCTTCGCTTCTCTTTTCACTTCTAATGTATGCTCATATATCAAATTAATTCCCTTAGTAATAAAACTCGAATGGTGTCAGGGTTTAATTCCTAAAGTTCGTTACTTCCTTTCTTTGCAATTATAACACCAATTTTTCTATCAGTTGAAGGCATTAACAGTATTAAATTAGCGTGTAACACTCTATAATGTATTTCTTTCCTTTTAAGCATGTTTGCCTGATTTCAGTTTATTATTCTGCACAGAAACTTTCATGTGTATACAATAAAGAACGCGAAGTGATGTTACCTTAATGTAAACTTAGTCTAACACAATACAATGTCATTGCTTTTTATCGTATTCTCCGTATTTCAAGTTAATTATTCTATTAATATATTTACATAGTTCAGAAACAACAGTAAAAAGACGTGAAATGACGTCATCTAAACGTGTTACGAAAGCGACATCTTTATGGGAGAAAAAGCTAAATATAAGTGAAACAAGTATAGAACAAATTAACTTAAATGTTATTTTATTTATCTGTGCTTAATAGATTTCTGGATGAATAAAGCAGAGAAGGGAAAACAGAACCAACTACAGCATTTGTTTCATGGTTTATAAATAGACGAAGCAGTCCTTTTATAGAACTAATTATCAAAAAACTTGCACATGGAGTTTTTGTAGTTACTGGTCTAACAATAACAGAACTAACTTGAACAAACAAAGTTCCGTTTAGTAGCAGCTTACGTCGATTCTCTACGTCAGCTTTTGTAACTCCTACGGCTGCGCAGAAATGTCAACTTATTTGGAATAAGAAAACCACGCGCGGACTCAGTAATTGGATTCTCAGCTATTTCGCTGTGATTCTCCAGGATTAGTCAAGTCTTCTTAACTTGGGAGATTCACTAGCAAGGTTAAGCTAATTGGCTGCACCAGGGTTATTCTAAAGCCTTATTTCGAGTGGCTTGTTGGTTGAGCCACATTCTTCTAGCGGTCACATGGGTAAGAGTTAAAACATGACAATTAAAGAACTTCGTGCTGGCCTAACGAGTTGTTTTAATTGATTTGGAAAACAAATATGAATAATCTTTCCAACTTTCAAAGCAACCGTGTCCAATTATCTGCGTCTTTATTATCTTGTTTCCAGGAACACGTATATATTTTGATTTTCTGTCCTGCCAGCTAATATTATCTTTACAAATTAAACTAGTTTTATAGTTTTGCTTAGGTCGTAAGTACGCACTCTCATGTTGTTTGTTTTTGTGTGAATTCATGCCATTATGTTATGCTAATTACACGTAACAACTAATTTATGGATTTGTGTATTTAACGAATGGATTCGGCTTCATTTTGTTTTACTTTATTTGTTTGCTTGTTTTGAATTTCGCGCAAAGCTACTCGAGAGCTATCTGTGCTAGCCGTCTCTAATTTAGCAGTGTAAGACTAGAGGGAAGGCAGCTAGTCATCACAACCCACCGCCAACTCTTAGGCTACTCTTTTACCAACGAATAGTGGGATTGACCTTCACATTATAACGCCCCAACGGCTGAAAGGGCGAGCATGTTTGGCGCACGCCTTAACCCACCTGGCCATGCCGGGCCTAGCGTGATGAAGGTAGGTATACTTTAACTCACACATGAATCTTTATTCTTAAATGATGTGCCAGGCATGGCCAAGCGTGTTAAGGCGTTTGACTCGTAATCTGAGGGTCGCGGGTTCGCATCCCCGTCGCGCAACTATTCGTTGGTAAAAGAGTAGCCCAAGAGTTGGCGGTGGATGGTGATGACTAGCTGACTTCCTTTAGTCTTACACTGCTAAATTAGGGACGGCTAGCGCAGATAGCCCTCGTGTAGCTTTGCGTGTAAGTAAACAAAAACAAACAAATCTTAAATGATTAATATCTGGTTTTGTTGTCACATGTAATAAATAATTGAAATTTACTAAAAGATGTTTTAGCAACTTCTGTAGCCGGTTTGAGAGTGCTATTGTTTCAAATGTGTAGAATGTATTTAAAAAGTATTCAACAGGTTGCTTTCCTCGATTTACCAGAATTGGAATGTTTCTTGCATACACTATAAATTACCAACTCGGAAATACCGAATAAAAAGCAAAATAACCGGTCTTGAAGGTCCCTTTGCTTAAGAGATGTAATACAATATGTGGTCGCATTTATGAGCATGAACAAGTCAGACAGCGAATTAAAATAATACAGACTAATTCTTCTTGTTTCAATTGCTAAAATTCCGTTCTGAAGGGTTAAAGTTTACAACCGAATTTTATTTTGTTACTGTTCGATGAAATAAACACTAGTTTTAATTAGAAAAGTAACCATCAGATGGAGCTAGTATCGACGACTTAATTTAATCCGAATCAATGTGCATCCTTTTCTTCTACGGCGGCCCCGGCATAGCCAGGTCGGTTAACAAGTTGGACTCGTAATCCGAGGGTCGCGGGTTCGAATCTCCGTCGCACCAAACATCCTCGTCCTTTCAACCGGGATGGTTATAACATGACGGTCAATCGTTGGTAAAAGAGTAGCCCAAGAGTTAGCGGTAGGTGGTGATGACTAGCTGCCTTCCCTCTAGTCTTACACTGTTAAATAAGGAACGGCTAGCGTAAATAGCCCTCGTGTAGCTTTGTGCGAAATTCAAAACAAACCAAACTAATCACCATGAACTGAACTTATAAACACACTTGACAGTTGCTAATACCAACCACAGGTAGAAGGAAAAGGCCGACTATAGTCAGCCAAAATTGTTATATGGTAGTGTAGATAGTCAGCCAAAAACTGTTATATGGTAGTGTAGATAGTCAGTCAAAAACTGTTAGCTGGTAGTGCAGATCGAAGCCAAAAACTGTTATAAGGTAGTGTAAATAGTCAGCCAAAAATATTTATATGGTAGTGTAGATCATTAACCAACAACTATTATATGGTAGGTACATCGCCAGCCAAAAACTGTTAGCTGGTAGTAGAGATAGTTAGCCAAAAACTGTTATATGGTAGTGTAGATAATCAGCCAGAAACTGTTATATGGTAGTGTAAATAGTCAGCCAAAAAACTGTTATATGGTAGTGTAGATAGTCAGCCAGAAACAGCATTATGGTAGTGGAGATAGTCAGCCAAAAACTGTTAACTAGTAGTGTAGATAGACAACCAACAACTGTTATCTGGTAGTGGAGATATTGAACCAAGTCCCGTTTTGTTTTATGTTCTCTTAATATCTGTTTTAGAATCAAGGTATGTTACTATCTATAAAACATGCCAAGAACGTTGGACGTCATTAAAGCAGAGCACTGAGCTTGTATCAGAAAGTAAACTAGTCTTCACTTTTCTTACACTTCTTACAGATCTAAATAACCGTTTGAACTCAATAATTTAAAGTCTAGAGCAGAAGAATTTAAAAACAGGTCAAGTTTAGGTCCAGAAGTTTAGTAAGTAGAAAACTTACCATTACACCAACTTTTACAGATCTTAATAGTTTTAATGAATTACACATTACCATGAAAACTGTTGGGTGTGTATTACGTTGACTATCTCTGGTCTGTCATTTCGAGTTAAAGTGACTTCGAATTCGAATAACCTTTGTTTATTTTTGCACAATTATCTGAAATAAACAAACCGATAAAGTCGTGTTATTTATCATTATTTTTAAATGTTCTACAAATTATAAAGTAACTAGCAAGAATATATTTTCCTGATCACTATAACCGTCGGATTCGAATCTCCGTTGCATCAAACATGCTCGCCCTTTCAGCCGTAGGGGCGTTATAATGTGACGGTCAATCCCACTATTCGTTGGTAAAAGAGTAGCCCAAGAGTTGGCGGTGGGTGGTGATGACCAGCTGCCTTCCCTCTAGTCTTGCACTGTTAAATTAGGGACGGATAGCGCAGATAGCCCTCGTGTAGCTTTGCGTTAAATTCAAAAAACAAACAAACTAAACCAGTTTACTCCCTTTGTTTTAATTTGTGGTAAGTTTTATCTCTGGTAACAAATTATTACTAGTGTTTTCTTGTTTTCACTCTAACGTGTGTAATTTACTGCAGTTTTGTGTGTGAAGCGATAACTTTGGAAACGTAGTATGGATGGATCGTATTTTGTTCGCATGCTTCGAATTTCTTGTTTTGTTTCGTGTTTCGGTTTTTATTTTTTGTGCTAATCACACAGACGATTTGGTAAAATGAAGCAAATGATTTTGTTGCTCTGACATATTATGTGACTTTGTAATTTCTATATTGAATATATGTAACAAAGTGAGTACGGTTCATTACAACGAGATCTCCTTTTACGTAAAAGATCGTTACACTGGCGCACGTGGAAGACACAAATATTTTGACATCGCTTATTCAAACCTCTCAGAAAAACAAAATACGTATATCGGTGTTCGTTGTGTTACAACGATACGAAGGTGGAATGTTTCTACGCAACGGTCTTTGTTAAAACGGGATTGTCTCTTAGTGTTTCGCTTCCCCAACAATCTGTAATCCGTGTTAAGAACGCGAGTCGCGTGGTTTCGCACGTGGTCGTGATAAGGACAGTCGATGAACACTTTATTTTAGATAAACTTTCTCTTCGCGGTAACAAATATCTGTTATGTCAACGTATTGTAGCCCTTACTGAGTGATGAATTAACCCTTTCACTTAACAAAAGTTCGGAAGTGGTTTCCGATAAACACGCACAAAAACAGAAATAAGAAAAGGGCGTCTTTTTATCGATGGCTCGTTGTAAGGAACAGAAACAGGCGAGCTACACTTCTGTTTACAAGTTAATGTTCGCAGATTTGTACGAGAGCTTTTTCTGAAGTGTTTGCTGGGAAGGGTCGAAGGACAATCAGACGTACGGGCAGAATATAATTAGAAGCTGACTAGGAAAACAGCCATGCTCCACAACAATCAATTTGCCTCTTTTTTTTTTTTGCTAGTGAAAGGATTTAAGATTTGGTTGACACAGAACGTGATAAGCAAAAAAGTGGTTGGTGAGATAAAAAAAATATATCTATATTTATGCTTCGGTAAATATTATTTTTCACAGATCTTTGTTATATATACCCAATTATAATACGTTTTTTTTTTTGTATAAACAAAATATTTAACTCTTAATAATGTAAGTATTCAGTTTAGAAAATGTAAAATAGAAGGCGTCTATTGGTTTCTTCACTGCATCGCTATGCATAGGCAACTGTAATTTATACTTTTATGCTAGCTGGAATACCTGTTCGTTGGAATGAAAACTCATGTGTATTAAAGATGGGAAACTGAGTTTATAGTTTTCTATTTCTTCTTAACATGATCGACGTTAAAAGTGCAATAACATACAAGAAGGCACTGATCAGGAGAAGAAAGACATGCTGTGTTCAAAAATTATATCGATATGAAATTAGATGGAGGTCCATCCCCTTCACGACCTTCCTCGTGTCATTCTGTATCATGAAATCAGCTTGTGTTAATTTGGTAGTTTTATAAAATTATAAGGGTGTCCATCCTCCCTCTTATGACCTTCCTTAGTGTCACCCTCTATTATTCTGTCAAATTGTGATGATTTGGTAGTTTCCGAAATTAGGTGTGAAAGTAGAAAGGTGATCCAAAGCCCAAACCCCTCATGACTTTCCTCAGTATTATCCCATATCTCCGTGTTAAGTTTTGTGCTGATTGATCAAGAGGTGTGGAAACGTATAAGTAACAGACACACAGACATACTGACGTTTATTTGTTTAGATTAACTCTGCATGTCTGTCTATCCAAGCACCTCCACTTTGCAACTCATTTTGATAATACTGCTATGTAATGCCTGCAGAAAAGCCAAGTTAGTCGTGCTTCCCACTCTTTATTGGATGTATAGAACATTTTAATAAGCAAATATGCACACACACAAGCATATACATGTAATGTTTTTCTGAATATAAATGTACCGGGGCACCACTTAGTTCGAGGGTTTTTCTCTTTGTGTGTGGATAGATGCGAGTTAAATGACAGTGAATTTCGTTTCAGTCGAGTCTATGTTTTATTTTGTTAGCCCACACCATTGTTGTTAAACGTCTAGGCCCGGCATGGCCAAGCGCGTAAGGCGCGCGACTCGTAATCCGAGGGTCGCGGGTTCGCGCCCGCGTCGCGCCAAACATGCTCGCCCTCCCAGCCGTGGGGGCGTTATAATGTGACGGTCAATCCCACTTTTCGTTGGTAAAAGAGTAGCCCAAGAGTTGGCGGTGGGTGGTGATGACTAGCAGCCTTCCCTCTAGTCTTTCACTGCTAAATTAGGGACGGCTAGCACAGATAGCCCTCGAGTAGCTTTGTGCGAAATTCCAAAACAAACAAAGTTAAACGTCTACTGATGGAACGTGTTTATTACATTAAAAATATATAATTCGTTTACTAACCTGTTGAGCTCAGAGCGCTGTGATTTAATTAATTACGTTTATTCGAATGTTCTTTAAATGCACTATCAGATGCTATAATCCTTCGTAAGGAGCGCAGTTATGGGTATAATTTAAAGTCTAAACTTATTTGTTTTTACACCTGTAAACAGCTTCTTTAAAGTGCTCAATTTTGTTGGTTATAAGCGCGCAGGAACGAAGCTGTCATGACAGTATTCCTTGTTTCTTTAGGTGTTTTTATAAAATATAAACAATGCTTGAAATGAGGAAGAATGTCTTCCAACTTAAGCCCGGCATGGCCAGGTGGTTAAGGTGCTCGACTCGTAATCTGAGGGTCGCGGGTTCGAATCCCCGTCACACCAAACATGCTCGCCCTTTCAACCGTAGGAGCGATATAATGTGACGTTTAATCCCACTATTCGCTGGTAAAAAAGTAACTCAAGAGTTGACGGTGGGTGGTAATGACAAGCTGTCTTCCCTCTAGTCTTACGCTGCTAAATTAGGGACGGCTAGCGCAGATAGCCCTCGAGTAGATTTTTTAACATAGGTCCTCAGGTGGGGCAGCGGTAAGTCTTCGGATTCACGAGACAAACTCAGGAGATCGATTTCCCTCGATGGACAAAGCAGATCGACCGATGTGGCTCTGCTATAAAAAAACACACACTTTTCACATATAGTTTCCAGAAAACAAAAAAAAACTATATCATTGAACACTCGTAAAACAGAACAATAAATTGATTGTACATATCTAAGATAGAAAATAAAGTGATTCGACATATCTAAAATAGAAAATAAACTGATTGGACATATCTAAAATAGAAAATAAAGTGATTCGACATATCTAAAATAGAAAATAAACTGATTGGACATCTACAAAACACAGTGATAAACTGATTGGACATCCTTAAACTTCACTTTGTAAAATTCTAGGTGAGGACATAGGAAATCGTGTAGCAGGAATATTATTGATTTTTTAGTAAAAAAGTTTTAGTGATAACATGAAGGTTGACGTACATGTGTAGAAAGATAGGTTGAGGAAAATTCGCGAAAGCAATAGAACGCTTTCCTATTTCACTAGTATTAGAAAATGTTTGGTATGTTAAACTTGGATAACAGCTTACATGATACAAGGGTTAAATGGATGTAATCCAATGTGACGTAAGGGCTAAGCGGCATTATGGAAGAGATATATTAACTGCAATGATTATAACGTCCCACCACAACCAAAGATGAGGAGCATGCTCAGCCCGACAAGCTAACCACGAGGTCACATCCGGCTCACTGGCACTATAGACAAGCCAACATGTAGTTACCTAAAAATATTGTTGATAAATAAAAGAGATAGGATAGGGGGTAGGCACCTTGATATTATTAGGAGATGTCTGGGCTATTGAGTTTTGTTTTTTCTTTAGTTTTTACTAACGAAGATTTAACCAGCATTCCACATCTTGAACAGTTGTTAGATGGGGAAAAAGTTGAACAAGGTGACTACATTAATTCTTAGCTGGTTAAGAAAAAACTGGGAAGTTTTAAAACCATCAGGTTACTGGGTCAGATAATACCATCAGGTTTCTTAGTCAGATAATACCATCAGGCTTCTTAGTCAAATAATACCACCAGTTTCTTTGGTCAGATAATACCATCAGGCTCCTTAGTCAGATACCATCAGGCTTCTTAGTCAAATAATACCACCAGTTTCTTTGATCAGATAATACCATCAGGTTCCTGGGTCAGATAATACTATCAGGTTCCTGGGTCAGATAATACCACCGGTTTCCTTGATCAGATAATACCATCAGGTTATTTGGTCAGATAATACCATCAGGCTCCTTAGTTAGATAATACCACCGGTTTCCTTGGTCAGATAATACCATCAGGCTCCTTAGTCAGATAATACCATCGGTTTCCTTGGTCAGATAATACCATCAGGTTCTTTGGTCAGATAATACCATCAGGCTCCTTAGTCAGATAATACCATCAGTTTCCTTGGTCAGATAATACCATCAGGTTCCTGGGTCAGATAATACCATCAGGTTCCTGGGTCAGATAATACCACCGGTTTCCTTGGTCAGATAATACCATCGGTTTCCTTGGTCAGATAATACCATTAGGTTCCTGGATCAGATTATACCATCAGGTTCTTTGGTCAGATATTACCATTAGGTTCCTGGGTCAGATAATACTTTCCCTAAGGTTTTGAAGGAGGTTAAATATTGGATACGTGAGCTACTTGCTAACATTTTTTTTCGTCCTTGAATAATAAGAAGGTACCAGAGGATTGAAAGTTAGCTAATGTCACAGTAACTATTTGTCTTACATCAGTTGTGGGAAAAGGTTTAAATACTCTGTTAAATATTCTTTGGAAAGTTATTTCACAAAGTTTAGAATTTGATTGTATAGTCAACCTGGTTTTACTGAGAGACAAAACTGCTTTATAAATTTTTGGACATTCTCTGAAAAGGTTACAGTACAGGAGGATAAAAGTATAGATTTGTTATATCTGGATTTTCAGAAAGCATTTGACAAAGTGCCACATAAAAGGTTTGTAAAATCATATATCTGTGGGTGTGGAGAATAAGTTAACTGATTGGACAGAAGAGTGGCTAGATGAAAGAAAGTAGAGGGCTGTTAGAAATGAAGTTCACTTAAACCGGATTAATGTCACAAGTGGGGTACCTCAGGGTTCAGTCTTAGGGCCTTTGTTCTTTTATTTTTACATCAATAACATAGATGAAGGAATTCTCAATAAAGTACCTAAATTTACAGAAGACATCAAGGTCGTGTGTGTTGCTCGCTGTGAAGAGGATAACCCTGCTTTACAAAAGGATTTAAATCAATTTGTGAGTTGGCCAAGTAAATGGTAGATGGAGTTCAATTATAATAAATGCATGTCGGTTATTGTACTTTGAATTATAAGCATAATTTCGATAGGAACAACCTTAATAATGTTATGAAAGAAAGTGATCTTGGTATAACTGTTCACAAGTCTCTTAAGCAATCCAAGCTGTGTGCTGTTGCTAGAGACAGGGCAAATAGAATTTTAGGTTACACATACAGAAATATTGAATACAAGTCTAAAGAGGTTATAATTTTATTGTAGAGATCACTGGTTTGATCATATGTATAATATTATGTTCAGTTTTGGGCTCCTTACCTTAGGAAAAATATTGAATTGTAAGAAAGGATTTGGAGAAGAGTTAGTAGAATGGTGACTGTTATAGATTGGTTGTCATATGAGGAGAAGATGAAATTTCTTAAATGGAAAAAGAGGATTCAAATGAGGTATTTAAGACTTTAAAGTAGTGCTGGTAACTCACCTTTTGTCATATTTAACAATAACAATACCGGTAATGAGGGACACTGGTATAAATTTTAGCAGCCCGACATGGCAAGGTGGTTGAGGCATACGACTCGTAATCCGAAGGTCGCGGGTTCGAATCTCTGTCACACCATACATGCTTGCCCTTTCAACCGTGGGGGTCATATAATGTGACAATCAATCCGACTATTCGTTGGTAAAAAAGTAGCCCAAGAGTTGGCGGTGGGTGGTGATAACTAGCTGCCTTCCCTCTAGTCTTACGCTGCTAAATTGGGAACGGCTAGCGCAGATAGCCCTCGTGTAGTTTTGTGCGAAATTAAAACACAAACAAAAATTATCTGAAAATGTTAATACAAATTTAAATAAAATTACTCCGTATTTGATCGTGAGGTTCCAATGACAGACACGTCTTTCAAACTGATAGATTTGAAATATTAATCGTTAAAAAAAAAAAAGTAATTATTGCTATTTTCCCCTGTAGCAAAGCCAGTTGGGCTATCTGCTGTGTCCATTGTAGGGAATCAAATCCGGGATTTTACCGTTGTAAGATCGTAGAGTTACCACTATCCCACTGGGGGACAAAAATATTGGAATTGAAATAATTTCACAAAAAAATATGGAATAAAAATTTACTAAGCTTATAAAAATGTTAATTCAGTTTTACAGTAAGAAAGGAAATTAATTAATGCCACCAGGCTTCTAGTCTGAAATTTGTTATTATATTGCAACATTACGTATTCTTCACACTAATTAGGCTTAGGTATCCAATTAAGATGGCCTAGACTTAGGTATCCAATTAAGATAGCCTAATCAATGTTGTTGTCTGTTTCCGTAGTGCAGACCTGCATAATTAGCTTCATGACCTCTGTCCATTGGACGTATCGAACTCGAATTGTACCGTTATAAACCCTAGAGCTTGCCACTGAGCCAAGGGTTGTTATCGGTATTAAGTGGAAAAAAATCTAAGTGTAATTCCTACATTCCAAACACACGGGTATTCGAAAGCTAACTGGTAGAAATGAAAATAAGGACTGTTAAACTAGCTTGTAAAGAGTTACAAACTAAACGAATTCATATTTAGTAATCTCGAACCACAATTAAACGACAATCGGGGCAGAAGAGAAGCCTAGTGTTCAACGGACCCAGTCTGTGAGCCCAATGAATCGTACAGTTCGTCAGCCCTTGCCGCAAAAATGAAATCCGCAACACGCGACTGTTGTGAAAGATCGCATCCCTCTGGCTCGTCTGCGTCGACAATGCACAGTTAACTCATTGTGCTGAAATTTTAATAAATAGAGCAAATGAGAGAGAGAGTGAAAAGTAGTTGAACATTATCGTTTCTTATACCTCGGTGGGTTGCTTTTATATATTCTCAAGAAGGCCGGTATGGCTATTAAAACTTTAATTAGAATAAAGTATAGAATTGTTTGTTTGTTTTGGAATTTCGCACAAAGCTACTCGAGGGCTATCTGTGCTAGCCGTACCTAATTTAGCAGTGTAAGATTAGAGGGAAGGCAGCTAGTCATCACTACCCACCGCCAACTCTTGGGCTACTCTTTTACCAACGAAAAGTGGGATTGACCGCACATTATAACGCCCCCACGGCTGGGAGGGCGACCATGTTTGGCGCGATTCGGGCGCGAACCCGCGACCCTCAGATTATGAAGCGCACGCCTTAACGCGCTAGGCCATGCCAGGCCTATAAAGTATAGAACACTTTGACCTTCTTACGTCATCTTCAGCTTAATAAAGGGTTGTTTTTTCGTCCTGATCAATATGCTAAACTATTTCAGGGATTTGACATCAGAAATCCCCTACTTTAAGGACACACTACGGTAAAAATGATCTTGACTTGACTTTATATTCTTGTTTCAGGTAAGGCTTTGGGAAAAATATTTCATTTATTCGAATAAAAACACACAGACACATTTGCACTTCTTTTTGCGGCGTACTACTACATTTCTAGTGCGTCGAAAAGCATTAGTTACGTGAGACTACTTACGATTGTTTGTTTCTGAATTTCGCGCAAAGATACACGTGGGTTATCTGCGCTAGCCGTCCCTAATTTTGCAGTGTAAGACTAGAGGGAAGGCAGCTAGTTATCACCACCCACCGCCAGCTCTTGGGCTACTCTTTTACCAAGGAATAGTGGGATTGACCGTCACATATAACCCTCCCATTGCTGAAAGGGCAAGCATGTTTGGAAAGACGGGGATTCAAACCCTTAGATTATGAATCGAATGCCTTATTCACGTGGCCATGCCACTCACTACTTACGATAGGATCAGTTTAATCATTTCAAGACAATGTACACATATCTGTTAGGAAAACAGGGTCGTATTTTTAGAAAACTTGTATCATCTAATTAAAATATTCATGACATTGTATTAATTCGAAATAACTGGTTTTAAGCCTCGTCTGTTTACAATATGTACCTTCTCACCTAGCGAGCTTTGTGATAACTTCATTTTACTGTTATTTTGTTTTCATCACATGTTTAAATTTTGTTTGTCTGTAGTTAAACACAAAACTATAAAATGAGCTGTCTGTGGTGTACCTACCACGGGTATCGAAACCAAGTGTTTAGTGTTATAAGCCTTCATATTTACGGCTGAGCCACTGAAGGGCTGTGTATTTAGAAGGCATGAGTTTTTTCCACATTTATAAATCACTAAGTTAGGACTTCAACTTGTAAGAATTTCGATCTTGCTGCAATGGAAGTGGATACAATATTCAGAATATGAATATTTAATTAACTTAGATAACAAAAACTCGCACTCAAAGCACGTATTGAAAAGTATTCGATCATTCAGTGTCGATCAATTCAATAGAGCATTAGCAAAGAAATTATTCGTTTCAAAAACTGACGAGTGGTGGCTCTGTCACGTTTATTCCTCTAACACTGGGAAGTTCAAGCATCTTATCGGAATAAAAGACACAGATTGAAAAATGAATTTCCTTAACAGAAACGTAATAATACTTATGATTAATAAACACAGTACTGTGTGTATATTACTGAATACGTTTTATACGGATGTTATTTAAGGGCCTTGTTTGATAAAGTGAAAACGATTTCTTTAAAAGATTGAAAATGATGAAACGCAAGGTTATAACGTTCCTAATCAGGATTTACTACACATTTTATATTGGTAGAGTATTATAAATAATAAATAGTTCTTTATGAATTGGGAATTTTTGGTGGGTTACTAACTGAAAAAGAAAAAGGCTTGTAATATGTGATATCGTGTTGACATCTGGATCCAAGCAAATACATAAAGCATGAAATAAGAGAGTTTTAGGTTGAGCGTAGATGAAATAAGAATTGTTTAATTATTGAACAGTTAAATAACCTAGCTAAACGTATAATGTTTTAGGAAAATGAATCCCAGATATCAGGCCCGTTGTTAGTACGGTTTTTAATTTAGAAAGGCCCGCCATGGCCAGGTGGTTAAGGCACTCGACTCGTACGTAACCTGAGGGTCGCGAGTTCGAATCCCCGTCTCACCAAAATTCTTGCCCTTTCAGTCATGGGTGCGTTATAATGTTCGGACAATCCCACTATTCGTTGGTAAAAGAGTGGCCCAAGAGTTGGCAGTGGATGATGATGACTAGCTCCCTTCCTTCTAGTCTTACACAGTAAAATTAGGGACGGATAGCGCAGATAGCCCTCGTGTAGCTTTGCGCGAAATAAAAAACAAACAAACCACAAACACTCCATTCCTATTGGATAGAGAACTTGGCCTCCATATTGTTTTGATTTAAAACAAAGTTTGCTTTAGCGTTTATCCCAGTGGAAAAGCAAAAACTCTAGGGACTTACAACTCTGAAATGCAGTGTTCGATTATTTACGGTAAACACAGCAGAGAGTTCACTCTGGCAATGCTATGAAAACAACAAACCGTTATTTCAATTTCGTAATCGCAAATACATTATTTCGACTGCATTATTAAATAAAAGATTCTAACTGATTTTGATAATCGAACACTGGTCAATTATTTATTTAAACTTTCTATTTACTAAATTTTATTATAATAAATAACACACGAAGCCATAAAACATTGCTTCTCGTTAAGATTATCTTTAAGAGTCTTATATTTTTTAATGGTAAGTTACTATGCATTAATAGCTAACATTATCCAGTAATCTGTTCCATTGAAAATAAACAAAGAAAAATATAGCTGAAAGTTTCGAAGCTAACCATAGGTACTTGCACAGAATATATGCTTCATACCAATAGACATTTTTACCATATACAAAACCTTATCGTTTCACTGTCAGTACTGGTTTCCCATTTTCCCCCGTAATTCAATAAACCTTGATTCAAAACTTGGGAGGGGCTACATTACAATCACAGGAATCTAAACCATTGAAATAAGAGTGCTGTACTTTCTTTCACTCGAAGATAATGAAATAAGAGAGCTGTACTTTCTTTCACTCGAAGATAATCAGTCTCTTGTCTAAACCAATAGGATAGCTAGCAATCACCCCTGGTAGCAGATGGTGACGTTCCCATCTCTCGTGAGGGACAATCCATTTAGTTCTGTTACGCTGTTACCACTACCATTATTACAAACACCTTTCACTCGATAAGTACCTCTGTCATATATTGTTCTCCTTTAAAGTTGATAATATTTGTGCATATAGAATACTTTTGCTGGCAGTAAATAAGCTATTGTTTCATACTGTAATGACATGTTGGTCCTCGTATTATTGTCTCGCGGACAACAATCACATTATGGACTTAACATTAGAATATAGTTAGTTTGAAAATCTCGTCACTTAAAGATAAGTTACTTATGTCGTGTATCTTTTATAAGTGTATATATATCGCTTAAATCAAACAAACGGAAAGGTTGAAACGCCGCAACTACAAATATTGGGGTGTAAAACCAGAAACAATTGGAGTGTAAAACCAGAACCAATTTTTGGATAATGAGGAAAACATTGGATTTCACAGAAAAGGCAAACACTGATGTAGAGTCCACGCAAAAAGAGTCCTAACCAAACAAAGAAACTTGTTTCCTCTTACTTTTATTAATGGACAGACCAATGAGTGTGTGTGTGATAAGAGTTACCATGATCATCCAAATTAGCATAGTTCGACAACGTCAGGGGTCAAAGTTTAAATTAACAACACAATGTGATATCAGGTAACAAAAACATGTTTATTGTTCAACAACTTTGTTGTTTATGTTCTGCTTCTGTTAATCTGAAGAGTAGCCCAAGAGTTGGCGGTGGGTGGTGATGACTAGCTGCCTTCCCTCTAGTCTTACACTGCTAAATTAGGGACGGCTAGCACAGATAGCCCTCGAGTAGCTTTGTGCGAAATTCCCAAACAAACAAAACTGTTAATCTGTTTAATGTCTGTGTGAAGCTATTTTAAGGCCATCTGTCGAACTGAAATGAATTTAACGAAAGTGTGAAAGTGTCGTTATTTCACTCCTTTTGGTTCAAATGAATTTAATAACTATGTGAAAACGTCGTGTTTTTATTCCTTTCGTTGATTGAAATGAAGTTGACGACGGTGTGAAAATGTCGTTGTTTCTTGATATGAAAATCGACAAATCTGTTTTAACAACAAGTAAATTTAAAACAGCTGTCTTCATTATCATGAGTGCAGGGGAGAGGGGGAAGTGCGATCACATCCCCTAAATTGTACCCACATGAGTGTGTATATGTGTGTGTGCGTGTATGATAAACGCAACAACTGTGAAAGGTGTAAATTCGCAACGTTCATCGAGGGGACATGCTTCCCTTTCCCCCAGTATGTCTTCGCCATTCACTTCCGTTCTCCCCCAAAGTGTGTGTGTGTGTATGATAAACACAACAAATGTGAAATGTGTAACTTCGCAACGTTCATCATGGGGACATGCTCCTCTATCCCCCAGTATGTCTTCGCCATTCAGTTCCATTCTCCTCCAAAGTAGCATCTATTTTCTAAGATTTCTGCTCACGTCATACACACATACACATAAAGAAGGCTTAACTGTCACATTCCATTTCAGGGGGTTGTGAGTTATCCCTGGCCAAGCTCACGATATCTTATCAGAATGATACTTCTTTCAAAAACATTCCACATTTGAAACATGGCTGAGTGATGAACTTTTAATAACAGGATTAGGTGATGAAAACAAGAGACTGGATTGTGGGGTTCTAAAAACAAGATTCGATTATGGATGGATAATAAAGTTACTAAAACAAGGATGGATAATAAGGTTACTAAAACAAGGATGGATAATAAGGTTATTAAAACAAGGATGGATAAGGTTATTAAAACAAGTATGGATAATAAGGTTACCAAAACAAGGATGGATGAGGTTATTAAAACAAGGATGGATAATAAGGTTACTAAAACATGGATGGATAATAAGGTTCTAAAACAAGGATGGATAATAAGGTTACCAAAACAAGGATGGATAATACGGTTATTAAAACTAGGATGGATAATAAGGTTACTAAAACAAGGATGGATAATAAGGTTACTAAAACATGGATGGATGATAAGGTTCTAAAACAAGGATGGATAATAAGGTTACTAAAACAAGGATGGATAATAAGGTTATTAAAAGAAGGATGGATAATAAGGTTACTAAAACAAGGATGGAAAATAAGGTTACTAAAACAAGGATGGATAATACGGTTATTAAAACAAGGATGGATAATAAGGTTACTAAAACAAGGATGGATAATTAGGTTATGAAAACAACGATGGATAATAAGGTTATTAAAACAAGGATGGATAATAAGGTTATTAAAAGAAGGATGGATAATAAGGTTACTAAAACAAGGATGGAAAATAAGGTTACTAAAACAAGGATGGATAATACGGTTATTAAAACAAGGATGGATAATAAGGTTATTAAAACAAGGATGGATAATAAGGTTACTAAAACAAGGATGGATAATAAGGTTACTAAAAAAGGATGGATAATCAGGTTACTAAAACAAGAATGGTTAATAAGGTTATTAAAACAAGGATGGATAATAAGGTTACTAAAACAAGGATGGAAAATAAGGTTACTAAAACAAGGATGGATAATACGGTTATTAAAACAAGGATGGATAATAAGGTTACTAAAACAAGAACGGATAATAAGGTTACTAAAACAAGGATGGATAACAAGGTTATTAAAACAAGAATGGATAATAAGGTTATTAAAACAAGGATGGATAATGAGGTTATGAAAACAAGAATGTATAATAAGGTTACTAAAACATGGATGGATAATAAGGTTACTAAAACAAGGATGGAAAATAAGGTTATGAAAACAAGGATGGATAATAAGGTTATTAAAACAAGGATGGATAATAAGGTTACTAAAACAAAACGGATGATAAGGTTACTAAAACAAGGATGGATAATAAGGTTACTAAAACAAGGATGGATAATTAGGTTATGAAAACAAGGATGGATAATAAGGTTACTAAAACAAGGATGGAAAATAAGGTTACTAAAACAAGGATGGATAATACGGTTATTAAAACAAGGATGGATAATAAGGTTACTAAAACAAGGATGGATAATTAGGTTATGAAAACAACGATGGATAATAAGGTTATTAAAACAAGGATGGATAATAAGGTTATTAAAAGAAGGATGGATAATAAGGTTACTAAAACAAGGATGGATAATTAGGTTATGAAAACAACGATGGATAATAAGGTTATTAAAACAAGGATGGATAATAAGGTTACTAAAACAAGGATGGATAATAAGGTTACTAAAAAAGGATGGATAATCAGGTTACTAAAACAAGAAGGGTTAATAAGGTTATTAAAACAAGGATGGATAATAAGGTTATTAAAACAAGGATGGATAATAAGGTTATTAAAACAAGGATGGATAATAAGGTTATTAAAACAAGGGTGGATAATGAGGTTATGAAAACAAGAATGTATAATAAGGTTACTAAAACATGGATGGATAATAAGGTTACTAAAACAAGGATGGAAAATAAGGTTATGAAAACAAGGATGGATAATAAGGTTATTAAAACAAGGATGGATAATAAGGTTACTAAAACAAAACGGATGATAAGGTTACTAAAACAAGGATGGATAATAAGGTTACTAAAACAAGGATGGATAATTAGGTTATGAAAACAAGGATGGATAATAAGGTTACTAAAACAAGGATGGATAATAAGGTTATTAAAACAAGGATGGATAATAAGGTTACTAGAACAAGGATGGATAATGAGGTTATGAAAACAAGGATGGATAATAAGGTTATTAAAACAAGGATGGATAATAAGGTTACTAAAACAAGGATGGATAATGAGGTTATGAAAACAAGGATGGATAATAAGGTTACTAAAACAAGGATGGATAATAAGGTTACTAAAACAAGGATGGATAATAAGGTTATTAAAACAAGGATGGATAATAAGGTTACTAAAACAAGGATGGATAATAAGGTTACTAAAACAAGGATGGATAATCAGGTTACTAAAACAAGAATGGATAATAAGGTTATTAAAACAAGGATGGATAATAAGGGTACTAAATCAAGGATGGATAATAAGGTTATTAAAACAAGGATGGATAATGAAGTTATGAAAACAAGGATGGATAATCAGGTTACTAAAACAAGAATGGATAATAAGGTTATTAAAACAAGGATGGATAATAAGGTTACTAAATCAAGGATGGATAATAAGGTTACTAAAACAAGGATGGATAAGGTTATTAAAACAAGGATGGATAATAAGGTTACCAAAACAAGGATGGATGAGGTTATTAAAACAAGGATGGATAATAAGGTTACTAAAACATGGATGGATAATAAGGTTCTAAAACAAGGATGGATAATAAGGTTACCAAAACAAGGATGGGTAATACGGTTATTAAAACTAGGATGGATAATAAGGTTACTAAAACAAGGATGGATAATAAGGTTACTAAAACATGGATGGATGATAAGGTTCTAAAACAAGGATGGATAATAAGGTTACTAAAACAAGGATGGATAATAAGGTTATTAAAAGAAGGATGGATAATAAGGTTACTAAAACAAGGATGGAAAATAAGGTTACTAAAACAAGGATGGATAATACGGTTATTAAAACAAGGATGGATAATAAGGTTACTAAAACAAGGATGGATAATTAGGTTATGAAAACAACGATGGATAATAAGGTTATTAAAACAAGGATGGATAATAAGTTTATTAAAAGAAGGATGGATAATAAGGTTACTAAAACAAGGATGGAAAATAAGGTTACTAAAACAAGGATGGATAATAAGGTTATTAAAACAAGGATGGATAATAAGGTTACTAAAACAAGGATGGATAATTAGGTTATGAAAACAACGATGGATAATAAGGTTATTAAAACAAGGATGAATAATAAGGTTACTAAAACAAGGATGGATAATAAGGTTACTAAAACAAGGATGGATAATAAGGTTACTAAAAAGGATGGATAATCAGGTTACTAAAACAAGAATGGTTAATAAGGTTATTAAAACAAGGATGGATAATAAGGTTATTAAAACAAGGATGGATAATAAGGTTATTAAAACAAGGATGGATAATAAGGTTATTAAAACAAGGATGGATAATGAGGTTATGAAAACAAGGATGGATAATAAGGTTACTAAAACAAGGATGGATAATAAGGTTACTAAAACAAGAACGGATAATGAGGTTACTAAAACAAGGATGGATAATAAGGTTATTAAAACAAGAATGGATAATAAGGTTATTAAAACAAGGATGGATAATGAGGTTATGAAAACAAGAATGTATAATAAGGTTACTAAAACATGGATGGATAATAAGGTTACTAAAACAAGGATGGAAAATAAGGTTATGAAAACAAGGATGGATAATAAGGTTATTAAAACAAGGATGGATAATAAGGTTACTAAAACAAGGATGGATAATAAGGTTATTAAAACAAGGATGGATAATAAGGTTACTAAAACAAGGATGGATAATACGGTTATTAAAACAAGGATGGATAATAAGGTTACTAAAACAAGGATGGATAATAAGGTTATTAAAACAAGGATGGATAATAAGGTTACTAAAACAAGGATGGATAATGAGGTTATGAAAACAAGGATGGATAATAAGGTTATTAAAACAAGGATGGATAATAAGGTTACTAAAACAAGGATGGATAATGAGGTTATGAAAACAAGGATGGATAATAAGGTTACTAAAACAAGGATGGATAATAAGGTTACTAAAACAAGGATGGATAATAAGGTTATTAAAACAAGGATGGATAATAAGGTTACTAAAACAAGGATGGATAATAAGGTTACTAAAACAAGGATGGATAATCAGGTTACTAAAACAAGAATGGATAATAAGGTTATTAAAACAAGGATGGATAATAAGGGTACTAAATCAAGGATGGATAATAAGGTTATTAAAACAAGGATGGATAATGAAGTTATGAAAACAAGGATGGATAATAAGGTTATTAAAACAAGGATGGATAATAAGGTTACTAAAACAAGGATGGATAATAAGGTTATTAAAACAAGGATGGATAATGAGGTTATGAAAACAAGGATGGATAATAATGTTATTAAAACAAGGATGGATAATAAGGTTATTAAAACAAGGATGGATAATGAGGTTATGAAAACAAGGATGGATAGTCAGGTTACTAAAACAAGAATGGATAATAAGGTTATTAAAACAAGGATGGATAATAGGGTTACTAAATCAAGGATGGATAATAAGATTATTAAAACAAGGATGGATAATAAGGTTACTAAAACATGGATGGATAATAAGGTTACTAAAACAAGGATGGATAATAAGGTTATTAAAACAAGGATGGATAATAAGGTTATTAAAACAAGGATGGATAATAAGGTTACTAAAACAAAACGGATGATAAGGTTACTAAAACAAGGATGGATAATAAGGTTACTAAAACATGGATGGATAATAAGGTTACTAAAACATGGATGGATAATAAGGTTATTAATACAAGGATGGATAATGAGGTTATGAAAACAAAGATGGATAATAAGATTATTAAAACAAGGATGGATAATAAGGTTACTAAAACATGGATGGATAATAAGGTTACTAAAACAAGGATGGATAATAAGGTTATTAAAACAAGGATGGATAATAAGGTTACTAAAACAAGGATGGATAATAAGGTTACTAAAACATGGATGGATAATAAGGTTATTAATACAAGAGTAGATGATGTCGTTATTTAAAAAATATTAGGCAATAATAAGATAGTAAAAACAAAATTGTATGATAAGATAATTAATACAAGAATAGATGATAATAGAGTAAAACAAGACCGGATGATAAGATAGTAAAACAAGACGGGATGATAAGATAGTAAAACAAGACCTGATGATAAGATAGTAAAATAAGACCGGATGATAAGATACTGAAACAAGACTGTATTCAAAATTTATTCAAATTTTTATTTTAAACGATTTAGATGCTGTGTTATCTACATAAATCTGCTGAAAGAACATAACTTGTTGTATCTAATATTTTTCGTCTTCTGATCTAGTCGTAGGATCCCAACTATCAGTCGACATCAAAACTCTTATGATAAAAATAAAACTCGATTTTAATAGTTCTAAATCTAGTTTTCACTGGACATTAGTTTTAATAGAAAATACCTAAATTACTAAAAGCCTCAACTGTTTCAGCGAGCTTTTAAAATATATTTGAAATTACTTTATACCAGCAGTACAATGATATTTTAAGATAAACTAACAATATGCCGATGTCACTTTGGTTTAAGTACAAATAACTTTTTAAACACGTTGTTTGTTTAATTTCGGTTTAAAAAATATGCCTTTTTCTTCGTTTTCTGAGTTTATTATTTGGTGTCAGATATTCACGCATGACACACAAGGATTGTTTATACTGGCTGTCTCTAATTTTGAACTGATAGACTAGAAGAAAGGCAGATACTTAACAGCACTGACCGCTGAATGTTGGGCTACTCCAATCTATAACACAAAAAAGTGGGTTTCGACTCTCGTGGTAGGTATAGCACAGACTGCCTATTGGTTATATTTGTGCTGAACAACAAATAAACAATAATCATAGATCTGGTTGGTCTACTTCAGTAAAAAAACCTTATAAAAAGAACACACGACTCAGAAACGTATACTTGATATTGAAAGAGCTTTTGAAACGAAGTGATCAGTTGAAAGGTTTTTTAAGTAATATATTTTCTTTACGAGCTCTTTAGTTACTCTGTGCTTCCCAACGACTGAAATAATTCTTAAACGCATCATGAGATGGTTCTCTTTACAAGAGCTCTTCGTTAAATATTGGCCAGTGTGTAATTGCGTCACAGAAGAGAACTGATCGACACACGTCACGGTTAGATGAACGATACCACAAATGAATCCAGATAGGCCTAATGAAGATCCATTCACATCTTCTGATTGTTGCTTCAATAAGTCTAATTAAACCCCACCAGTACCATACCCATGAAGGGATGGACTTCGCTATAAAACGTCGAATATATTTTGAAGCTGGTAATGAGACTAAGTTTGAAATGAGTTAAAAAACGTTCTGTCAACAATGGGAGACATTGTTCCATTACGTGAGACAAGGTGAGGGACTCGTTGGATTGGAAAGTGAAATGTGCTCTTGTTTCTGATATTACGCATCTGTCGGTTCTACCATGAGCAACAACATTGTTCCAATAACCTGTAGTCCTAAACAGGATAGGAAATGCCCAACAAGAGGTCTCAGC
Source organism: Tachypleus tridentatus (assembly GCF_004210375.1). NCBI lineage: Eukaryota > Metazoa > Arthropoda > Merostomata > Xiphosura > Limulidae > Tachypleus > Tachypleus tridentatus. The sequence continues at coordinate 101,800,658 of NC_134827.1, forward strand.
AATGAGTTGCACAGTCGTCATTGCGAATAACTTCAAACATTCGCTTTGGCATGGTCGATATAAGCGTTTGAAGAAGGCTGGCTAGAATGTTATTCCAAGTGGTAAAGATGGCTTCGCGAAGATGATGCACTGTTTGACGTCCATTTCTAAAGACTTTCCTTGCCATCCACCCTCAAACATTTTCAATGGGATTCGACTTGGGCGAACACGCTGGAAGATCCAAAAGAATCACGTTAATCGCCATGAAAAAGTCCTTTTGCCTGCGGGCATTGTGGATTGCAGCGTTGTCCTGCTGAAAGATCCAGTCATTTCCACACAAGCGAGGGCCTTCAGTCAATAAGGATGCTCTCTTCAATATGCCAATGTAGCCAGCTGTTGTTTGACGCCCCTATATAACCTGAAACTCCATTGTTCCATGGAAGGAGAAAGCACTCCAGATCATGATGGAACCTCCTCCACTGTGTCGTGTACAAAATGTCTCCGGTGGGATATCCTTATCGTCTCATTAACGTTGGAAGCCATCTGGACCATCCAGGTTAACTTTTTCTCGTCAGACAACAAAACCTTCTTCCACTTTTCTACGTCCCATGTTTGGTGCTTCTCAGCAAAGTTTAACCAGGCTGTTTCGTGATGTGAAAAGAGATGTGGCTTTTGAAAACGTTTACGGTTTTCAAAGCCTTTCTCTCGTAGATGCCGTCTCACTGTTCTTGACCTGCATTCTGCGTCCGTAAGGGCCTTAATCTGGTTCGACGATCGGCTCTTGTTTTGCCGAACAACCCATCGAATCCTCCTGCTCAACGCCGGCGAAAGTTTCTTGGGCCGACCACTTGAAATTCTCGTTCCGTGTCTTTTAAGAAATTTGCAATAGCAGTTTTACTTCGCCCAATCTCACCAGTGATGGCACGTTGAGAGTGACTTTTCTTTTGCAGCTCAAAAATTCTGCCACGTTCAAACTCTGTCAACCTTTTAACCTTTGCCATATTTTTACCCAATGTAACACAGGAGATATCAGTGGGAGATGTTGACAATGCTAGTGCTTGAACACAAATGACTAAATTTCGTTACGTGTTTACCGATTAACACTTCGTTTCAGTATGGTTTTAAACTTTTGACCAGCTAGTATTTAGGCTAATTTCATAGTGTTCACATTTTCCTTATTAAATTCTATAAAAAGTTTTTTATTTTTATTTTCCCTTTTCTTATTTTCATTTTTCGAAGCTCTACTCAAATAAGTGGTTGAGTCTAACAAAGCAAAATGCATATTTTTTCTTTATGTTCATTGGCCTTAAGAGTTTGGCCAGCAGTGTATATTATGTATATATTTTTTGTAAAGTTTGTACTAATTATTTCATTGTTAATCAACATAAATCACAATTTTCATAAATATACAGATCAGACGGCAGCCTTTTCCATATTGGGGAAGGGTGAAGGACTATGGTAAGCCAGACAGAATAATGGAGAGAAACTTTGTTCTCAAGATATGTATATAACCAATGCTTTGGTTACGCTGGCTGGAGCGGCAGTAGCCACTCAAATCCCGTTTAGCGCCGCCGTTGTTTATAAACTGAACAATAAACAATCATTTCTTTACTAGCGCCAACCTTTTAGTGGCTACAACGACAAGCGTGTCTCAGGTTAGAGCCAGAGGGACAAAATCCACAAGTGCATTTGTCTCGCTTTGTCAACGGAGAAGCGAATACGTTTCTTGTTCGATCGTAAAAGATCAAATTAGTTGAAAGGTTTCTTGTCCGCAGGCGAAATGCGTATGTGTCTGTGTTTGTTTTTTTCTTATAGTAAAGCCACAACTGGCTAATCGGTTGAGCCCAGCGAAATGTGTACAGAGGATGATAGGGAATATATTTTGTTTTTATGCTGTGGTTTCGAAAGCCGTTATCCAGTATTAAGTTGATTGAGTGATTACTTGGAATTAAGCACAAAGTTACATGAAGGTTACCTGCTCTAGCCGTCCCTAATTTAGCAGTGTAAGACTAGAGGGAAGGCAGCTAGTCATCACCACCCATCGCCAACTTTTTGGCTACTCTTTTACCAATGCGTAGTGGGATTGACAGCCACATTATAACGCCGCCACGGTTGAAATGACAAGCAAGTTTGGTGTGACGAGGATTCGAACCCTCGACCATAGGATTACGAGTCGAACGCCACAACCACCTGGCCATGCTGGAGATCGCGATGGTTAAACTGCACTGTATTGAAAACCTTTAAGAGGACATCGATGAAATTCTGGAATCATAGAGACGAATAATTAGAATATTCTTCAGTTCTATAAACGTACAATTCTGATCTTTTTCTCATAATACAGGTCAGTTTTGTCTTGTTTTTCATAATACAGGTTAGTTTTGTCTTGTTGTTTCATAATACAGGTTAGTTTTGTCTTGTTGTTTCATAATACAGGGTTAGTTTTGTCTTGTTGTTTCATAATACAGGTTAGTTTTGTCTTTTTGTTTCATAATACAGGTTAGTTTTGTCTTGTTGTTTCATAATACAGGTGAGTTTTGTTTTGTTGTTTCATAATACAGTTTAGTTTTGTCTTGTGTTTTCATAATACAGGTTAGTTTTGTCTTGTGTTTTCATAATACAGGTTAGTTTTGTCTTGTGTTTTCATAATACAGGTTAGTTTTGTCTTGTTGTTTCATAATACAGGTTAGTTTTGTCTTGTTGTTTCATAATACAGGGTTAGTTTTGTCTTGTTTTTTCATAATATAGGTTAGTTTTGTCTTGTTGTTTCATAATACAGGTTAGTTTTGTCTTGTGTTTTCATAATACAGGTTAGTTTTGTCTTGTGTTTTCATAATACAGGTTAGTTTTGTCTTGTGTTTTCATAATACAGGTTAGTTTTCTCTTGTTGTTTCATAATACAGGTTAGTTTTGTCTTGTTTCGTAATACAGGGTTAGTTTTATCTTGTGTTTTCATAATACAGGGTTAGTTTTGTTTTGTTGTTTCATAATACAGGTTAGTTTTGTCTTGTTGTTTCATAATACAGGTTAGTTTTGTCTTGTTTTTTCATAATATAGGTTAGTTTTGTCTTGTTTTTTCATAATACAGGTTAGTTTTGTCTTGTGTTTTCATAATACAGGTTAGTTTTGTCTTGTTTTTTTTTCTTCTAGTTCTTCATAAAGTAAAAAAAAAGTCATCTTTTCAGATGTTCTACCAATAATATCATTTTGTTTTCAAAATTCCTGTGTCAGTTTTCAACATAAATGTATATATAACATATAACATTCTTCACGATTATTTATACTAAATATTGCAAGTTTGGGTGAGATGCATCAGTTACAAGACAGGATTAATAAAGATTGTTTTTAATAACCTGTCTTTCCTATCAGTCTTGGAAGCCGGATTTTAAATAGATGGCAATGCATATAACTTACAAACGCTTGTAGTTGGTTGTTAAATACTAAGTTTTAGGAGTTGATTGTGAAAATGATAAGATCTCGAGTGGTTTTGAAACTTTGTAATCAGAGTAACATAAAAAATGTCAAAATACGTTAGCAAAAAGAAAATATCCAAAGTTGACCAAGAAAGGTTAATAGAAATAAACATCTAAAAGAAACCCAACAAAGATTACCTGAAATAAACAGGTGAGGAAAATTAATGAACAACTGACAAATAAATAATTAAACAGAAGAAAATAATTATTGTTTGTTCAGCACAAAACCATACAATGGGCTATCTGTGCTGTGCCTAAGACGGGTAGCGAAGCCCATTTTTATATTCACCATTGAGCCACTGAGGGATTGAAAATACTTAGGAAGAGAAGTGATCAATAAAATTAGCTTAGAAACAGGATACATGTGGAACAGGATACATGTGAATCAAATCATTAAAAATAAAGACAGGAGATTCACTGTTTTAAACCAACAAACGCTAGGAATGCAAATTGAAACAATAAATATACATAACTAAAGTTATGTTGAGGTCATTACAAAACTGAGTTTTCGAAATTTCACCCTTTTCTTATTGTCATTTTTCGAAGCTCTACTCAAATAAGTGGTTGAGTCCAACAACGCAAAATGCATGTTTTTTCTTTGTGTTCGTTGGCCTTAAGATTTTGGCCAGCAGTGTATATATATTTAATATACACGTTGTTTCCTTATTATCAGTTGGTTAATATCTGTGACAGAACATTTAACAAATTACAAAGCAACTGTTAAATTAAAAAAACAACAACAAGTAGAATTGTTATAAGTGTACGCAGATTGAAATGTACATTTTAAAGGAAAAAAGCTGTTGATAAAACCATGTTTATTCATAAAGAATTGTGTTTGTTTGTTGTTTAGCGCAAAAATACACCTTGGGCTAATTGTTCTGCGCCCACACGAGTATTGAAACCCGTATTTTAGCGGCTTTAGCCATCAAACGTGCCGATGAGCCACTAGGGAGTAAATACCAGTGGAACTGTGATCTTACACTACTGGTGTTCGTTGTTATAATGTTGTATACGAATAACCAGTTCATCCCGTCGCAAATCTACGTTTTTCTGCCTTTGAATTCTACAAAATTAATATGAATATATTATCTTTCAAATGATTTTAAAGACGTAAATCAGTAAAACACGGGATAACCACAGTTGATATAAATTTCTGGTGGAAAAGAATTTTAAAAATTTCATCTCAGCATTGTTTGACGTTTAGTGTCCATCATTTCAGCATTGTTTGACGTTTAGTGTCCAGTGCCATGTCACCGACAATTGACTGCTTAAACAAAAGTAACATTTTTATCATGCACTCAGATCATAACGATGTGTTCAGATGGTGGATTTAGAACTTCCAAACGAGGATCTTTCTTATACTTAATGCCACTGAAACACAGAAGAATAAGGATCAATTTGGGGCACCAAGACCATCTAAAAAGAGACATGTAAGAGTGCAAAACAAATAGTGGCGTCGTTTAACAGATAAGAATCTACAAACACAAAGGTCAGTGACAAAAGCCTCCCAATATAACCAAGAAGGATATTTGTATGAAAAAAACGACACAAGTCACGTGCATACATACCTACTTTCAACCATCATACACTTCAAGTAGCTATTTCAGTCACGAAAAACCAGTCAAGTCATCGAATGCAGCACCTATGAATTTCTGTGCGATTTAACTATAGAAACCGTTGTGCTCGTACACTAGGTGGATTATGGAAAGTATTCAAAGAACTGTAGTGTGCTTTGTACATTACCTCTTTACGACGAAGCGTTGCTCGAAGATACAACATAATACGATTTTTTACGATTGTGAAGTTCATCCTACTTACTTTACACAGCCTTGTAATTATTAATTACACTTCATGCAACTTGTTCACAGAAGTAGGAAACTCTCTCATTTACCTTCGCGATCTATACTGTTAATCCTAAAAATTACACTATATAACAAAATTTTTACTTTTTCTTGTTCCTGGACAGACAGTGTTATTCTCCAATTGCTTTAGCCTAAAGTAAATGGAAAATACCTGTTTTTCTCTTCAAACTTTGATTTTGTGACTTGGAAGCGTATAACTAAAACATGATGTGAGACTATATTTGGAGGTTGATAAGTGAAAGTGATTTACCTTACAGTCGCAAATCTCGAGAAACTACTCACTTCTAAACATTTTCGTATAACTTTAGTATAAATTCGTGTAAATCTTGATTCATATGTTGTTTTGTTCAGACCTTATGTAAATGAAAATGTGCAAATTTGCCTGTTTTTACATATAAAATAGGTTAATTTCTAAATTTCATTATCCAGGTCACAAAATCAAATTTTGAAGGGAATAATGGCCATTTTCTGTACTTTTACAACACAAGCAGTTAAGAAATAACACATATTATCCAGGAACAAAATTTGTGTTACATAGTGTTATCAGAATTTCGTCTGTTTGCTCTTCAACATAAAACACGAAACGTCGTCCATCAACAGAAATCGAAGAAGAGACAAGTGCTCATAAAAACAAAACAAAACCAGTGATTATCAAACTGTGGAGCATGACGTATCTCAGAAGTTTGTATCTGTTTCGAGATTAAAAAGAAGCGCGGGATTTTTCGCAGTGAAATTTGTTCAATATTTGTTTGTGGTTATGCATAAGGCTTAAGGACACCATTAGCTATCTGTGTCCTGCTTACCACTGGTATCGAAATCCGCTTTTTTAACGTTAATAAGTTGTTAGACTTTCCGCTGTACCACTCGGTGTACACTTCATTAATAGTGACATGAAAGTATAAAAGTAGATGCACACTAAAATATTGGTTTGGTTTGAATTTCGCGCAAAGCTACCCGAAGACTATCTGCGCTAGCCGTCCCTAATTTAGCAGTGTAAGACTAGAGGGAAGGCAGCTAGTCATTACCACCAACCGCTAACTATTAGGCTACTCTTTTACCAATGAATAGTGGGATTGACCGTCAATTTACAATGCCCTTTCAACCGTGGGGGCATGTTTGGTGTGACGGGGATTCAAACCCGCGACCCTCAGATTACGAGTCGGGTGCCTTAACCACCTGGCCGTGCCGGGGCCCACTAAAATATTATTACTATTGTTTTTTTTAATTTAAAACAAACAAACAAACCAAGAGGCTTCCAAACTTTGTACGTTTGTTAATTGATAGAAATTCATTAACGTTGTTATTCTATCGTCTAAAACTGTTCATATTTTAATCCAATTATACGGGAGTATTTCCAGACCTTTAGTTCTCTCATATAAGTTCATTGTTAAGCCTATATGCCATCTACATGTTTTCTCTGGATCGTTTGGTCATAGTATCTTAGAAACCATCATTCTTTAAGTTAATAGTTGGCTTGAGTTTTCCCATGAGTGATTAATGGATGTTAACGAGATGTTTGTACTTGTTTTGTTTATCAGTGTTTCGAATGATCATGTTCCAGTTTATGTTCAGCACAATAACGATTACTTCACCTGTGTTCACTGCAACAACAGTGCGAATCTAGTGTCACCATCTCAAGCCATCTTCGTCTTCACTGACTTTTGTTTAACCATTAGTTTTCCTTGCCAAACTACTCAATTGTCTATAACGTGCTATCAGTTTGTATTTTTGTCAACATAAATATCGTTACGTTTCTTTTGAACCGAATCTATGTTTACGTCATCACAACTGTTACGTCATCACAACTTGGAACTCCAAGTGCATTCCTCTCTTTTGAAATCAATTCTTCTTTTGTCGACATGTTCTTACATTCTTATTACAGAACGTAACATTGGAAAATAAGACCATAGATGCTGTTTTCAATTAAAGTATTACTTTATTACACTGTTTCGTAGGATATTTTCATTAATTCACAACACACGTAGTAAACGTACCTTCTACAGGGTGTTCGGAAAGTTACTGTGCAGTTTTGAAAGCAGTGATAACAGCATTCATTCAGTCTATTTCAAGCCAGCAACTGATAGCGGTGTTTAGAAACAAAATAAGAAGGATCCAGGCCTGTATTGATGCCAACGGGGGTTGCTTTCAACATTGTTTATAATTGTCATTCATATTTACCTCCTGTATTCTAGATTGAAACATGTCTGTCAATAAATATATAAGTGTACAGTGACTTTCCAAACACCCTGTGTAACATATGCAGACTTTCCGCATATTTCTGTAACTTTCTAGTCGCGGCATGGCTGAGTGGTCAGAGCGATCGACTCGCAATTCGAAGGTCGCAGCTTCAAATCCTCGTCACACCTAACATGCTTGCTCATTCAGCCGGTTTATTTTTCTATATTATAGCTAAACACAAACTAAAACTCAATAAACTTAACTTATTTAATGAAATACTTTTAATATTTATTTAGTTTGTTTTACTCTACTGTATAGTCAAGTGTTTCCCAAACGTTTGACATCCGTGTCTAATAAGCGTCCCCAGTGACGCAGTGGTGCGTCTACGGACTTATACCACTAGAAAGTGGGTTTCGATAGCCGTGATGAGCAAAGCACAGATAGCCCTTTGTATTAAACGAACCTTTAATAAGAATGCTTTCTTGCCTGCCTTCTATTTTCTAAATGAGTGATAAGAGTACGTTAAGCGACAATATGTAACACACGGATACGCATCAAAATGTCTATGTGTTTTAATAATTGCTTATTATTAATGAAATATATATATATATATTCATACCATTAATTTGACATTTTGGCACTATTGGATCTACTCGCGCCCCTAAGAGACTATTTGCACCTACATAGAGGGCGCTCCCCCATACTTTGTGAAACGTTGGCGAAGTCTATTATTAGTAATATCTAAACAATTCATTGCTTATTAGAAAAGAATGTTTGTCATTTTGGGTCGAACATGGTCTGGTTGTTAACCCGTCGGAATAATCGCATCTTACGCCTAAGTGATGGTGAAATCCACTATTCTGTCAGAGATGTGCAATCCAAGAGTTGACGGCGTGTGCTGTTATTTGGTTGTGTGCTCTCTAATTTTTCAGCTCAAAATGAGGGACAGCTAGTGCAGGTGTTGATACGTACGTTGATTCTGCATGACTACCAGAATAATAAAAGTTTATTATCTTAAACAGACTTCAAGTGTTTTGCCATCTTCTTTTTAACTTGTCTGAATAAACATTACAAGTCTGCTCAGTCTCCGGATGAGAAAATATTACAGGAAACGACGGAAACCTGCGCACGTTTTGAAGGCGAAAATATATCGACGGAGTCTTGTTTTTGTTTTTGAATTTCGCACAAAGCTACGCGAAGGCTATCTATGGTAGCCGTCCCTAATTTATCAGTGAAAGACTAGAGGGAAGGCAACTAGTCATCAACACCCACCGCCAACTCTTGGGCTACTCTTTTACTAACGAATAGTGGGATTGACCGTAACATTATAACGCCCCCACGGCTGAAAGGGCGAGCATGTTTTGGTGCGACCGGGATTCGAACCTGCGACCCTCAGATTATGAGTCGAGTCCCTTAACCACCTAGACAGCTATGATGGGCCACCACTGGTACGTATATTTAAGTTTAATGCCCTCCCCCAGTGGTACAGTGGTATGTCGGCCGACATATATCGCTATAAACTGGATTTCGATACCCGTGGTGAGAACAGCATAGATAGCCGTTTGCGTAGCTTTCTGCTTAATGACAAAACAATGAGTTTTATATAATTATTTTGTGAGTGAGCATTTGGTGAGTAAATAAAACACAATCTAGTTTTACGTCTACTCTACGTATGTATTTGTTTGTTGTTAAACCCAATAACAACACGCTTTTAAGTTGTTAGTCCCAACCTAGCGACTAACAAGGGGAAGTATTAGCGCCCATCTAGCGACTAACAATGGGAAGTATTAGCGCCCATCTAGCGACTAACAATAGGGAAGTATTAGCGCCCATCTAGCGACTAACAATGGGGAGTATTAGCGCCCATCTAGCGACTAACAATAAGAAGTATTAGCGCCCATCTAACGACTAACAAGGGGAAGTATTAGCGCCCATCTAGCGACTAACAAGGGGAAGTATTAACGCCAACCTAGCGACTAACAAGGGGAAGTATTAGCGCCCATCTAGCGACTAACAATGGGAAGTATTAGCGCCCATCTAGCGACTAACAATGGGGAAGCATTAGCGCCCATCTAGCGACTAACAAGGGGAAGTATTAGCGCCCATCTAGCGACTAACAATGGGGAGTATTAGCGCCCATCTAGCGACTAACAATGGGGAGTATTAGCGCCCATCTAGCGACTAACAATGAGGAAGTATTAGCACCAGTCTAGCGACTAACAATAAGAAGTATTAGCGCCCATCTAACGACTAACAAGGGGAAGTATTAGCGCCCATCTAGCGACTAACAATGGGGAGTATTAGCGCCCATCTAGCGACTAACAATGAGGAAGTATTAGCACCAGTCTAGCGACTAACAATAAGAAGTATTAGCGCCCATCTAACGACTAACAAGGGGAAGTATTAGCGCCCATCTAGCGACTAACAAGGGGAAGTATTAGCGCCCATCTAACGACTAACCATGAGGAAGTATTAGCGTTCATCTAACGACTAACAAGGGGAAGTATTAGCGCCCATCTAGCGACTAACAAGGGGAAGTATTAGCGCCCATCTAACGACTAACAATGAGGAAGTATTAGCGCCCATCTAACGACTAACAAGGGGAAGTATTAGCGCCCATCTAACGACTAACAATGAGGAAGTATTAGCGCCCATCTAGCGACTAACAAGGGGAAGTATTAGCGCCCATCTAACGACTAACAATGAGGAAGTATTAGCGCCCATCTAGCGACTAACAAGGGGAAGTATTAGCGCCCATCTAACGACTAACAATGAGGAAGTATTAGCGCCCATCTAGCGACTAACAAGGGGAAGTATTAACGCCAACCTAGCGACTAAAAAGGGGAAGTATTAGCGCCCATCTAGCGACTAACAATGGGAAGTATTAGCGCCCATCTAGCGACTAACAATGGGGAAGCATTAGCGCCCATCTAGTGACTAACAAGGAGAAGTATTAGCGCCCATCTAGCGACTAACAATAGGAAGTATTAGCGCCCATCTAGCGACTAACAAGGGGAAGTATTAGCACCCATCTAGCGACTAACAAGGGGAAGTATTAGCACCAGTCTAGCGACTAACAATGGGAAGTGTTAGCACCAGTCTAGCGACTAACAATAAGAAGTATTAGCGCCCATCTAGCGACTAACAATGGGGAGTATTAGCGCCCATCTAGCGACTAACAATGGGGAGTATTAGCGCCCATCTAACGACTAACAATGAGGAAGTATTAGCGCCCATCTAACGACTAACAATGAGGAAGTATTAGCGCCCATCTAGCGACTAACAATGGGAAGTGTTAGCACTAGTCTAGCATTTTCGCTAATGTGTAATCGATATTCGTACTTTTTGTTTTTTACTATCATGAACAAAACACTAAAAAGAGAAAGTATTTTCGATGTTTGCGCTATTACACGAACCCGTCACATTTTGAGTGAGATCACTTTGTTTCAGTGCCCTAGCGGTTAAAATAAAAATAAAAGACACTGAGGCTTATTTATTGTTTGTTTTTGAATTTCGCGCAAAGTTACACGAGGGCTATCTGCGCAACCGTCCCTAATTTAGCAGTGTAAGGTTAGATCGAAGGCAACTAGTCGTCAACACCCATCGTCGACCTTTGGACTTCTCTTTTACCAAGGAATAGTAGGATTGATTCTCACATTATAACGCTCCCACGGCTGAAAGGTCGAGCATGTTTGGTGTGACGGAGATTCGAACCCCTAACCCTCAGATTACGAGTCGAGTGCCTTAACCACCTAGCCATGCCGGACCCAGCCCAACTGAAAAAGTGGTACATCACATCAGGTTTAGCTCTGTTACGCAATAATTCGCGAGGTCTCGTGGTTTTCAAACTAGCATGCGTGGTGCCAAATTAAACGAACAATTTTGGCTTCGCGTCCTCAGCCTGAAACACATACAAGAGGAAAATGTATTAATAAACTTTTGTCAGTTGAGGAATTCCACGCATGTTGATGGCCGAGAGGGAAAACTCTAATAATTTCATTTCCGTTGCTTTCATTATCTGCACGTGACGTCAACACAAAAGGACCTAATCAAAGAGTGAATTCATTATACAGCTCATTATCGTCTGCTTGGTGCTTCTAGTCTTAGACACATCAAGTTTTAATTAAATTCTCACTCTAAGGCACGAAATAATTACACAGATATCCGTACGTTGTTGCGGTAGCAACGAGAAACGTAAAAGAAAGGTGAAAATTTACCAAACTTTACTTTCGAGGCAGAAGACATGGCCACAGACGGCTAGCCTAATGTGATAATTTTTGAGGTTTCACGAAATAAGTTTATATTCACGTTTCTCAAAAAAGGTGATCAAATTAAGTTTACAGTGGTAGTAACTGAAAGTTGACCAGGCGTGAGAAAATTATATTACGCTTTGTTTCATAGATTCAATTAAAATTAGATTACTTGAAATAACTTTTGGACAATAGTTACTAATTACTGTAAACTAGGATGATTGGAGGGCTTGATTATTAAATATACCATCTTCAGAACTTCTGGTGAGTCTTGGTGTTGAGGGAATGGTCTCGCCAGCATTGTACACGGCTGGTTGGTTTGTTTTGAATTTCGCCAAAGCTACACGAGGGCTATCTGCGCTAGCCGTCCCTAATTTAGCAGTGTAAGGCTAGAGGGAAGGCAGCTAGTCATCACCATCCACCGCCAACTCTTGGGCTACTTTTTTACAAACAAATAGTGGGATTGATAGTTACATTATAACGCCCTCACGGCTAAGAAGACGAGCATGTTTGGTGTGACGGGGATTCGAACCCACGACCCTCATACCCTCATACATGGCCATGCTGGGGCCTTATATGGCTTGTCTAGTTGACGTGTTATAAAACTTTTTCATGAAGTTTTTTGTCATATTTCTTAGAGTTCTTATAACTATTTAACAGCAAGAATAATCGTTCACTGCGAGAGGTGACGGAATCCACAGTCTTGAAAGCTACTAGTAGCAATATGATCTTTAATATCTTTCAAACAGACAGACGTTTATCATAATAACTGTACGTCTGACAATCATACGGTAGATTAAGATATAATTAGATTTGTACTTAGCTCACGTGTAACATAGCTAGGGCTCCAATTCAGTTTATAAAACTGTAGCAAACCCATTTAAGAGGTTTGGTATGCATTAAACGTCTTCTGGTATCATACTAACGGGTATTTCACTACGACGATGGCGGTATGGTTTCGCCATTCACGTTTTTTTCAGATCGTGAGCACGTGAAAAGCCGTCAAAACTTGCCTTAAAAATACCGGCAAAATTTAGGATTATTGTTGAACCTTAAACGGGTTGTACGTGTAACACAATCAAGGTTAGTTTTCATTTCAACATGGGTATATTGTACTGCCAGTGGTTTGTTAGGTTGCATATAGCCTGACAGTTTACGTAGGAGCGATATGCTGCACCTTACGCGAATAAGCGGTTTTGTCTATTACAGAAACTTAAAAAGTGTCTTAAATTACGTCATATTTTTGCTATAGGCGATATTTATATCAAAAATCTTCTTAAAATCAAATATCATGGTGTGAGTTAAATTAAATAGGTAAAATTTAGTTATTTTCAATTTTATTTAAGTCATTTACAAATAAAATATTTAGGGTAAAAAATATGAAATAATATTATTTATTTATTTTTCATGTTAACGCCAATAAAGATAATTTATTTTCGAAGTGTCTAGTACTGACAGGAAGCATTGAAAACGAAATTTTTTTGTAGTTATGATATTAGAGTAAATATATTGCATTAGGAAAAAAAGCACATTTAAAGAAAACGAAAACTTTAGAGACGATAATGAACTTTAGTTTGAGTTTGAGATTTTGACAAACCACTGAGAGCCTATAACAGTACACTGACTGCGCTTCGTTCTTCATGTTATATAATAACCACTCTCTTTACGTGTGTTTGGATATAAAAATGTTTCACACGGTGAGAGACGATTCACCGATAAGTTCACAGATTTACAACGTTAAAATCCGGAATTTAATTCTCTACAGCAAACGAATAGCCCATAGCATAGTTTTGCGCTGAAAAAGCAAAACAAAACAAAAAAACAAACCTATAACAACATCACAAATGAAATTGGTAAAACCAACAGGATAAACAGAAAAGGTGAAATTTTGAAAGTAAAACTGAATTTAATAGATGGCGTTTCACGCCACCACCGTTCTTCAAACCTGAGAGCAGGATAATAAATGCAATGCTTTTACTAATATTATTCCATCTTTCCAATTTTAATACAAAATAAGAAAACGGGTTTATGTAAATATTTGCGTCACCATTTTCTGACAACAGGCAAGCAAGCAGAATAATACATAAATATCGATTTCTAACTATTTATTATCATATTGTTGCCCTTCCATTTATATGAAAGCTTCTTTTTTTTATTTGTTAGGTCGTAAATGCGGTCATTCGAATTGCTATTTCTTGATTAAATAATTAATGCGCTATTGTACTACCCGCTTATTAAATGGGTTTACGAATTTAATATCTAACAGACTTTCTCAATAGCACTCCCCAGTGGCTCAGCGGTAAGTCTGCGGACTTACAACGCTGAAAACCGGGTTTCGATACCCGTGGTGGGCAGAGCACAGATAGCCCATTGTGTAGCTTTGTGTTTATTCAAAACAACAACTCAATAGCGTTTCTAGTCGAGGTAGTATGCTTGAAGTAATACAGTTAATACAGTCGCCATCTGGTGAATGTATACATAATTATAATATAATTTTTAAAATAAAAAAACATCCAGTGATTTCTCTTTATCCTTATATTCGGTATGTATAAGAAATCGAAACCTATTTCCAGCGTTGTAGGTCTGCAAACATACCGCTATGTCTCTGGGGAGGAACTTTGAAAGAAATTACATATTTTATATTAAACTGAAAGTAGGTATGGATTTGTAGTTTTGCCACCCAGCTTTATGTGTTGTACTTATTTTTATCGAAGACAAGCAAGTCATTTTGTGGTGAACTTTACTTCACCAAGTATTCCTCAACGTCATTCTATAGCACCATACTGGATCGTAAAACCAACGCTAACTTTCGAAATTTGACAAACATTAAAATCTGAATGAAAACCCATTGTTTATGCACTATTACTAATAATATTCTAACAGCCAATAAATCAGTTATGTGTTATGTTTTTTGCACTTTACACGTTTTTAAAAGATTGATTATTATTTAAACAATTTTTGCGCATGCTCAATAACATAGCCAATTTTAAAAGTAGGATTACAAGGATTTGAGATATATTAGCGTAATTTTTCAATGAGACAAAAAAAAAACGTAAAGCTTCACTTTTGTTTTTAAAAACGAAATTTTGCGCATGCTGAATAACATATGCCAATTTTAAAAGTAGGATTACAAGGATTTATTAGCGTAATTTTTCAATGAGACAAAAAAACCCGTAAGGTTTCACTTTTGGTTTGACAAACCGGAATTAAATTATAGCCCTAAATTTCCTTGAAAACTGAGATTACAAAAATGAGCGCCTCCAGTGGCACAGCGGTATCTCTGCAGGCTAATAACACTAGATACCGAATTTCGGTACCCGTGGTGGACAGAGCATAAATAGCCCATTGTTCAACTTTGTACTTTATTACAAGCAAATAAACAAGGAACTGCTTTAATGTGGTTGAAAGATGGCGACAATATATAAATGTGCTTGTGCTTTCTGTCCCTAAAAAAAGGCTGTGTTTGTATCACTGCTGGCCAAAGGAATACTTCGAGATAGGATTCATTTCCCAGTGGATTTCCGACTAGAAAATTTAGACCCATTTCAAATATAAACTTGGCAATTTTACTAGTATATATATGTGTGTGTGTGTGTGTGTGTAGATCCTTAGCGGACCCGGTATGGCCAAGCGTGTTAAGGCGTGTGACTCGTAATCTGAGGGTCGTGGTTTGGCATCCCCGTCGCGCCAAACATGCTCGCCCTTTCAGCCGTGGGAGCGTTATAATGTTACGGTCAATCAATCCCACTATTCGTTGGTAAAAGAGGAGCCCAAGAGTTGGCGGTGGGTGGTGATGACTAGCTGCCTTCCCTCTAGTTTTACACTGCTAAATTAGGGACGGCTAGCACAGATAGCCCTCGAGTAGCTTTATGCGAAATTCAAAAACAAACAGATCCTTAGCTTACCACATTATAAAGAGTATATGGTTGATATCAAAATAATACGCATATTTTAAATTGATCATAATGTATTTTGAATAATAAATACTCTTCATTGGTGACTGAATAATTTAATATTCGTCAGTATAATGCACACATTAAAATGTCAGTCATATAAACAAATGAATAATTTTTTTAGAAGAAAAACGAATATTTAACGATCATCCTATTTTTTTTATACTTTTAAAAAACAGTTTCTTTATGGGCACGATATACGAGTGTTAGTGGTAAGGTGCTACTGACCGGTCAACAGCTCAAAATTAGGGTCGGCGGAAGATTGCCTCAATAGCTTTTACCGCGAGTATGATACAAATACCGCAGCAATTTGTTTACGAAATTTCAAATAAACAATTCGTTTGTATTAATTATTGAGATATAAATTTGGAAAGCCTCAACAACCAGGGACAGATACTTTGTTGTGAGAGTCACTGTCTGTCTGGACCAATCACACACAGTCTGCTGCTTGCATCATCCAGTATTTTCCTTATTTCTTTTCAAATATGTGTATCAGCTTCGAAATGCATCTTCTCTCTCGTTTGTTATTATGCAAAAAAACTACACAATGAATTATATGTGCTCTGTCCACCAAGGGTATCCAAACCCGGTTTCTAGGAATATAAGTTCAACGATATCCTACTGTGCTATTGGATATCCCACCTTTGAAAGAATAGGGTTTCCCTCGTCGTAACAAATATACAACTTTATTATAGGTAACTTCTTGATTATTACAGTGTATTTCAGCTAACTCTGTCTTATTCTTATTTTAAGTAATACTGCCCAGGAATCAATATTATAATTATTTAGGGTATTTAATAATAACTCGTGTTACATAGGCTTCCAATTTATTATGTTACGTATTGCGATTTCAAATAGTCTGAAACTGGATTAAATTGTAATTTGGATTTAGAAGTTAATTAAATGTAGGGATGCAATTCTTGATGACGAGAAACCCACTTGAAATAAAAATGTATCTCAGAAGGATTAACCTTTGCTTTTATGTTAAACTGAAGATGACCTAGGAAGGTCGAAACGTTGTTCTCTGCTTATAAATAAAAGTGTAAATACCCATTCTAGCCGTTCTGAGATACATTTGAATGTAGAGATGTATCAAATTTATGATATTTGCCAACAGCATTGATACATATAGTTGTTGTGTTTTTTCACTTAATACAAATATATTTTAATATACAAACAACCATACAGTTTTAATAAAGGTTATCATATATAAGTATTACAACTAACGATTTATATGCAAAAATTTTACAAACCTACAAACAATATCGAATCTCATATCTGGTCTGGAACTAGATATCTCATCGAGGGTTCACGATGAGCGAATTAATTTCGAGCTGATATAGATACAATTCATTTAACCGTGAGCTATCTATCTCTTCGCTGATCACACCTGATTTTTTTACCACTAAAGTTATATTATGTCATTGTAAAAATACTACTGTCCAATATTAACCAGCTCAAGTTAAATAATCTATAATGTTCGAAATCTATAAACGTTCCTGGTCAGATATCTGTAGTTTCCCGATTAATAAACTTTAACCACAGTTATAGCTTCCGAGGTGTATAGTATGTTTGATTTTGAATTTCGCGCAAGGCTACACGAAGTATATCCTAGATAGAAGGTAGCTACTTATCACTTCCCACAGCCACCTATTGAGATACTATTTTATCAACGAAAAGAGGGATTGACTGTAACATTATAAAGCTCCCCGACTGAAAGAGCAGACATTTTTGGTGTGACTGAGATTTGAATTCTGCGTCCCTTATTTTACGAGTTAAGCGCCTTAAACACCTGTTCATGGCGGACCAGGGTATATAGTATACCAACCATAGTAAATCGATAATATATACGCTCTCTTTTTCTTTTATGCACCTGGCGTTGGTTACATTTTATGAGCGTTAGGCGAATTTCTAGATACTTAGTTGGTGTGTGTGTGTGTTTTCTTATAGCAAAGCCATATCGGGACACCTGCTGTGTCCACCGAGGGGAATCGGACCCCTGAATTTAGCGTTGTAAGTTAGTAGACTTATCGCTGTTCCAGCGGGGAACATTTCAGTTGGCCCAACAATACTAACGATACGCAAGTGATTTTGTAAAACATATATTATTGATTCTCACCCTCAAGAATCTTCTACAAATATAATGAATAAATAACGATATTAAAATAAATAAATAATGGTAAGTCCATCACACTCCTAAATAAGCGTAAATTAGTTTTGCTTATCAGTAACTTGTGTATCGATCAGTAACAGTAATCCGCATACAACATTGTAGATACTACAGATATAAAATAATAGTAAATAATAATAAACTATCTACGTTTCAGTGATTCACTCTACAAACTTGCTCAACATATTGACAAATAGATACGTATTTGTATCTAATCCTTGTTCTGGATATTTCACAAATTCACTATGTTTTCATGACTTCATATTAGAATATTCTGGGCCTACTCCCACAAACGTATTGACCTTAACATCGTGCGCCTTCTAGCTAACAAACAAGTTACAACGTTAAAAAATATAGCTTATAACAATCTCGCAAGGTTCCACTAGGTAAAGAGGCCCACTTTAGTCTCAAGTCAATACACCAAATTAATAATGAAAGGTAATCTTCACGATGTAAAAATCTGGTTAAAAATTATTCCAAATAATAAAACCAATAACATTTAATTAAGCTAGTCATAAACAGGAAAGGAATAAGACATTACTTACAAACAAACAAATACTAACAACAGATCCATATTAACAATGTACGAAATGTAGATCACCTATAAATGTTTATGTATTATGTTTTAAATGCATCAAACTGGTTTATTTTAATTTGTAATGAATTACAATGCATATGTTCCGAATAAACATCCTTAATTATAATAAATAATTATGGTAAAATAACTAAGATTCGACTGCTTTATGATTGGAAAATCAAGTTTGAATATTTGAGACTCACAAAATTATTTTATTATTTATTTTTATATTTTGCAAACAAAAACATCTATCAAATTATTTCCTGGAATAGTATCCAAGATTTTTAATGACAAATATTGTTTTTGTTTTACATCGAACGATTTTGTGTACTTGCGAGAAATATCAGAGATTCTAGTTATAGACTGTTACAGTTTTATAATATGTAAAAAAAAAAAAAAAGAATTACTTGAAAAACATTAGAGTAAAACAGTTATATAATATTTGGCAAGTTAAAGATGATTGAAATATTATCAAAATCGTTAAGATATTTTGCGTGGGATAAGCCTAATAAGAATAACTGTTAATTGCTGACGGCACTTCATAAACGACGTACGTGGTACTAGGCCTAAGTATGGTCATGATTGTAATACAAGTAAGATTAGAACTTGTACGAGTAATAAGGTTAGAACTTTAGAAATAAATCTGTTAGCTTAACCAGAAATTGAATCCGTTAGTCAGCTAAGTACGTTCAATCAAATAATAAGACAGTTTCAACTTTATCAACCGTTTTCTCTTTTTCTTTTATTTGTAAGTTTCATAATAAATATTAATATTAGTTTGATTGAATCTGAAATTCAGGGAATAGAACTCAGGTAACTAACTATATTATGTTTCACACCATAAAAACACATTCGTTTCAATGCTGTGTAAGACTCGCCATGGGGAATCACGCCCTGGATTTTATCGTTATAAGCGCGTAAGTTTACTATCGCTCCATAAGAGGTACTCCAATTATAAAAGTCGTGACTTTTTTAGAGATAATTTTGATTTTGTTTATGACTTCTAGAGAACTGCTCTTTCAAAATGCATAGTTTTAATCAAGAAGTGACTTCATTTTGTTCCAAGCAGGCTGGAAATTTCAACGAGGAATATGTGAAATTGTAATCACCAATAGACAAATAAAATAAGTTTTTCAGAAAGACAAGAAGATTGAACTTTCAAATTAAGAAGAAACAAACTTGGATAAGTTACTGAAACCAGAAACTTGATTTTTAATGATAACCAGTAATCATGTATTACGTCCAGTAGTAAAAAAAAACAAATAAAAAAACGGTTTGCGGAATTCCTGTTCGTTTTATCTACTCTAAATGAAATTCCTTACTGTCGATAGAAACTGAAATTACTTTAGGGTAGATCCAGTGTCAATTTGTTCCCAAGATTTCTCTGTTCATTAAGGACTTGTAGGTAGTGCAGTGGATGCTCTCTGTCTTCCATCTCATTTCCCAAACTCTTCAATAGAGTCAATCAACTCCACAAGGCTTTCCTTAATCAATGTAATCCAAATGAGCAAAAATAACGGACGGTCTCTGCACGTGCGCGCTTCATTATTGCGCGCGCAATAGGTGGGAACGCCCCTTACACGGGAGCTCATCAAGATAATTGAGAGAAGACTGTGTGGAACATGTTCCTTCATCAGAAAAGAAAAGTAAACTGTACTAAGCTCTTTGGCGAATTAATGTAAAATCGTTGAATTCAACTATTCTAATTTTCTTTCAAGCCATAATGTGACATAACTGAGAATATCCAATAATGTTTTATTCGGTCACGTCAGCCACGGAGGCAATCTGTTGCATTTCCGTTATTCGTGGTGTATAAAATAGAACGGGTATTTTGAATAAATAATAGCAAAACCATGCACAAACACACACGTTAATGTCACGAATGTTTAAATGAAACTGCTAATGAAAAATATATGCACATACACTTCTATTATAAAGATTTTTTTACACTTAGTGTCATTAACTTAAACGTCTGACCAAAGCGAGTACCTGCGTAAATCATAACTAAGACTTACCTCACAAATGAATATGGCTATCTAAATCCAATGTTCGTACTTATAAAGATTATAATGCGTTGTTCCATTCGTCGCGCACCCTCGCTGTTAGCTGTACTTTCGGCCATAATCCCATTTCACTTCAAGGCTTTCATGCTAAGACTTCCTTCAGAGTAGAGTTTATAGCATTATTTTCGCAGTTTCCATTCTAACTAAATTCTGTGAAGAAAATCTAGATCAATGTTAGATCACAGATCTTTAAACATTTTTTTTTTGACAGGTTCTTCATTTTGCGTGGTGGAGTTAACTTCCAAGATCACTAAATGCACTAACATTTATTAGAGCTACGTTAGGGGACTTGATATGCGTATTGTCTAATGGGATTGACGTGCTTCCAATTTCTTCTTCGACATTTTATTATTATTATTAAACTAGTGGTTGATTCAAGATGGGTCTGAAAGTTTCTGAATTTTTTACTTCATGATGTTTGTCAACGTCAAATTCGTGTTTACTATCTTGTTAACGATAGCAAATATGTATATATTTATATATATGTTAAGCTTTGTTGAATCCGAAGTTTTTTGTTGTTGTTTTTTTCAACCATAATATTCATGTTTTGGAAGAGGGCGTGTTCATCTGAATTGTTTTGAAGTGTATTTTTGTAGCCCATTTTTACCCTAAATGCTGTACTGTAGAAGTTGTTTTGTTTCCAGTGAGATTAATAATTGCTCCTCTGTTCGAAGTAATGTTTTCTTTTCTCTATAAATCTTTAAGCAATGTCGTCTTTAACATAACCTACTTCGAGAATAACTGTGACTTATACCTCCTGTCGAAATGTTTTAGATATTCCTAGACGTCACTCCTAAATAAATTTAATGACTACTCTTTGATATATCAATAATTATTACTCGATTTCAAATTACGCTTTCAATAAGCGCTCTACAAAAAATAAGAACTTCAAAATTCTTTTTTATTGGCATCCATTACCAAGACCTGCAAACAAAACTTTAGTGAAGAGCAGAAAGGTGAACTACATATAACTGGGATAAGAGTAGGGATATGAAATAGGCTTAAGGAATCGTAAGTGTAATAACTGGAATAAGAGCAGAGTTATGAACTAGGCTTAAAGAATCATTAGTGTGTTAACTGGGATAAGAACGGAGATGTGAATTAGGCTTAAGGAATCGGTGTGTTAACTGAGAAAAGAGTAGGGAGATGAACATTAGATACTTGCAAAACGTTTAAATTAAATAAAGTTGTCAAACGTCTTTTAAGTACGTTTTCTTGTACACGCCTATTTCGATCTGTAGTTAGGGTCTTAGAAAAAATAAAAAAACTTGTGTACCATTTGGTACAGATCTATTTTTGTAAAGATAGGGAAGACCAACAGTAGCAAAGATAACAAAAAACGATCCTATGTTGTATATAAATTTGTCTTACGGACTTAAAGCCTCTTCGGTGTTTACTACAGGCAGATACAAGGGTCTATAGCAATAATATATTTTTATACGTCACTTAAAACGTTACATTCTTAAACTTTTCAAGCATTTTGTAGTTTAGGAATTTGATTACTCATTCAAATGTTGAAAATATTAACAGAATATTCAATTGCATAAGAAGTGCATCATTTTACAACACGAAAAATGAAGTTTATGAGATACACATTATAATAATAATAATGGAAAAATAATACAATTAACGGTTTTCGATAGATGGCGACACGTGTTTGCAGTTTACACCCTTCTTTTTTTTAAAGAATTAGATACCTTCAACTAAAACAATATCTAAATTCATATTATACAAAATAATGTAGGTAAGGCGTTTAGATGTTTTAAATGTACAAATGAAGATAACTAAATATTTTAAATTATTGGTGATTATGTAGGTTGGTCAGCAAGGAGCCAAACCGAACTATTTAGTTTACTAGGATTAATTTTATTTATACTATTGTATAAAAAGATACGTTTGCAGATTATAAAATAACAGCAGAATGTATTGTGGAAATCTTTTACAGCGAGAAAAATATTAAAAGCTATAAATTCCTAAGAACAAAACAAAGACAATATTAATGCATTATTTTTCACTTATCAGTGTGATGGTACAGAAGCTAGTTATTAAAACATTCAACAGAATAGATTATTATAAATGACATCAAGGGTTAGCCAAGTACAAGTACTGGGCGTTAATTTAAATCTATTTTGTACCAAGTATTATAATCTTGTTTTATTTTCCATCACAAATCTAGATACGTTTAAAGTTAGAAACGTTTATAAATCTAGCTTTTAAAATATGTAGAAATAATTTGAGAGTGTATAGGTTCTTCAATACCTAAATGTGCAATTGTTTTGCAAGAAATCTGTTGTGCGTTAGTCAAATACTATGTGCTTAAAAACATTGAATACCTGTTCTGATGTTTAAATTAAACTTATTTGGATTTTAGTTTATGCAGTAATATTGTTCGTGATAGAATGTGCAAAATAGCATATCTGAATTCATAATCGTTTTTACTGAGAAGATTATGCTTACTTAGTTATAAGTTACAAAGATATATCATATTGAGCAGAAATTGTATGTCACGAGAAAGATGTCATAGTGTGCACAGCTTTGAAGTTATTATACCTCACACTCCATGTATTCCTGGATTGACTGTGAACATCCTGGTGAACTCTGGTTTGACATCACTGTTACAGTCCGATTCAGGCGAGCTGCCCTCTACCTTACTTTTGATGTCTGTGAAGCCGTCCACGGAAACACACTTGGAACTGTGTTTGGTCACAAACGTTTTGATTGAGGTTCATAACCTGAAAGAGAATTATTCATAAAAAAATATGTATCACTAAAATCCACATGTACATGTACATGTTATGATGTACGGCTTGCCATACTTTTAAATATTGAGAACATTGGGTGCGTATGAAATCATAAAGGTTCTAGAAGCAAAAAAATGATCAGTGATGGTGGCAGGTGGTGTGTGTCATTGTGTGGATTTATGTGTGTGTGTGTTCCTCGGCCCCTTTGGTGGTGGTAGTTGAAATAGTAGGCGGAAGTAGTGGGTGTCATTTTTTGTTTTGTTTTAAAATACTGGAATGATAATTACCAATGGATGTTTCACTGTAGCGATCTGTCGGTACGAAGTGATCATTCACAACAAAACAAACTAGTACAGAATTGTTTGTTTCCTTTTTTAATTTCGCGCAAAGCTACACGAGAGCTATCTGCGCTAGCCGTCCCTAATTTAGCAGTGTAAAGCAGCTAGTCATCACCACCAACCGCCAACTCTTGAGCTACTCTTTTTTTTACCAACGAATAGTAGGATTGATTCTAACTTTATAACGCCCCCACGGCTGAAAGCGCGAGCATGTTTGGTGTGATGGGCACTCGAACCCGCAACCCTCGGAATATGAGTCGAGTGCCTTAACCACCTGACCATGCCGGGCGGTACAGAATTAACTCAATCTTTAATTACTCATTGGGGCCTGGCATGACCTAGCGCATTAAGACGTGCGCTTCGTAATCTGAGGGTCGCGGGTTCGCGCCCGAGTCGCACCAAACATACTCGCCCTCCCAGCCGTGGGGGCGTTATAATGTAACGGTCAATCCCACTATTCGTTGGTAAAAGAGTAGCCCAAGAGTTGGCGGTGAGTGGTGATGACTAGCTGCCTTCCCTCTAGTCTTACACTGCTAAATTAGGGACAGCTAGCACAGATAGCTCTCGAGTAGCTTTGTGCGAAATTCCAAAAACCAAACAAAACCTAATTACTCATTGGTATTATTACCGTACCTTTATTTCTACAAACTACGCATAACGTTTTCTAAACTTTAATGAAACGTCTAGGCATGTATCTAATATATAAACATATAAATTACAACGTTAAAAATTTAGCTTCCAACATTATTGTCATGTACCACACATTTAAATGTTTGGAGCTTGATCCCTACTTGAGAAACCTGAACATTGAAATTAAAAGGTAATGCTATGGCTTGCTACTTAATGTTACAAGAATACGTTGTTAAACAACATACATACTGCATACGTGGAAAATAGGAGTTGATGTTCTTTCGAAACATGTAGAATGTTACCTCAAAGTAAACCTTTATTATGCTTATAAATCGTTGTTTGCCAATGTGTTGTCATGCCTTGTTGTTCTGGTGTTCATTTGTTTTATAGCCCTCTATTCGTTTATTCTTAAATATATTTTAAATTGTTAATGCCATGACAAATTTAAAACATTAATAATTTTCAATGCAGTCATTTTTACAATCATTGATAAGATTTAATATTGTATTTTCGATTATCAAAAAATGGTATCTGGTGGTGCAAGCAACACACAATCAGAAGAATTTCCATAGGTGGCATTGTTTATTTTGTCTGCGCTTTGTTCCAAATTTGAAATTTGGAGGGTTTCAGTGGTGAGTTAAAAAAAAAAAAAAGTTCTTGACTCACCATTTGGATTTATTGGAAATTTATGTTATTGGTAAATTCGTTATAGTTAATAATTTATAAAAAACATAGAAAGAGAGAAGCAACAATGTACTCATTACGTTATTGTGTCTTCGAACTTCGAAGCATATTCAGGATAAATTCAGTTTGTGAGACGTACTGATCGTATTGTTTTCGCGCCTTTCTATATCTGGAATATTACTATTGGTTATTAGGCTTAACGGAGAGTGAGGTAAGTATTGTTAACCGTAAAACAATAATAAGAAATTGTTAGTTGTGGGTAGATTTTAAACCTGACAGTTAATACCGCATGTGAGGTCTACGATGTATTATAATTTGTATTGATTAGCTTTGTGTAATATAGTAGTCATTGAAAAAAAAATGATGAAATGACCCAATTTCTGTATATGTAAATTAAAAATACACAGAGGGCTTCAGTAGTTCTGATAGTATGAGCTATAGTGATACTATGCAGTAAGTGTAATAGTAATTATTCGGTTAGTGGGACTAATTCAGTAATGTTAGTATTGATGGTACTTTAGTTTATATTTTTAATGTGTATGTATATAACTTGCATATCTATCGAAACCCAACAAAATCAGCTGAAAAAATTTGGTGCGTAAATAATTTATAAAAATGTGTTAAAAAAACGCTGGGTCTGTTTGAACTTAAACTTTAAAGATGTTAACAAAGAATATGCCATATTCTGTTTTAATATATAATAGTGTGAATTAAATTTACCTTATCATAATCTGTATGTAAATTTTTAGTTTTAGAAAGTTTTGGAAATAATATGCGTGTTCAACTGAAAACAGTTTTAAAGTAATGCCCACTGTTATTTTTGTTCAGATCTAATCTGTGTTGACATTACGTGACTGGACTATGTAAATAATAAACCACAAAAACATAATGAATATAAATAACATTTTGACATTTTCATAAAGAAATGAAATTTGTCATTTCTTCTTTTGCAATAGTAACATGTCTTGTTATAAGATTTAACAGAAAACTTGTGTTTAAGCCTTCTTTTTAAATCCTTCACATTATGTTAAGAAATTTATTTTTTATGTTTGCTAGCAATGTAATTTTAAGCATAAAATTAGTTGTTTTGTTTCTTGATTATGTTGCTTACTATTTCCATGATAGAAAAGGTGTAAGTTTTTTTTTTGTGTGTGTACTTGCATTTTCAGTAATGTGCCATGCAGATTAGCCAAAGTGTAGACTTAGAAAGTGGGTAGGTCAATAAACACAGTTCATGTGTTGGTATTTTGCTCTTCAGATGTGGTCACTTTTACATCAGTCAAAACTTGATGGTTTGAGTGTACAGTAGCTGACTGAAAGCAAACCTTTTATTGATAAAAATAGTTTAGTTTAATTAAACATTTTTTTTTTACTAATAGTGTGTCTGAGGGGTCAGGCCTTTGCACTTTTTTCTTTCTTTTGTATGATGATGGTGTAATTATATAATTAGCAAGGTTTGCTAATGATATTAAAATGTTGGGTGTTTTTAGCTCGATTGAGAATGTTATTGAAGTACAACAGAGTGATTTGTAGATTGATTGATTAGTTGTATAAATATTTGGCAAATTATTTTCATTATTGTAAGTGAAAATTAATGTTTTTAGGTTATCATAATTTGGTTACAAATTTAATGTAGGTAAGTAGCTGCTCACTAACATGACTGGTGTACTTGCAGACATAACATTTCTCTATACAGTTTGTTGATTAAGACTTTCTTGTATGACTAATTTTGGTTGTGTCATCTCAAATAGGATATTGACTTGTTAGAAAGATTCCACTGTGTGTGGGGGAAGGTGGTGGAATTATTCTGAGAGTCTGAAATAGGATATTGACTTGTTAGAAAGATTCCTCTGTGTGTGTGGGTGGGTGGGCTGTCAGAATTATTCTGAGGATGTAAGATAGGATATTGACTTGTTAGAAAGATTCCTCTGTGTGTGTGGGTGGGTGGGCTGTCAGAATTATTCTGAGGATGTAAGATAGGATATTGACTTGTTAGAAAGATTCCACTGTGTGCGTGAGGAAGGTGGTGGAATTATTCTGAGAGTCTAAAATAGGATATTGACTTGTTAGAAAGATTCCACTGTGTGTGGGGAAGGTGGTGGGATTATTCTGAGAGTCTAAAATAGGATATTGACTTGTTAGAAAGATTCCACTGTGTGTGGGGGAAGGTGGTGGAATTATGCTGAGGGCCTAAAATAGGATATTGTCTTGTTAGAAATATTCCACTGTGTGTATGTGGATGGGAGGGTTGTCAGAATTATTCTGAGGATCTAAGATAGGATATTGACTTGTTAGAAAGATTCCTCTGTGTGTGTGGGTGGGAGGGTTGTCAGAATTATTTTGAGGACGTAAGATAGAATATTGACTTGTTAGAAAGATTCTACTCTGTGGGTGGGTTGACAGGCTGTCAGAGTTATTCTAAAATAGAATATTGACTTGTTAGAAAGATTCCACTCTGTGTGGGGGGAGGTGGTGGAATTATTCTGAGGAAAGAGGGTTGTCTTATGTAATAAAAATATTAAAAAAATTTTTTTTAAATTATAAGAGATGATCTTCAAGTGTATAAGGTTATATTGGAGGGTAGGAATGAGTAAGGTAACTGCCATGGTTTCTTTTTTACTGCTACCTGAAGACAGAAATAAATAAACACAAGATTAAGATATGTTTATGTTTAAAATACATTTTTACTTCAAGTGGATTTCTCTTCATCCACAAATGACATAGAAAAGTTGTTTCTATTAATAATAGAGGAATATAGTTCCATATGGACTTTAAAAAAAAATCAAAAGGTTAAGATTTAATTT
This sequence comes from Tachypleus tridentatus, assembly GCF_004210375.1. Classification (NCBI taxonomy): domain Eukaryota; kingdom Metazoa; phylum Arthropoda; class Merostomata; order Xiphosura; family Limulidae; genus Tachypleus; species Tachypleus tridentatus. The sequence continues at coordinate 101,828,357 of NC_134827.1, forward strand.
ATATTTTTCTCAGCCATAATAGATCAAATCGTTAATTTTGTCCATATTTGATGTTTGTAGTCGCACGGTAAACACATTTTCTAACTTGTTAATAATAGCGTTATTTCTGTTATAGAAACCAGAAAAATTGTCGTGTTATAAACTAATATTATTAATTGAATAGCATTCCTACTTCTCAGAAAAGTTTATTTCAAATAAAAAGTAGAAAATCTAGATGTCGTAATAAAACAGCAACATGATCTATCCTTTATCAGTTACTGAGCGTTTTATGGAATTTTTGACATTTTTTAACTTAAACAAAATCATTATCTTGTTTTAAAAAAATAATATTTCAGAGTTTGTAAGTCACAGTGACAGTTTTGTGTTTTGTAAGGTTATGGCAGATAAACAGAAAGATGAATTCTACAGTAAGGGAAAGGAGTATTGGGAAATGGTTCCTGCTACTATAGATGGAATGCTGGGAGGTTTCTCAGAAATATCCACTGTTGATATTCAGGCATCAGCTAGGTTTTTGAACATGTTTTTACAAGTAAGTTGTGTATGTACTCATAATTTACATTCATATCACAAACAGTCTTTGAAGTGAGAAACTGAGAACTCTGCAATTACAGTTGAAGCTCTTTGAGATGATTGAGGGTAATGAACGTGATTTAAGCCTAATCAGTCAAATCTTTGATAACAATTCCAATGACTAACAGAAATTATTATTAACACTGAAAATGACCAACTAGTGTTTCTACTTGTTACAGTTTTTGTTTGTTACAACTATCTAATAGTTTAAATATTTCTAATACCTATTATGTTTTGTTTTGTTGTTAAGCCTAAATCTGAATAATTGGTTATTTGTACTCTGCCCATAATATGTATTGAAACCCAGTTTTTGGTGGTGGAATTTTCTTCTTTCTTCACATTTGTTCAACTTTGAGCCAGCACAGCCTGGTGTTTAGGGGGTACCTTATGATGTTAGAGTTGGGGGTTTAATTTCTGTTGCCACTGGCCTTGCTTGCCCTTTTAGCCTTTGTGACATCATTTGTTTCTTTTGAAGTTGTATTTTCTCACTTGACTAGTTTTATCTCGGGGCTACTCAGACAAGAATCTATTAAACGAAAGCTCCGTAACTTGAATAATAATTCTACTTGTGTTAAATTAAACTTGCTTTATGGGTGTTAAAACTAAAATAAAGTACAGAACATTTCAATCTTTGGACACCTTCAGGTTAACAAAGAACTTCTCTGTACTGTATTTCAATTAAAGTTTCAATACCTGTACCATCCATCTTGAGAATACATTTTTTACTTCAAGCGGGTTTTTCATCATCATGAATAAACTTGCTTTAATTCTTTTCAACTAGCTATATAAATACTTTTACAAACTATTGTAGGTCTATATTATATCCAAGTTTACCATCTACTTTTATTATTGCCTTCTAGTGTTAATCTAAGTTATACGTGATGGGCTTCCACTAGAAAAATAACTCTCTTAGCCACAGTGACAGTTGTTTAGTCACAATTTTAGGTTGCCAAAAACTGTGTGGTGCATGACTTTTAATATTCATCAATTGCATCCAGTAAAAAATAGTTGTAATTATGTGAAAATCTACAAGACATTAAGTTTTGTACTATTTTTTTTATTCCCCAGCAATCTTCCCCACCAAAAAAAACCCAACAAAACAAACAAAATAAATATGATAAAGAGAAAAATAAAGAAATACATTTCTCAAAATAACACAGAAACAAAAAAGAATGACTTAAAACTAGAATACGGTAGCATGACTGGTAAGTAGATAAATCCAATGGCAGTTCGTCAGCCAAATCATTCTCAACAGAAGATGTGATAGAAGTTGACACCTGAGGTTCCAAAGCCCATTTCTTCAACAGGGAATAGTACCCATGTCTGTCTTTGTGAGTGATCCAGTATTTGAATGCAGAGTTGAAGTCAAAATGATCTAAAGGTTTGGACTCCATGGATAAGCTCAGTAACACTTTTATATCTTGGCCACAGACAGACTACTCCTGGCATCTGTTTTGATGCTGTTGTACCTGCCAATTCCCTGCTCACAGTCAACAGATGTAACTGGAATTATTTATCCAATTGCTGCAAGCTGAGACAGATTTGGAAAAGTTTGATGGGTCTGGTGGATGTATTCCTTGTAGAAGCTCTTCATGTTTCTCAGTGATGTCGAAAGGAGAGAAGTGCTGGATGAGTTTTTCAGATCATCCTCACCAGATACTGCTTTGCTGTGACATGGGCTAAATATTGAAAAAAAAATGACATGATGTTAGTGTCTGGGAATGTTACTTGTAGTCTTGTGACCATGTCTTCAACAAATGACTCAGCAGCTGATCTGTACTTTTCACGTTGTTTATCAATATACTTGATGTCATAGCCTCTGTAAGAAGTGTAACCATTGGCATCAGCAGCTTGTGGGAGTTCCTTCAGTGCAGTCTGTGTGTAAGGACCAGGGATGTGTACCAGTGACTGAATTGACAGAATTGGCCCATCAATAATTGCTTTAGCCTGATCATAAGATAAATCAACTCTCTGTAGAGATCTTGATAAAAGTCCAAGAATGGCAACAGCGTCAGCCAAAAAATGTGTCATCGTGACAAAGCTGTAACATGACATTTGCTGGACTAGACCATGTAGCAAGGCTCAGCCTGGAGTACCACGTTCCATTGCTACGACCTGCAGGCAGCTTATCACAGATGCAATACAGTTCACTAGTGCTTGGATGGAATCATTAAAAGAGAGCCATCATGTGAAGAACACTTGTTTGATTTTGTTGCTTTGCTCTCTTCCAGAACCTGACACAACTTAGGAGAATATTTCAGGCTTTTTGCAAACTGGTTCAAAAGTGAAATGTACTTCACAAGATATGGCACCTGGTTTGCTGCCTTTTCAATTGCCAACTGTAATCTGTGTGCCAAACAATGACTTGTTATTATCCAGGGACTTTCCTCCTTAACAAACAACGACTTGTTATTATCCAGGGGCTTTCCTCCTTAACAAACAATGACTTGTTATTATCCAGGGACTTTCCTCCTTAACAAACAATGACTTGTTATTATCCAGGGGCATTCCTCCTTAACAAAGAACGACTTGTTATTATCCAGGGGCTTTCCTCCTTAACAAACAATGACTTGTTATTATACAGGGGCTTTCCTCCTTAACAAACAACGACTTGTTATTATCCAGGGACTTTCCTCCTTAACAAACAATGACTTGTTATCCAGGGGCTTTCCTCCTTAACAAACAATGACTTGTTATTATCCAGGGGCATTCCTCCTTAACAAACAATAACTTGTTATTATCCAGGGGCATTCCTCCTTAACAAACAATGACTTGTTATTATCCAGGGGCATTCCTCCTTAACAAACAATGACTTATTATTATCCAGGGGCATTCCTCCTTAACAAACAACGACTTGTTATTATCCAGGGGCATTCCTCCTTAACAAACAACGACTTGTTATTATCCAGGGACTTTCCTCCTTAACAAACAACGACTTGTTATTATCCAGGAATTTTCCTCCTTAACAAACAACGACTTGTTATTATCCAGGGACTTTCCTCCTTAAATTTTAAAGCAACACCTGTTTTTTTATTCCCACCATGACATTTGCACCATCAGTTGTAAGTCCAACCAAGTCAACATCAAACAGTCCTCAATGTGCCATGACTGAGTGCATTGTGTTGTAGATAGAATCAGCCCCACTCTTGGTCAGCTCATGCACAGCAAGGAATCGACTTGTAACCTCACCTAATGATGAAAGATATGTGATATAAATTATCAGTATAGAGGTGTTTCCTGCATCAGTTGCTTCATCTGCTTCAAGAGCAAAAAATGGGAAAGGTGATGCCCGAAAGTCTGTCTGCATTTCATCCTGAACTACATGATTTAGGGCACTGTCCCTATCATCCAGAAACTGGCTATGGGTGTATATGAAGCTCTTTGTTCCACTTTGTGACTGAGTCTGTAGTTTCTTTAAAGAGGTCACTCCATGTTTAATAATATATATAAGAATTTGTGTTTTGAAATAAGATCACCAATTTAAATAATAAACAAAGATATTTGGAAAAGTTGGCTAGCTACTTAATTTTTGATAGATATTTTCAAAATGTTTCACTTTTAGAAAATTGTCAAATTGCCTTTTGTTTTAAGAAAATACTGTAGAAAACAGAAAGTATCTTATTAATACTAGAATGAAGAATATTCTTACATTGAATACTTGTAGTGGAAGGAGGGAATGAAACTTTACAGTTGGGATGGCTTCCTTTGTTTGTACAAGTAATGTGGCCATCTGTGCCTGAATGCCACCTTTACACCCCACATTCACAGCAGCAGTTGACATGTCCTTCTTCAAAACTTGTGATGCTACTGCACTGCGATGATCTTCTGACCGTGCATGCTTCACCAAGTCGTCTTTTTTAGGCTTAGTAGCAGTTTTTTCAGTGGTAGCATAAATATTTGTCTTCTTGTTGTCCCTGCATAATTTGCAATGAAATGTATTTTGTTGGGAAACATGTTCCAGCCAAGGAAACTGTGAAAACCAAGTTTCTTTAACAACTCTGTGAAAATCATGGGTAAATTTTTTTTCACACTGACAGTCTGATCACTGCTGGAAGCTTCAGTTTCTTCAGAGCTGTCTTTTCTTTTGGAAGTGGATTTCTCACCATAAGTTGATGTTGTTGCTTCGACCTTCTTTTGAAAAAAATTTATGTATCTAACTGTTTAGACGTCTTTTTATCTGATCTAGGAGTTGTCATGATCTAAATTCAAACACATGTCAAACGAAACTTGGGATTTCCACTTTGATACAGACCATATGTTGGTTTGATGAAATTCAGGTTTCCTCTGATTACTGTATGTGTACCACGGGCAGAATCAAACATGTAGCATAAGAAATGAAAATAAAAGAAATTATTAGCACAGCTGAGTAATATTTTTTTTATTTAATTTGTTAGTTGTCATATCAGTGAAATCATAAAAATACATATATAAAGAAAATATAGGTTACAGTCAGTGGTAGTTTTTAAAGACGTTTCTTCAGCTCGCTGGGGGTCATCTCTGGTCATTTGTCATCATTAATGGCATGGATGGTGATAAAAACCACGAAAGTTAAGACCAAAACTTGAGTAGAATAAATAAAGGAAAACCATCCAAGACCAAAAAATTAACTTTTGCCACTGTGGCAAAACCAACACTAGATATTTTAGCCACAGACTGTTCCTTTTTGGCAATGGCGATGTGGCTAATGGCCAGCAGAAGTTTAGTACATGTAAAGGAAATGTAAATAAACCCAGTTCTCATTTTTTTTACATGAGATTCTAAGCCTCAAATTACTGGTTTGTTTTTATGTTGTTTTCTAATTTAGTGGTCCACATTTTGTATCATATTTACCTTGGATATGTTTTTGTCTGTCACAATGTAAAGAACAGTGAAATTATTCATTTTCTGTGTAAAATACATAGGGGACTCCAGTGGTAATAGGTGGGTTTCATTTTAATGTTGATGGTACTCCTATTTTTGTTTGTGCATAACTTGTACTTGTGACCCCATAACAAACAAAGAAGCTGACATGGTTGTTTTGAATTCCTCAATGGAAATAACAAATGCTATGGCAAAACTTATTGGCTGTGTCATTTTATTTTATTCAGTATAAATACAGTACCACTGTTTTTTGTGATTAGATTAGGTGTCAGCAACCCAAGTAATAAGAAAAACCTCTTTTTTTTATTTTGGTAAAACTGCAAAGTGCTGAGAGCTGCAAAGCACACAACCCCTATTTCAATAATTGGACAAAGAGAGGGCTAAATAATTACAGACTGCTGACCTATGGATTAGATAGTGCTTGTGAACATACAGAATTCATCTAAGGCTGTTTCAGAAAAATATATAAATAATGTTAGATTAGTTGTAAATTTGTACAGAAACATAGATTGGTTGCCATCTTTGCAAACCAATAGTGCTATGTAACACAAATTTTGTTCCTGGATAGTATGTGTTATTTCTTAACTGCTTATGTTATAAAAGTACAGAAAATGGCCATTATTCCCTTCAAACTTTGCTTTTTGTGACCTGGATAATAAAAATTAGAAATTAACCTATTTTCTATGTTAAAATGAATAAATTTGCACATTTTCATTTACATAAGGTCTGAATAAACAACATATGAATCAAGATTTACATGTATTTATACTAAGTTATACAAAAATGTTTAGAAGTGAGTAGTTTTTTGAGATTTGCAACTGCAATGTAACTCACTTTCATGTATCAGCCCCCAAATATAGTCTCCCATCGTGTTTTAGTTATACAGTCCAAGGTCACAAAAGCAAAGTTTGAAGAGAAAAATAGGTCTTTTCCATTTACTTTAGACACAAACAATTGGGAAATAACACTTTCTGTCCAGGAACAAGAAAAAGTAAAAATTCTGTTACATAATGTTGTTATTATTAAGAAAGAACTGAATATAAATTGTGTTAATGAGTGAAATTCTTACAGAATAAAGACAAGTAAACTTTAATCTCCGAGGATATTGAAATGTTAAAGGTTGTTTTATTTTTTTATGTCTTGTACTTTTTACATTTTTTACTTTCTCTGTACAGAATAAAGAAAACCCTGTGGGACATAAAAAAGCTCTAGATTGTGGAGCAGGGATTGGCAGAGTTACTAAACATCTACTACTGAGATACTTTGACAAAGTAGACATTGTGGAACAGAATCAGAACTTTATAGATCAGGCCAGGAAGTACATTGGTGAGCCTGCTGACAGAGTTGAAAACTTCTACTGTTGTGGTAGGTGTTTGGGTATGTTTGTACACTGGATTTGTGTGAGGATTTATTGTGCGGGTCTTAAAACTAACCATTTTGGCCACGCTGGTGAAGAAAAATCAAACGATCCACAAGTTTCATGTTCTTAGCAGATATAACTAGATAGTTGTCACAAACTTTCAGGAAGCATTGCATTTTCGGTCTTGTATCTTTCTAAATACTACAAATATCTCTAGTTTTAAATAATGTTTCTTTAGTATACAGATAATTTTTTGAAATAACAGTGTCAAATGTCCAATTATTAGATAAGTGTTTCATTATAAATTAATTTATTCTCAGAAAATTAATCAAAATATTATCAAAATTCATATAAATAACCTTTTGATGAACTTTCAAAGTGAAACGGACCAATATTATTTAATACACAAGGAAAGACATGCATATAAAAATGAGATAATTAATCAGAAGGGGTAATATCACGTCACGATATTACAATAGACAGTATTATCAGTGTAAGAAATATTCAGAAAACACCAGTGTTATGTACAATACCCCACAAGTGATCATTTAAATTCATCTTGGAATCAGAAGGGGTAATATCACGTCACGATATTACAATAGACAGTATTATCAGTGTAAGAAATATTCAGAAAACACCAGTGTTATGTACAATACCCCACAAGTGATCATTTAAATTCATCTTGGAATCAGAAGGGGTAATATCACGTCACGATATTACAATAGACAGTATTATCAGTGTAAGAAATATTCAGAAAACACCAGTGTTATGTACAATACCCCACAAGTGATCATTTAAATTCATCTTGGAATCAGAAGGGGTGATATCGCGTCCGCGATATTACAATAGACAGTATTATCAGTGTAAGAAATATTCAGAAAACACCAGTGTTATGTACAATACCCCACAAGTGATCATTTAAATTCATCTTGGAATCAGAAGGGGTAATATCGCGTCCGCGATATTACAATAGACAGTATTATCAGTGTAAGAAATATTCAGAAAACACCAGTGTTATGTACAATACCCCACAAGTGATCATTTAAATTCATCTTGGAATCAGAAGGGGTAATATCACGTCACGATATTACAATAGACAGTATTATCAGTGTAAGAAATATTCAGAAAACACCAGTGTTATGTACAATACCCCACAAGTGATCATTTAAATTCATCTTGGAATCAGAAGGGGTAATATCACGTCACGATATTACAATAGACAGTATTATCAGTGTAAGAAATATTCAGAAAACACCAGTGTTATGTACAATACCCCACAAGTGATAATTTAAATTCATCTTGGAATCAGAAGGGGTGATATCACGTCACGATATTACAATAGACAGTATTATCAGTGTAAGAAATATTCAGAAAACACCAGTGTTATGTACAATACCCCACAAGTGATCATTTAAATTCATCTTGGAATCAGAAGGGTGATATCACGTCACGATATTACAATAGACAGTATTATCAGTGTAAGAAATATTCAGAAAACACCAGTGTTATGTACAATACCCCACAAGTGATCATTTAAATTCATCTTGGAATCAGAAGGGGTGATATCACGTCACGATATTACAATAGACAGTATTATCAGTGTAAGAAATATTCAGAAAACACCAGTGTTATGTACAATACCCCACAAGTGATCATTTAAATTCATCTTGGAATCAGAAGGGTGATATCACGTCCACGATATTACAATAGACAGTATTATCAGTGTAAGAAATATTCAGAAAACACCAGTGTTATGTACAATACCCCACAAGTGATCATTTAAATTCATCTTGGAATCAGAAGGGGTGATATCACGTCACGATATTACAATAGACAGTATTATCAGTGTAAGAAATATTCAGAAAACACCAGTGTTATGTACAATACCCCACAAGTGATCATTTAAATTCATCTTGGAAAGGTTGGTATGACCTAGGAAGGTCAAAACATTGTTCTCTGTTTAACAATAAAAGTGTTAATACCCATACAACCTGTTCTGAGATACATTTTTATTTCAGGTGGGTTTCTCGTCATTAAGAATCATTTGTATTATATATTATTATTTATATTAATAGCTCATAAGCTGCTACAGTTTTCTTTCTGAAGGCCTCAGACAGCTCTTTTGCTCTCACCATGGTGCTCACTCTCACTTCAATAGTCAGGAGCACACCAAACTAAATGTCTGAGGTTTAAATAGAGCAAGCCTCATTCAAAATGCTGAATAATCATGTGCACCTGGTGTGATACACCTGTGTGCAAGTTGAGCCATTTTAAGTAAGAATAAATGTGGGGCTGTCCTAACAATTTCACATGACTGTAAGCATTGTACTTGTTCTAACACCAGCAACAGCAAATTGATTGGATGTTTTAAGAAAATGATCAACCCCAACTCTAATAACCTTTTCTTCAGAGCACTGTTAAGGTTATTCTCATTAAAATTATGCTTATAATACAAGTTATGATATCTCGCATTACCTTCCTTTTATTGTATACCTAAAATCCATTGTCATTTATTTGTGCAATTTGCCAGAAAATCTAAATCCTTTTGTAAACCATCAGCAGCATCCTCACTGAGGACAACAACAAAGACTTTAATATCATCAGAATTCTACCATCTCTCATTGATGCAAATCAGAAAGAACAAAGGCTTTGTTGTAAGCTTTGTGTTAAGTGACAAATAAATGGTAATCTCATGTGTGCTTTGATAAACAATTCATAAACGTTTCTGTGGAATGAAAGTACTCAGACTAAATCCCTGAAGTTGGAAATTGGTGTATGAGTGTGAAGCACTATATAAAATAGTCTGTGATCTCTGCTGTGTTTTATTCTTTATATTGTGCTTTGTACTCAAGTTTTTGTATCGTAGCTAAAGGTTTCATTGGTTATAACTATGTGATACATTTGAAAAGAATTAATATTGATTGTATGTAATCTTTCTTCATATTTAATGATGAGAATGGTATGGCTAAGGGACACAGCTATAATTTTGACAGGGTAGGAATCATCTTCAGTTAAGACAGCTGTATTTTACTAAGGGACACAACTATAATTTTGACAGGGTAGGAATCATCTTCAGTTAAGACAGCTGTATTTTACTAAGGGACACGACTATAATTTTGACAGGGTAGGAATCATCTTCAGTTAAGACAGCTGTATTTTACTAAGGGACACAACTATAATTTTGACAGGGTAGGAATCATCTTCAGTTAAGACAGCTGTATTTTACTAAGGGACACAACTATAATTTTGACAGGGTAGGAATCATCTTCAGTTAAGACAGCTGTATTTTACTAAGGGACACAACTATAATTTTGACAGGGTGGGAATCATCTTCAGTTAAGACAGCTGTATTTTACTAAGGGACACGACTATAATTTTGACAGGTTAGGAATCGTCTTTAGTTAAGACAGCTGTATTTTACTAAGGGACACGACTATAATTTTGACAGGGTAGGAATCGTCTTCAGTTAAGACAGCTGTATTTTACTAAGGGACACGACTATAATTTTGACAGGGTAGGAATCGTCTTCAGTTAAGACAGCTGTATTTTACTAAGGGACACGACTATAATTTTGACAGGGTAGGAATCGTCTTCAGTTAAGACAGCTGTATTTTACTAAGGAACACGACTATAATTTTGACAGGGTAGGAATCGTCTTCAGTTAAGACAGCTGTATTTTACTAAGGGACACGACTATAATTTTGACAGGGTAGGAATCGTCTTTACTTAAGACAGCTGTATTTTACTAAGGAACACGACTATAATTTTGACAGGGTAGGAATCGTCTTCAGTTAAGACAGCTGTATTTTACTAAGGGACACGACTATAATTTTGACAGGGTAGGAATCGTCTTTACTTAAGACAGCTGTATTTTACTGAAGGAAACGACTATAATTTTGACAGGGTAGGAATCGTCTTCAGTTAAGACAGCTGTATTTTACTAAGGGACACGACTATAATTTTGACAGGGTAGGAATCGTCTTTACTTAAGACAGCTGTATTTTACTAAGAGGGTGGTTGGCTTTTAGGATGGGTTGCCTTCAGATGTGGCAGACATAATTAATTTAGTCATTTAAAGATCTAACAGGTATGGATAAACATTTTTGAAAAAATGAATTAATTGTAATATTAAATGTTTATGTACCTATATCAGCATATAGATTTAGTTTTCACAGAAGTGACAGTGTGTGTGTCATTGCTCATTTAACACGCATGCTTTGTGGTCTTTTTTCTTGTTTTTTTTGTAAGGTTTGCAGGATTTTACTCCAGTGGTCAGAAAATATGATGTCATTTGGTGCCAGTGGGTAACTGGTCATTTAACTGATACAGACTTTGTCAGCTTTTTGTCAAGATGTAAGAAGGGACTGAAGAAGAATGGTTTGATGATAATTAAAGACAATCTGACTTCATCAAAAGAAGTTGACGATGACAACCAAGACAGCAGTGTGACACGACCTAGGGAATTGATGGTGAAACTTTTTGAAGAGGCTGGTTGTAGTCTTATAGCAGAAAGAAAACAGTACAAACTTCCCAGAGGTTTGTATGAAGTGAAAATGTTTGCTCTGAGGTGATAACTGACCGGTGCTTCTTGTGTGATAAAACACCGTGTGTTCCAACAAACTTGAAATAAATATGATTTTTGTTTTGGATGCCTTGTATAATGTTTTGTGTCTTGTAACCTTTTTCATCTTAGGAGTAAAAAAAAAAGCTTAATATTTAATGTTCTCCTTTGTGCTTTGGTTTTTTTTTCCTCAACAGTGAATATGTTTATTGTTGGTAGCTGCAAACATTTCATTGTTAGTATTTAATGAAATGTAATTTTCTATTTCTGTTCTAACATGTGTTCATAAAGTGGATAAGTGTTGTGTATTTGAAGATGGATCAGTTCAATAACCAGTAATTTCATGAGCTGAGGAGAAGTAATGTTTTATGTAAATCTAATTTCAGTATTATGTAATATGAAAACAAAAGTAAAAGATTGACTGCTTATTACTACAGATAGAAATTACACATTTTATGGTTGTTGTTTTAGTTTCACGAAACTTGGTAACATATCCAGACTGATTGGGATTTTTTTTAATGTAGACTCAGTCCTTTATTTGAATAGTGTTTCAAGTGAGAACACTTACAAGCATTTTTCTTTCTTTCTCACCCTCTCTCTCTCTCTCTCTCTTTCTGAGGTCCAAAAACAAAGCTGGCAGGTTTCATCCTTGGCCCTCAGAATCTTACACAAAAATAACCAAAGTAGGTTTTTTAAGAACATTCAGTCCAGTTACTGGGATGAAACTATAGAGCTAAAACATTTGTATGGATTAGTAATGTGATTGTTTATAAATTTTTACTTGCTGAAAGAAAAGTTTCGTAGAAAATTCACATGGTGTATAACACCTATGGCAGTGAAGTGTTATCCATAAACTACTGGTATAAATTCCATTATATGTGAGACCTAGCATAATATATACCCAATCAACTTTGGTATTGATTGAAAGTACCTATCACCAGTGGTGTTTCAACACACAAGATGTGTTGTTTAAATACTGTTATACTTACTGGAAACCCATATGAGGATAATAAAGAGAGATTTGTTAAATATTATTATCTGTTGCTATGATGATTACATTTTTTATAGTATATTAATACTATAAACCATTGTTTTGGAATAGATGGACCCATTTCTTTTTTCATTAGAGAACTCAGTGTGACTGGAGATGAAACAATCATAAAAGATAGCATACATATTCATTGCAATATACATTGCTTGCACCGAGATGATTCAAAATGTAAATCTTATGCGTAACAATAGGAAATTGGTAATAAAAAAGGTAAGGTTAGGTTAGATTAAAACTGGATAGACTTGTTTATTCACATTAAAATTGATAATCAAATTTGATGCTTGTATTTCAAGTTGTGATTTTCTAAGCAAATGAATGAATAAACTTCTGGTTTCTTAACATAAATATATTAAGAGCTGATTTTATTATTTTTTATTATTTAAATCTTGTTTTCTTAAGGTCAAGAAAACATGTGGGTTTGAGAAGTCTTAACACAAAATGATAGAAACCTTTTAATCCAAACACTTGAAAGGCAAACCTATCTCGAGACTTCAGGGGCAAACTGGGAAAGCTTGTTTATGTTGTCTTGATCACTGATTTTACAGCTATTTCAGTCAAATTTTTGTCTACTATCAGTAATACGTTCAGCAACAGCAGAAGTGTTTATTTGTGTTGATAAGATGCCCTGTGTTTTTGTGTTGTTTAAACCATTATACTAAATGTCTTGCAGTTTGTTCAGTATGAATTTTTTTATTGCTGTGTAAGGTTTTCTACACAACTCCTTTGGTTGTCAGAAAATCCACTAGTTGTATGGGAAAATATGTTAAAAAGGGTTGAACCAAATTTAAAGCAAGCTTGTACTTCAGATGTTTTACAGACTTCTTGTATATTGTGACTGAGTTTGGGATGAAAATAATAGTTATAGTTATGTATGACTAGTTCTGTTTTTGGAAGTCTGCACACTTATTTAATAATACTGTTAGTGATCCATTGAATGACTGTCTTGATGTATTTCTATTTAACTTAACAAGAGACAATACCTTATTTCATGACTCGGAGATGATTAAACTTGTAGTTAAAATTCCTATCCGTGTGTATGTGTTGGTTTCTTGTAAATATAGGCCCAGCATGGCAAGATGGTTAAGGTGCTTGACTCCCCATCTGAGAGTCATGGATTCAAATCCCTGTCACATCCCCAAGAGTTGACAGTGGATGGTGATGACTAGCTGGTTTCCATCTAGTCTTACACTACTGAATTACGGACAGCTAGCACAGATAGCCTTCGTGTATCTTTACACAAAATTCAGAAACAAATATACATTCTTGTAAACATAAGTGAAAGGTCAGTCCTCTATGTGAAAGAGGGCATTTCCAAAAAGGGTTGAGTTTTGTTTTCATCCATTTGAACCATGAGCGTGATGTTATGTATTAAGTTGAGGTGAGATAGAAAATCTGCAACTTCTGTATCTCCATGTTTCCAGATTGCACTGTCAAAATAGCACTCTCAGAATTTTATAGTCAGAGATAATGAAGTGAGGACCATAAGTTTGAATTTGTCCATGAGAAGCCTTGACAGCAGAATCCATTCCTAAAACGACAGTCTCTTCAAAGGAAGAATCCTGAAACTGAAAATATGAATTGTTACTGCAGATGGTTGTGAATTCCTGATGGGTTAGATAGTGTTTTATTAGATTCTAGTTTTTGTACACTGATGATAAATACTTCTGAAACTGAAATATTAGAAAACACATTATTTACAGTAAAACTGAGAAGCAGATCACCTGGAGATTTTATCAACATTATTATGTATGCATCTTCCATAAACCCAAGTATGTGCTTCCATTGTCCAGCCAAATATCCCAATTTACCTATTGGATGGTGATAGCATTTATATATCTGGCTGAAAACTGATCCAAACCACTTTCCACAATTAGACTAGACATTTTATAAGGTATGGTGATAATTATTAGAATATTGTGACAATAATTCTGGCAGAATGACCAAAAAATTGTATATTAGTAAAGTTAATAAATTCTTCCCTAGTGGTGACACTAATGTTGGCTCGCTTTAGTTACGTATACAAGAAACCTGACAGGTTGGTGGCAGAGAGACCATATTTGACTTACAACACTGATGGAAGCTTGCTTTCTTTCTTTTCTGTTTTATAATAATTTGAGTTAGGTGATATATCTGAGGAAAATGGGAGTCTGGTTCTTTGAGCATACGATGATTGTTTAGGGAGGTCTTTGTAAAAGTTATTTTAAAATATATATATATATAAATTTTTAAAGATACTGGCCCGCCATGGCAAGGTGGTTACGGCGCTTAACTCATAATCAGAAGGTCACAGCAAATATGTTCATCCTTTCAGCCGTGGGGACGTTATAATATCACTCAATCCCACTATTCGTTGGTAAAAGAGTAACCCAGGAGTTGGTGGTGGGTGGTGATGACTAGCTTCTAAATTAGGGACAGAATACCCTCGTGTAGCTTGACGCGATATTCAAGAAAACAAATATAGATAATACCACTGATTTTAATAAAAAAAAACAATAAAATATCAGTTGTTTTTTACATAAAAATTATGAACCATTCTAAAAAAAAGTCATTTTCGTGGGTTCGAATCCCCGTCACACTAAACATGCTCGCACCTTCAGTCGTGGGGCGTTATAAAGTTTCGGTCAATCCTGGTAAGAGTTGGCAGTGTGTGGTGATGAAAAGCTGCCCTTTCTCTAGGCTTAAAGTTCTAAATTAGGGACGGCTAGCACAGATAGCCCTCGTGTATTTTTGCGCGAAATTGAAAACAAACCATTTGGTCATTTAAAAAAAAATGGCCTGGCATGGCCAAGCGCGTAAGGCGTGCGACTCGTAATCCGAGGGTCGCGGGTTCGCGCCCGCATCGCGCTAAACATGCTCGCTCTCCCAGCCGTGGGGGCGTATAATGTGACGGTCAATCCCACTATTCGTTGGTAAAAGAGTAGCACAACAGTTGGCGGTGGGTGGTGATGACTAGCTGCCTTCCCTCTAGTCTTACACTGCTAAATTAGGGACGGCTAGCACAGATAGCCCTCGAGTAGCTTTGTGCGAAATTCCAAAACAAACAAACAAAGTCATTTAAAAAAACTGGTTTACTTTATTAACTAAAGTTCTTCATTCAGAGTGGTTTAGCTTTGTTTTCAGATATTTTAAATGTTTTGTATTACATTTCAATACAATTATGCCTTTTTTGTTTTAACACAGTGGGCTGTTTGATATAAGGATTTAGCGCTGAATCTTAGAATAATATAAACATGAGCCTATCATTGAAATCCATAAGATCTCGTATTTTAGTTTTTCTTTTTGCGTATTTAGGACAAATGTTTAAAAAAAAAAAGAGAGTGAGAAAAAAAACCTACATCCAAATTTTAAAAGAAAACTAGCGCGCAATTTTTATTTTTTAATATTTTGTTCCATAATTATCAAGTTCATATTCGTGGAAGTAAAAGACTGGCAGCATTCTTTAAGATGATCTCGTGGACACGAGACCAAAGAGATAGAAACTTCTACTCTTATCATGTGTAACCTTTCCGTCAATAAATATATTAGTGCATGTTTACAGCTTTTCGACATTAGTGAATGAAAAGTAACTTAATTATACGGATGAAAATGTTGACAGATCAAGTAACTATATTTCAAGAAAGACATGTTTTCTACTCTTCGTAGGTTGGTGAAATTTGTAGTTATTTCAATTACATCAAGAAAGGGTGTATACTTGTTTTTTCAATATGAAGATTTCTGATCATTAATTAATTCGCTTTTATCAATGGAGGTATTTTTTAAGAATTATGGACTATTGCGCCTTCTTTAAGAGGTTTGGGGGGGGGGATAATAAAGCCGGAGGCATTAATTGTTAACCTGGTTGTTAAGGTGAGTAACCCACAGTCGTAGGCTTCGTTACACTGAACATGCTCGCCCTATCAGTCGTATGGTTATTGTATACAATGGTAAGTCCCACTATTCGTTGATAAAAGAATTGGCGGTGAGTGATATTACCTTGCTTACACACCGAATAATTACCGTATTTTACGCATTGTGAGACGCACCCTAATTTGGGAAAAACTATTCTAAGAAAAAATATTTTGACTCGACGATCAACACCTTGATATAACCTTGACGTTTTTTCATTCTACTGAGTAAATACATCATATTCTTGAAGACGAAACGCAGAAGACTTTCGAAACGTCGTCCTCCACACTTGTCTACTCGCAACAGGCAGTTGTCGTCCATTCTACAAAGTTTCATTGTGAATACTCTGCCAAGAGTACATTTATACTATTATAAATGCTTATAATTGATAAGTAATGAGATTACGATCTGGATTAACCCATCACTTTTGTTTTGGAAGAAACGTGGGGATTTTTCAATGTATTTTTTAAAGAAAAAAGTGCGTTTTACAAAATGTTTGTTTGTTTTGGAATTTCGCACAAAGCTACTCGAGGGCTATCTGTGCTAGCCGTCCCTAATTTAGCAGTGTAAGACTAGAGGGAAGGCAGCTAGTCATCACCACCCACCGCCAACTCTTGGGCTACTCTTTTACCAACGAATAGTGGGATTGACCGTCACATTATACACCCCCACGGCTGGGAGGGCGAGCATGTTTAGCGCGACGCGGGCGCGAACCCGCGACCCTCGGATTACGAGTCGCACGCCTTACGCGCTCGGCCATGCCGGGCCCTTACAAAATGTAAAATACGATAAGAAGATAGAAACGTGTGGTACATTAATATACTGTACAATACAATTACATAGTTATACAAAATCTGCTTTGTTTATTGATTTTTACACCAACCAGAATGGTAATGTTTTACACAAATCTTTAATTCTATTGATGCTTAAGGGAAATTATTCAAATGGTCTTAAAATGCCCTTACAAAACATTCAAATCTGCTTAGAATTTATGAGGTACCTAAGGCCCTTATTTGTTATAAAAATAATTTTATTGATACCTATACACGAAAATCTGGTTCTTGAAATATGAGAAAACGGGAATCGGGATGATTTGTGAAATACTTATATTTGAAGTAAGAAAAAAAAACAGCGTAACTGGTTTGTGTAAGACTTTGTGATTATGCCAACCTGAAATAGCCACTCTGAATTGTTATAGTTTATTAATTTAATAACGAGGAACCCATTTTTTAGAAAAATAAAAGTTTTGTACGGGTTGTGAAAACGTCTTACATTTATAATAAAGTGTTTTCATCACCAATCACACCCGGCATGGCCAAGCGTTTTAAGGCGTGCGACTCGTAATCTAAGGTCGCGGGTTCGCATCCCCGTCGCGTCAAACATGCTCACCCTTTCAACCGTGGGGGTGTTATAATTTACGGTCAATCCCATTATTTGTTGGTAAAAGAGTTGGTGGTGGGTGGTGATAACTAGCTGCCTTCTTACACTACTAAATTAGGGACGGCTAGCACAGATAGCCCTCGAGTAGCTTTATGCGAAATTCAAAAAGCAAGCAAACAATTCATTACCAATCAAGCCTTTGCAAAACTTTTATTGAGTAAGTTTATTTCATTGTCGCATTTTGTCACCTGTGCTTGTACCAAAAATAGAATAAAAAAGGAGTAAGATATTTGGTGTAGTTCTATACAACTGTTAAAGTACCGTAGCAGTTTCAAGTCTGCCAAAAGATAACGAGATAGTTTCGGGCTCTCCTGACAGTTCCATGCTGGAACAGCTGTAAGACTTCAGCTTTACAACGTTAAAGTCAGGCGTTCGATTCCCCTCAGATAGCGCGATGTGGCTTTTCTATAAGAAAAACACACACACTCTCATGAAGAAAATTTGATGACATTCGGTCCAGCATCATTTACCATGAATATCGATAATAAAGATAAACAAAATGTTACTTTTAAAAGTATTTATCATTTTAAATATTTTTTATATTAATGGATTCATAAGATAATAATTTATTACCGAATTAATTGTTATAACATTTCAAAAAAAAAGTTTTTTTTTTATGGGCTTGTCTTTCTCTTCTGGATGATGCGTTGTCTCAAATTCTAAAGCTCCTGTATGTGAAACAAATATATAATACTTCAAAGACGTAAGCAAAGCATTGTCGCTTAATAATTTAATTCATATAAACTTAGCTACGTGTATAAAAGTTTGTTTCTCAGCAGGTTACATTTAGGATCCATTATTTATATATTTATTTATTATATGTCTACATAAAACTGTGAGTTTTAATTCTTGAATTTTTTAATTTTCGATTTGGTCAAAACAAGTAACAAAATGGAATAAATATGGCGCTCAATCAATAGTACTTCCAAATCAAGTTGTGTTAAATCTTACTATACCAAAGTACAGAGAATTCTAAAGTACACCACATTTAGGCTTAGCAAAGCAGTAGTTACAGTTTATTCGCTTAAGATTATTATAAAATGGCTAAAAATACAGCTGGGTTTGGGTTTCGAAAAATTGATGTGGACCAGTATAATGAAGATTTATATAAAGATGAAGACGGAAGCGAAGCACCATCACCTCCAGCAGGACCTGACGAACACGAGATTATGTCGTATTTGAATCAATATCCTTTGTTTTAATTTTACTGCCTTTCAGGTTTTGTAAAAGTTTTACTTTCTGGTTATTGCTACCGATACATGCCAGCATAAATTGTATCTATCACATATGTTAAGGCCTAACGTAGCAATAACACGTGATATTTGAAATAATGTTAACATTAAATATACGAATAATGATTTTACATTTTCGCCTTTTGTTTTCTGTTGCTACTGACAGACATTAGCAATTTAAAGTCGGTGTGGTTAACTCATCATTATATATCAATATTTTTCAACAGTTTACATGTTTAATTTGACAAATCTACAAGAACAGTAATCGTTACTGCAAGAACTTAAGTGAATAAAGGTGAAACACGCTAAGATATATTATTGTTGTTTCAAGTGAAAAAATTGCTATTTAAGTTTTATTTTCCAAAAATCAGTAATTAGTGCTGTACAGTTTTATAAGGTTCCATTTAAATGCATAAAAATATTAGAATAGATAGTAGAAAAGTGCCAGAATGGTTACTGATTTGTATGACATTTTTTTTTGAATAAAGCTTTAAAATAATGGGTTTTAAACGTTTATCAGAGCTTATAAATACTAGGTCATAGCCCTTGCACTGTCTGCTTTCATTTAGAGAAAATCTGGATGTGTTGAAAAAAGTGACCAATTGTCTTTTAGAAATGTTCAAGCTTGATTAATATTGCTAATTGGTAGCATAAAAGTCAGAACTAGTGTTTTTTTTTGCATTTGCATCTGCCTTTAAGTTTACAAATGTATGTAGGGAACAAAAAATTAATAACTTCTGTTTTTTCCTGATGCAAAATAACATAAAATTTGCTTTAGAGATCTTTTTGATTGAATATGATACTTGAAATTGTTTTAGTGTTTGTTTTTTGAATTTTATGCAAAGCTACATGAAGGCTATCTGCATTAGCCATCCCTAATTTAGCAATGTAAGACTAGAGGGAAGACAGCTTGTTGTTAACACCCACAGCCAGCTTTTGGGTTACTCTTTTACCAATAAATAGTGGGATTGGCTGCCACATTATAACACCTCTATGGCTGAAAGAGTGGTCATGTTTGGTGTGACTGGGATTCGAACCTGCAACCCTCAGATTATAAGTCGAGCACCCTAACCACCTGGCCATGCCAGGCCAGGTTGCATTATATATGACAGTGTAAACTCAGTAGATACGTACTGCATTAGTATTTATTTTATAATAAAAACTACATTATAAGTTACCACAATTTTAGTCTTGACAGTTTTTTCATTAGAAATAAAAGGTAAGTAATCTTTAAATAGAGTTGGTGTTTTTAATCGCTAACCCTAATATGCCAGGCCTCAGTTTTTATGTAATTTCTTATAAAGATTTTATATAAATGGACCACAAAGACTGTAGCAATGTATGTGAACTAGGCTTAGCTTGTTTTTCTTTCTTCCTTTATATGCCCACACAAATGCATGTATGTACAGTAATAATGTACATGTTAGTTTTTATACTATATTGCATTACACTTAATACACAATAAATAGATATCCAAAAGATAATTTTAATGTGATTGAAAATAATCGTACAATAAAACTATTTAATGGATTATAAAGATACATTGAAGCATTCTATGTTTACGTGTTCAGAGTTCATGTTCAACTTTAACTGTTTGTACAGGCAAAAACATTGATGCTTTGAAAACTGTCTTGCGAACAGCTCCCATTGGGTCAAAAAATCCTAGTGTGAAGGTAAGAATTTAAAGATATGTATTGTGTGTAAACATACACAATCTACTGTTTATATATCAAAAGCCTTTTACTCACCACAAGTAGTTTATATTCTATCACCAGTTCCTGGATCTTCAGTTTATTAAAACTGGCTACTCTTATTTCGAGGTAATCGGAAGTGAGGCAATAGCTCCAAACAGGTACACATCTACACAAGCCCCACTGTGTCAAATGTTAAGGACAAGTGTGAAAAGCTTAACCATATTATGTGTGTGGTTAGGTATTGTTCAAAGAAATTTAGTTTGGTTGGTAATTGTAAATAAAATCTTTTACTGAAAATGACTCTTATAGACTACTTTGAGCATTGCTTTTATTTCCTTCAATCAACCACATGGGATTAATGAATTGAATACCATGCTTTCAGTGTATGAGATACTACAAGGGTGGATGACCATCGTTTGTATTCATGATATATGAATCAGCTGCAGGTAGTGATCAGCTTCAAATGCTCACTGAGAATAACAGCATATTGAACACAGTTTGTAACAGTTTTTGAAGTACGTTATCCATGCTATCTTAAATAAAACTTGTAATTCTTAACGGATTAAAACAAACAGCTGCTACAACCAGGGTCAAACAACAACAAAAATTTATTGAACTCTGTCAACCACAGAAATCCAAAATAAAACATTTCAAACAATTGGATTATAAAAGTTTATAACTCACCAAAACCCCAGTTATTAAATACATGCCTGCCCAGGACTTGACAATGATGCTAATGAATAATACAACATATATATATATATGTATCATTGTTAATAATTACTTCAATAAACAAAAGGATCAGGAAAGCAAACCAGAGGAGGGGACCTAATTTCAAAGTAACAGGATTCTGTATTAAAATTATTACAAGATTGATGAAAATATTGAGAAATAATCATAAATAACATTAAAAATTTAGTTCCACTAGGACAAGTAGTAATGAAATACATGTTAACTGTATGATTTATTTATAATAATTGTATTTTTGTAAATTTCTGGAAAGGATTCCAAATGTATTAAATACAAGTACAATCACTAAAGTACTATCCATATATATATATATCTGTACTTTCTTTTCTTTAGAAACTCC
Organism: Tachypleus tridentatus; assembly: GCF_004210375.1. Classification (NCBI taxonomy): domain Eukaryota; kingdom Metazoa; phylum Arthropoda; class Merostomata; order Xiphosura; family Limulidae; genus Tachypleus; species Tachypleus tridentatus. Next base: position 101,850,100 of record NC_134827.1, read on the forward strand.
CATACAAATTTTTATATATGTGGATAGTACTTTAGTGATTCATAACAAATAATGTAGTGGTTAACATTAATTTGTGTGGAAGTTTTGACTCTAAACAAATGTGTTTCATATAACATTACAAACTGTCATGCTGTGCCACTGAATTATGTTCTTTTCATAAAATAACTAATAATTTATTCAAACTTGGGTCATGAGAACGTTATTAACATAACAGAACGGCACTTAGGTCATGTTTATCGCAATGGAGACTCGTGTATAATTATCATCATTGGTGCTAACAGAACGGCTTTATCCATTCCAATTCAAATATGTTCCATCACTTGTGCAGTGATGTAATTACAGTGAGCTTAAAATTGTTCTGCTTGTTTTTTCACATCTGTTTTTAATACAAAGTATTTATATATTACTTTTAGTCATGGTGAACATGCCTGTAACTTTTGTTATCCTTTTAACAGGATGCTGCATTTGCCCTAGTCATGAAAGTCCTTCTGGCTGTCAAAACTAGTGAGATGGAAAAAGCTGTGAACTGCTTAGATAGGGAACTGGTAGATATATTAATGAAGTACATATACCGAGGGTTTGAGTGTCCATCAGAAGGCAGTAGTGCACATCTTCTAGCTTGGCATGAGAAGGTAAGAAAGTAAATTGCATTGAAAAGGAGTTAAAGGTGAACTGTGATGAACTGGGAACATCAAATTCCTGCTCTTGTCAGAGAAGAAAAACTAATCTATAAAAAAAGAAAGAAATTACAAGTTTGTACCACATACCAATATCATCCAAACTCAGTTAAAAGTAATACTACTCATTAGTTTGCCAAACTCAGCTGTTGTATGTCTTTTAGATGGCTTAGAATGTAACACTTAGTTTCTTTAGTTTTAGAGATGATAATTTTATGATATTATTGTGTTGTAGTACATTACATATTCCTCTATAGTTGTTTTTTTTCACAGATCTTGTTTCTAGTGCTGATAAGTTCTCTTTCTTCATGGAGTTACAATAAGCAAGACACTGTAATCTGTCTTTTATTGTTACTTTTATTAACAGCATTTGTTGAGATGTTTAATATGTCTAGTCTTCATTATTATTCATTATAAAGGCAGTTTTGCTTTGTTAAATTAGTATATGGATTTAGAACTAACCTAAGTCTCTTGGACTTGCCAAATCTCTTAAAATATTATTTGGTTTATGACCAAATATATTGTTAACAGCCAGGGTATCCACTGATGAAACAATTCGTTGTGATGTTTTTAAGTGAGAATGTAAGAAAACTATACTTAGTTATTGTGAGGTTAGTTTTTTGATTTTTATATATATATGTAGCTTGTTTTTAATTGGTCAAATTTTATAAACCAGTCAGTATACCAAATGGAAGTAATAAAATATTATTATTTTATAAGGCTCCTATTTGGATATTTAGCACCAAAAAGTATTGATTTGTGATAAATGTTTCTCTTCATTTTTGATAAATCTTTGAAATGGTAATGAAAATTTGTATACCTGTAATTAACTTTTACTGTTTTTGATTTTTTGTAAACTTAACTTTCTATATTTAATAGAAGTGCTGAACCATATAATAATATTTCTGTATCTGAATGTGTTGTATTGTTTATATGTCTCTGTTTCATTTCATTTTTTTTGTAGGCGTACGCAGCAGGTGGAGTTGGCTCGATAGTTAGAGTGCTGACAGATAGAAAAAAAGTGTAGCTTTACAAACAAGATATATTAGTGTAGTTCTTAGATCTAGAACTTATAAAAATAAAGTGTGTTATTATGTATTATTTGGGTGAATGATTGAAAAAAAAAAACCATATTAAATATGGCTTATACTGTACTAAAAGAATCTCAGTATTTGTCTGAGCACTAAAAACATAAAATATTGATAAATGGTATCTGTACCCAATTTGTAAATCAGAAATTGTTTTGGAAGCTAAGTTACCATTGATGTGTTTTTTTTTTTAAATAGGTTTTACAAATAAAGTCCCAGACCATTACCATAATTGTAAGATTACACTGATCTTTAGACGATTATAATAGTTTTAAGACTTTTAAAAACACCAATAAAGTTGTGTTTTATTTTTATATTTTACTGAAAAATGTGTTACCATTGTTTAACATAGATCCATATTTGAATTCTAATTGTAAATCTGAAAATGAACATCGCAGTTTTGTTTATGTTTTTTGTAATACTTTACTATTTCGAAACCAGCAGGAAGTATACTGACATATTTAATATTTGTGTTGTCTTGTTTTTTTGTAACCATATATATAAATGTGTGACATAGTGTAGCTAGTTTCTTATGCATTTTAAGCTGTATTGTAAAGAGAGAGAAAAATGTTTAGTGTTGTTCATACAGTTTGCTTGCTTAATGACATAATTGTGACAATCAGTTGAAAGCGTAACAAAGGAAATTAATACCTTTGGTGATATAGTGATATTTTTTGAAATCGTACAAATAGTTTTTTCCTTCCTTATAATACTAGTGTAGCAGTATTATGACAATGAATTAGTCCAGCAAAATTGAGTCCACAAATCATATCTACGAAGTTTCAAAGTACTTGCTTGATATTAATTTAATGAAATTTGTCCATTTTTTTATTGATTAAAATATTTGACAGTAATATATATTCCTTCAAGTTAAACTGTTTGAAACCATCCAGCGTAGTCTTATTCAAAGCAGCTTGATTTCAAGAGAGTGTTAGGCCTAGGCCATGACGGTTGTTAGAAATGTTTTTAAGAAAATAAAAGTTTTTAATTAATTGAATGCAAGACTGAGTTTCTGTGTAAGTTTATAATAATCTTGTTTTATGTAAATGAAGATACTTTCGAATTTTGATGATAAAATAATATTGTGTAAATATCGATAAAACTTAATTATCGGTTCTATAAAACTAAATTTCCTGACTATACTTTACAAAAAATAAAAAAAAAAAAAAAAAAAAATTTAGGGTTAGCAATTAGAAACACCGACTCCATTTTAAGATGGCTTACCTTTTATACATATTCTAATTTTTCTAATGTAAAAACTGATAAGACTAGAATTATGGTAACGTATAACGTAGTTTTTATTAGAAAAGCGATACTAATGCAATACGTATCTACTGAGTTTACATTGTCATATACAACGCAAACTGGCCTGGCATGGCCAGGTGGTTAGGGTGCTCGACTTATAATCTGAGGGTTGCAAGTTCGAATCTCCGTCACACCAAACATGCTCACCTTTTCAGCTGTGGGGGCGTTAAAATGTGACGTTCAATCCCACTATTCATTAGTAAAAGAGTAGTCCAAGAGTTGGCAGTAGATGGTGATGACTACCTGCCTTCCCTCTAGTCTTACACTACAAAATGAGGGACGACTAGTGCAGATAGCCCTCGTGTAACTTTGCGCGAAATTAAAAAGAAACCAAGCAACGCAAACAAATTCATCTGAACTTATTTACGACCCAATATGTAAAAATTTTTTGTACTGAAACCTCAACTTTCAGTAGTTACATGGTGAGCCTAAGGTTTCAGTTCTCTTGGTGTGAACAGCAAATATAGCCCATCGTGTAGCATTGTGCTTAACAACAAACAACCACTTAAACATTCTTAAGAAACTCGATTGTTTCAAACATGTTCATGTATCACGTTAATGACTGTTGGAGTTAAAATTATTGATCTTTGGACAATTGGGTCAAGAAAATTAGAATGGCTTTTTGTCAAATAACATTAGTATCGCCATTTTCTTTAGCGCTATGTACAATATTTGAATATCCAATCTCTTCACCTCTGGCTACCCCCGTGATCAGTAATTACACAGCTTAGAAGTACTAACCCTTTTGTTGCAGTTTTGTTAAAGTACAGGTAACACCTATATTTCGCTCTCTCTTTTTATTTTCCGACGTAAATACCTTTGATTTTGCGATTATGAAAGTTGCAAGGCACAACATTTTAGTGAATTGAAGAAAGTGACATCTGTATTCTTAAGTCGTGTCAGTAAAGCAAAATGAATTATTCCAGGAAGGGGGGGGGAAACGATTTGCTACAATTCATAAATCTGATATAGCGCATAAAAACAGTTCTTTACTGAAAGTAACTCAAGAATAACGGTTTATTGCAGCTAAAGTATGAATTTCTTTTGAAAATATGAAAAAGATGTATCACACAAATTTAGGGCTAGAAAAATGAGAATGAGTACTGATAATAATGGTAAAACAAAGCACTCGGACATACTTCCAAATCATTTTGTCAACTCATGATGACGAGAAACCCTTTGGAGGTAAAAATGTATCTCAGGACGGCTGGTATGGGTGTTAACACTTTTACCAAAATAAAGTAGAGAATAACGTTTCGACCTTCTTAGGTCATCTTCAGGTTTATAAGGTCGAAACATTGTTCTCTGCTTTACTAGTAAAAGTGTTAATACCCAAAGTGTTAATTCTGAGATACATTTTATCAACTCTTCGTCAAACATATTCGATTTTGAGGTACCCAAACAGCCCATCGAAATTTGACGATGGGCACATTTGACTGTGAACTTTGGAAAACATTAAGAGGAAAGGAGATAGAGATAACTCGAGTGTATTGCCTCAAAGTCTCTTTCAGTGTAAAAATCACACACAAAAAAATTGTAATGGTTCCATAAGTGGGGCTATTACAAAGAGTGCCATCTACAAAATGAAAAGGAACAGTAACATCTAAATATTTATCTTGCCACCATTAGTTCTGAAAGCCTGTCTACAGTACTTTATTTTTCAAGTATTGTGTCGACGCGCCATATGAATGAAGAAATATAGGTAAAGTATCATTTGACACATTTTAGTAGTTTGTACGTATTTTATCAATATTATCTTAAGGTCATCGAGTAATGAGGTAAACGTCTTCAGAAAGTGCCCAAGTGACGTTAGAAGTATAGCAGTTTCGAAGATAATTATTTTTTAGCTGCACGTTCTTTGTTTTATAACATAATCTATAATGTGACGGTCAATCCCACCATTTGTTGGTAAAAGAGTAGCCCAAGAGTTGGCGGTGGGTGGTGATGACTAGCTGCCTTCCCTCTAGTCTTACACTGTTAAATTAGGAACGACTAGCACAGATAGCCCTCGCGTAGCTTTGTGCGAAATTCAGAAACAATTGCATAACCTTTTTAGCTTGATCATATAATATACTATGACAATAATTGTCTCTGCCGAAATTTATGACAAAATACCCAACAACTGAGTCATAATCTAATATAAGTAAACAAGACTAAATTTATCACTGCTTGTTAAACTTACTTCATTTTGTTGGTATTCATTTCAGGCTTTCGGTGTCAAATATCTAAAACTAGCGAAGCAATAGGCCTAATAATAGTGATAAAAACTACATTAACCTCGGTTTGTTTAATTTCATTAATTAGTTCGTTGCGGATTTAAAAAAACAAGCTATTAAAGACAAGAAAATAAATTTATAATGGAGTAACTGGTTAAAAACCGCAATATGGAGTACTTTTACTGCTGATACTAGACCTATTGGTTTTACTGCTTTGGAAACGAGAAATCAATTGAACAGTTATGTATATGACAGACAACAACTATATTTAAAACACGTTTGTTTGTTTTTTCGAACATGCTTGTAATTTGTAATTGGCAGGAAATATGTGTATTATGGTGTGTTTTTTTTTTGTAAAACTATCTTTAAAACTTATTATTCTCCATGCCACTTTCATTAAAATTTATTTCCTTATGACAAGTATTTTAAGGACATAATCATTTAAATTTTTTGATATTTGTTAGAGTCTTATCTGTGCGTTTGTTTTAGAGCAAAGGTACACAGAGTACATATACAAGTTTTGTCCACAAAAAGGGATTGTACAGGCTGTTCGGAAAGTCACTGTGCAGTTTTGTATAAGTGCACATTGACTTTCCGAATACCCTGTACTTCGAATTTTAGCTTTGTGTGTCCGTAAGCCTATACCTGATTCATGTTACTATATCAGTAGTACCTCTGTGGTACACCGCTGTTACAGCGGTAAGTCTACGGATTTAAAACGCTAAAATCAGGGGTTCGATTCCCCTCGGTGGACTTAGCAGATAGCCCAATGTGGCTTTGCTATAAGAAACACACACACAGTACCCCTGTGGGATAGTGGTAAGTTTACAGAATTACAACACTAAAATCCGAAGTTCGATTCCCAGTGATGGACGCAGTAGGTAGCACAATGTGGCTTTGCTCTAAAACGACCAAAAAAAGCTAATTTGTTTGGATATATTATGTGTAACTAAATCTTTAACTACTAAATGTATGTAATAAAATCGTTAAAACATTTTAGTCCATCATCTTTCGCCAGCTTGTGGAATTAGATATAAGAAAGTTACGAACATGCATCAAGTCTGACAGTAACAGATGAGACTGCAGTCACTAATTACAGTATAATATAAAATGTTGATATTGTTTTATGAAAGTAAATTTAAAAAAAACTAACTTGTCTACTACCTCTTCCCCAGTGTATAGCTTGTATGCTTATCACAATATACATAATTGTCTTTGATTCATCACTCATTCAGTATGCATATTTCACCACCTTCGTGAGAGTAAGAAACATTACATTTCATTCACTAAAGCATTCATCAGATATACAAAACAACGACACGTAAAGCAAATCCTTTCAGCAGTAAAATACCCCTTTATGAATGCGGCTAGAATTTTTTTTTAACATGCAATAATTAACGAACTATTTCACAAACCTTATTGAAAGTCGTGGCACTAATTTTATAAAATATTCGCAAAAAATATATCTGTAGAAACCAGAATATTTATTTTAAGAAATGTCAAAACTCCTAGTAACACTGACATTTTTGTTGACTGTTGTTACATATATATCTGCAATGGTCAAGGGTTAAGAGTTGAGTGAAGTCGAAAGATCTTCACTTGAAACTACATTGAAAAGAAAAAGAAGGGAATTATTTGTAAGCATTTTCTATATTTACCAATTTTCATATTTTACATCCTTCGTTAATCCATTTGTAAAATAAAAAATAAATTATATCAGTATTTCAGATTTTTCGTATACTTGGCGATTCCCGCTTGGTGGGTTTTTACTATCAGGTGCTTTGTATGTATGTGTCAAAGATTTATTTATTTTTTTCACCAGAGGTGAAATTCAAAATTGAATATGTGACGTAGAGGCCTTATGCATTAGTTAATTGGTCGTACCCTCTGATGTGGACAGCTGTTTTACTTATTCAACATTATTCACGGACCTAAATTAATTTAGGTTACTATATGGTGAAATAAAACGGAGTTAATATCTTATACATATTAGGCGTTTCGTTACCTGCCTCGTTTTTCAATGTCAATTAAGATTATTCCATGTTTTACAACGATTTCACACTTGGAGTGCTGTAATGGATATAGTTTTAGCTATAAAGCTGGCAGTGAACTTACTAACATTTATTTGATGGTTTCTCCATGGTTCCTTTTGGTAATAATCATATTACTAGACAAAGTGTAAATAAAACCAAGTCTCGATATTTGGCAAGAGGCCTTCAACAAGATTACGTCATCTGGAGACGTCTAACGAGGCCAACGTCTCAACAACGTTAGATAATGTAAGGTTTTAATATACGTCACTATCTGTTCACAGTAATTTTTATTCTATGCAGTAGCTTGAAATATTACAATACTTAAGCTATATTTATTTGTTAAGTAGGTATAAATTGTTATTAAATTTGTACTGTAATTTATAAAGACGATATAATATGTATAACAAATTTACTCTGGATACGACACTGAACGTTGTAAGTGGCTGAATTAAAAGGACTTTTTCTGAGTCTGTAATATTAGAAATTTGAGAAGTAGTGCTAATACCTTTGTTTTAATTGATAAGTCAACGGAAGAAACATTCAATCAAATTAGAAGGTTATATACTCCCAAGTTAAAATTCCACATTTATGTTGTTTTTATCATCTTGCATTCTTTCGTAATTATTATATCTTGACTATTTTTCTTTTATTCTGTATATTCTTTTGTTATTATTAAGTTCACAGCTACACACTGGGCTATCTGTTCTATGCCAAACATGAGTATCGAAACCCTGATTTTGGCTTTATAATTCCGCAAAAAATATAGCTGAGACACATGGGAACATTTCATTTATTTTGAATTGCATGTGTAAAATGAGATAATATTTAAACATGCCATAACTAGTTGCTGTAACACTTTTGAGCTTTGAAATTATTAGATTTGTTTTATAGTAAGTTTACCACATTAAGTTAATACGTGTTTGAGCTTGAATTTAAAATGAATTAAACAACCAAAAAAATGTAAATGTTATTTAAAAAATGTAAAAATTTCAAATTCATTTGCACAGCTTGAGCTATAGTAGATGGTTGTAGAAGACATACTATATTTGTATAGGGTATTTTGAACTACTGTTTTGAGATGTATTACTTCTGGTTGAATGTTTTATTTTTATTCAACCTATAAGATTTTATTTTTACGCATAATGTTGCTACAAAAACGTAGATTCCATTAATCATAAAAGATCGACAAAAGGCAAGCAAAGTTGAACTGCATTGAATGTCTCTTAGCAACAAAAAAAAAATCTTTATACACTAAATAAATCAGTGTACAGAATCCATGCGTGTTCGTGAGCGCTAACCATAATAGCATGGATTATCGACCCTCCACGGTGGTCTAAACCTTTCGTTCTCACTTGTTCCTCGCTGCACATTACAGATTGCCCATCACGAGTATTTCAAAGTAGTGATTAATGAAAGTTATATTAGTGACTTTATTTCCGTACATTAGATTAAAAATATACGTAGTTCTTCGTTACTTGTTTTACTGAAAATCCATAAATTATTTATTTTCATTATTTGTCCAAATAATTTGAAGTAAAAACAAACAAACAAACAAACAAACGTTTTTGTCTTCTGACCACACATCCAGAATAATACTTTTATCGGTTTTATTATAGAAGCCAGTAAATAATTATAATACATCGATAAATACCATGGTAATTTAGTGTGTGTTTTAGTCCATCTAGAAATTGAATATAATCCCTTAGATCAAAGTTACTGTGTATCTACTTTTCTTTAAACTTTGTGAAATATTAGTTTAGTAGTTTCTTTTTTTATCTGTTACTTCTGGAAAGTAAGGTGTTCGTCGTGAAAAACTAACGAATTTTGTGTTACAGATTCAAAGACATTTTTTAATCACTTCTCAAGATCAGGGGCGTAGATTTTTTACACCCAATGGGGGGGATGATTTTTGCAACCACTTATGTGGACTGTTCAATTTGCAAGTTGGTAATCTCTGATTACGTGAACCTGAAAGCTGTAAACATGCAGTCACAGAGTAATCTTATTGCCACGATACCTGGATGTATACTTAGGCCACCTAACTGATACTTACGAACTATAATATAAGCGATAGAAGCACGCCTATATTAAAGATATACATTTCGGCTACTGAAAAAGCCTGCATCTAGGCCTAATAATTCGATTGGTAAGAACACGAGAATCACATGAATAAACACAAAATTTGTAGGCCTGTGATGCAATAAAATAATTCAACAGACCAAACTGTAGGGGGGGTGATTGTATGCATCATACCCCCCACCTAAAATGAAGGGGGATGCATACCGTCCATCCCCCCAGGATCTACGCCCTTGCGAGTCAAGATATTTTGAAGTTAGTTCATAAACTGAAATCAGACGCCAATTATATTGTCGCAAACTATGTTTTAATATTTTAACTTAGACGTTTTGATTATTTACTAGGATGAGTTTTGGCTTGATGTAATATGTGAGAACTAGAAATTTGACATGATGCGATGATCACGAAATTCCGAGTTTTTTGAGGACCTGAATAAAATATTGTAATAATATAAAAACAAAAGTGAGTTGGTGAGTCTGCTAGAGTATTTTTATTTGATTTCAGAGTTAGTGAGTCTGGTATTTAGCCAGTTTTGAATTTATGTTGTAGATGCAAGAAGAAATGTGACGAGAGAATGAGTGACAGTTTTATTTGTGAAGTACAATTGCACTGTAAGGTTGTAGATCTTGTGATTAAAATAATAATGTTTGTTTGTTTTTTTGAATTTCGCACAAAGCTACTCAAGGGATATCTGTGCTAGCCGTCCCTAATTTAGTAGTGTAAGACTAGAGGGAAGGCAGTTAGTTATCACCATCCACCACCAACTCTTGGACTACTCTTTTACCAACGAATAGTGTGATTGATCGTCATATTATAACGCCCCCACGGCTGTAAGGGCGAGCATATTTGGTGCGACCGGGATTCGAACCCTCGATCCTCAGATTACGAGTCGCACGTCTTAACACGCTTGGCCATACCGAGCCATAATAATGATATGCTTTCCCTTTTCTCAAATGGATTGGACTTTATTTTAACTCGCCCAATGATAGAAACCAGTACAACAATAACATTGGATTTTTAATGCTATGCCTTGATTTACATTAGGGTGTGCCTGATACTAAATAAAATAAATAACATTTTAAGCAGGTAATTAGTGGAATGTAACATTTATATTCTTCTAAGACCGATTATTTCTTAACATAGTTTATGAAAAATGCTAAATTCCTTGCGCTCAGACTGCTTATTGCCCTAGATCATTCGTCTAAGGTACCAACTTTGTATTTTTGTGAAAAAATATTATTGTAAAACTTACACAATAGGTGAAAGTAAACTATGATTTTTCCACTGACAACTCAGATAATATCCTGAGGATATAATCCCCTTAAATTGTGATAGGAATGACCAATCATCACGTGATTGCCCACACACCACCTGGTGATTTTCATTTAAACATAAGAGAGTTGTAACGTCGAGATACTATCACATCATCTGATTTAATATTTAAGAACACTTACTGTCGACCTTTTGATTCAGCTTTACAGATGTACTCCTTCTCAAAATAGACGGCGCAGATAGCCTAATTGCTTTGCGCCATAAAACGCCAACTAACCAACCAACCATAAATAAACTAAGTGTTATCTCCAAGGAAAGGATAAAAAAATAACAAAGATAACTAGAATAAAAACTTGGAATAAGTAATTATTTTTAAGTAAATGTAAAATAAGAAAGAAGGAAATACATACCACACTTTCCCTTCTTTTATTTAAGACATATGTTCGAGCCGACATTAATTCTAACTTTAAAACCAACTGAATTTACAAAATAAAAGCAAAGTGCATAGATATAAATACAACATGCTATTAAACTACAACAAAATGTACAGTAATTACTTAGAGCAAACACAATGCTTTTCTTCACTTTGCCCGCACCAGCAGATCCTTGAGTATAAGTTGCTTCTAACTGACCACTGCGGTGGTCCATAAGATTTCCTATCTTCAGATAGGACCCTTTTTAGCTTGTTCCTTTTTTAACAATACTCCGATTTCAGGTCGGATCATAAGGGAAACTTTCTTTAGCAAGGTCAACCTCAGACACTACAATGGATTGAGATGAACAGGACTACACCATATACACTTATAGTCTTATATTCACTAAGGTTGACCTGTTAATCTGTGGACATCAAGATAAAACATTCCACACACAAATTTAGAAGTAAGTTTATAAGTGTTTTGGTAATCTAAAATATTTCACTACATTACATTTAAATAATTCAATATGTATTTTAGTTTTGTACAATATTAGCTGTATTAAAAATTAAATTTCTTAGATAGTAATACTTACACGGACTAATTGTAATAGGAAGAGTACATGCAGATTTACGTGTGACCATTATATATCATTAATATCTCTAAGCAGGCTAAATCTCGGCAGATATTCAGTGCATGTTAATATCTCTAAGCAGGCTAAATCTCATCAGATATTCATGAGTTAAGTACTGAAAATACTACTAGCAGGAAGACTATCTAGCTGATGACTTAGGGCATAGTGGGCATAGAAGCTTTTGTGGGTTGTCTGTTACTTATAACCAAGACTATTTATTATTAGTTGCTATTATTATTGTAAAATTTATAGAAGCCCTTATGGTAGAAATTACTACATGATTATTATTACCAGGTCAATCTGAAAGCATTGTGTCCTCCATGAGCTGTGATTGACGTGTAGTTCTCTACTACAGTCATTCTTCTTTCTAATTATAGAAAACACAAGTTTCAGCCCATTTGACAGCAATCTTATAGCAGTTCAGTGCCACTTGTACATGTGGATCTGCATTAGCAAAGGTCAGTTCATGATAGCCTTTGGTGATTTAGTTGGGAACTTCACTCTTGGCAGTCTAGTGTTTTGAGTCCACTTTGTAGATATTGATTCAACTGTTATAAGTATAAAGTGAAAGTATAAAACTCTGATATCATCTCTGCTAGATGGAAAGCAGGTGGTAGACAATGATGTCCCTCTTAATCTCTCTGTGGTTAAGATGATGCCATAACCTGAGACAGCTGGTTCATCTAGACAACCACAGTGGGGACATCTGTTACAATAATCACTGTTCCAAAGGCAGAATATCTGAGGGCCTGCTCTGCTCTGAACCTATTGAGACCTGTTTGACTCTCAAGAGGATTTAAATTTTGTAAAGATTTTTTGGATTTCCATCAGAGGTGTGTGAGCACATTTAGTATAGATGTCAATAATTTATTAGATCACACTTTCAATGGGGCACTTCAGAAGTGGATCTTATTGCTTCCTTGTAAGGGCAGACTGCTTTCAGGGGATTTAGAAATGTTGATGTCTGCTACTGGGCTGTCCGGAGGATCGACTCCTCTATGATCAATAAAATTTGTTGCATCTGTAGTTAGGCTGGCACTTAAAGCTTCACTTGATGGGAATCACCACGACCAGTGGTGACCTCTGTGACATATGTAGTAAACTCTTTCAGGTTCACAAGTCGAGATCCAACAAACAACAACCAAAATAAAATGTGGTTTGGAAATTTTACAAGTCAAATTTTTACTTATTAATTTTACTGTATTTTCAAATGTGTTTTACTAAATCAGCTTGAAGGTGGTAAAATCAGGGCCACAGCCAGTATTTCAAACCGAGGAGGAGTGCACCTAGAAATATTACCCTCTCAAATGTTGTTACTATTTGGTTTATATTTAACATCTTGGGAATGTTACTGGGTTTCCTTTTTCTCGTTTTTTTTCACACATGTTTTTGTTCTTGGGATATTTTTTTTACTCCTTCCTTACCCGAGGTCCCCGACATTGGTTGAAATGTTTAAACTGGTTGTAGGTGGTTATTTTGGTGGCGTTTCAAAATTTGATGAGTTTATGATATCTTATAGCTTTGTCAAGGCTGGTTGCATTTTTCATTGCTCGCATGTTTATATAAAATTTAACTGTATTTAATAAAAAGTTTTGATTTCACTGCAATTGCAAATTTCCATCTTAAACAAATACTTTCTTATTTAAACCTAAGCTCTCATAAAAATCCTTGTCGATTCTGACTCACAAATTTGTGATAGTTTTGCATTTTTTTAGGCTTAAAAATTATATTTATTACACGTTTTATCGCCAGAAAGTGTTTTGTCAATTTTCTGTTGCATACATAGAAGTACAACAAAAAACTGATATGTCACATACGCACGGATTCTTATCGATTTGACCTTTTGCTTTTGTTTGATACGAAATGTCGAGTTTCTGTAGCAAGATACACGAGTTGGTTCATTCTCGTTGCCAACCACACCCAAAATGTGGTTTAACGGGATTATTCTAGTTAAGGAAAATTATATCGATAAATTATCAAGCAGACATCATGTAACGCCCTTAGAAACGGTAAATTTATTAACAGTGGATATCGTCCCGCGAGAGTGATCATAACTTGGCTCAATATCAGCCAAAGGGGTCGTTTCATTAAAAAAAAAACGTTTAAATTAGATGCTTTTTATGAATCAGGTCATTTATTTCGACCAGTTGACTACGGTAATTTTCTTTATTTTAGTAACTCAATTACCAAGAACTACGACATGGCCAGTCATGTATACTTTGGTTTCACTGTGAATTATTTACCTCGAGTAATTTCTAAATTAATTAACTTACGTTTTCATTGTTATTTAACAACTGAGAGAAGATAATAGAAGTAATGTTTCGAAACCTGATCACAAAAATTAATTGATTAAACTTTAAGTAGAGATTTTATAATAAATGTTTCTTTCACTTATGCGCAAAACTGCACATTCTGCTACCTGTGCTGTGTGCAACACAGGGATCGAATACTAAATTGTAGCGTTTCAATTCCTCCAGGATATTTATAACAAATATTTTGATTTGTTCATTCTTTACGCCACTACATTAGATGTCCGAAAATTAATAACAATATTTAAAAAATATTAAATTCAGTGTCACCACTTCGTTTTTATAATATTATAAACCAGTGCATGTTACACAGTGCTAACATGGTCATTAGCTCTTGTGGTGCATAACATCTACGTTACGTAGTGCTAACGTGGTCATTAGCTCTTGTGGTGCGTAACGTCTACGTCACGTAGTGCTAACGTACTCATCAGCTCTTATCGTACGTAACGTCTACGTCAAATAGTGCTAAACGTAGTCGTCAACTCTTGTGGTATATAACGTCTAAGTTAGGGATGGCTAGCCCAGTTAGTCCTAGAGCAGCTTTATGGGAAAAGAAACAATAATTAGTTCTTAACCTAACAGTTGAGTTTTAAGTAACAAGAGATACCTCCAGATCTGTATCCAGTGGTGGAAGTAAGATTGTATGAGCCCAGGGGCTAATAATTTTTGTGGGCCTTACAGCCCATGCAATTTTACATAGAGTGAAATTGTCAGTGGGCCCTGGGAATGAGCCCTTTCTAGTCCCTACCTAAATAGGTTATTGTCTCTGTTATAAATGTTCTTTTCCGCTCAGTATGCTTCAGTGGCTAAGCAGTAAACCCGAGGTCTCTTACACAAAAAATCAGGTTTCAATTGTTGTGGTAGGCATAGTACAGGTAGCCCATTGTATAGTTTTTTGCTTAACAATAACCAACCAACCGTCCAATACATTTTTTAAAATTATTGTTTACATTTTTCTTTTGTTTTTGAAATACTGACAGATTGAGAAATCTTGAGTAACCAACCCATTTATTGTTACAGCTCTGCCTGCAACAATAAACTAACCAAATTATTGTATCAACCAACACTTAATCCTGCTTACTGTTGTAACTCGATACTCCAAAGGGACGGTATTCTGAACGTAAAAGTAGTTATACACGTAGGCCTAATGTGCATTATATGACATGAACGTAAGCATGTGTGTAATATAATATTCTGGAAATAAGACGAAAATATTTAGAGCTATATTTATAATAATTCCAGAGTCTTATATCATTGTTAAATTAATTAAAACGCTCTGATATTTTGAGAGGTTATATCAAAATTCTCGGTATAATAGTATGATCAACATTATTATCACTAAAGAAACAAAACAAACGTCAATACTAGTGGCGGGAACTTTTTTCGGAATATCTGTCTGTTTTTGTCGGTTGCGACAATATTTGATTCTACGTTTATAGAAGCCGCAAAGTACGTATCAAAAACACAAAAAAATGACTTGCGTTCATACGTTACCACGGCAACGGAATGTTTATAGAGGGCGTTGAGAGAGGTAGCACAAGATCGGGTTGGTTAGAAGTTGAAAGGATTGTGTCACGTTCCCTTCCTGACTAATAAGGGTGAAGAAAAGGTCGCATCCGGTTAATTATTTGTTTGTCTTGAGCAACTCAACCGTTATTGGAATGTAAGCATTATGGGGACGGCAGCTTCTCTCCTTTTCAGGAGCAAAAGAAGAAATGTCTGTAAACTGAGTAAGAAGGAATTGCAAGAGCTGAAGTCCAGTACTCACTGTAAGTGGTGCAGCTGGTGGTTGTTATGATGACATGAAAACTTTATCATATCGAAGTAGTTTACTTTAAAATATGAGGACCTCTCGATACATCAACAAGATGGCGCAATTTTACAAAAAAAATTGTAAAACAATAGCTTTAGAGCAAGTACTGAAAAGACCCGCCTTACTATAAAAGGGTAAACAAATAACAAATTTTTGCGCTTAATAAACACTACAATATACACGTTCTTTTTGGTTTTTGTTCTGCATAACTTTCGCACAAACCCTAAATTGATAGACCAAAGAAAGGACAGCTAGTCAACAGCTCTCGCTGCCAGTCCTTAGACTATTCTAATTTAATAGTGGTTTGGGTTTGACCGTTTATCTTGTCAGGTATCCATGGACCCAAAGTGCGGAACGCGTTTTTGCGAATTCACAGTTCGAGTAAACTAATTATTAGGCTATGCCGATCCCTGTATCTTCTTTATAAGATTCAAAATATTTCACTAAAGTAAATATAATGTTCCAACGTTTTAAATAATTCACATTGTAGTTGTTGTTTTCTTTTCATTCGTTTCAAATTACCTTATTTTAGCTCTTTTGTACTTGTAACTTAATTCATTAGACGTTTTAAAATTGATATCCGAAAACCATAAGCACAGAAAAGTAGATTGTTAAGTTGTGATAGTTAACTACAATAATGTTACACTGTTAAGCCTTTTGTTCTATTCCTTACAATGGATACGTCTGGTCTAATTATTTAAAAAAAATGGAAAGAAAATATATTTTAACGTAATTATAACAGAAGTCAGAGCCACACTTGAATGTCTTTTTTCCATAACTTGCAATAGATAACTTACTCAGAGTTTTTAAAAATAATGACGTATTAAAAACCGTTTTTTGCGCTGTTGTTTTTTGCAGTTTCAGTTACGTGGAAAGTGTTTTTTCAAATACACTGTTAATAATATTTTATATCATATGCATGTAAGATAGTATTTCCTTTTGTTATCTTGTTGTATTTTCTCTTTCAGATGAAGGAAAACAGATTCGCAAGTGGTAAGTTCTTGAAACTTCATACAAAATTTCAGTTTATAAAGATGTGAAAGCATAAATAAGTGTTATGTGTGTGTAATTGTCCCTAATTTTGAGATGACAGACTAGAGGCATCCACCGCCAACTCTTTGTTTTCTCTTTTCTAGTCTAATAGTAAGATCTGACTGTTTCTCTTATGATGCATCCATAGTACGATAATAATCCCGACTGAGACTGTTATGGCTTTTCAAAACATTCTTCAATGTATTTATTCATTTTATATTGGCTTCTTCCAGGACCACAGAAACAAAACTTCCAAACGTTATGATAAAAACCGTCAGTTTAATGAGGTTTTTCGAATTTACTTAACCCTAAAGTCCTCAAAATATCGTACAGAAATTAACGTGTTTGTTGACAACTTTAAACATGAGAGAATTCTCTAGATCATATTCTCATATAAAACGTAAAATTTAAGTTTAGAACCAATTCTTTTATTAAAAACAAACAAACAAAAAACGCACACACACAGCGAACCCCCTACACCCCAATGTCCTGTTTTGATGTTGATGAAAAGCATCCCAAAGCAGCACTAATTTTGCTCAGAGACATTACACTTTGATCTCGATTTGCACTACAATAACGATTTTTTAGTATTTTCGCGAAATCTAGAATGCTGCGCATTTCGTAGAAACAGCAACAAATGTTCTTCATCTGTTTCTTATGAAATTTATTAACCCTTAACTAAAAAACTTATTGTTCTCAAGGTACTGTGTTGTACCTATAATGCATGCTTCCCCTCCCAGCCGTGGGGGTGTAAAAGAGTAGCCCAAGAGTTGGCGGTGGGTGGTGATGACTAGCTGCCTTCCCTCTAGTCTTACACTGCTAAATTAGGGACGGCTAGCACAGATAGCCCTCGAGTAGCTTTGTGCGAAATTCCAAAACAAGCAAGCAAGCAAGCAATGTACCTATAATGAGTTGAATAACATATTTTACTCAGGTGACTTTCATAACCAGGTGGCTTGGGCACTCTACTCGTAATTAGAGGTTCGCGAGTTCGAATCCTCCCTTCAACAAGTATGATCGCCCTTTCATATGTGAGGGTGTTATAATGTCACAGTCCATCCCAATATTCTTTGGTAAAAGAGCAGACCAAAGGTTAGCGATGGGTGATGATGACTGGCTGCTTTCCATCTAGCTCTTCACTGCTACGTCAGGGACGGGTAGCGCAGACGGCCCTCGTGTAACTTTACGCGAAATTCCAAACCAAACTTGGCCAATCGTATCTAACTCTTTCAATCACATGATAATAACAAACTATCTTATCCTTACCATTGCTTCCGCTTCATATATTTCCTTTCCCTCCTTTCAGGAGATTTAACCTTTTATGGACAACTTCTATTTCCGGTCTCCTGCAGAAGTCCCATCATGATTGCACGCACAATGTATTTTATGTAAACGTGACGTATTCCAGTCTTGCACTTGTAACTAAGTTTGTTTGTTTGTTTAGAACTAAGCACAAAGCTACACAATAGGCTATCTGTGCTCTGCCCACTACTACGTGTATCGAAACCAGGATTTTAGCAGTGTGCCACTAGGGGCTTCTAACTAAGACCAGAGGAAACATGACTTTCAAAAAACAACAACACTAATTTACGAAATCTACTAAGAATTCCCAGTTTTAGGGTTGTCAGAAAAATGTATGTATACGTAAACATCTAACTTGGCTTACCCACATACAGTCTTGACCAAAAGATTTGCATATTTTGTAATCAATTATATCATTATTATTAATTTGGAATACAAATACACTTAGCGAGTGTGAAATGTAAGTTGTATTAAACATTTGGATATGTAAGTTGTATAATGACACAGGTGTCTCTTGACACCAATTCATAAGAACAGCAAAGAATTTTGTCAAACACCTCAAGAAAGATGTGTATTTCAGCTATTACAACAAAACCTTACCAAAACATATATAATGACAAAATATAACACCAAATTATTATAAATAGCGTCTATAGCCTTATACCAGTTCATATTAAACATTCAGTACTTGGTTGGTCCTCCTCCTACTCTAATATCTCAGCAAGGTCACGTGACATGACGTCCACGAGATTATTGATGTAATCCATCTTGATATAATCCCAATTTGTTACCAGAAAGCGCTGAAACTCAGTTACAGTAGCTGGTTTAGGGTCGTGTTAGAAATTTTCCGGCCCAAAGAGTTTTCAATGGGATTAACAATCTGGAGACTTTGCTGGACATGGCAGTCTGGTAACATCTTTCTGCTTGAGATAATCCTGTACAATATGCACACTGTAGGCAGTGGCATTGTCAACCTGGAAAACAAAGTTATTACCAAACCTTGCCCTAGCATATGACAGAAATATCGTTTCCAATATGATGTGGCCAGGTGGGTTAAGGTGTTCGACTCGTAATCTGAGGGTCGCGGGTTCGAATCCCTGTCGCACCAAACATGCTCCCCCTTTCAGCCATGGGGGCGTTATAATGTGACGGTCGATCCCACTATTCGCTGATAAAAGAGTGGCCCAAGAGATGGCGGTGAGTGGTAATGACTAGCTGCCTTTCCTCTTGTCTTACACTGCTAAATTAGAGACGGCTAGCGCAGATAGCCCTTGAGTAGCTTTGCGCGAAATTCAAAACAAACAACAAACCAATATGACGCCTGTAGGAGGTGTCATTAACGTTTTCTTAGAGTATATGAAGAGCAGT
Source organism: Tachypleus tridentatus (assembly GCF_004210375.1). NCBI lineage: Eukaryota > Metazoa > Arthropoda > Merostomata > Xiphosura > Limulidae > Tachypleus > Tachypleus tridentatus. The sequence goes on from NC_134827.1 coordinate 101,869,638, forward strand.
TTTTCACCATAATGAATAGCTACCCAGACAGGTACTTCACCACCTTCTATGTATTTTCTGTAGGAGAGACAGTCTGTAGTAGATTTATCTGTGTTGCCATAAGTAGTCGGGAATATAAAGAGCCTTAAGTAAGGATAATACAGTTGACACAAAACATAAACTTAAGTAAAAATAAACATAAATAATAAATTACATTTTAATTATTACTTACAAATTGCCCCTGGTGGCTCGGCAGTAAACTTATGATTTATAACGCCCATATTTAGGGTTTGATCATTGCGTTGAGAATATCTAGATAGCCAGTTTTGGAGATTTTGCACTAAAACAACATGTAAGCTGTTTGTAAGTATTTTCCATGAAATTAAATATACTTCATGGTATGAAAGTGAAAAAATAAAGTTTCAAAACGTAATTAATGAATTACTTTTAAAATTCATTATTTTAACCTGTTATATTATATTAACCTGTTCAGTGCCGTAGATGATATAACTCATCCAAGCCGATCGGTAACACAGTGCCACGGACGAGTTAATTCGTTCTCAATAATACCTAACTTCAACGCTAGATGTCAGCACCACACATGCATTTGACCTACCTACAAATTGTTTCACTTTCGATCCAAAATGGCGTCACGAAAAAGGTTACAAAATGAAGAAGCATTAGAGTTGCATTGTAGCAACTGAAATACTTGGCAGTCAACAGGTTAAATCGATTAAGAATGACTGATGTTGATTTAGTGAAACTTGCAAGTCGAATAACAAAAGTTTCTTAAGATATATAAACCGTACACATAATGAACGTTAACTAAAACATTTGCTCAGCGGTGAATTTCACTTATTAGTAACCCACCGTAAAATAGCATTTTCATAACTTCTGAATACACGAATTTATGAGTTTTTAATATTAACTTTTGAGACCAAACAGATCTTTCAGAATCTGAAGAATAGTTTTGTTTCCACCAATTTTAATACTGTTTTCGTTGGCCCAAAAATCGTGACACCCGTCCTTGAGATAGTTCATAATGCATCTTTAAAATAGAATGTTAATTTTGGAGTCTAGACTTGTATTATTCTTTGATATAGATTTCTCTTTCTTTCGTTCTATTGAGCGAAGTAAGTCAATTATCTATTTTTTTACGACTAAGGGATCATCAAGTTCTCAAATGGTTAATTTTTTTACTGCTTGTTATAACTGAAGACACGTTCTTTTCTTAGGTGATAAGTGTTCGTTATAACTGGAACATTCCATCCCTAGGTGGCAGATCTCTGGTTTCATTATTATTGGAGCGCCATGCTGTTTTCAGATGGAGTTTTTGTATCCATCTTATTCTTACATGGATTCCTCTTATGCTAGATGGCTAGGTGTAACTGTTGGCCTAATCACGTTTTGGAATAGTAAATAAACCAAACTGGTCGCTTTATCCATTCATAGAATATTTAGAACAAAAACCTGTAGTTAGCAGCAGTAACGAAGTAAGGTTAATTATTATGTGTTTGTTTTTCAAAGAATAACAGTAACGAAGTGAGGTTAATTATTATGTGTTTGTTTTTCAAAGAATAACAGTAACGAAGTGAGGTTAATTATTATGTGTTTGTTTTTCAAAGAATAACACGATTTACTTTTGAAACATTTTATGTTCTTATAGGATTTCCAAACATGTTTTTATTGGTTTGTTTTTCTTTCACAGGTATCAGGATTTCATCCAAGATTGTCCTGATGGACACATGTCAAAAGAGGTAAGATTCTCTTTTGAGTAACGCTTAAGGAAAGAACTACCAAAAATTATATTTTTTCTTAAAAAAAATTTACTCTTAAACAGAACACATGTCAAAAGTGTACATTCAATGTGATATAAGATGAAATATAAATGTTCAGATGCCAAAGTCATTGTTAGTGGTTATAGACAACTACTATCAACAGTATCTTTTCTTCTCAACAGATAATCTGTGTAAAAACGTTAGAAGTGTGTTGTGTATGAACCTAATGGTCAGCGTTCCCGGTCTATAGACTTGAGGGTTTGTGATATCTTGCTGCAAAGAACGCGCTTCAAAATTGATGCTGTTAGTGCGTTATAGGTGTGAAAATCAAACTCGCTATTGTAATCAGACATTAGTGTCTCAAGAGTTTGCAACGAGTAGTGTTCACTACCTATCTCCCTTCCCTCTAGTATATGAGTTCAGAACAAAGGACGGCTGAACGTAGGTTTGAGTGAAATTTTCAAACAACGGTTTCGTTGTTTATTATTATCATATTGTTCAGCTACTGGTTTTTCACAGTACATTAAAGCCGTCTCAACTCATTAGCTTATACAGTTCTTTACATTGCCAGTTGAGTACACGACCCAGTTCCACTTGTGCTATAAAGTACTTCATTCCAAATGTTAACAGTATTTCGCCACCTTTCTATTATATTGATACAGGATTCGTATGCTTACAGTGTTAGTCGGGGAGGTGACATTCAGGCATGTATGAGAGGGAGCGCGCATTATGCTCGTAGTTGCCATTGGATGTTATACTTTTGGTAAAATATGTGATAACGCAGAGATGACAAAGTAGCACTTTGGAACAAAAGGCACGTCATGGCCAGGTGGATTAAGGCGTTCGACTCGTAATCTGAGAGTCGCAGGTTCGAATCTCCGTCGCACCATACATGCTCGCTTTTTCAGCCGTGGGGGCGTTATAATGTGACGGTGAATCCCACTATTCGTTGGTAAATAAATAGCCCAAGAGTTGGTGGTGGGCGGTGATGACTAGCTGCCTTCCCTCTAGTCTTACACTGCTAAATTAGGGACAGATAGCGCAGATAGCCCTCGTGTAGCTTTTCGTGAAATTCAAAACAAACAAACGGGAAAAAGCCAGTAATCAACATATTATATTCAAATTATGACTTCAGTATACTTCTACTGGTATATTCCGAAAACAAATTATCATTTGTCTGGTGTCTGAGGACGAGAATTCTCCATTCTCCTGCTGAGATTAAAAATATTGTTTAGTGTACATTTCACGTGTCGTCACTTTTAAACTTCTGTACTTATACATAAAGTCACACTAGTTACAACATACTGGGTAGTTTAAATGTGTTTCATTGAAAATATATTATTTGTTGATACAGTTTTTACCTTGTACAGCCAACCGGCTGCATCAGAGTTTAGTTCTTGTGTAAGCAGCAGGTTTAGTTCAGACCTCTTCCTTTACTGTGTGTATTAAACTGTCAAACGCCATAGAGACATTCATGAAATCAAGACATGAAACCTTAATGTGGAGACGTGAGTTTAAACACTGATTTTGTTTCCCTCTTCAGGGACATTCGCACGAAATAGTTTGGTTTTGAATTTCTCGCAAAGCTGCTCCAGCATTACCTACGCTAGCTGTCCCTAATTTAGCACTGATAGACAAGAGACAAGACATTCATCAACATCACTTTCCGGTAACTCTTGGAGTTATCTTACCAACGAATAGTGGGATTGACCTCAACTTTATAGCGCCTCCACGACTGAAAGGGCGAGCACGTTCGGTGAGGGAGATTCGAACCCACAACACGTAGATTAGGAGTCATTGGTCCCTTTACCATCAGGCTAGAGCAGACAAATAATATTAATTCTTTTTTTAATATTATTGTATATGATTACAACGAATGGATTCAATGTAATGTGGGAACAAAATGAAAATGTGATGAAAGTAATAGTTTTAAAACAAACGAAACTTGTACAAAAATGATATTGAAACAAGACTTGAAGCTCTATATTCACAGGCGAGAAGAACTACATATTTATTATTTTAATTTTCCAGGTTTTCAGAAGTATCTATGGACAGTTCTATCCGACTCAAAATGCGTCCCGATTTGTTGACTATATGTTTAACGTGTTCGATGCCAACAAGGTAATGTACGAAACTAAGGATATATTTATGTAATGAAAATAATTATGGAAAAACAGAATCAATACAAACACAAAAGTCGTAATTAACACGTAGTAACAACAAGATCGTGGAAGGCGTTATCTCAGAAAGATACTCAAAAGAAAAGCGAAAATGTTGCGCGGTAAATTATGATTTTGTTCGTGGGCTTTACGCTTTACACTTTGCTTCCATAAGAAAATATTACTATAAGCTCTTAAATGTAGGATTGGACAATATTATTCTGAATGATTTCTGTTAATGACCACGATTCGACCAACTTGTTCTGGTCGCCGTTTGACTTTCTTAATTTTAACCTAAGTTTATACAACCCCCAGAACATTCATATAGGGTTTCGTGCAGGTCAAATTGTCCATGGTTGTTTTCTTGAGACGATTACAATAACGAGTCAGAACCCGCCTGTACTGCCAGCAGTCAGGGTGCCTTCAAATGTTGGGTGGATCATCGACATTGTTGGTTGAGATATAGTAATTACGCTTCACATCAGTGTTGTGTCTCTGCCTTCAAACAACGTATTGCTGTTTGTTGTCCAGTTCGAAGTTCTATTCTTATATTAACGAGTGTATATTATCTACATCAGAGATTACATTTTTAATTTTATCTTTGGTAAAAGGTAATTTGTAATATAATCATTAAACAGTTTGGTCTGCAGTATATTATTGAATATCGAAGCAGAAGAAGTGTAATAATAATGTTATTTAGATTCCTAACTTGATATAGGATGTTATACAGTAAACTAAAAATGGCTTATAAACCCCTAAAGTACAATATGTATCCACCTTTTCTCTTCATTGTTTCTGGTTAATCCTTCTGTTTGATTATTTCTCATTGACAGAGTGTTGTTGTTTTTAGCAGCTACACAGCAGTTAAACCCATTTTGTGTTAATTTGCATTTTGCAGTTTTCGAAGTAACATTCACACCTCTGTTGACAGGAAGTTCATTTGTAGAATATGTGCCCGACTTTCGTTTGTTATGTAAAAGTACCTTGAGAAACCTGACGTCACTTTTGTATGTTTCATGTTTTGTTGTTGTTGTCGTAACCATTTCTTTTGTTTTAGTTCCGGTTTTACGTCCCTGCTTCGGTCTTGCATACAAGAGCTACTGAAATATAAGGTCTCTCCTCAGGTTTCAGAAAGGTTTCATCCATGTGGCTGTAGATTGTAAACTGTTCTGCTGACGTATATTGTAAACTGTTCTGTCACTGTAAACTGTATTTTTTTTAATGTTTTCGTACGGCATGTTTTTAGTCAACTTTCTGAGTGAAGTTTTTAAAAACTTGCATTTTAAATCTTGATTTTGTTGGTATTTTAGCAGTTTCTTAACTACAACTTTGTCCCCCGCTGGTACGGCGAAAAGTCAGGATTTACAACGCTAAAGTCAGGTGCTCGACTCCCCGCGGTGAACTTGGCAGATAGCCTGATGTTGCTTTGCTATGAGAAAAACATACATACATAAACTGTTGTATTGTTTTGTTTTGTTTTACTATTTAGTGAAAACGTTAAATAATGGAGATGATTTTCTCACTGTCCATATTTATAAAGTAGGTTTTAACGTTAAAGACATTTTTGAAAGATGCTCAACTAATTAGGACTTATTACAAAACCTACTCATGTTTTCATTAATTACGTAGTAGATTCTGTCATTCAGCACTAAAAATTAAACTATTAAATTAATGGCTCCCAAACTCTGGTTCGTGAATCTTTCAGACCCTCCAGAATTTACCAGCTTAATTTTTAGAAGAATAATGGAAGTTTAAACACGCCCTCTTTTGTTTTAATTATGCACTAGCTAGAGTACCTGTTCATTGAACAGGTGAAATAGAAACTCGCTTGTAGCAAAGGGTAAAAAATTGTGCTTCTGTGTTTTCCTTAACATAATAAACATTAAAATGTAATAAAACATATAAAGGTACCAGTACTGAAAAGACAAACCTACTGTTTTCAATAATTAAATCAATATAAAATTTCATGGGGGTCAATCTCCCTCAGGACCTTTCTCGTGTCATCCTGTAGTGTGTCAAGTTGCCCCCAGTGGCTCAGCGGTATGTCTGCGGACTTACAACGCTAAAAACCGGTGTTCGATATCCGTGGTGGGCAGAGCATAGATAGCCCATTGTATAGCTTTGTGCTTAATTCAAAATAACAATAACTGTGTCAGGTTAAATGTTGATTGATTAAAAAAAAATGCGGAAACGTTTACTACTTACATAGCTATATAATTCAACCTGGCACTCGGAAAGTTGGGTATTTATAAACGAGGTAGAGCTAAGACTAAATCAGTAGACACGATCTTAATGGTTTCTTTTAATTTTCAGGATGGAGTCGTCACATTCAAAGAATTCATCTCTGCCATTTCAGTTTCAACACACGGCTCTATTGATGATAAACTGAACTGTAAGTACAATTGTATGAAAGTTCACTTTTGCTGTTGTTTCTGTCATAATGAAAGTTAAAAAGTTGCAGCTTCCCTACGTGAAGTCCCCCAGCTAGTACATCGATATGTCTACGGATTTACAACGCTCCAATCAGGGGTTCGATCCTCCTCGATGGGTTTCTTAGAGAGCCCAATGTGGGTTTGCGATAAGAAAAGACACACGTCATACATGAAGAAAGATATGCTTGGTATTATTGTAGTTACGAAGCATACCGTGAATTTATTTTGTTTCTTTCAGGCAGGCTCACTGGAAATTTTCAAAAACAATTATCCCATGCAGTAGGACACGCACGTAGGCTTAGAATATTTAAAAAAAACACAGCAGTTTTTAATCATGGATAATTTATGTCGTATTTACAAATTACCGTATGTTGGTCTGCTTTGGTATTGTTCGACTCTCCAAGGTAAGTGTCGCTGGAGAACCATTGGTTTGTATGATATATAATATCTCTGAGTAGATAAACTATGTGGACATTTAGCAATGCCTTGAAATTATGTCTTCTCTGTTCTTTACTTGTAGAATGACCAACTGACGTAAGTCACTAGTTCATTCTGGGAGAGGTGATTCTTTTATAATAGTGAAGATCAAATTCCGCAGTTCGGTCAGACGAGAAAGCCCAAAAGAAGGGTGTATGTGCTGTTAATTAGCAATGTACAAGTTCAAATCTAAGGACGGGTATGGATATATAGCTCTTTGTGAAGTTTATTGCAAAAACAAACAGTAATAATTACTTGCCCGATGGTTAAGGCGCTCGACTTGTAATCCGAGAGTCGCGGGTTCGAATCCCCGTCACACCAAATGTGCTCGCTTTTTAAGCCGTTGGGGCGTTATAATGTTACGGTCAATCCCACTATTCGTTGGTGAAAGAGTAGCCCAAGAGTTGGCGGTAGGTGGTGATGACTAGCTTCCTTCCCTTTAGCCTTACACTGCTAAATTAGGGACAGCTGGCGCAGATGGCCCTCGTGTGGCTTTGCGCGAATTTCTAAAACAAACAAGCAATAATTATTTAAGCGTGATTTCTTCTTCCCGAAGTACTTTCAAGTGGAGATACACTACTGGCCAAAATCTTAAGGCCAATGAACATGAAGAAAAAAATATGCATTTTGCGTTGTTAGACTCAACCACTTATTTGAGTAGAGCTTTGATAGATGAAAATAAAAAAAACATTTTTAGCATTTAATAGGGAAAATGTGAACACTATGAAATTAGCCTAAATACTAGCTGGTCAAAAGTTTAAGACCATACCAAAAAGAAGTCCTAAACAGGGTAGGAAATGCCCAACAAGAGGTCTCAGTAGTGAGTTGCACGGCTATCATTGCGAATAACATCAAACATTCGCTTTGGCATGGTCGATATAAGCATTTGCAGAAGGCTGGCAGGAATGTTATTCCAAGTGGTGGCGATAGCTTCACAAAGATCAAGTACTGTTTGGAATTGACGTCCATTTCTATACACTTCTCTTGCCATCTGGACCATCTAGGTTAAATTTTTTCTGATCAAAGAATATAACCTTCTTCCATTTTTCTACGTCCCATGTTTGGTGCTTCTCAGCAAAGTTTAACCAAGTTGTTTCATGGTGTGGAAGGAGACGTGGCCTTTGAAGACGTTTACGGTTTTTAAAGCCTTTCTCTCGAAGATGCCGTCTTATTATTTTTGAGCTGCATTTTGCGTCCGTAAGGGCCTTAATCTGGTTCGACGATTGGCTGGTGTCTTGCTGACAACCCGTTGAATCCTCCTGTCAACGGAAATTCTCGTTCCGTGTCTTTTAAGAAATCTGCAACAGCAGTTTTGCTGCGCCCAATCTCACCAGTGATGGTAAGTTGAGAAAGACCTTGCTTTTGCAGCTCGACAATTCTGTCACGTTCAAACACTGTCAGCCTTTTAGCCTTTACCATGTTTTTACTCAATGTAACACAGGAGATATCAGTGGGAGATGTTGACAACGCTAATGCTTGAACACAAATGATTAAATATTTACCGATTAACACTTCGTTTCAGTATGGTCTTTTGACCAGCTGGTATTTAGGCTAATTTCATAGTGTTCACATTTTCCCTATTAAATGCTAAAAACGTTTTTTATTTCTATTTTCCCTTTTCTTATTTTCATCTTTCGAAGCTCTACTGAAATAAGTGGTTGAGTCTAACCACGCAAAATGCATTTTTTTTTTTTGTGTTCATTGGCCTTACGATTTTAACCAGCAGTGTATGTATTTATAACTTGTTTGTTTGTTGAATTTTGTGCAAAGTTAGTCGAGGGCTATTTGCAATAGCCATCCTTAATTTAGAAGAGATAGACTAAAACGATAGCAACTAGTCAACATGACCCAATGCTAACGTATGGCAGGATTGACAGTCACATAATTACATTCTCACGTCTGAAAAGGCAGGTTTCAAACACGCGGTTCAGAGATTGTGGGTTGAGTTTTTTATGTATATCAAGTGAACAGCTGTGCTTAATATGTTCAGTAAAATGACGAGTTTAATATTTGTGTGGATATCGAGAAGGTTAAAGGTGTAAAAGTACTTCATATATTCGTGTATGAGATTTGAATGTTTGTTGCTACTGGTGTCCTACAGCTAAGTTTATTTGGAGGCACAGCTAGAAAACCAAATGTTTTTGTTATTAAGAGTGAGCTTATAATAATAACCATACAAACAATAATAATTTGATACATTTTACTTTTCATATTATTTAATTTCCACGGTTATTTTGATTAAATTATTGGTTTCCAATACAGACAAATAATATTTTTGATATATTTAATAAAATGCTTATATATGGAATTGGAATTCTTAAAGCAATGAAGGAAAACGTTTTGGGTCTATGGGCACAACGCTATTACTCATTTATTTTCGACTATTTCTGTTAAAAGCTAGAAGTAACACTATATATGTAAAAACGGCTGGTTTGGGTTGAGAAAAATTTTATTTAGAGGAGCGAACAACCTTTGCGAACCTGACGATGACCGAAGAAGGTCGAAATATATATATTTTTCTCCACAAGTGGGTTTTCTCGTCATCACGGGTTGGAGGTAACACTGATTATTCGAATACAGTCACACGTGTTTAGAAATTGTACGAGATAAGTATATTTTTGAGGTTGGTTATGTACTCAGGTTTTCTGATAAAATAACTATAAAAAAAATAGAATCGTTAATAAATTATTTGCTTTGACAGGGGCATTTAAACTCTACGATTTGAATAACGATGGCTTTGTGAGCCACATGGAAATGCTTGACATCGTTACCGCCATCTATCGGTTACACGGGAAATTTTCTAACTCTTTGGATGCCAGATATGCAGCAGAACAACGAGTAAACCAGTTATTTGTGAAATTAGACAAGGTAATTAAGCAGGATTAAACGTAGGTTTCTTAAACTAAATAGTGTACTATTTATAAATAGGCAAGAATTTCGTTATCGTTTATTTCCTGTTTCAGCTTGTATGAAATCTGAAGATAAAAACAATTCCTTCATTCAAAATTAGCGCAAAAAATTTAAAATGGCTGAATTTAAAATATTGTAATACAATTATTTAAATCATCTTATTGCTTGTTATTTCAGGACCGGGACGGAAAGATAAGTTGTAAAGAGTTTTGCAGCGGGTTCAAGGCTGACTCCTTCATTGTCAAGGCTCTGGTATCAGACGATTCAGTCGAAAGCACTTCAAGACGACCCAGCCACGTCACGTGACTTTTCTATCAGCGCACTCTATAAGAGATTAATATTCACTTTTGTAAAAGTGCGTTAAAAATATCTCATTACGTCTTTTAGATCTCACGCAGTATTTCAATTTTTATTACTGTTTTTATGTTTATAATTTTTTTTAAAAAGAGAGAAAAACTGTGAAGATTTCTTTTGTGTTGTGATAAATTATTATTACATTATATGCTACCATCACGGCATTTATTTACCAAAACTTCTGTTTGAGTGAGGAAAATTATTTTACTCTTGAATGTTTTTAACTACTTGAAATATTTATCTTGGTAGTAATACCTACTTTTCTACTCATTTATTCTTTCAGAATTGTAAAAACTTGTTAATTTATTAATATAAAAGATTAATAATCGAAACGTTATTAATTTATGCATTGTAAATATTCGCTAGCAGGGCCGAGAATGCGTGTCTTTGTTAATCAAAATTAATAACAAATAAGTATAGTTTTTAATTTTCTGATGACAGGTAGCGTTTGGTCTGACCTATTTACGTCATCCCACGGGAGCTCTTGTGTATCCCCTGCGCTTTTCCATTTATCTCTACCAAATTTCAGAGGCATCCTTAGAGCACAGCAGGAAGTGACATATGGGGGACATCTTCCGTTTTGGTTCTTATGTTACTTCATCCCCTTGAGTTCCTCGTGATATTCTGATAATTTCTACAAATAGAAGACACTCTTAAGGCAACCAGGAAAGAAACATAAAGAGACCAGCGTTTGAACCTGGTTCTTTTATGTCTTCTCTGTGCGTTGAACTGACACATCAGTTAGTTCTATTATAATTAACTGGTTAGCCACACAGTTTGTTAAACTCTTAGCAATATTTTATCCTATAGTTCAAACTTGTTTTTATAAATAGGAAACAGTTCTTTTCTGCTAAAATACTGGGTCATATAAGAAAATTAAAGAGAAAAAAAATCCAAAGTAACTGACCTTAATAAAACGTAATTAACATGGATCACTCTAGGTATATAACTGATTTCCTTCAGGAGCGACAAGATAGAATCCACAGAACCATGGAAGGTTTAGCAGGAGCCGTGCCTGAGAAAGAGAGAGACTAGACACAACAATACAATGTAAATTATACAGTGAAAAATGTCTTTATCTAACACTCAGCGATAAGCAAGTTCACCAAACGAAAGAAAGATCCTTTAGTTGAAAGTTAAGTCTTTAAAGTTTGAGAAATTATTAAGTGGCTTATTACTAAGTAGCTAACTGTACTTGTTAAACTTAAGAGAGTATTACTGTTTTCAAAAAGAATTTAAAGTTCACTTACCAAACTGAAGGCTTGAGAGAGATATAGAGAAAGCTAACTGAAAGAGCATATAATTAGCATATATACAATTTTATAATGATATCTCTATCAAGCTGTACACTATATGTATCACTGTTGGTCACTCCCATTGAAAAATAATGGATGGTTATAGCCTTAAGATATCACTTGACCTTCTATTGAAAAATATTATAATCTTCATTCACACAAAATTTTAAAACGTACTGTCATATATCCCTCAGGAAGACAAAGTGTTACTTCAGGTGAATTACCCAAAACAATGAGCAGCTGGAGTAAAAGAAACTTAGTGACTTTTGAAACCAATGCTCTATGTGAAAACCGCACACCTTTCGATAAATAAAAAATTCAAAAATTTCGGACACAAGGTATGCCTGCATATTACTTTCGCTATACATATATAGTAGTAATGGGAACAACTGTGGAAACGCACAAGTGGTACACATATAGAAGTCACAAAGACAAGTAAAGGTAACTACATTCTGGATTTATTAATGGTTCAAAACACAATGACAAAAAACACAAACGAAAAGCGAAAAAGTTTATGAGACACTAGCATTTTTATGGTCTTTAGACAAAGCGTTACAATGTCTTTTATGCAGTCATGACATTTATCAATTTATATTGTGAAATATTGTTACAAATTACCTTTTTTACTTCCAACAATTCAATAAACATGTTTGATCAACTTAGTTTTTGTATATGTCCATGGATTCTCAAGGTTCTTCATGTCTGGACTTCAGAGGGGATTATGTCGTGAGTGCATGATCCGTTTAATTTTTTGCCAACAAGATGTCATAAGTCAAAACATTGTCGAATGGTCAGTAATTCACATTAAATTATATATGCAGTTACTAATTATTTTAATGATTGTACAATATTTTGTATTTGTGGCGACGCTCCACTGCATTAGCATATGCAAATAGTTCTTAAAATTGTAACAACTTTCAATATATGAAGTAATCAATGTAAATCATTTGTGTGTATATGTTACAATATTCAAACGTGGATATCACTGTCACTATAGCAACGTATGATTGCTAGATTCTTTACAGAATTTCGCCCCTAGAACATGTCTTTATAGTTTTGTAGATAGCAGAAAAACAAAGTGTTCCTGGAAGTTTATGGTAGGAGTTTTTTTTGTAGCTGTGGGGGGGGGGGCACGAGGGTACGTCTGTCCCTGGGCGCAGCATCGGGGGTGGGGGCGCCAAATTGATGTTACGTAATTAGGAATTATGGCTTACATTTTGTCACGAAGGGGCGCGAAAACTGACTTTGTCAATGGGCGCCGAAGACCCTAGCTACGCAACTGAGCTTGGCATGTAAAAACGTATCGTTACGTTTTGTGAAAATGAACTTTATTCAGTTGTACTTATTAACGATGACAATTTTAATATAATCATGTAAAATAAACTTCCCTTTTTCCATTTGTATATTATTCAGTACAACATATTTCATATTAATAAAGTACTTAGGATTAATACACGCTGCTTCCTTTTTGTTTTTTCACGTACACGAGTTCTTCAGGTAGAAGTCAGTTTAACCTGTTCAGTGCTGCAGACGAGACAACTCGTCCAAGCCGATCGGTAACACAGTGCCACGGACGAGTTAATTCGTTCTCAATAATACCTAATTTCAACGCTAGACGTCAGCACCACACATGCATTTGACCTACTTACAAATTGTTTCACTTTCGATCCAAAATGTCGTCACGAAAAAGTTACAAATTGAAGAAGCATTAGAGTTGTATTGTAGCAGCTGAAATACTTGGCAGTCAACAGATTAAAAGATAAAGTATTGAGCCATACTATAGTATGTTTGATAGGATTTTCTAAACACAGTTAACTTAAAATAAATCGACTAAGAAATTTACATATTGACACAAATAGTTGTTTAAAAATATAAATAATTTACATAAATGGTATTGTTATATCATTTCTAATGGGTGGTAAAAATACTGTTGATTGTGAAAAGGAATGTTCTTGTTTGGCTCATGGAAAAGATTTCTGACAGACAGAAACACATAAAGAGAGAGTGATTCACTTTGGTAGTTGTGGTTTTTCCTTGGAGTTATATTATAAACTCTAAGCTTTGTTTATATATTTCAGAATGATACGCCCGGCATGGCCAGGTTGTTAAGGCACTCGACTCGTAATTTGAAGGTCGCGGGTTCGAATCCACGTCACATTATAACGTCCCTAAGTCTAAAATGGCAAGCGTGTTTGGTGTGACGGCGATTCGAACGCGCGACCCTCATATTACGAGTCGAGTGTCTATTCGTTGGTAAAAGAGTAGCCCAACAGTTGGCGGTGGATGGTAATGACTAGCTATCTTTCCTCTTGTCTTAAGGAAGGCTAACGCAAATAGCCTTCGTGTAGCTTTGCGCGAAATTAAAAAACAAACAAACAAACAAACAGAATGCTAAGTCTTCTGTACCACTAATCAATTTCTATTATCAAAACAGGTAAACCAGAGTCTCCAACATCTCTATTTCCACACGTTATCAACGTTTAACAGATTAGTTATGTGTGGTAACTGTCATGTTTCAGGTGTCTGAGTATGTGTAACTGTTTATATGGCAGAATTAATACCGTTGAAGGCTGAGCATGTTTTATCGCAGCAACGGGAGCCCCTAATGGCACATTGGTATGTCTGTGGATTTACACCGCTAGAAACCAGGTTTCGATACCTATGGAGGGCAGAGTACAGACAGCCCTTTGTGTAGCTTTGAACTTAATATCAAAAAACGACAATGGGAGAATAAAAATGTTTCCCTCACAAAACTGTTAAAAACATGAATGTTTCTATAGTTTGTTATTGTCAACCGCAAATTTAAATAATAAACTGTCTGTGTTTTGCTCTTTGCATGTATCAAAATGACTTTTTCAGCTTTATAAGCCTTTAAACATATCGCTAAGTCACTGAACGGTGGGTGAAACATGTGAATGAGTGAAGATATGTTCATATTCTATATATATATTATAGATAAGTTTAGCTTAAGTTATAATATTTGAATATCAAATACAGATATTATAAACCATATCACTGCAGTATAGTTTTATGAATATATATTTATTTGTACATTTTTTAAGAACTGCAGTTACTACAGGTTTCTATACTTAGTGGTACATTATAGACAAGCAGAATGTACGAAACCTCGAAAATTGCTGATTTAGCCTTTAGAATTCTTCCTTTGGTTTGACCATAAGTACGTATATTTTTGAGATTGTTATCTTTTTTGCATAATTCACCAAGCCTGTTGTTCCAAGTATTTTATCGATTATTAGAAATATCAGAAAACAGGTTTACAGTTTCGTTAATGATGACGTAGGTAATGCAGCATTATGGTTTTGTTTGTTTGTTTTTGAATTTCGCACAAAGCTACTCGAGGGCTATCTGTGCTGGCCGTCCCTAATTTAGCAGTGTAAGACTAGAGGGAAGGCAGCTAGTCATCACCACCCACCGCCAACTCTTGGGCTACTCTTTTATCAACGAATAGTGGAATTGATCGTAAAATTATAACGCCCCCACGGCTGTGAGGGCGAGCATGTTTGACGCGAGGGGGAGCATTATGGAAATATTAATTTAACCCAAAATTGTAAACAATGTTAAATATAATTTGATTTTTCTTAGCGTTTGTTGTCCAGTAATTTTTTTAAGCATAAGGCAAATGCTTCAATTATTTATTATAATAAATGAAGAGAGAGAGAGAAACAGTACTAGTTACAATTCATCCCTTATTGGAGTTTCCCTTCATCCAAAAGATTGTGTTCATAAAAATAAAGCATTTAAATCTACGAAACGACACTGTATCAGACTCTTTCCTTCTGGGACATATTAAACGTATTCATGCTTGATACAAATCATTACGGATTTATTGTTATTGTGGCATCATAAATTACCTGTTTGTTTAAGTTTTACCTGAAAATGGTACACTTATAAAGCCTGTAATTAAATTTCATACACCCGTCAATTATCATAAAACTATATAATTTTTGCAGGCAATATTTCAGCTAAAGGTAGCATAGCTATGGTATGCTTCCCTTTCAGTCTTTCTTTTCATCTATACAAAAACTAGTATTCAATTTAGTTGTCTTTTTCGTACTGAAAGTTTCCCTGTTTGGATAACAATCAGTAAAATCTTTGTAATACCAGGTAACTGATGAAAATAAAAAATATAATTGATTTTTACTCTCTTTCATACTTTTAGTGGAAAATTTTTCTTTAATAAATTAAAATAATAGCAATTAACCAATTTAACAGTTCAAAAGACCAATGGACGGGTCTGTAGTATGCAAGCATACTACTAGCTTTTAACACCTTATTTAATTGACATAGCATTTTTCAATAATTTCCATACATTTAAATGTATGTAATTTAAACACAGAAATCAGTTAAGTTTCTTTCACCCTAGTTTCTTATTGCACTAGATAATTCACTTAGAGTATCACGCGTTTTTTTCTTGTGTGAAATATTTTTGTAAAGTTGAACATACTTTTCAGAAATGGATAATATTACTTTATTTTTCTATGGGAATGACCAATAAACACAAGAGTAATGCGTGCACCCTGAGAATAATAACACTGTTGTTTTGTATATCATGTTTTCTCAGTGTGGAACAGATTCTTCACAGATTTCCACCAGCTTCTACTTGACATTTCTAATATCCATCTCCAGTAAAGGTGCCGTCCTTTTCAAATACACTATTTTTTATTGTTGTTGTGTACTGAATAAGGATTATTTCACGCGGTCACACACTGTCCGTTGTTTCTTCATTTTTCATAACGCACTAAAAGTAATAAAAGCATTTTTCGCTTCATAATACGCTTTCTGATAAATCTCCTGTAATTCAATGTAGTTTACTTTATTATTATAAGGGAAGATAGTGCCCCTGAGAAAACACGGGTCTACAATATTCAATAAATTATCTCCAGTTGTTTTAATCCTGAAAGCTTAAAATGCTAAAATCCTATTTTCAATATCCATGGTGGACACAGCACAGGTAGTCCAAACAAGCAAATCTAACTGAATTGTGCGGCACTAAGTCAAGTAGATTTTGTCACAAATGGCAAAATAACTATTGATTATTTTTATATTTTTATGTTGTTTAAGCAAATATTGGTGTGGTTCAATAATTATTTTGTTATTATTATTTCTAGTGACTCAATGATAAATCTTAGGGCTTATAACTCAAAGAAATCCGTTTCGATAATGTCAATGGACAGTGCATAATGGCCCATGGTATAGGTGTGCGCATAACAACAAACATTATTATTGTTGTTGTTGTTTACACAACCAAAGCGCTGATATGTAAAGTGATATCGATAAGTTTTTATGTATAATTTATATTTAGAACAGAAATGGGACGGACAACATTAAATTCTCTGTTCGAAGCTTATCTGAATTCCTCACAGCTTTAATTTGCGTTAGTGTGTTTGTTTCACCTCTTTTTAAAATCAGTTTTGGTGTGGATCTACGTTTTTTATCTCTATTTATTTATTTATTATTAATTGTTACAAAAACTAAAGCACGTATATAGGAAGAATATCGATAAGCTCCTCATTTATTTATCTTATCTTATCTAAAATACAAACTGCAAAGAACACTTAAAATACAGACAATGAACGTTATCGAACTGACATTTGGTAAGTTTTTTCAATGTTACACCAGTAAAATCGTTTGGATGCTTAATAGTCCAGTAAAGATTCACCAGGTGGTTAAAAAGCTGGAGAAATATATACGACTAATGAAGAATTGAAGCTATTTAAATTATAACTTAGGAAAGGCTAATCTTAGTAATAATTTAAAAATATAAAATAAATATTGATATCATTATTAATATTTAGAAGATCACATTAATTTGAATACACAAATTATAAATATGAAATAATATTTCATGTGACATCTGGTGTTTAATATTGACGACAGGGATGACGATGGCAGCTGTTTTGTTTCGTTGGTGTAAAGTTTTGATTTTCTTCCTATTTCTATTTCTAGTTGAGGGAAGAAAGCATCATTTAAAGCTTATTGTAAGTACAATAGAAGTGTCAGTTATTATTCAGTATTAATAAAATAACAGTGGCATATGTATGTAATTTGTACAAATATTCAAACAGCACGATAAGATAATAGTATTAAATTTTAAAACGGGTATATTAATAACACCATCTCTGTGTGTATGTTGTCGGATCCCCTCATCTCTCAGCAGTAAGCTTTGGGCTTAGTTACAATGCGGCAAATTGGGCTTCAGTACGTGTGGGGGGATCAGCACAGATACTGAGATAGCCTGTTATCGTTAGTGTCATGCAGCTTTATGCTTAGAAATAAACATTTGTATTACACACTACTAGTCGTCTACGACAATATTGGATGTGAGACAAGGAATAAAAAAAAACCTTATTAAATTACACACTAGTGATCTCTCTTCCAGTCCACTTGTTTTCATTAATGAATAGCAGTTAAAACAATGCTACATTGTTCTCATAGTACACGTGAACAATGTTAATTTAATATTTAACTTTTTGTAATCATCATTTTTATGGTTGGTACTAAAATATATGAGACACTTGGGGTTATTTTACAGTACTCTATTTATCACACATTACAAAGCTTAATTTGTAACTTTACATTCAGAAGTATAGCTATGATGTAATTGTATGTTAATTTACTGTAGTTGCCTGTTATTACTTGGTTCAGAGTGTATTCTTGTAATATTATGATGTACACTAGTTATCTAAAGGTTTGAAAGTGTTGCATATCATGTTTCACCAATGTAGTCAAATAATAGATTAGACATTTGTATTAACAACAGATGCATATGAAACTGTGTAACAAATGAACATCCAAAATTAAACATTGAAATATTATCAAACCGTTTATCATAGTTTTTGTTTATTATGTTGTATACATGTTTATTTGTACCAGGATTCAACTTATGAAGCAACTACCATACCTTGAAGTACTCGGGTAACTATAATAATTAATGGAAAGTTTTCATTGAAATTTCTGGCATATAGTGTCATAGCATAAGAACTCTTGGGCAAATTATTTGAGGGGTATTACTGTATGCTGGATATTTTTGTGTGTGTTTCAATTTCCACTTTGTAGTTTTGTGATGCTGTATTTCTGAAGAAATAACTGAGCTAAAAGAAAATAATAGCTCTGGAGAGGGTTGAGTATGATCCACAGAAACAGTTTTGAATATGCAAACCAGTAAGTTATGAAACAACTGAAGCTGACATGGTGGAACAGTTTGTATAAGAGCTATGTTATGACAGTTTGGTATTTGTACCTACAAATGATTGCTTTTGAGATGGTTGTATAGCAACATGTTCCAACAGAAAGTATTTGTACATTTAGGTTGTTAAGATGTACTCAGATTGAAAATTTAGAATTTTCAAGATTGTGATAATCCTTATACTTACTAGCATTGGAAGAAAAAAAAAAAAGGAATGTGGGTTAACTTGGGAAACAAGGACCTTCCAGAAATAGACCTACAATAAGTTATACCACCACCATAGTAAACAAAGTACAGTGTTTTGAAACATGAGAATTGTGAACAGAAAGGTTAGGGGCAAAATTCATCCACATGAACCAGGTAACAGTGCACAAGATAGAAACATCTGTATCTGGGAAAGTGACATAAGTCACATGTACACAAGATGATATCAGGACATTTCCATTCAACCTTTCCAAATTGCAATCAACTGGAGAATGAAATGGATATTTATGCCATTCCATGCAAAGATGACTCAGTGTCCATGGATTTCTGTGTGATTAGACTGTTGAAATTGGCACTGTGAAACTGTCATTCTGGTATACTAGAGGACTTGTGGTGTAATTATGTGCTTTTGGCATGACAGTCTTGTAATGGATTCTTTTTAGAAATGCACAAATATGATATAGAGTATGAATGGACATAGTGACATGTGCTGTAATGATGTGCTAAAGCTACAAAATTATTTTAATATAATGTACTTCTTTATTACTATACATCTGTGTACTGATACAGAGGAGTTAAATTCAGTTTGCGAGTGTACACTGATGATTGTATCAGTTCCAACATTCATTTTGTTAAAAAAACTTGCTTCATAATTTTATATAATTATTTGGAGAGGATAGTATCTTTCTCTGCTATGAAGTAACAATGAAACAATATTTAGATCATATTCTAAATTAAAATTAAACACTTATCTCTTACTTGTTGAGTGGAAGGTTTCCCATTACTTTTAAACAAATTGAATGAAAAGTGTTTTCATTATTTTTGTGTATATTTATAAATTTTGTAAATTAATCTTTTCAGAATGATAAGCGTAGACATTTCTCTGTCAGCACGTTTGGATTTCTGAAAGGTGGAAGACTTGAAGTTCAAGTGAATGAATTATCATTTACACCATCCAGTCCAGAAGCCAAGGTGAATTCCATAGCTTTATCTCATACTATAATGGAACTCATGCTTATATGATACTGGAAAAATGTTTTTATAATGTGATGTGCAACCCCCAACTTCATAAAATGTTTATCCTGTGTGCAAGTAGATTTGCAATATGGGGTAACAATTTTCTCATTTCACCTCCATTTCCTGTCATGGAGAACTTTTACTTTTCTCCATTCTCATGGTTCAGATATGATGTCATGGACACATCACATGCAGATCTTATACACTGACACCATGGGAATTCAGCTAGTATAAATAAAAATAGTCATGAATATATGTCTTATCTTTACATTGCAATAAAACTGTTGTTTGATTTTGTGTAAAAAATATAAATATGAATATATGCTTTTGCTTTGAAAATACTTTTTTTTTCTATTTTAACTGTAATAAATTCTACTATTAATTTACAAAAATGAGAAATGTCTACAGAGTGATGTAGGTAATCAACCTTCCTTTGGAGAACTCTGCCCCATCAGCTCTCATCTGAAATAGCATGATTTAATCTTTTAAAATTTTCTAATTTGCATCTCCTGCTGATGTGAAAGTGTTAAGTTTTTCAGCTCCCTGTCCCCCCCCCCTCCAAAAAAAAAAAGCATTAAAATGCCACTCTAAATATGTAGTAAATAATTTTGTCTATACTAATATCAAATATTTTTTTCAGGTTGGTTTTAGTCTAACCAGAACAGTTAGTGATAGTGTAACTCCATATTTGGTGAGTTTTTTGCTTGTTTTCTTTTTGTTTAAATGTTAATTACTTATAAGTAAACACAGAGGAATTCAGTGGAGATTCATTGAGTGGAGATAGATAATAACAAAAATAATTTATTATTTGTTGCTGTAAATTAGATATTTACTATCAATTAAATATTTCAAACTGTATAGTTTATTTTAAGTTTTTGAAATTATGAGAGCAACATTTAGTTAGGAAATAGTTGAGTAAAGTAAAAAACTGAGGACAAGAATTGAACTGTTGGAAAGAAAGTGAAAAACTAAAATGTGAATTATTCTGTTTATATATTTTAACATTTTTCTAAATACTTTCAACAAGAGGTTTGAATTTGTTCTTTTTTATATTTTCTGTCTTGAATTAAAGTTTTTTTTGAAGATAGTTTAGTTTCTTTTTGAAGGATTTACAATGCTAAAATCAGGGGTTTGATTCCCCTCAGTGGGCTCAGCAGGTAGCCCGTTGTGGCTTTGCTAAAAGAAAAACACAAACACATTTTGAAGGATTGTATATGCATACCTAATAATATTCTGTTTGTTTAGAAATCTCTAATCAACCTTGAACATGGTTAAAAAAAATTCAACTCATTTAATTCTTACATTATACACACGTATAAACTGTAATAATCACTAGAAAGATATATTTGTTTATAATCATCTTTGTTTCTTCTGTTTTTTCTTAGGAAAACCATGAGAAGAAATGTATTATTATGGATACCTCGTATAAAGAAAATAAGATTGATCTAATATCATTTGTGTTAGATTTTAAAAATAAAATGTGAGTACACCTGCTTGTGTAGCTGTTGTACTTTGACATGCTCTCTTTCACTTTTAAAATGCATGACATCAAATAGTGATTTATTTAGAAAAAAAAATTATTTTATAAAGTAAAGCCTACCTAATTTGTTATTTTCGTTGTCTGAAGTTGCTGCAAACATGGTTTCTTTTGCATGTATGTAAATCGTAAGTCATGTGGCTGATTTCTATTAAGTTGCCATAATTTTGTCTTGTTATGGTCAAAATTCATTCTAGGCATACTCAAAGTGTTAATGTAAGTTACAGACCATTGCCATGTTGAGTAATTTACTTCAATCAGTGCTGACTATTAAATTAATGTGGGCTTATGTAAATTGGAGAAGCATTCATATCTTGCTTCTTAGTATAAGTACTTAATAGTTAATGCATGTTGCTTTCCAAGCTAGCTACATCTTTTAATTATTGTTGATTTATGATGTCAGGAAAACACGTATATGATCTACAAATTTAGTCAGGTGTAATAATTTAATGGATTTCTTTAATGTAAAAATCCTTTATTATTTGGACTATTTTTTGTAAAATACTGTTGCAAAGTAGATTTATTTTCATTGAAAACTAAATGCATTTTTGTCTCTAACTTTTTTTTTTAATTGTTCATTTAACGGCTGTTGGAAACATGTACTTACAGTTAAAAATTCTTGAATTGTTTCACAGTTGTATTTTTTTTACAGAACAAAAAGAAAACTTTTGACGTTAAACTTCAAATGATTCTTGCGATTTAGTTCCAAGAAAAATGCGTTTTTGTAGTTAACCCTTATTTGTTTTTCAGACTCAGAGTTAACTGTAGCCAAATGTTCTCAGCACTACGTATCGGAACCAATCCCAAATGGAATCCAACAGATCTAATCTCTAGTCGGAGGAGAAGAAGAATAGGAGAACTTACCAGTGATAGTTATCTTCTTATCAGTCGAAGGAGACGGTCCATTAAGTGTAAAGGCTTTTAAGTTTGTGTTTTTTATAATGTAATTTTTACATTGAACAGTTTCCTTCCTTAACAAAATTGTATTAATTAGTAGAAAAGCTATATACATCATATTTAAATCCAACTTCACTTTATCCCATGTCAGTAAAAAAAAAGTATACCATAGTTTGAATCAGTTAATACTGAATTAGAATTTATTAAGAGTTGTTTGTCTATTTTTTTTTCCATTTATCTAGGTTCCATTTCTTAGTTTTAGTGACTTTATGGTCAGTTTTGTCTTTTTTTTTCGACAGTATTGAAGCTATTGGACATGATTAACACAAATTTTAGTTTGGATTACATATTGGATATTTATTGCTGATATAATTACTGTCTTATTCGAATGATATTTGGTGCCAAAACATGAAATTCGAGTGTGATCTTTTCTTTCTTGTGTTATATGCATTTTCATTTTTATTTCAAAATGACAAACAGCTAGAAAAAAAGAATACATATTAAGTAAATCGTCAAGTATGTAATTGAAATATATCAACATAATCTTCAAAAACATTTATGTTTACATTAATCTACCAAGAGCATTCAGTGTTTCATGCTATAGATGAAGTAGCTTGTAGAAGTATTGAATGACTGGCCTACCTGTATTTTCTCTTAATAATCAAAACAAAAGTGTGTATCTGTGAAACATGTTTCATCGTTGAATAATTCTGTAAGTAGCATTGTTGTGTTTTGCCAACAGCTTACAGTGATGATGAAAGGAACCAAGCATCTGATGAGGAAAAACGTTTGGAAGATGACAATGATAAAAAAGAAGACAAAAACAGCCAAAACACAACAAAGAACAAAGTATCAGACACTGAAAACACTGGGGAAGTTGCTGGGAATGGTGATAACGAAGAAACAGTCAACACAAAAAAGTCTACGGTCAATCAGGAAAAAGCTGTTAAAGATAGTACTGGCCAGAAACAGCCATCAGGTGGCAAATATTTCACTGAAACAGATGTTATGGGAAAGAATATTCAAAGTAATGAGTGTTCTGGTGCTGTTTTGATACCAGTCAACAAGACAGGCAATGTTTATAGTTTTCAGGTAAAATCAGTTCCTTTTAATAATATTAAATTATAAGTTATTTGTGTATAATATTCTCAATTACAGTGAATGAATTGAATATTATAACAAACACAAGATCATATCTATTCTCGATAATAAACTGATTCAAAACCCTCCATTCAGAAGTGGTTTACTTATCGAATGCTACCGTCTTGATTGTATTTAGCTTCTGTTGAGATGTGGGCTCTGTGTTAATTTTAATCAGAGAGATGGTGTTTTTTTTTATGAAGATCCATGAGTTACTAGCTACTTTCATACATACTTTGTTACTAGATTATTAATTAAGTTGGACAAAAAGTAATGCTAGAAAAATATGTAATAATACTGTTGACGTATAAGGGTGGGGGACTTGAGCTAATTTTATTACCTAGCAGTTTAGTAGTTGTTTCAATAAGTATATTTATTATGGAGAAAGTCTTCCAGTTACTCCAGATTTGCTATTATAACTTCAGAAAATATAGTGTTACATAGATTCACAACTGATTTTTTTGTATGTATTAGTTTATTAATGTTTTTAATGACTCCATACTTCAAAATTATAATGTTAAACTATTTATTTTACTTTAGTTTTTTGTTTTGATTGGAGAGGATATCGACAAGGGACTTTACAGCTTATACTTCCATAACTGTGCTAACTACGAAACACAAGATCAGCCCACTGTGGTAAACCTAACTGTAAGTACTAAGTGCATTTTTAATTACTGCACAGTTTTATATACATTATCAGCATTTGCCAAATTGTAGTTTCAAGAAACAACTGCTAATATTTATGATTTGTAATAAATGTCTTTAGAGACCTGTAAACAAACTAGATAAAAACAAACATTTTTGTGTTTCTGAAAGTTAATCTTATTACCAACTAACTTTTTCACTACAGACTCGGTATGATATGCACCAGTTCGTCAGACTCGGTGTGATACGCACCAGTTCGTCATACTCGGTGTGATACGCACCAGTTCGTCATACTCGGTGTGATACGCACCAGTTCGTCATACTCGGTGTGATACGCACCAGTTCGTCAGACTCGATGTGATACGCACCAGTTCGTCATACTCGGTGTGATACGCACCAGTTCGTCATACTCGGTGTGATACGCACCAGTTCGTCAGACTCGGTGTGATATGCACCAGTTCGTCAGACTCGGTGTGATACGCACCAGTTCGTCAGACTCGGTGTGATACGCACCAGTTCGTCAGACTCGGTGTGATACGCACCAGTTCGTCAGACTCGGTATGATACGCACGGGTTCGTCTACACATTTGCACGTGTTAAGTACTTGTGCTATAACATTTGATACAGCATGTGTAGCTTTCACAACTTGGTAGACTTTCAGTAAATATTTTGTATATAAAAAATCAGATGTTTTTAGTGAAATATTTTTAGCAAAGATTTGTTTTTGAAAACAGTCTGTTTCATTACCAGTCTGAGTGCATTTCATGTTATGATTAAAAAATTATTCTTTGTCACCAAAATCTCAAACATTATTTGCATAATTTCTAGAACCTCTTAAATACATTTCAAACATTTATTTTCAATAAGACAATATTTTATGTTCTATTCTATAACTATGTGGGGTCTGTCACTTGACCAACTACATAGCAATTACAAAATAGTAGGAAACAGATATAAATTATGCTTTTTTCTTGCTAGAATGACTACATGTTATAACACTAAATACAAATGTTTAGTCTAAGTGGCATAAGTCTCATGACACTATATATTTACACATATATATTTATTATTTTTTATTATATTGACTTTCTAGTCTCGCTTAGCTGACACCACATAACTTGTATTGATGTGGTGCATGTAAACTCATGTTACATATCCAGTTATATAAAATTGACCATTAGTCTTCCCTGTCTTGGCTGTGTTTTAGTGGACTAGTATTTTGTAACATACAGTCACATTTCAATTATTATACATAGTATGTATGTACATACGTAGGTTATTACTATTTAGAAATAGAATATTAAACTTATTTTTCTCATCATACAGAACAATAAATCAAGAAGTAAAGCAAACAATTATATTTTCACTCTATGACCTGTGTTCTTGGTTGTTGCTAAGCCTTATAAAATTTTGCTTGTGGAGGATACCAAACAAAACGTTTTTTTTAGGTTTAATGTACATACAGTTGAATAACCAAAAACGTTGTAGATAACTGCACTGATACTATAGAATTCCACTAATTTATTAAACTTAGTAAGATGTATTTAGATTAAAAAATATCAAACTTAGGGCAGAATAAAGACACAACCTACCTCCTTGAAATCTTAGATTGAAAGAACGTGGTAACCTTTTAACAGATTTAAGTGGCTGAGAAAACTTTTCTGAGGACATTCTGAGCTATTGATTGGTTATTCACATGTCATATCATGAAGTGAGTATATATAAGGGATGGTTTTAAAAAATAGAGGTGAATGAGAATGCCATATCTCAGCAAAATAAAAAGATAAGAGGTTCTTACTTTATATTCTAGCTTATTGATATTAGTAACTTCAGTTACTATTTTATACTAAACTATAATATAGACTTGGTATTTTGACATCACAAACATCTAATTTTAAACAGCGCTGCATTCAACATATTACCTGACTTTATATTATGATGTCTTCTTTTAATATTTACTTTTAAATTAGAAAATTAACTTGCACATAATATTAAAGTTTGAATTATAATCTACAATTTGATTTCAGTCTTATTAACATAAATTCATAAAACAGTAGTTCAATAAAATTTTGAATGCAAGTCAACAAATTCCGTGACATGACCTTTGAACTGTGACCTGTCTCAAAAGGGTTAAGAAATTTGATGTAAAAAGAACATAAAAAGCTGAAATATTCATATTAATTGATATAACTCATAATAAATATGTCTTATTCATTTCACACCTTTAATAAGTTAAGGCACACAACAACTGGATAGGTATCCCTATGGGACAGCAGCAAGTTTATAGAGTTACAATGCTAAAATCTGGGATTTGATTCCCTGCAGCAATAATAGCAGATAGCCTAGTGTGGCTTTGCTGTAAAACAAACAAACAACAACTAAATGGAGAGGAGTAAAACAAAATTATTGTATGAAATGCTCTCATTAAAGCAGGAATTAGGGACCACCAAGGTTCTCTCTATGTTGTACTGCTTCACAACAATCAGTCAAGTGTTGTGCACTTCAATATTTCAGTTTTGCACATCCTCAGGAATGCTGAGGAGTCTCAAAACGTTTATGGCCTTAATGATTCTTGTAGTTGATAAGCTCAAAACCAAAATGACCAACTGTTGGCATTGCAAAGTGGTCTAATGATCCACGAGGGTTGATGGTTTTAAAATTAACCTGATTTCTAAAAAAAACTGATAGTGCTCATTGCCATGATGTTGGCACACATGAAAAAAATTGATTTTGCACACAAATTGAAAAATTAGGGGAACATTGGTGTTCACTCTATTTTGTTCTAGAATTGAGGAAAGTTAGTTGGTCGTATACTCTACTAAGCAAACCACCTGTCACAGAATGTCATTTTGGTGATATTTTTAACTCGCACTCAAATCAGTATTTCATGATTAGTAGTTCCTCTCTCTACTTGCATCAAATGGGATAATTCAGTGGTTTTAAACATTTTTTAAGTCATGTACCTCACCCTGTCTCCCTCCCCAGTTTAACCTTTGAGCCAGTAACATAGTTGTGATGCATGTCATATGTTTAAAAATGGAGAAAAGGCAAATCAAAAGAAATAATATTAGAATAAGTCAATAGTACAAGAATGCTGACACACTTGTACATTGTAACTCACCAAAACGTACATCTAATTCTGAGGTTTGGGGTTTCATGTAACCTTGGTTGGGAACATCTTTCCAGATGGGTCACAGGTGAAAGGCCATGTCATCGTATTTGTTGACTGGCATTCAAAATTTTATTAAACTACTATTTTATGAATTTATGTCATTAATTTTGGTATCAAAGTGCAGAAAATAATTCATATCTTCATATTATACGTTATTTAATTTCTTAATTTAAAAACAAATATAAAATAAATACACCTAAACTGATTTTTGTGTGTCAGGTGGTATGTTGAATGCAACACTGGTTCAAATTAAATGTTTGTGATGTCACAGAACAAAGTGTATAATTTTGTACAAACTACCAATACCGATGAGGATGAATGTAAACCAAGAACCTTTCATCTTTTATATTTGCTGAGCTATCACTATATTAAGTGAATTAAACACAGTGGCCCCATTCACCTCTTCACACTTTTGGAAGTAATCCTTTATATACACTAAATATGTGACATTTGAATAACAAATTGAAGATCAGAATGACTTCTTTCTGATTTTGTCAGTAATTTTTAAATATAATGGCATTCTCTCTTTCTTTCAAGACAAACCTTCATGCCGGTAAGTTGACTTTTTAGCCTGTTTCAAATTTCATATTTTTCAGACATAAATACAGCTTCATTATTAAACTTAATAAATTATAATGAAATTCTGTGATATCAATGAAGTAATTTATGATTTTTTACTTATTCAAATTTATAAATAAAACCTAAAAGAAATTATTTCATTTCACATCT
Organism: Tachypleus tridentatus; assembly: GCF_004210375.1. NCBI lineage: Eukaryota > Metazoa > Arthropoda > Merostomata > Xiphosura > Limulidae > Tachypleus > Tachypleus tridentatus. The sequence continues at coordinate 101,897,570 of NC_134827.1, forward strand.
TCTGCCCGTAAAATTTCGTAAGGCTTAGCAAGCTACAATAAGCAGCATTCAAATACAGGTGTTGTAACGAGAGGAAATAATTGTTTGCTTTACTTCTTTATTTACTGTTCTGTGTTTTGAGAAAAATAGGCTTAAGAAATTGTTTGGAAATAGTAATAACACAATATATAGAAATAGAAATCTAACTGTATATTACAGAATATTAGTCCACTAAATCACAGCCAAGACAGTCACTTTATAAATACTAAAGATCATTTTTACATTATAACAGTATATACAATGCAAGTGTTGGTAACAATTATGAAAACACTAAATACAATGCAAGTGTTGGTAACAATTATGAAAACACTAAATACAATGCAAGTATTGGTAACAATTATGAAAACACTAAATACAATGCAAGTATTGGTAACAATTATGAAAACACTAAATACAATGCAAGTATTGGTAACAATTATGAAAACACTAAATACAATGCAAGTATTGGTAACAATTATGAAAACACTAAATACAATGCAAGTGTCATCGTATTTTTCCTCTCTCCCTTCCTGTTATATGAAAATGAACAGGACCAGGGTACAGTCATATCTTGATAGTTTCACATTGTGTTTGATTGTCATTCATTCATTCATACAGTGTCAAACTAGTATAGTTCTGATTTGAAAAAAAGGATCACTGTTCCCAGCAGTATTAGGGTAAATGTACTCCTGTCTTCCAGGACATAATCACCACATCACAAACATATGAAAGACAGATTTTGGCCGGTAAAGGCTACTTTGTGTTTTAGGGGAGCTACACAGTATCTGAGGAGTGTGAGTGAAAGAGTTATCTCTGATAATGGAATCAGTTGTGATAGAAAATCCAAACTTACAAAAGTAGTGTTATGTAAGTCTGTACGTGATGCACAGCAAACCAGTGATTAACTGTGAGTACAAGTGTAAACATTACCATAAGAATGGCAAATTTCACAAAAGAATATACTTGTCTCATTCAGTATGCAGCTGCTCTAAAAATCATCACTTTGGAGAAATAACCAAATTCAAATTCTGAAATGGACATCAAACTATAATAACACTGATGATAAAAGGTGGTCTTACAGATTAATCCAAGTTCTAATTGTTTATCAACAATCAATGACACATTGTTCAAGGGCAAAGAAGATAATAGTACCACTGCCAGCATACCACATCTGTAGAGAAGTATGCTGGGACATCAATACTAGTATGAGTGTGACATCTCAGCTGATGATGTTGGATATCCACATATACCTGGTGGAACACTGACTGCTGTAGGTTCAAGCAGGTTCTTATCTGTCATTTTACTCTTTCATTGACATGATATGTTGAGCAGTGATACATCTTATAGTGAAACATTGATCCAAAGCATATTACAGATGTGGAGCAGTGATATCTTTATTGTATAAATCGATGGTGCCAACTCATAGCCATGACTTGGTCTGTACAAAGTCCTGATGTGACCATCAATGAGGTTTGAAGATTATTGTAAGCACTGAGGAAGTTGAAAGGTCTGCTGGACTGTGGACAATAATAACAGAACACTTGGAACAATATTTCATCTTCATCATTCATTGATTTATAATAGTATGAAACTAAATGTGCAGCTCTGCATAAAGTAGGTATAAAATTCCTAGTGCACTGTACAGCTTTTACAAGATCCTAGTGTATTGTACAGCTTGTACAAGATCCTAGTGTATTGTACAGCTTGTACAAGATCCTAGTGTATTGTACAGCTTGCACAAGATCCTAGTGTATTGTACAGCTTGCACAAGATCCTAGTGTATTGTACAGCTTGCACAAGATGCTAATGTATTGTACAGCTTGCACAAGATCCTAGTGTATTGTACAGCTTGCACAAGATGCTAATGTATTGTACAGCTTGCACAAGATCCTAGTGTATTGTACAGCTTGCACAAGATCCTAGTGTATTGTACAGCTTGCACAAGATCCTAGTGTATTCTACAGCTTGCACAAGATCCTAGTGTATTGTACAGCTTGCACAAGATTCTAGTGTATTGTACAGCTTGCACACGATCCTAGTGTATTGTACAGCTTGCACACGATCCTAGTGTATTGTACAGCTTGCACAAGATCCTAGTGTATTGTACAGCTTGCACACGATCCAAGTGTATTGTACAACTTGCACACGATCCTAGTGTATTGTACAGCTTGCACAAGATCCTAGTGTATTGTACAGCTTGCACACGATCCTAGTGTATTGTACAGCTTGCACAAGATCCTAGTGTATTGTACAGCTTGCACAAGATCCTAGTGTATTGTACAGCTTGCACAAGATCCTAGTGTATTGTACAGCTTGCACAAGATCCTAGTGTATTGTACAGCTTGCACAAGATCCTAGTGTATTGTACAGCTTGCACAAGATCCTAGTGTATTGTACAGCTTGCACAATATCCTAGTGTATTGTACAGCTTGCACACGATCCTAGTGTGTTCTACAGTTTAAACAAATTTCTATAGCACTCTATAGCTTATCACTTTTTCTTTTCCATTTTCTGTAATAATATATTGTACTTGTAGTAAATAAATTATTTACCATGAGTTTTTCATTTTTTGTTACACCTGTACTCGTATCGTCTGTATGTTTATTTTTATTTGGTATTGTATATATGTATGTGTTAATATTTTAGACTGGAAGTGACAGTATCTTTGTGCTGCTCTGAACTTCTAGTTTAACTGGAATTTTTTTCAGATGGTCATTACAGAAGAGAACCGAGGAATCTACCTATCAGCTGGAGAGATTCCCTTGCCTCAACTGTATTTTGGACTGTCCTTGATTTTCTTTAGTCTTGGCTGTTTTTGGATTTATGTTATAAGAAAGAAAAAGTAAGTTATATTTTACAATATGGATTCACTAAACACATTTTATAAACATTTTCTTGCCATTTTTTTTAATTTTTCAAATATTAATAGCGATCAGTGAAACACCGAGCACTTTTGTACAACAGAACCTGGATAAACATAGATCTACTAAAGTTGTTCTGTTAAAAAATATTAGTCTAGTTTTTCCACTTGTCCAATAACTTTCTTCATTTATTGACTTGTTTGAAATAATTGATTTTTGCATCTTTCCCTCATTAGCACAATGTCGTGTTTGAGGACTTGACACTGGTGAAGTAATTCTTGATGATGAGAAACCCACTTGAAATAAAAATGTATCTCAGAAGGGGTGGTATGGGTATTAACACTTTTACTGATAAAGCAGAGAACAATATTTCGACCATCCTAGGTCATCTTCTGGTTAACAAAAGAGATGCTAATCTGAAGATGACCTAGGAAGGTCGAAATGTTGTTCTCTGATGATCAGCAGGGGGGTTCATTCATAAAATCAATGATATTTGATGTAGAAAGCTTGACACAGCTTTTAAAACAAAACAAAAACTAAATATTAATGAAAATATGTCATGATTAAATCTATGTGGATAATATGATGGTGCTACCATACTCTGATTAAATCTATATGGATAATATGATGGTGCTACCATACTCTGATTAAATCTATATGGATAATATGATGGTGCTACCATACCTGATTAAATCTATATGGATAATATGATGGTGCTACCATACTCTGATTAAATCTATATGGATAATATGATGGTACTACCATACTCTGATTAAATCTATATGGATAATATGATGGTGCTACCATACTCTGATTAAATCTATATGGATAATATGATGGTACTACCATACTCTGATTAAATCTATATGGATAATATGATGGTGCTACCATACCTGATTAAATCTATATGGATAATATGATGGTGCTACCATACCTGATTAAATCTATATGGATAATATGATGGTACTACCATACTCTGATTAAATCTATATGGATAATATGATGGTACTACCATACCTGATTAAATCTATATGGATAATATGATGGTGCTACCATACCTGATTAAATCTATATGGATAATATGATGGTGCTACCATACTCTGATTAAATCTATATGGATAATATGATGGTGCTACCATACTCTGATTAAATCTATATGGATAATATGATGGTGCTACCATACTCTGATTAAATCTATATGGATAATATGATGGTGCTACCATACTCTGATTAAATCTATATGGATAATATGATGGTACTACCATACTCTGATTAAATCTATATGGATAATATGATGCTACTACCATACTCTGATTAAATCTATATGGATAATATGATGCTACTACCATACTCTGATTAAATCTATATGGATAATATGATGGTGCTACCATACTCTGATTAAATCTATATGGATAATATGATGGTGCTACCATACTCTGATTAAATCTATATGGATAATATGATGGTGCTACCATACTCTGATTAAATCTATATGGATAATATGATGGTGCTACCATACTCTGATTAAATCTATATGGATAATATGATGGTACTACCATACTCTGATTAAATCTATATGGATAATATGATGGTACTACCATACTCTGATTAAATCTATATGGATAATATGATGGTGCTACCATACTCTGATTAAATCTATATGGATAATATGATGGTGCTACCATACTCTGATTAAATCTATATGGATAATATGATGGTGCTACCATACTCTGATTAAATCTATATGGATAATATGATGGTGCTACCATACTCTGATTAAATCTATATGGATAAAATGATGGTGCTACCATACTCTGATTAAATCTATATGGATAATATGATGGTACTACCATACTCTGATTAAATCTATATGGATAATATGATGGTACTACCATACTCTGATTAAATCATACTTATTATATTAACACTTCATCACAGAAGTGGAATTTTTAATTTGAGAATTGCTAGGGACATCATCTTGTATCTGCTCCAACTTCAATGCTGCATCTTTGAGTTTTACTTTGCTGCTAGTTTTGAACAATATTAAATCTAATGAATTTTTATATACATGATTCCAATCCTTCTTTGAAAATAACAATACTGTTGTGCCCATTGTTTTGTTTTGCTGTTGCTGTGGTAATTAGTAGATGAATCTCTGATTCAGCTGATATGTCAAATTGATTGGGATATCTTTAAATAAGTTCTTCCCTCATCTGACCTGGACCCTACACTTAAACCATCACATTCACAACCACATCTAGAACATTTCAAACATGTTTTATGGCTACATCATTTTACTATAGAAGATAACTTCTCCACATTGGCTCTTGTGATCTTGGGGTCAAATTGTAGGTTCATCCAAGTGTCTGGTCCAGTGACCTAGATCTCAAAAAAAGTGTCAAATGTCATTTTTTGTGTAATCAAAAGGATTGAAACCTTTCTGGAATGGTTTTTTTAATCCACATCTAGATGCTGAACTGGCTCGTGTGGCAGGTGTTAAGTTGTTTTTATGGATAAATATGTAACCATCTTTTATAAGCACTACATTTAACCAGGTTTACCCAGCATCATGTAGTAGCAACCTCGTAAAGTGTTTTGTTTTTTTTTGTCCACAAACAAATAAATAATTTTTAAATTGAAAACTTCTTCCAATAATTTATAAGTACTTTATCAATGCAGGAATTGTTTGTCTGTACAAACTACTATTGTCTTTCAGTGTTTCATGTGGTCAGTGGCACGTTAGAAATGAATGTATTCACTTTTTTGTAAATGGCATTTACGATTTTTGTCAATTAATCAATTTTATTTTTCACAGGGAAGAAGCCTTTAAAATCCATTACTTAATGGGATTGTTGGTATTTCTGAAGTCTTTTTCTCTTCTCTTTCATGGGGTAAGTTTGTAACTTTATATTTCTAAAATAAAGGAGACAAACAGAACTCAGTTCATAAAAGGGATACTTCTTTGTAATTTCTCAGGTGGCTAATTCTCGAGTCTAGTGGAAGGCTTACTTCCAAGCTCATTTAAAGAATACTTAGAATGTTATTGAAGACTAAATTAGGCTTAGTTTGTATTTGAAGCACCAATCACTGAATTACTTATAATATGTAAAAGAGCATTTGTTGTGTCTTTATAAAAAAACATTTGTTGTATTTAGTATAAATTATGTAAAGCCAGCAGACAAAAATGATGATTTGAAAATCCCCACACAGTGCTACACGTAGCATGCTTCCTTGGGAAGGAATGTGGCCAAAATTTATTTACCATTTTTCTGTCTTACTTTTTGTATGTATTTAAAAAAAGTTATGAAATAAATAAATAAAAGTGGAAATCTCCATATCATTATACAGATATTATATATAATTTTTATATAGATATTTCTGTATAGTTTTTATAGGATTCACTGTTGTATAAATATCTATTAATTCTTTGTTTTTACAGATAAATTACTACTTTATAGCACGAGAAGGTTTCCACATTGAAACTTGGGCCGTGTTGTTCTACATAACACACCTGCAAGTATCAAAAATTAAACATTTGTTGTACTTAAGTCATTGTGTTATTTTTATTACCCCATCTGGTGAGAAAATTATTTTCAAAGTTGAAATATATGAATAAATTCAATGCACAAAGTGAATTAATTTGAAAACATTTTTTATTGTACTCAATTTGTGAATAGGAGAAGAATCAAAGTAATTGATCAAGATCGATCAAAATTGAATATCCATCTTTCTTGATTTCGACCATTGTTTTTGGCAGTAATTTAATAATGATTCATTTTGTATTATCTGCCAAATGTTGTATCAACCATTATTTGTCACATGTGTTACACTCTGAAAGAATCTCTTGAAACCTTGTTAAGGTAGGCACTTGTCTATTTATGAAAGCAATTTGTCGTGCTTATGAGAAATTGGTTATTACGTGCAAATTTGTAGCTCTTTAATAATAGGGGTTGTATTAGATTTGACAATACAGATATGCTGAAGGTATTATGCTATGCTGTAAAGTTACATGTTCTAATGTCTTTATTTTTATAGCTTGAAAGGAGCATTGCTGTTTGTCACTCTGGTACTAATAGGCACTGGTTGGACATTCATAAAGCATATCTTTGCTGACAAGGAAAAAAAAATTTTTGCCATCATTGTACCTCTTCAGGTGATGCATTTTATATCTATAGGTATTGTGAAATATGTCCCTAAACACACAACCATTTTGTATGTAGAATTACTGTGAAACCTAAGCACAGCACACACCTTATTGTTTCTGCCCTTAATTTATGTTTTGTTTGTTCAAGCACAATCATCACTTGTCTATAGAAACATTATTCTAATTCCTGGCTTGGTGATTTCAGCTAAGATACTTCAAATATGGTGGAATTTTACTTTGGAAGTGTGTATTTTCTTTCTTTCTGATTGTTAGTCTATTTTAATTCTTGTTCTTAAAGCTTAATTTCAAGTAAATTGTGAAAATTGAAAATTTTAGTTATTTTCATTGTTGTTACTTTCTCGTCTCCTGTTGCATTGGTGCTTTGATGATTTTCATTGTTTTTACTTCTTCATCTGCTGCTGTCTCACTTCTTTAATTATTTTTATTACTGCTCTTTAATCATCTGCTGTTGCCTTGCTACTATAACAGTTTCTGTTGCCTGGGACAGTATTTTTCTTATAGCGTATTTATAGGATTTAGAAATCTAGTAATAGTGCACAACAGTGTGTTACCATGTAAGCTGTGAAACTGTATATATGCAGTGGTCATATATCTTTTCCATACAAACATATATATATATATATTTGCAGGTATTGGCCAATGTTGCAGAAATTATCATGGAAGAGAGTGAAGAAGGTGAGGTCCAACACAGTGTTTGGAGGGAAGTTTTCATCTTAGTCGACCTGTTGTGCTGTGGAGCCATACTCTTTCCCATTGTGTGGTAGGCTTTCCTTCCTTAGCTCTACTTTCTTGAAGGATGTTTGCAGTTTCAAGAATCATTTAAATCTTATATTTAACTTCATTGTAGTGATTGTTTTTTCTAACAAACTTTCTACAAAACATTCAACAAAACTCAGCTGTTCCCTAGAGTGTGTCAGAGAAAATCCTTGGTAAACTGTACAATAAATAAGTGTTGTTGTTTTTTCAAGAAGATGTTTGGTTGGTTTCATTTAATTTTAAGTAAGTTTTATGGAACAGTAAACTACTGCCTGCTCATCTACTGTTGTCATGGCGTTCTTTAAAGTACGTTTAAACTAGGCAAAGCATTAGTTGATGTAATCACATAACTTCAGTACTATAGATATTTTCATAAAAGTTACCATCCATATATAAAACTAGTAAGACTTATCAGGTCTATAAATATTAGTTTGAAGAATTTTGAATAAAATATCTGTACCCTTATTGTGAATAGTAAGTGTACCTATTATTTCTACAACGTTTTTCAGTGAAAACACTTTATCCTAATTTAACATTGATATTTGCTGTACTTAGCTTCAACCTAATAAATAATTACTAAGACGGTTTTCTTACTTTTTTTTTTAACCGTAATTAGGTTCATACAGGTGTAGTTAAAACTGCAAGAAAAGTTCAAAATATTGTCATTAAAATGTCTTTTTATTACTATTATCAGCTAATGTTTTAAGGTTACCACTCCCTCTTCAAAAATAACAGCATAAAATAATTATATATCAAAGTTTTTGCTTTATCCACAGTTTAAAAAAAAATTTTAGCTGATCTTTAAAATGAGAGATAAAAAGACCTAACTTGTGTACACTTGCATAAACTTTTTACTTTTAGGTCCATCAGACACCTCCGAGAAGCTTCCCAGACTGATGGAAAAGCTGCAGTCAACTTGCAGAAACTCAAACTCTTTAGGCACTTTTATGTCATGGTTAGATAATTTATAATTGTTTCTTACATAAAGATGTCACATTCGAGTGGCAGAACAGAACAATAAACCATAAATTATATATATAGTATTATGTCATATTGAAAGAACTTTGAATATACAGATCAATGGGTCGCATGACTTAATATAAAGTCCTGATACAATGGAATGTGTCAGAACTACATTTTGATATTGTGCAGATAGTGTAATTCAAGATAAATGTACCACTTTTGGGAATGGCAAAAGCCATTTCTTGCTTAAAATATTCATTTGCTCAAATCACAATAATATGTTCAGATGGGGGATATTCTTTTAACGTATTAGTGTTGGGAAAAAAGGAAAATAGATCATCCAGAAAATAGTCTAAAAAGAGGTCTACCTTTGCTGTGGTAAGCATAGTGCAGCATTTTGCAACAGGCCAGAAAACAATAACTCGTAGACCAGTGGAAAAAACGTCGTCACTACACTTTAGGTAATAGTAGTTAGTGATGACTTTTTCCACTCGTCTATGAGTTGTTTTCTTGCCTGTTTTCTTAATCAAGAAGGATTGACATCCCAAAAGCAGCATACATGACATGTGCACAAATAACTCTTGAAAATATTTTTTCGACCATATGTACCTGAAGCAGATAGAAAATGAAACAGGTATTTATGCTATTCTGTGTAAAGGCATACCATTCAAACTGCTGGAGACATCATCTATAGATTTCTGTAGGATTGTGTCACTTGTGTATACTGAGACAGTGGTTAGCACTGCTGGACTGGGAATCTGTGGTTTTGTGATTCACATTTCATTTCTGCAAAAACATGCTTGACAAATTTGGACCGTGGGTGTAATATACAAGAAAAATGGTCAAATCCCACTGTTCTGTCAGATGAAAGTTAGCATGTGTGGGTGTCAGTGTATTGCTGTCAATTCAATATAAGAGACAGATACTCTTAAATAACCATTGCTTAGCTTTTAATAAGTACCTAAACACAATATGCCTCACCTAGTTGTGAATCACAGTTAATATTGATGTAGGGCCTGGCAATAGCTTAACCTCACCCCTAGAAATAGAGGTCAGTAAAATATGTACTTGTTTTTAGATGTCTTGGTTTATTTATGTGTGAATTAGAGGTGTCAGTTTTTCATTGCTATGAAACTATGCTAACGTTATTTTACTAGACAAGGCCCAAATATTGTTATAACTAAAAAAATTCCAAACTAACCTTCAAATCAAGTTAAATTGTGACATCTTTTAACCCATTCACTGCACATCATATAATGAAATCCAATTTTTAATTTTTTATATCCTTAAAAACACTGAATAATAAGAGAGACATTAAATATAAACAGTCCTCAAACACACAATCTTCTGCACGTCTTGTTCTTGTAGACATTTTTAGAATTATTTTCAGTTGTTTTTTTAAATCTAGATTCTGATTGGCTCCATTGACTAAATGGCTGTCTTGTACAGATAAGAAAAAAGAACTAAGTGGCATGTCTGGTCATTACCACAAGATTTCACCTTCATCAAAAGCATGGAGATTTGTTTTTTATCATTTTGTTTATAAAATTGAAACTACACAGTTCAAGAATTAACGTCCAAAACAAACAATATACGTATGTATTAATTTAAAAGTTTAATTCCTTTATATTTTTGAAGAAATGCATCCTCCTCTTCTTCTGAGGATCAGTCACTGGCCTCAACCAAAAAACTGATTTATTATGAATTATGATGTTGGTCTCCATTATAATTTAATCCTTTGACTGCAGCTGCTTTAGTGCACGTGGAACTTGTGTGAGCTGTATGCTGTTTAAGGCACACTTGCATTTAACTACCAGAGGTGTATCTTACCCTTAATGGCAACTCGGCAGTCAGCAAGTTAAACAAGTAGTATCTAGCAGTGAACTAATCATGGTAAATTATACTGAAATGTCAGGCTTTCCTGGACAAGATCTTTGTCACATACAGCTGTGTAACTTAGATGAGAAATCTATTATTATGATGCTTTATAACCTTACATACTGCATATATGTTTATTAAAGTAAAAATATGTATATATACTTACCAGTTAATTCTGTTGTAAAAGATAGAGATAATTGATTTTTGGTTGGTTAGTAGAGAAAATGATGAAATGTTTCTGTAGATGGATCTCTAACATCTTTATTTCTATACTTCAGATTATCTGCTATATCTACTTCACCAGGATTATTGTGTATCTCCTCAAGGTACGATTCTGCTTTATTACTGTAGATAAATGATTGAATGTTTCATCTGGGTACTTTTAATGTAGTATTTCCTGAGTATTGTTTGATTAAAATAATGTAGACCACATGCATGGGTAACCAATAATCTGTGTAAACCACATGCATAGGTAACCAGTAATCTGTGTAAACCACATGCATGGGTAACCAGTAATCTGTGTAAACCACATGCATGGGTAACCAGTAATCTGTGTAAACCACATGCATGGGTAACCAGTAATCTGTGTAAACCACATGCATGGGTAACCAGTAATCTGTGTAGACCACATGCATGGGTAACCAGAGACACTGAATTTTCATTTTTAATGCTGTTGAAAGATTTCATGACTGCTTACAATTCCTTGTAGAGTTTTGCTACTTTGAAAGAGTTAAACATTTTGCTAATGTTTTTTTTTATTATAACAATTAACCGTATTGTGTTAACAGGATCAAAATTAGTATGATGTGGCATGTGGTACAAATAGTGCTGATAGTAATAAAATAGAAACAAAAGAATTAGAAAGATGCAACAATTTTCAGTTATTTATCAAAGCTACAGAATGTTTGATAATACGTTTCAGTTATTTATCAAAGCTGCAGAATGTTTGATAATACGTTTCAGTTATTTATCAAAGCTACAGAATGTTTGATAATACGTTTCAGTTATTTATCAAAGCTACAGAATGTTTGATAATACGTTTCAGTTATTTATCAAAGCTACAGAATGTTTGATAATACGTTTCAGTTATTTATCAAAGCTACAGAATGTTTGATAATACGTTTCAGTTATTTATCAAAGCTACAGAATGTTTGATAATAATGTGTTTTAAGTAACAGGGAAAAGTTTTCAGTTAAAAAAAAAGTTACATCCATATTGTTAAATCCCCCTAGTATCCCCCTGAGTCAAAGGGTCAGTTATTTTACAAAATTACATTAAAAATCCAATTAAACAATTTTCTTATCAGTGTATATAGCTTACAATTCAAAGTTTTATTTTATGTAAGTTTTGAATTCTTAATTTCAAAACGAAATGTTTAAACAAATTATCAACTTCTTTGTATCACATGATGTACCTGTGCTCTGAATTGCCCATTTTAAATTTCCTTTTTACCCTTATATGACCCATTTAAACAATTATAGTTATTGACAAGCATAATATAAATCCTAGCTTCTTGCCAAATCTGTGTGTTGTGCCTCTGCTATTTAATGATGTCTTTCAAAAATATATCTGTAATTCTTTCTGGTATTTGCTGTTGGATCATGTGTAATGAACAGAAGGAGAAAGTTGATACTTGTCAGATGAGTTTGGATGTTACTTCATTTTGGTGCTTGTAATTAGGTAGTTGGCTTCATTTTCATTATTTGCACTCATCAAAAACAACTAACACAGTGGAAGGAATTAGCCAAGGGTCATAAATATTACAAGCAAAGTATAATAACAGAACCATAAATTTGCATAAAATTCATGTGAAAAGATAAACAGTTAAAGCTTTGAATACAAGAAATACACAAAACACGGAAATTATATGTCAAAAGAAGGAAAGTATTGTTTGTTTTATTTGGTATTTTTCAACTTTTACTTCATTTTACAGCTAATGTTAGGATACACAAACCAGGTGATAAAGTGTAAAGCTTTACTAGAATGAACTTTTGATATTAATTTAGGAGATTCTACACGTTATGCAAACGAAGTATGAAAACTTCATGATGCAAATGTATTTGTATTCTTAGCTTGAAAAATAATTTTGCACTTAGACCAGTCACAGTCTGGGTCAAACTAACTCGGTACATTCACAGACCAGTCAGGTAAAAATACTTCATAAAAAAATTCTGATATTTTTGACACCACAGGTTCATGGTGTTTACCATAAGCTTGTCAAGGTTCATGAAGATGTGCTTCTTAAATAAAGTTTGGAGAATGGGTGGGAAAGGAAACTTTATTGGAAACGTGTAGCATCTCAACAAGCTCATCAAAATGTTCTATATTTGTAACAAAATTTTCTTTGCTGCACATTCAAGCCATCTCCAGACTTTTCCAAAAGCGAGTTTGTTATCATCAAGTTTGAGTACATTTGGTAACTTCAGATTAATATTAATTCCCCAGTACATTATAGATCCAATAGACCAATTCATACATATAGTGTTAAGAAGACTACAGAATCTCATCAGTTACTTACTTTAAAAATATTCTACAGGACTAACATCTAATGAAGACATGCTGGAAGTGTTCTGTATTGTATAAGCACAGTGTGAAGTCCATAAACATGTCTAACTCTTCGTACTGTGCTTTACCTTGAAGTTTATAACCAGAATACACAATAAACAGGAGCAGTATCTGTAAATGAGCTCTAAGTTGCTGATGTTAGGATGAATTTAGTATAATCAGTTGAACTCCAGATCAAAAGTACAACTAATTCATTGTGTACGTACGTTATAATAATACTCAGAATGTTGTCTGTCCTAAAAGTGCACATGCAACTTACTATCTAAATGCTCACATGTGTGTACTTCATTTCTATGAAGATAAACAAAAGATGGAGGTTTATATACTTGATGATGAGAAACCCACTTGAAATAAAAATGTATCTCAGAATGGCTGGTATGGGTATTAATACTTTTATTGATGAGCAGAGAACAATGTTTTCACTTTCCTAGGTCATCTTCAGGTTAACAAAGAGGTATATATACTTAAGCACAACAATTTATCAAGCTTTTAAAAAAACTAATGTAATTTGCACAAATTACAGTGTTAACTTATCTCAACTGAACATAGGCTGTACTTAATGAAGGCTTAACTAAGGATAGGCCTAAGACAAATGGACTCGTAGATTTCAGTTTGTGCAATCAGAATTATTTTGCATTATTTTATAAATCCTCTATTTAGAGAATTAATGTTGCAATAAAGATACTAATTTGACTGCAAATGTTTTGCAAGTCTCTGTTAGTTTATATTAATATTAAATGTTTTTCATATCTCTGCTGGTTTATATAAATATCAAATGTTTTGTGTGTGTGTCTGCTAGTTTATGTAAATATTAAATAATTTGCAGGTCTCTGTTAGTATGTATTATTAGTGATAAAAAAAAAATAGTCAGTGGGATCAGTAATTACTGAAAATGATAAATTATCAAACTCGTTAACTTTGAAATTGATGCAGTTTGTTTGATTCTAATATTTTAAGACACTTGCTTTGGGTCACTGACCGATAAGGACATTTTAAACTGTGTATTCTCTATCAAGAAACTGCAATATTAACTTTTCATTTCTCAGATTACTCTGCCTTTCCAGTATGAGTGGCTGGATGAGTTTTTTAAAGAAGGAGCCACACTTTCATTCTTTGTTCTGACTGGTTACAATTTCCGCCCTACTCTCAGAAACCCTTATTTCCGGCTATCTCAAGATGATCCAGATCTAGAAATGGAAGAGGTGTAAGTACAACTCTGGTTTCTCTGTTTGTCTAACCTAAGATCGCAGTGAACCCAGAAGTGGGTTTGTTGTATTGCTGTTGCTAATGTAATTTTAAACAGTTTTAAATTAAATATCGCATCTTACAGAAGAAAAAAGATTAGTCTGCAAATCAGATTAGGCTTCACAAAAGCATTAACATATTTTGATAAATTAAATAAAAGATTATTGTTTATTTTAGTATAAAATTAGAAAACTGTAGTTAATTAAGAGGATTGGTTTCTATTTATAAGTATTAAAATGATGTAGAGTTTGGTTTTTAACTGTCCGTTGTTTTCAGGGCCTGTCTGTATTGAACATCTGGTTTATATAACCAGAATTTTTGATGTATTTAAATCAGAATGTCACTGTAGTCAGTATGTTGTTGGTTCTTAAAATATTCACCAATAGAAGACTTATCTTTATTTGGATTTAACACAGTAAAAACTGTTACTAAGTTGTCAGCAAAAGTTCATTTCTTCCTGTTCCATATAACACCATGAAAGAGTTAATGAGTGAATGGTTACACACTTTTATTAGAAAAGAACATTATAAACTTGTATGTTTTTGACTTAAATATTGCAACAATTATTGAAATGCTAAATGTATCGTATACTTTATTGTTTAGTGGAATTAAATGTGTTTAATTAGATTAAAAGGAGCCTACATTCCCTAAAAGAGTGGTTGTTGGCACTCTATACACCATTTTTGAAATTGTTAGGTAGAGCCAGTGTTTGAAGTGGTGGAAAGAGAAAGTAGGGTTGTTTGAGAGATTTTTGAATTTGAGTATTATAATTGTTTTTCTTGTATATTGCTTATTTATTATCACAGAAGTCACATAAATATAAGAAATTAGAAACTTGTGTTAGATAAGGTAACACAATGGAAAATATTAACACTCCTACGAAAAGACGTTTCTAGTCCTGATTTCTCCAAGCCTGTTCCCCTGGCTGTCGTTTTGCTAGATAGTAGATCTAGTGATTAGCACGTGGTTATGAACACTGTCATACTGATCGAGCCTGCAGCAAACAGATTGACTCGCTCCTTTTGTGGGCTATTTTGTCTCCTTTTTTTTAAGAAAAACAAATGTAGTTTCTCCCCCCAGTCCCTTGTTGTCATGAATGTTTTCTGAATAGTGCACAGTCTGCTAAACAATATCAGAAGGGTTTTGGGCCATCATGAAAAGAAGTGGGGCATCCTAACTCATTCCAGTCTTGTTCAAGTAAAGGATACAGCCCTAGAAATAAAGTGTTCATCAGCTATTTCCAGCAAAGTTTTATTCTTCATTTGTCAAATTTTCATAGTTCTTTAGATAAAAACAAAGAAAGAGTTTAGTTTACTTAAATTTAAGAACTTAACATTTGTAACTAGTGAAGAAAAGTCTAAAAACAGACAACATTTTTACCAGAGAAAACAGGTTATCGTGGTTGGAAAAATGTCATCTAAACATAGATTTTATTACTGCTTTGTTTGTTTGTTGTTTTTTTCAATAATTAGGACATTGATACTTTAGATCAGTGTCTAGAAATTATAGTTATTGAGTTGTCTTATAACAGATCGTGAAATTAAAGGACTTCAGAAGTTAAAAGATCAGAAGTTCTACTTTAATTCCTTTTGCAATCTCCTAAAGAGCAATGTTGGGTGTGAGAAGAACACTTAGAAAGCTTTGTTTTCTCCTTAGGGTTACTAAAACGGGGCTGACTGAAGGCATTTCCAAGAATGTGGAATCAAGAAACCATGGTGGGAATTCGAGAGTTTCTCAACGAGAAATAAATCATGAAGATGACTAATGTTAAAAGATACAAACCTATCATGTGAAATTTTGATGTTTTGTTTTTGTTAATGAAATTCCATTATGCACAGTTTAACAAACAAATTCAGTTAATTGTTGAATAGGTTGTTTGGAAATTAGTTTCATACCCATTCACAATACCTCTCACCACAGAAAGCAACAGTGAAAGAAAAATATGAAATGATATAATATTACTGAGCTATTATTAAGCATTGTCTTTCATTTTGGTAGTTTCACAGTAGTAAAAACCTTTTTAAGTTTTATTAATGTGACTCTTTACATAGGGACCCACTCAAGCATCTTAATAAACCTCTTTGTTTTTATAGTTGATTGTAGCTTTTGAACACCAGATTTTTTCGTTACTGCTTTGTATTTTGTCAACAGTCTGATAATGTACAGTAGATTTATAAAACTTAAATAATGTAAGGTCACTGTATGCAGTAATTAAGCAGTCAAAAACTAGTTATGACATCATTTTTTGCAATTAAAGGATTAGTTATTTTTTTCTGAAATATAAGCTTACCCATCTGAAACATGACATACAGGAGTCAGTAATAAAGTAAGTAATTATTTGAAACTATTGAGATCTGAAAGTGTGATAGCTCCAGGTAATAATGCTCGGTAAATTCAAGTAGAAAATTGTATTAAGTTTATATTATCAAATTCTTTGGATATACTTCAGAATGTCTTACACATCGAGCATTTTTATATTCTCTCTATATAGAGTTTCCAATGTTTTTGTAATATTCTGGAGACATTTTTCCTATAATACTGTTGGCAACCAAGTGAGTACAGACAGGTCACTTGTTCACTGTGAGAACAATACTTTATGTATGTCATATTTTGCTCCAGTGCAGTGAGATTAAATGGATGGCTGTGTATAGATGTAGGTACTGAACTGAAAACAGAACAACAATAAATATTTATTGTCTTAACTTGTTGATATTAGGTAAATTATTGTTTTGAAATGTTTACTGTCCAAAGTTATGTTTTGGTCAGTGTATTTGACCATCACTTGACATTATTCTGAAATAGGTGAAAGTGAATTAATAAAAGAGTTCAACACTGTGTTGTGTGTTCCTTTCTCTAAATCTGTATTGCTGGATGTATCACAATGTATCAATGACATATGAAGCCCAATTCTGAATAGTTTTAAACATTGTTTTGCTAGCAGTTTTAGATGAGAACTGAGTGGGTTTAAATATAAAAATACCTTTAAAGACTCTGATGTACAATTTTTCTATCAACATTCTGTCTTGGAAAGACATGTTAAATTGCAAAACATTTTGAATGTTTATGTTTTAAACTCTTACATTTTTGCATGTTTGAAGGAACAGAGATATGCTGTTCGACTGAGTCCACATTATGTTTAACTGTCGTAAGTCCCCAAGCTTACTGATGAGTTGTCCATTAGGTGAGGAACATTTTTAAATTTAGATTTTGGTTGCACATATGTCCCTTCTGTGAGTAACAGTTTAATGACACTGGCCACCTGCAATTAATAAAGATATGAGTGAAACCAGCTAAGAAATATAATTTCATTAATTTCCTCCCACATTTAAAATAGCATACAAAATTTATGTTCGAGGTAAGTTTATATGTATATAATACGTTCTAAAAGAAAAAAAATTTTTATTTAACAACTTACTTGTAGTTTTGGTTTTCTTAAGTAACCGTTGAGAAACTCGTGTTCAAATAAATTTAAGAACTTGAAAATGTTTCTCTTATCTGTGAGAAAACAATGAGTAGGTAAGATTCTTCTTCTTATCATATTGTAAACATTAAACTGTCTGATTTGTGTACAATATTTATAGTTGTATTACTACTACCTTTTTGTAAGAGGCTAGTTGTGCGCAGTCTGTATATACACACTGTTTAAACTATAGCTTATAAGAATGTGTCTGATTTGTGTAGTGAAATAAAATCCCTTAATAGGCTTCTCTAAATAGTGTTTGCAAAGATGGACTGTGGTGGTGAAGTTAGTCAGTTTCTTTGAGTTGAAAGCCATTATTTCAACAACTGTTGCTTAAGTACCAATTGGTATGTCAGACTAAGAAATCTAAAAACATCTAGCCCAAGTCTTTACATAGATTGTGGAGTCAGAAAGGCTTTAGCTTTAAGAACATGTTAGTTGTTTGGGGTTTTACTTTCCAGTTTGGTTCATGATAGAAATATGCTGGAAGGAATAACAAGAAGTACCGAGACATAATAACTGAATCATCAGATGACCGTGATTCTCACCGATAACTGAATCATCAGATGACCGTGATTCTCATCGATAACTGAATCATCAGGTGACAGTGATTCTCACCGATAACTGAATCATCAGATGACAGTGATTCTCACCGATAACTGAATCATCAGGTGACAGTGATTCTCACCGATAACTGAATCATCAGATGACAGTGATTCTCACCGACAACTGAATCATCAGATGACAGTGATTCTCACCGATAACTGAATCATCAGGTGACAGTGATTCTCACCGATAACTGAATCGTCAGGTGACAGTGATTCTCACCGATAACTGAATCATCAGGTGACAGTGATTCTGACCGATAACTGAATCATCAAATGACAGTGATTCTGACCGATAACTGAATCATCAAATGACTGATTCTGACCAAAAACTGACTCATCAAATGACAGTGATTCTTACCGATAACTGAATCATCAAATAAGATAAACTTTGAAAGAGTTCTTCACTAAATCTGACGTTTATATTTTTTCCAGTCGTTTGTCATAAAGTGTAAAGCTTTGCTGTTGTTTTCTTATGATGTACATTTTCAAGTGTTCTCTAAGAAGTTAAAATAGTTTCTCATTGGCTTGATTTACCCTACATGATGCAGAAAAATGTAAAAGTTGCTCAAACTGGAGTGAGTTTGGTGTGCCAAAAACTTTTGTGGTTAACTATGTATGTGGTTGGTATTTGAAAAACAGTGTTAGCTTTTCACAGTGTAGATTTTTGGTGCTGAGACAACCTATAGTATATTTTGTCATTTATTTATTTAAAATATGTTATCTATTACTTTGCAAGTCTTAGCATAACTTATTTTGAACGTGTGCTATGGAACGTGTGCTCAATAAATTGATGGGTAAAAAAATAAAATAAATGGGGGTGTTTGATAAAAGTATAAAGTAAGTTTCGTTTTACTACCACCAGGTGGTTAAAACACTCGAATCGTAATCCGAGGGTCGCGGGTTCGAATCCCCATCACACCAAACATGCTCGCCCTTTCAGACGTGGGGGCGTTATAATGTGACGATCAGTCCCACTACTCGTTGGTAAAAGAGTAGCCTAAGAGTTGGTGGTGGGTGGTGATGACTTGCTGCCTTCCCTCTAGTCTTACACTTCTAAATTAGGGACGGCTAGCGCAGATAGCCCTCGAGTAGCTTTGTGCGAAGTTCATAACAAACCAATTCAAGAAGATAAAGAAAGGATAAACTTTGTGTAGCGTTACGTGGTTTTCCGACAACAAAAAATGTTGTGGTAATAGTTTATAATTTTTATTGAGTTTAATAAACGAAAGGTTTGCAGAGTGGTTTTGTCAACAGTGCCTGTGCTCTGGACTAGTAATACATATTTAAATAAATAACTGCAAGTTTTTGTAATTTAATTTTTTTTACACATTTTAGGAGTTAGAGAAAACCTGATTGAGGTGTTTAAATTCAAGAGTGTTGAGGAACTTGATAGTGAAGATGCATCATTTTTCCCCGCACTTAACCGTAATTAAACAGTGAGGATGGTAAGGTTAGGTAGGGGACGCAAACGCATTTTGGCAGAGTGAGAATCAACTTCAGCTTTATTTTTCTACGAGAGTCGTTGTTAGCCCTTTGAATGAGTTGCTTTCAAATATGGTGGATGCTAGTAGTTTAACTTTTAAATTTAAAGGAGTTTATGGAAAGGCCTGAGAAATGGTTGAATGGTAAGTGCTGGCTTTGAGTATTATATTTTTTAAGTTAAAGGGTAGTTATTGGATTTTATAGCCGAAATGAACTAACATATAGGCCCTTGAACTATGTATACATGTGTCTGTGAGTGTACATGAATTATTTTATCTCACTTTTGCATTGTTTTGCCAGATTTCGATTTCAATTATCGTTAGTTTTATCACTATATTTGAAGCCTTGTTATTTAAGACTGAGAATCACGAAGGTTAGTTCATGATAGGCATGCCTTATTCTTTAAACAGGAGAGAAAATAGCTTGGTGGATCTGATTAGCAAACGCAGCTAACCAATACTTAATTTGATGAGCAAATATTGGTTAGAATCTTTTTAACGGCAACTAAATTCAGCACTAAAAGTCCTAACTCTTTGTAAAGACATCCACTAATGAAAATGAGGCAAATGGTATGTTTTTGTTCTGATATCGCTATTATTCAGCTTCAAGCCCTAACACTTAATTGTACCATACATGGCATTTCCTGAACAAAATAGTTCCTGGTATATACACTGAAACTTCAAGTGCAAGAAATACCAAACAACTCGGATGTCAGAAAATAATGCAACTGAACAGGGTCACTACACTTCGTTTTTCAAATTAATCTAGTGTTTTTCGTTTTGGTGAGACCTCATAATTTTCTTCACAACATGGTTTTTTGTTGTTTTTTTTAAGAGACAAATATCTGGTACCTTTATAGCAGTAATTACCCGGCCATTCTTTACTGTGCACGTCACGAGATTTAAAGCGAGTTACATTCAAAATTTAAGTAAACTATTTTTTGGTTTTTCACATAATATCAATTAGTATATCATAAAGTCGTAACTAATAACCCATATTTTAGTTGTATACAAGTTTAATTTTAGAAGACAATATTAAAAAAAAAAAAATCTTTAATTTCTCCCAGGATGAGAAACGTTACATTTTTTTCTCTCAACATTTTCTCTATTTATCACCTCTCCAAGAAGTACGAAATATAACATAAATTATGTATTATATAATGTTGTCATTCGTTCAGATAAAGCATAACTTTCATATCCATCAATTTTGTCCATTAGAGAGCCATCAAATAAAAAATCACACTTCTCTTGTCACGTTCTCTGTTTAAAAATCACACTTCTCTTGTCACGTTCTCTATTTAAAAATCACACTTCTCTTGTCACGTTCTCTGTTTAAAAATCACACTTCTCTTGTCACGTTCTCTGTTTCAAAATATGACAAAACTTCTCTCACTTTTAATACCACATTTTCAACCAATAGGAAGTCAATGTTTTCATCTGTTAAATGGCATATTACATAACCTTGTTTGTTTTTGTACAGAAAAATGTTAATTGTTCTATCAGTACAAGCTTCGTTCTCGCGGGAGGCGCATTGAATAGTTTGGATTCATTTGTAAACGCTTTTGTTACGTACTTAGAAAAATTGCGGTAGTTATGAGACATTATTCTCATGCAGCTTTGCGCGAAAATTCAAAACAATCAATTAACTACGTATCAGGGGCGTAGATTTTTTACACCCGATGGGAGGGGATGATTTATGCAACCACTTGTGTGGACTGTTCAATTTGCAAATTGGTAATCTCTGATTATGTGAACCTGAAAGCTGTAAACATGCAGTCACAGAGTAATCTTGTTGCCACGATACTTGCATGTATACTTAGGCTTACTGACTGATACTTACGAACTATTGCTTAGATCGAAAAGCTTAGAGCACGCCGATATAAAAGATGTACATTTCGGCTACTGAAAAAGCCTACATCTAAGCCTAATTATGTAATTCGATTGATAAGAACACGAGAAACGCAAAAACAAACACACAATTTGTAGGCCTGTGATGCAATAAAACAATTCAACAGACCAAACTGTAGGGGGGGATTGTATGCACCATACCCCCCACCTAAAATGAAGGGGGGATGTATACCCTCCATCCTCCCAGGATCTACGCCCCTGCTACGTATAGAGAGACACTCTAACGTTACGTGTGCCAATTTAAAGCAAAACGGATGTGTTTGTTCCGTATTGTCTTTACCCCGGTAGATTCAGACATAAAAAGCTAAAATTTGGCGTTTGATTCCCCAAGGTGGCCATCAGATATAGCCCAATTTACCATTGCTCTAAAACAACCAAACAATAATTGGCAACTTTCGTTTTAATTGTATCATTAATAAAAACACGATCTCGATAAATTTAAAGCAGCTGTATTTAAATTATCGAAAGTTATATTTCAGTCAACATCTACCACGAACCAGAACAACATCTAACGTAAAAGCAGGCATTCTTATAAAAAAACACAGAGACACATTTTCAGTCATTATAATATGAACTAGGTCACTTCTGTCTAAACATGTTTACTATGCACTGTAAAGAAAAAAACAAAAACAGAAATCGTACGTGTCTTCAACGTAGGGGTACTTACATAGTTAACACGAGTGTAAAATCGCGTTAAAATTGGATATCGGTGTTGGACATATTTTTCTACAAACTGAACTATGTTTTAGCGCGTAAGGACACTTAATTGTAAAAAAGAAAAGAAAAACTAGCATAAAAATAAGTGAAATAACCAATTTTATATTTATACGTATGGGACTAAAGCAGCTATCAGTGGAATTAGTTGCTATATTTGATATTTATGTTTAATTTTGTGTGTGTGTAATTCGTACATTATAGTGAAGGGCCATATATCCGACGAAACCATAGACCTAGAAGCAACTTGATGCACAAATAGTTTGTAAAAATGTGTATATAAAGCCAGTGAAGCCCCTGGTAATCATATTGGGGTAGTCATAGAATTTCTAAATAAGGTTCGAAGTGGCTTTTGAATACTCATTTTTTCGTGTAGTGTGTTCTGAGAAAATTGTATGCACGACGCTAGTTGTGAATAAAATATTTTGCTATAATTAATATTAGCGTTGCGTCGATTTGAGCTATCTATTTTGGTATACTACGTTTATTTTATTAGTTTCTGTTGACTTTAGTACATGATACGTCAAATATTTTGAAATAAAATTACAAAAATAGTAAGTAGTGCATCTTTATTATATAATCATTAAATAATTATTGATAATGAATAATCAATTATCATAGAATGTAATCGTAAAATAAAAACATATTTTTGGGAGTTTGGTAGGTTAAAGCCATATTCCTTTCTGTTCGTGAAAATATGTATTTATAACGATGTGTATATTTTTGCGTGATATGGCAATTAGTGACTAGAAAGGCTTCTCACAAGAACATGAAAGAAATTGTTAGACATTACAACAGTAGTCCTAAGAGTTTTAACCCTTTCTCACGTTCTGGTAATTAACGAAAACAAAGTTAGAAACATATTGTGCGGCAAAAATAAAAATTAGCTCTCGTTTTTGTTTCTAATTTTACTTTTTAAGCCAGAATGAAATCGACAAAAATATGCAGTATCCCAAAATGCATCAGTTCGTTTTCTTATCATTATCAATTAGAAGAAATATTGTACGATATACCGAATCTTAATGGCAGCAAAGTTCGGGATTCTTGTTCTTGTGTAATGTTAAACTTGTGAAATGGAATAACGACTATAACAGGCAGACAAACATCTCTCTGTGTCAGATAGACAGAAATTATGGTGGATCATCAGCGAGTCTGTATGCTCACAATGACAAAAAAAATCGGGTTTCGATACCCCTGGTGGGTAGAGAACATGTATCCCCATGATGACGAGAAGCCCACTTGAAATAAAAATGCATTTCAGAACGGCTAGTATGGGTACGCTTTTACTGATAAGGTGAGAACAACGTTTCGACCTTTCTAGGTCATCTTCAGGTTAAGAAAGAGAGAGTTTGCAAGTGACCGTTGCCGGACACACGTCTTAGGGACGAGAGCATAAACTGATACAGTCACATTTCTTTCTTAACCTGAAGATGACCTAGGAAGGTCGAAACGTTGTTCTCTCTATATCAATAAAAGTGTTAATACCCATACCAGCAGATCTGAGATACATTTATAAAACCACGTGATTTAATTTTCTACTTAACAATTACACACCATTCTTCATTTTTTGTTTAATTTTTACGTTTTTTTAAACCACAATTATTGAATACACAATTCTAAAAATGAGTTTCTAATCCCAAAATTTTAATAAAATACCAATAACTTACTGTACAAGATTAAAATCAGTAAAAAAACACAATAAAACTGCAAAACAGTCTCGTACACTTCACGTGTTTCAACGTATATCAGTGTGTCATCCTCAAAAATATATTGGTTTAAAAAACAAATATTTTATATAATTACCAGATCACTAATTTACATGATGAACTTTGTAGAATGGACGGAAACTGCTTGTTATGGAGACACAAGAGGACGACGTTTCGAAAGACCGCCTTTCGTCTTCAGGAAGACTTTCGAAACGTCCTTCTCTACACTTGTGTCTCCACAACAGGAAGTTGTCGTCCATTCTACAAAATTTCATCATGAATACTCTGCCTAAACAATCTATCAAAGAATACACTAATTTACATATCAAAAAATGTCACGCCACCTGCTGACAACATTTTCATCATGTCCATTATCTTAA
This sequence comes from Tachypleus tridentatus, assembly GCF_004210375.1. NCBI lineage: Eukaryota > Metazoa > Arthropoda > Merostomata > Xiphosura > Limulidae > Tachypleus > Tachypleus tridentatus. The sequence continues at coordinate 101,922,278 of NC_134827.1, forward strand.
TTGAATAATTTAAATTTACGTTTTTTCTTTTACATGTAATCTTCTCAATACATTCACATATATTCTTAATAATTAAGTTTCCAGGTTGTGTTTAAACAATAGTTTTTTCCCATTAAATTTTGTGTTTAGGTTTATCGATGCATTCCGAAATGGTTTCGACCTTCGTAGGTCATCTTCAGGTTAACAAAGAGAGTTTACAACTGATCGTGCCGGACACGTATTAGGAACGAGAGTATAAATGAGTACAGGCTTGTAGGGGGCGTTCCAGTTGGATGTGATATAAAGGTGTTACTTTATGTTGGTTTAATTTTGGTTTTAGGTGCTGTATAAGTTGGACTTCTTTGATTTTGCGTTTGTTTATATTTGTTTCCCCACTAAAAGTATCTGGGTGTTTTCTATGGTTATATTGTGTTTATTTGATTTGCAGTGTTTAAAAACGTGTGGGTTTATGTGGAGATAATCCCACATCCAATAAAGAAAAAAACGCGGTCGAAAGCAGAAGGACTCTTTACCGTCTCCTCCTCTGAAATAATTACACATGGCCACACTAATCCAATGGAACTGTTGAGGTTTCCAATCAAATGTGACTTACATCAAAGATCTGATTTATTTTTATCATCCCCGACGTCTTTCTTTGCAGGAAACATTTCTACAGCCTACAAATACAGTTACTATTCGACACTATTCATTACACCGGAACGATAGGCTGTGTGTAGGACGGGGACATGGGGGAGTTGCATTGCTGGTTGATCAACATGTGCCCACCTGGTCCCTGCTGGTTGATCAGCATGTGCCCACCTGGTCCCTGTCATTGACCACATCCTAGGAGACTGTAGCCATCCGTGTCTCCCTTGGTTGTACCATCACTATTGCTCTCTATACCTTACACCTGAAATGCATTATAATCACTCAAACCTTGATACCCTCATTGAGTAACTGCCAACCCCCTTTTTAATCTTATGAAATTTCAATGAACATAATCCTCTCTGGGGTGGCTCCTGTATTGATACGAGAGGGCGCGCCATAGAGCATATGGTCCTGAACCACAACCTGACTCTATTCAATACTGGCTCTTGCACACATTTTCATGCACTTAGTCAGTCATTTACAGCTATAGATCTTTCTGTCTGTTCCCCTTTGCTACTCAGTCACTTTTTCTGGGAGGTTGACATCAATCCACGAGGTAGTGATCATTTTCACATCATATTATGAGAGATTGGCCGTGATAAGTACCACCCGACCCATATACCTAGGTGGAAGTTGGTCCAGGCCAACTGGCCTTCTTTCACTAGTCTCTCAGAACTTGATCCTACCATCTTATGTAAATCATCCATAGATGATTGTATAGCAGCTTATATAGTACTGTTGGTTACTGCTAAAACCTGCATCCCTAAAATCTCGACATGTTCCCCATGGTATCCCCGCCCTTGGTGTAATTCTGTCTGTTCTATAACACGAAAAACTCAGAAACGTGCTTGGGATAAATTTCGAAGATACCCCACACTCTCAAACTGCATTACGTTTCAACAAGCCCATGCACACGCTCGGCAAGTTAGACATCCAAGCCAGGAGGAATCTTGGATTAAATACACCTCCAGCATTTCTTCAACAACCAGCACAAAAGTTATGTGTTATAAGATCTGAAGGGTGAGTGAAATATATATCTGATCTCCTCTCTATCTTAATATCTGATGGCCATGAAGTTGCAGATGCACAGAGCATTGCCAATACTCTTGGAGACTTCTTTTGTTGTGTATGTAGCTCTTCAAACTTATCCCCTTTCTTTTTAGCTATTAAAACACAGGCAGAGCATCTGCCTCTTTCCTTTTCAACTGACCATTCCTATGACTACAATCGCCCTCTTACACTGATGGAACTCAAGCTTGCAATACATCAGTCGGATCTGATAATATACATTATGAGATGTTACGCCACCTTTCCCAGAACTCTTACTATTCTCATAGCTGTCTGTAATTGGATATGGCAGGAAAATGTCTATCCAGATGCTTGGATACTCCCTATTCTGAAATCTGGGAAGAATCTAACGATTCCTTCAAATTACCATCCAATTGCTTTGACAAGTTGTCTCAGTAAGATCTTAGAGGAGATAATCAATGCTTGCTTCTTTTGGTTTCTTGAATCAAACAATCTCCTCTCATCTACTCAGTGTGGGTACCGAAGACAACATTCTATAATAAACCACTTAATTTGCCTTGAAACATCAATCAGAGAAGCCTTTTTAAGGCGACAATATCTTGTTATTGTTTTTTTCAATTTAGAAAAAGCTTATAATACAACATGGAGATATGGCCTCCACTCATATGGTTTGCATGGCAACTTGCCACTTTTCATCAAGCAATTCTTAATGAAGTGCCAATTCCAAGTCCATGTGGGCTCAACACTTTCTCATTTTTTTTCCACAGGAACTTGGAGTCCTTCAGGGCTGTATTCTGAGTGTCACATTTTTCATTATAAAGATTAATGTCATCAGTGAACAGCTCCACCCCTACAGTTGCAAACGGTCTTTTGTTGATGACTTTCACAACTCCTCTCAGTCATTCAGCAAACTGCAATCATTCAGATACTCAAGTGGACCACAGCAAATGGTTTTAAACTTTCACTCTCCAAAACCATTTGTATACGTTTCTGTTGCAAACGGAGAATCCACCCAGATCCAGAACTCTGTCTTGATGATGATGTACTTCCTGTTGTCCCTGAGGCAAAGTTCTCAGGTCTTATATTTGATTGTAAATTAAATTTTATATCGCATATCAAGCAACTTCATATCAAATGTCTGAAAGCATTGAATATTCTCCGTGTCCTCTCTTTTACTTCTTGGGGAGCAGATCGATACTCCATGCTCAAAATTTATCGTGCCCTGGTCCGATTCAAACTTGACTATGGGTCTTTGGTTTATGGTTCTTCCAGATCTTCAGCACTGAAAATGTTGGATCCTGTCCATCACCAGGGGCTTCGGCTTTGTATTGGTGCTTTTCATACTTCTCCCGTGCAAAGTCTGTATGTGGAATCTCATGAACCCCCTTTGTATATTTGCCGTTTACAACTGTCTCTAATGTATGCTTCCAAACTTTGATCCTTACCACAGCATCCTACCTGAAGTTGTATTTTCCAACCACAATGGACCATACTTTTTAATAACAGAAAATCTGCCGTTGTTCCTTTTAGTCTCCATATCCAGGCTCAATTAGAAGAATTGGATTTATCCTTGAAGAACATTGCTGCTTTTTTCAAATCAGCCTATTCTACCATGGCAACTAACTGTCCCCAATTGTAACCTATCTTTGAGTAATCTGAGGAAAGCAGATACACCCGATTGGAAATATCGCACTTTCTTTGCTGGACATCTTTCATATGATCCTTCCATTCCTATACATACAGATGGTTCCAAATCGGATGACTCAGTGGGCTCTGCTATGGTTTGTTATAGTTCGGTTGTAGCACACAAAATCCCCCCTACAGTTTCTGTTTTCACTGCCGAATTGTATGCCATCTCTCTTGCCCTAAATCATATTGAACTAATGCAATATACAAATTTTACAATATATACAGACTCACCCAGCTGTCTATTGGCCCTGGAATCATTCCATGATAGTCATCACCCTCTTCTCATCAATATCAAAAATAAACTGGCTCATCTTTCTCTCTCATCTGTCTCAGTCCACTTCTGATACCAGGTCATGTTGGTATTTGTGAGAATGAGCTATGGTCCAGTTATCACATCCAGATTGTACACCAGATGGCAGGCAACCTGGAAAGAACAACACAGTAACAAGCTTTTTCAACTCAAACCTTCTCTAGGTCTTTGGCTCTCTTGTTTCTGTGAGGATCGAAGAGAGGAGGTTGTTTTAGCAAGGCTACACATTGGTCATAGTTTTTCAACCCACCACTTCCTTTTATCTGGTACTGCTGCACCATTGTGTGGTCTATGTGGCACTCAGATCACAATCATCCACAATTTATCATCATGCCATCGTTACAACCTAGAACGACGACACCATTTTAAAGATATTTGTAAGGCAGGTTTGCCCTTGACTTTGGCCTATGTTATAAATGATACTGCCCATCTCACTCATGTTTTTATATTTTTAAGAGCCAGTGGTCTTTTACACTTAATTTAAGGTTGTTTATCAGACTATATAGTGTTTTAGCATGATTTCTTTTACACATTTTAATGTTCTAACAAGATTTCTTTTACACATTTTAATGTTTTAACACAATTTGGAAAAGCCAATTTCAGGTGACTGACTGCAAATTCGATCTTGATGCTTCAGTCTTCCTGGCACATTTCAATTTTTATTTTGACTTGAACCCAGGATTGAAAAGGTGTATGTCTTGCTTCAGTCTTCCTGGCAGTTCCTAATTTTACATATTTTACTTTTTACCTTAATTGCCCTGTACTTATACTGTACTACATCTTGTCTGGCACAGATAGCCTTGCAGCTTTGTGCTCATAAACATTGAATACCTACCTACCTAAGTACAGATTGAACTTGAAAAAAGGAAGGTTTGAATTAGAAGAACAAGTCCTGTAAGTATCCAAAAAGATGAAAAGCTAGAGAGATGACCAGAACCTTTGAATTATTTATGAAAAGCCAACAGTTAAAATTACTTTGGCTTTAAAAACCCTAGGTTTTAGCATGACGGCAACACGTGTAACCTGTGTTTACAAGTTATTGTCAAAATGATTAGGAAGTAATTTCGTGGTTCACGTTTACACGATATTTGAAGACCACAATAAGACCAGGTTGGAATTATCGCAAGTCATGGATAAATGGTTATTGTATGTTATGTTTAATAAAACCATGGCTTATAACAGTAATTAGTTCTTATTTGTTATTGTTTCTGAGTTTAATTACACAGGCTGTTAATATACTAGTTACATTTTATAACGTACGATTTTATCTTAAGAGCATTTAAACATAATCTATACAACACTAATAAAAAAGGCAAAAAAAAAAAGCGAATGTTAGGCCTAATGTTTATAGGAATATTCTGGGCTTTGTATCGATGGCCATTTGTGAGATTCCGCTGTTTTTTATCGTTACATAAATTTGCTGCCAGGTTAAATAACTGAGGACCACAAACTAGTGTAGAATAACAAAATTGTATTGAAATCGCACCATACAATACAATACATGCAAATAAGAGAAATTATAAACCAGATGCACAAAATGTAAAACTGTATTTACAGAAATATAACATAGATGGTTTAAGAAACTATGATTTATTTATTTTTCAGCCGTTTTTTTTTCATGTGTTGTCTCATACTTGAATTAGAAAAAAAAAAATGTTAGATATATTGGGTGTCGCCAGTGTTTTTCTTTTTTGTTGTTGTTGTTCTTTCGTTTTTGGGTGTTACCACTGAGTTAACTTTCTGGAATTGGGGCCGAGCGCGGCTCAGTGGTTAGTGTGCTGGACTATGGAGCCGAGGTTTCATGATTTACCACTAAAAACGCACACTCGTACTTTCGAGTCATCCTGAAGGAGATCTTCCACGAGTCGTACCCCTAGCCGTGGTCAGCAAAGGTCAGTGATTGTTACAGATGATATTCCACGATCACAAAGGCCAGGTCAGTGGCAACAATAACAACAACAAAATACTCTCACGTCATATCCGTTCAAGTGTTAAATACCCCAAGCTGTTTGAGAGTAAAATGGCTATTCACGCTATTTAACTCTTAAATATACCGATCAAAAGGCCATACCCAGCGGTTATATATTTATATACGATCAGTTTGTAAAAACGGGCGACGTAGACGGGTGGATTATGGAAAGCATCAGAGTTGGGAAGTGTTCTTTTAACATGCCAGACTTTAGAAAAAAAAAAAAGCCTTTTACAGTTAAACTACCTCGCATATCTATTGTGAAGACGTCAGATACAACATGATTGGATATGACAACATAACGAACGAGGTAGTGAGACGACAAAAAGACTGGTTTATTTTACAAAACCAGCTGTCACGTGTTCGTATTGTTCATCGTTGTTTGATAGCTAATTATTTTGCATGTTTTATAAAATAAAAATTTTATGAAAATCGCGTTCGTAACGAAAAGTAAGTGATATAAAAACCACCCTAAAATTCGCGAACAATTTCTTCAGGAAAAAAACCTACTTAAACCGAAGGCTTAATTACGAGGCAACCTGTTTAATCAATAGAAGGTGGCTTTGAATAAGTTGCCCTAACGAAATACTGAGCGAAATAAAATCGATAACAAAACAACAACTGTTATAGAGTTTGTGATCATGTTTTTTTAAGATACTGTAATTAGCAATATTAGAATACCGATTAATTTGGCAGTGGGAAATTTACCTATCCCCTGAATTTGAAAACCTAAGACACAGAGAAAACAAATATGAGTTTTACCATGTAAAAAAAGCACCCAAACACTGAGGTCAGCACCTAAAAACATCTATAAAGTTGAGTAGTTTTAACGTGGAACAACTTCTGTGGTTAGGTTGCTTAAGAGACAGAAAGTAAATAAGATACCGTTTCTGTATTAAAACTTCAACTAAAATATAACTGGGTTTTCTTTTTTGTTTAGAAAAGAGCTGCTGTTTATTGTGTAGTAAAACAAAAGTTAAAGTCAAGAAGCACGAGATTTAATTTCTTGTTATTTGTATCGTTTGAGAAAAAAAAACTTGGAAAAAAAACGATTTTTGAGCAAAGCAGACTCAAACATTTAAGTTGGAGAATAGAGGCTTGAAATCATTCAGATTTGGATGTTGTTAAAAATACAATAAACTTATATGTATTGAAACAGCTATGAAAAGAAAAGGCTTAATAGCTCACTTAACTGTGTTCATATGTTCCATGTTATTGTTGATATTAATCTCATCAATACATTGCGTGTGTGTGTTTTCTTATAGCAAAGCCAAATCGGGCTATTTGCTGAGTCTACCGAGGAGAATCGAACCCCTGATTTTAGCGTTGTAAATCCGTAGACATAGCGCTGTACTAGCGGGGGTGCAATACATTGCGTTAAACGTACTTTACACTGAACCTACAGGCTTAATTTAATTATCCTATACAGTCACCCTATGTTTGGGTAAGAATTAGTACGTGCCATCTTCCCTGGGATAGCTGTTTAAGTGATGTTGCGTTTTATCATTAGACATTCGTGCGGACGTATATTTCTGAAACACTTTTTAACAACCAGTCATAGAGGTTGATCACATAGTGGCGCCATCTAGGATTTTTAAAGTAACTTAATATTTCGTGTTTGTGGTACTAATTTCTCCTTTTTATTATTATATATATAAATATATATATATATTTCATAATATATAGGCGCTTTTAAGTTAAACAGTTATATATGTATATTTACTTGCGGTTTTCTTTGATCCAAAAAAAGTCATACACGTGCATTACTGGAATTGTTTATATGTTCTTCATATGCTTGTGATCGTAAATTTTAAAACTACGGCTTCTGTTAGTTTGATTGTAACACCCAGAAGGCTTATTTTTTATTTATTTTTTGACAAAATTAGGTCAGGAATCAGAGTAAACTTTTATGTGTACTTAAGGTACGGTATAAAAGTCATACATGCACACACTTCCTGTACATAGTATGGAACAATACGTTGTAACAAGTGTATATTAATCAAACCACCATCGTACAACATTGATGAATACATATTATTAAGATTGCCAGAGGTGTTGCTAAGTTCTTAAAAGACTCGGGGATCGAGTCCAGAACTCGCAGGGATTTTCGCTGTTTCACTGTTATGTCGACCGTGGTTTTGTCGTTCTATCCTGATTTTTCAAGAGCACTAGAAAGAATTCAGGGCACTATCGTATAACATCGGAGCAAGGGCCCCGTGTGCCAACGCCTGGCGGCGTCTCTGGATATTTCACAAAAAATCTGTTGTATCAGTTGTATGACAGAAAGCTACCTAAGATATAAAACCTTTAAAAAAAATGGATATGTAGTGATAGTGACGTAAAAACATTGAATATAGCCTAGTTCATCATATCTGCTGAAAAACAGATGAAAGGCTTGTTGGCACACAATACAAAAATACAAGGGATTTCTAATATAAGAATCTGACCCCACAATGTCCCTGGCCGGTTGAGAGCACGATAGTGACCTGTAAACCTCATGTAATCTCAGGTCGCGGGTTCGCATCCCCGTCGCGCCAAACATGTTTGCCCTTTCAGCCTTGGGGGCGTTATAATGTAACTGTCAATCCCACTATTCGTTGGTAAAAGAGTAGCCCAACAGTTGGCGGTGGGTGGTGATGACTAGCTGCCTTCCCTCTAGTCTTACACTGCTAAATTAGGGACGGCTAGCAAAGATAGCCCTCGAGTAGCTTTGTGCGAAATTCAAAAACAAACAAAATATAAAAGAAGATCATTCCCTGTTCCCAGTGACCCCGCATTTGTCTGTGTCAGGTTTCATGTAAGACTGTGGATCCACTTCTGAGAGATACTAAAACCTCCGTGATTCCCATGTGGGAGGCTTCATTTTGAAAATTTCCGAAATATAAATCTTGCATAGTACTAATATTGAAGTAGATCAGTTTAGTTAAACCTGAAATCTCTTACATTTTTCTTGATAAGCCCATGTTTAGACACTACAGCCCTCGTGTTGCAATAAAAGAAAGGTGAAGCCTAAATTTGTCTGTAGAACGAGATACCTCCAATGCTATTGCCTCTTTTTGACTATCATTAGTTTTGTGTGCTGGCCTAGCGCGTTAAGGCGTGCACTTCGTAATCTGAGGGTCGCGGGTTCGCGCCTGAGTCGCGACAAACATGCTCGCCCTCCCAGCCGTGGGGGCGTTATAATGTTACGGTCAATCCCACTATTTGTTGGTAAAAGAGTAGCTCAAGAGTTGGCAGTGGGTGGTGATGACTAGCTGCCTTCCCTCTAGTCTTACACTGCTAAATTAGGGACGGATAGCCCTCGAGTAGCTTTGTGCAAAATTCCAAAAACAAACAAACAGTTTTGTGTGCTCTTACATAGAAATGTGTGTCTTATAAATATTATATTCGAAATCACTAACTTTTATTATATATGCAGTATTACGGGACCGTTTTATACGCTATTACTAGACGTGAAGTACGAAAAAGAATCAGACTTCAACATAAAATAACAGTGCGATATTTAATGATCAGTAGAAACTTGAAACACGAGGTTAGCCTCAGTACCACAAACATAACTGAACTGACACGTGCAGACAAAACCGTGTTTACGTCAGTGAAATTGGTATCTATCGCATGGTATGCCGGTAGCCTTGATATGAAAAAAAAAATGCGTATTTAATTGTAAACAAATTAAATATTTTGGACAGTTAACATTGACAAATATTTTACAGTAATAGTAAATATAATAGCTGTGCCAGTAGGATATTAAATTTCGCACCCTTCACTGAAAACATCGCTATGTTTTGACACCTTGAACACTGACAGGCAATCTCACGATCGTTTAATATATTTTATCCACAAATTACCGACTTTTGTATTACCGTTTCCTACCGCTAAGGTACACATATTGAATAATTTTGTTTTGATTGTTACAACACTCAGTGCAAAGAATTAATTAGAAGAAAAGCAGAATTACTTCTTTTTTTTTTTACATGAAACTCGTGGGTGTCCCATCAGTAAGATTATTTGTAAGCTAGGCGTTAAATGCAGCCTAATTCACCCTTTTTACTTAAAAGTGAAAAACAATTTATAATACTGTGTATGTTTCTGTATTAACCGATTACGATTACGGGTGGATATAACAAACTTGAAGAATGGATTAACATTCTTCTTTTCTTATTCAATTTTAAATCCAAGATTATTGGTTTAAAAAAAAATTAACGGGATAATTTAGTTGTTTGCTAGAGGGAGCTGCTAACCATACGATGTAATAATCTAGACCCTCTAGTTTCTAAAGTCTAGGGCACATTATTTCTAAATACGAATCAGTTGAAGAAGTTGTTTAGTGAAAGTTATCGCGTCTTTTCGGTTACTCTATTCGTAAGTGCAGTTAAACAAGTAAATTCATTTGTAAGTTAGGCGTGTTTCGTTAGTGAGGAACTTCCGTTGAAACATTGTTTGTGAAGTTAAGCTTACAACTTGGTTCAATGTGAAAGTAGTCTGTAGACACGTTATAAATAAACGGGGCTGTCCACCAGAGCACTAAGGATAATTAATATTTATTACTCTGGTATTTAATGTTACGTTGTTTTTGTTTTATTTTTTCATGGGATCTGTTAAACTGCACTAAAACTAATATGTGCACTCTAACATAAAGTTGAACAGTTGTGATTAAAATAATAAAGAGTTGAAGACGTTTTCTTCCTGTCATTTCGTAACGAGAAGCTAGTTTGTTTGTTTTTTTAATGAGGTATTTGTCTATAATGGTTTCAATAAAGTTCAAGGATACAGGCTAAAATTATTTATTGGCCAGTGCAGTGTCATCGAATTTCACGTGCGTCTGACTTGTTGGTCTAAAAGTTCAGTAAGTTAAGGTCTCGAATGGTTTGAAGCGAGTGAAGACTTTTTAAAGTTTTATTCCAGAGGATCTGGGAACCATAATAACTTACCTTTCATCATAGTAATTACTTAATATGACAGATATCACTTATCAACTTTTAATCGACGTCGTAAGTATAAACATGTTTGATATGATAAATTTTGTCTGTTACTTTCCACAAAGTTAAGCGTTTAACAATTCAGTTTGACTATAAATCATAATGTGAATAAATTTAGAGCGTTTAAAGCGTAGATACAGCGCTGCCTTATTACGATAGGAGCGTGACCCGAACAAAATGTACAACATTTGATATAGATATTCATTGTGTCTTAAGGCGTTCGACCCGTAATCTGAGGGTCGCGGGTTTGAATCCACGTCGTATCAAACATCTTCGTCCTTTCAGCCGTGGGAGCGTTATTATGTGACGGTCAATCCCACTATTATTTGGTAAAAGAATAGCCCAAGAGTTGGCGGTGAGTGGTTTGAATCCCCGTCGTTTCAAACATCTTCGTCCTTTCAGCCGTGGGAGCGTTATTATGTGACGGTCAATCCCACTATTATTTGGAAAAAGAATAGCCCAAGAGTTGGCGGTGGGTGGTGATGAGTAGCTGCCTTCCCTCTTGTATTACACTACTAAATTAGGAATGGCTTGCGCAAATAGCCCTCGTGAAGCTTTGCGCGAAATTCAAAACAAACCAAACCTGTGAAGTATCTTGGCTTCCAGTTCGATTCTATGTTCGACTATGGCGCTAGTGGACAAACATCTGTTCAGTGTCGTTTAAGATATTGTTGTCTGCTGGCTTCTGCTATTTTATAACAACAGTACGACGTCTCTAACTTTTACTATTAAAGTTAATAGACTGTTAATAATACTATAATATTGGTTTTCAGCTTAACTGAATCTCCCTAGATGGCGCTAACGAACAACATAATATTTAATATATTGTTTAAAATATTGTCAGACAATAGGCTGCGTATTTTGATAAGTAATAATAATAATCCACTTAATTTTGTTACGAGTCTGCACAATAGGTAGCACGTAGATGGCGTAAATTGACGTCACAAAGTAACATCCAGACCTCGCAGATGCCCTTGTTTATTATTATTTTCCTATTAATGAAAAATGATTCAGAAATTCATAGCTATCAATAAGCTTTTAGAACAGAAACTATAACGTTTTACTTGTATATTGCAACAACGAATGTAATAATAGAAAAAAGGGAATCCCCAACAGCCGCTGCTGTTGTTAAAGCTCAAATCGGTCAACGGGTGGAGCTATGAGCTAAAAGTTTGCATTTGAAAGACAAGAGGGAATCCTCGATAGCCGCGACACTTGAAATAGTTTTATCCAGGACTAGAGTAAATTACTCAACGAGTCATTCATTTCTCTTTTTATTAGCTACATTTTTGTGCGCCAGCAATACCTAGCGTGGGGCGCATGTGTACCCGATTCGGTTTTATTGCTGTTCAGGATCTGTACCAGCCTACTCAGAAACTAAAATTATTTTAGGCACGATTAGAATAAATTAATCTCTGAGACTTTGGGCGTGGTCAAATACATCAATTGAAAGAATTTGACCTCCTGTGTTCGAAACTGTAATTAGATGTCAAAATCGGTAAAGAAGTGATCCTGCTATGAACTGAATGAGCTAAAATTTTATACATGAAAAAAAAAAAGCCGTTGTATAACCCGCTACACCAAGGTTAAAAAGAAAATAAGTACGACCTGCTTGTGGTCGCACGTGTTCTGTATCAGATTTTGTATGATAGGTTAAGCATTTTAAATATTTATAAATGATATATCTATTGGTGATAGCCATGGCAGTGGTATGGCTGACAGCTTTGGGCCGGGCACCAGCCAGGTGGTTAGAGCGCCTGACTTGCAGTCTGAGGGTCGCGGGTTCGAATCTCCATCCCATCAAACATGTTCGCCCTTTCAGCCGTAGGGGCGTAATAATAGTACGATCAATCCCACTATTCGTTGGTATAAGAGTATCAGCCCAAGAGTTGGCAGTGGGTGGTGATGATTAGCTGCGATTCCTTTAGTCTTTCACTGCTAAATTAGGGATGGCTAGCGCAGATAACCCTCGTGTAGCTTTGCACGCGACATTATAACGCTTCCATTGCTGAAAATACGAGAATATTTGGTGGAAGGAATTCGAATCCGCAGAAGATTTACGAATCAAGCGATCCTGAAACCACCTGGCCATGCCGAGTCAACTTTCGTTGGTCGCTATAGGCTTGCAAATCGTTGTGTATAATCACTCACACACACTTCTTCTGTTAAGCAGATAAAATCGCTGGTCAGGTGCAGGCTAGAAGGCGAAGTTCAGTGCACTACTTCTCTCGTCGGTTAAAGGTAATTAAAATAACTATCTTGAGACAGTCAAGTGTTCTTTCTGAAGTCCGATGATTGTATTAAGCCTACATTAGTAATCTTAAATATCGATTATTATATGCTTATGTTCCAATAATGTGTAAAGGTAATTATATATTCGTAACTATCAAGTTTCCAGCTTCCTTAGAGAAAAAGAGAAACATACCATCTTTAATGCTCTGGTTTTCACCTGTTTGGTTGTCATTTTTTGTTTTAATTTATACATAAGTCACTGTTATGTTGTTTACGTAAAAGTTTTAACCTTACTTATTTCCTCGAAATAGGGTCACCTCTTTTTAACTATTTTCATCACAATATAATAATGCGTTGTCCGTCAGTAGACAATAAAATGATGGCACAGAAAGGACTCTGAACATTACAATATTTGTAATATCGTGACGTCAGTAAAATGTGCGCGTGCGCCTTGAATCACGAGGAGAATTAGGCATCTTGTAGGCTAAAGCTCAGTATGACGTACGAACTTCAAAAGCGGGAAATAAAAATATTGTTTCTCTTAATGTGGTTTTATTCGGGTACCATGCGGAAGTACATATAGTTTATGGTAACTACTTGTGAGCAAAGATAAAGAAGAGTATGTCAACCACACTATATTTGCTACATCCAGTGCCGAAGAGGCCCTTCGTATCATACCACTAGGGATCTTCAGACTAACTGGGATGCAGCAGGTGTAGTAGTGGTTGGGACGCCATTTATGTCCAAATGTAAACGTAAACTGCATAAATTTGTAAAGAATAATTCTTCATCAATGTTTATCGCAACACATCAGAACTAGTTTAAAGATTATGTAACATTATAAATTTTGTTTAACAACATAACTGTTTTTTCCCCCTCTTTCTTCATACTTCTTGATATTCGGAAGAACAGACAGAGATATTCATTATCGTTATCTCGATGTAAGTTATTTGATAATTACTTAACAACTATGAGACGTCCTGGAAAATATAATCCACGGGCTTATAACATTAAATATCGTGTTTCCATACTCGCAGTTGACAGAGCACATATTGCCCGTTGTGTGTGCCAGGGCTGGGGAGTGGGGGATACTTAACCAGTGATTCTTCCTGACGTTTAACTACTAGCTAATTAGACGTAACGCCAGCATATCGGGTATTACCACTACGTGTGTCACAGATTGTATAATTACAAATATATTCTCACCAGTGAGCCGAATCTGCAGTTATGTGCTGAATACCTCGCTTGTTGTGGAACTGATCTTGGGTTCAAATCGTTTTCCTCAAAAGTGGAATAGTCGAAACACGATCCTCAGACAAGACCCGGGTAAAGGTCTTATTCAGATTGTTATAAAAAGTGCCCTCTACTGGGAACTATAATATAGCTGGTCGATGATACACTCGATTGGCGTTCGGGAAATCTCGGGTTGGAGAGCGAGCCGAGAGGAAAAAAAAAAAGTCACGAGTTCGAACTTCCGTCGTCGAACATGTTCGCCCTTTTAGCCTTGGGGGCGTTAAACGTGACGGTCAATCCCTCTATTCGTTTATAAAAGAGCAGCCCAATAGTTGACTAGCTGCCTTCTTTCTGGTGTCCCAGTGCTGAATTTGAACGACTACCGAAGATAGTCCTTGTGCAATTTTGGCGCGAAATGTGAAAGAGACGAAACCATTTCAAGTAATGACGTCGTTTGTGGATTGTTCTATTATCTCTCTTTTTAGTATTTTATGTTCCCCAGTCTTGTAGAAACACTCGGTTTTAATGATCCGGCATATGTTTATTTTCAAATTTTCAAAGAAACTACTAAATACACAAACGAAGTAATTTAAAAGACATAAAATATAGGGAAGCAAATTAATTGAACAGCATATAGTAAAACTAGACACACAGATCATTGTTTGTTGTTTTTTGCTGTTGTTTTGTTTAAGATTACTATCGAAGTTCATAAATATTTTGCGTCTGAAAATGACATGAAATATCTCTTCCAAAGACGTGTATCGGTTTTCGTTTTACATCACACTATCTACGGAACTCCAAATGAGTCAAACAAACAGTATATATGTATGTGAGAGATAAGAGACAGAGAATACTAGTATGTACTTTCATTATATGTTTATAATTTTTTCTTTGCTACGTGGTTACAATGCAGGAACTATTTCGACATTTAATGTTGCCGTGAAAGTTTGCACTTCAAAATGAATAAAATCTATCACAAAACTAAAGATGTCGCTACGCAACGAATATTCTTTAATCGTCGAATTAACTGTTTAAAAGTGAGGTTCTAATTTCATATTATCTTTGTAGGGTTTTGACGTCAAGCTATCCTTAAAGGTTTACACCCTAAGCAATAATAATATAACAAAATTAATTCGAACGAAACGTAAATACATATAAAACGTTAACCTTTTAAACATGGTGATATCTGGGAAATGATACTAATATGTACGTTTCTCGTGTTTTATTTTATGATAACATGTTTGGCGCACGCATCTTTTCATAATTCACAGAATAAAATAAAAAAATGTGTTTATATCCTCAAACGAGAGTAATAACCTCGACTACAGTACAACGGTTAAATTTTAGGTGATTGTACACGCTGCTAATCAGTCTCATAAGTCGAAGTTTATTGAGGACATGAAAATGTTCATCATATTCGGTTTTTCGGGTCACGATACATTAAAAAGAACAATATATTTGATTTATTAAAGAGGTAAAAAAACAACAACTCGGTACTAACTTGAAGTAATACATAACGTCTATTAAAAGAAACTATTTAAAAAATGAGGTGGTAAAAGTTCCGCGTCCCTGAGGGAAGAACTGCCATTGAAGTAGGCCACTAGGAAAAAGTGTTTCGGGGCTGCGGGCAACCCTTCCGTAACTACCGCACCATGTAGCCTACAAGGCCAAAGCTAAGGCCATTTTTAAACAGGAGGATTCAGTCAATTTTCTTGGGCGCTGCCTGTACACTATAGCCGGCCAAACAGGTCCTGCCTTCCATGCGTAGGCATCCAGTCCGACGACGTAACTAACGAGGCGAGGTCACGAGCCCGGAACAGTGTACCACGTGCTCTCGTTTCCCATGGGGTGAACGGCTTACTGACCTACTTCATGGAGGCCGGTTCTCCTTCCCCGTTCCATTGTTCGTATGATTTTTCGTATTTCTCTCTCTGTCTCTACTTTCCTGGGCCATTGAACCGCTTGTGGCCCTGACTAGAAGTGGGACGTTTGGCCAGCTTTACCGTTTATTCTGTTTATCTTGTATTAGAAGTGCGGTAAGCTACGACCTATCTTGAACACATGTAAGGACAGAGTATTCTTCGATGGCCGAAGATAAGAGCACGTGAACGTGTTTATTAGGAACCCGCTCTTTTCATACACTCGTTACCATTTTACCATGAAATTGACCTTTGACCTACTTTTATACAAATTAATCTTTCTCAATAATGCCGCACACATTTTAAACTTCATTACTTTCTGAATATCTTGTTCGCATGCACGCGAGCACGCATTTTGAACAGATGGTGACACAGTACAATAACGTGATGTAAGAAATAGCTGTTAGCTTTACTAGGTTTAAGAAAACAACACGTCTGTATAGAAATACACGGATTGGGATGTTGTAAAGAGAAAATTGGAACCTAACGTGATTCGAACCCTGCGACACTTTTAACCATTTGGGTAACCACGTCTCAAATGCCTCCGGTCTTTGTGTCTGGCAGGTAGAAGACCCGGCTACTGACCTGTGGGAGGCGGGTTCGAATCTCTGTCCCGCCAGACATGTTCCTTCCTTTAACCGGAGGACCGTTTATAATGATACAGTTATTTGCACTCGTCGTCGGTAAAGAGTAGCCCAAGAGTAGGTGGTGGGTGATATTGATAAGCTGCCTTCTCTCTATCTATCACTTCAAAGTGAGGGACGACTTGCGCAGTTAGCCCTCGAGTAAGTTTGCGCGAAATTCGACAGACAAACAAAACACAAATCTCCGGTCTCAGTTTGCACTCTGTTTGTTATCGGTGTCTGAAAGAAGTGAGCGTGTTTTATATCCGTTGCCATGGTTACCTACCACGTTAACATTGAATGATTGTTAGGACCGCGATGCATTTATATTTTGTTCGCAACTGCGGCTCAGTTGCCAGTAAATGCAATTATTATATATATATTTGTTCAAAAGGCCTTGCTGTATATTATATGCTAAGATGTTTTTTGTTTGTAAGGCGAGACAAAATTCAACCCAAAAACATACGCTCCCAAAAGAAGCGATAACAATGAAATTTGGGGCAATGAGATTATAAAATTCGCCGAATTCATGTCGACAAAAATTAGTATAATATATGCTATTATTTCCCTATTGAGAGCCGTGGCCTCACTTGGGGCCATGAAGCTACTTCTGGGGGACTGTCAACAAAGATACTGAATTTAATTTAATCCTAAATAAACAATGAGTCGATAAATGTTATGATTAATTGAATTTATGATGCAGTATATAGAAAGGAGATGTTACTGTTTTTACTACGGCACTGTTTTCAATCACCATGCTGAAGTTATAGGTTGGGGTTCAGACCTTTTTTATTCATATCAAGGGGGCCTCAGATGGAGTATGGGAACTATTGATAAGTATGTCCATGTCAGTCAAGTTTAGTATATCAAGGAGCTTAGAGGCTAAGTGGCCGATTTGCTTATCCATAAATTCTTGGCTAAGAGGTTTTCAGACACATTGTGTAAACAAAACTGACATAAAATGTCACCGAAATAAAATGGCGTTTGTTTATTTATTTTTATGCCAAAACTTCAATAGCTATCTGCCGCCATCTTTAATTTTAAATTACCGACAAAAGGGAAAGTAACTGACAGGCAGCCATCTACCGTAAACTATTGAGTCATTCTTTACTAACAAATTGTTTGATTGGCTATCACGTAATGACGCTCCCATGACCAAAAAAAGGGGAGCGTGTTTGGTGGAGCGAGGTTTCGATCCAACGACCAGCAGCAGATTGCGATTCAGTCATCCTAACCTACAGGCCACTAAATAAGTTGTGTTCGTTACGTGATAGACACGGAAATAAAAAACACTTCTTTAAGAAATTATTGTTTGTAATGTTGGATAGATTGTTTATGAACTTTTAACTACATTGTCTTGTTCTTTTTCAGCGTCTAAAACTTACCTAAGAATAAAGTACTCTTATTCTGGTTGACTACCGAAGATGGTGTTATCACCGCTCAGAACCTAACAAAGATACTTTAGCAACAAGTGTATTGGAAATACATTATGCAAAACGAATGCTACGTATGAAAATAGTTAAGGCTGTAACTATGTAACGAAACAGATTCTAAGCTTGGGTGATTGTTTAAAACCACGCGCTGTATAATAGGCTGATGTAACTAATCAAAGCTGGTATAACCAACTCGCATCACTTGCTGTGTAAGTAGCCCAAACCACGTGCTAGTGTAACAAACTCTCAGTGTGCTGTTTGTTGAACATGGAGTTAATTTTTAAAAGTCTGCGAACAGTGATATATGTGAAAACCTTACAGGTTATAAAACTAGAGGATGGTTTCTGTGAATGTTGATTTAAACTTATAACTCAAGACTGTGATACACTTCTTCCCTAATTTCATTAGTTTTTTAATGTTCTTATTTTCTCCTCAAATAATCTGCAAAAATTAACATCTTTTTACACTCTTACGAGTTAATAATCACCAGTACTATTGAGCAGCAATATTGAGGAAAGAAAATATACATTTCAAACATGGGATATATATATATATATTTATTTATTTATTTCGTAAAGTGAGCCAAGAAACCGGATTTTCTCACATTTTATCCACTATATCTCTGAGCTTCGCTTTTTCAGGAACATCACGATTTATTAATCTGCACGACTTATTGCACAGAACCAGAAAGAGGCTGACCACTTCCACGTGGTCAGTGTGACATTCTGTTACCTCCAACCTGGTGTAGTCGACTATCCCAGGAACTGACTAGTCAGGGGGAACATGTTTCCACGTCGTCTCTTCTTTGTGCGCTGACCATCATTCCACCTTTCAGTGATGGTTCCCACGTGTGTGCAAATATTAAAGACCATACGTAGTCCCAAATCACGGTTGTTATCTGCTGATTTTGGTGTTGAGAACAAACGGAACGTAAAACATCTTGCTTTGGAGCAAAAGCCCCGCTGCTGCATGGACTTCTGGGAGGCGAGCTAGTAGGTCATTAAATCGACTGGGTTGTTGTGGGAAGCGATGTTCAATGAATTCGCGAAGAGTTGCTAGGTAACGCTCTTGGATCGCCTCGAGCTCTCGTTGACCTTGGTACTCTTCTGTTGGGAAGAAACAGAAACACAACTTTCACTGGCCACCGTTTTTTTATTTTATGAAATATTGGGGGCACCTCCCTCAGGAAGACATGTCACTTTGATTTTTAGAAGCTTTCTGAGGCCGCAGTATGAACATTTCAATTTATACCTATATAGTCATCATTCTGGTTATTACAACCTTCCTGAGGATGCAAGTCGAACATTTTCAGGTTCAACCAGTTAGTACACTTTGATTTACAAAACTTCTGAGACTTAAATGTTTAATAATTTGAATATAGGCTTAGATCCATTTCTGTAGTCAAACACTACAGAATAGAGGATAGAGCTTAGTAACTTAACTCCAGAATAAGTATTGACAGAGAATAGAAACGATTTTAGTCGAAACGTTTCCCTTGGAGAAAAAATGAATAATAAGTATATGATTTAGTTTCGAAATTGCGGAACAACTAAATAATGTTCCATGTATACGTGTGGTATAGGTACAAAACTATACATTGAAGTTGGTTTACTAATCACTAGGTGCATGTTTAAATTTTATATTTAAATTAAAGTAAAATAAAAATCAAAATGTTTGAACTGAATATTATATAAAAGTATACCAAGAATCAACTGACCCTAAAGGTTAGAACTCATTTGTCAATGATGACTGAAGCCCACCAATCAAGGATGAAAGTCCTAGTTGTGGAAGATATAGCATGGCTGACATATTGTTTTATCTCCTTGTTTGTTTTCACTCACAAGTTCTTAGAATTAATGTTTATTACAGCTGACTAATGCCAGACCGTATTCACCCTTTTGTAACCTGTACTCATACAAATAATGGATCGTCTTCAATATTCATTGTTAAAAAGTTATTTTTGTTTAGTTGTTTCAAGTTGCTAAGTGTAATTGTTTAAGCTGTTTTCACGTTTACTGAGCTATCGATAAACTACTTGTCGAAAGTAATAACTTGGACATATATCTGTAGACAAAAAAAAATGCCTTTACAAATAGGGGGAAGACTCTTTACAAAGAGTCTGGGGGGGGTGTCTTATAATGACATTTAATGACGTGTTAGTTTTTCCTCACCTTGGTTTAGCATGATGATAACCTTGAGACAAACATACTCTTCAGTACATAACCTCATCTGGCGAAATGCAGAACTAAGTTGTGTCAGGTGTTCCACCAAAGGGCCAGCTTCTAAGCGCAGCTGGTCTAATGTAATTGGTCGACCCATCATTGCAGCTAAGCAGGTCTGAAGACGACACAGGCCTGCGGCTATGTCCTGCTCCAGGCTCGCCTCGGATCCTTTGATTGGTCCATGGATAGCTTGGTAAGCACATGTAGTTAGCACCAGAATCTCATGCCACTTGTGGGTCAGTAACTGAATGAAAAGAAAAGGTATAAATCAAATATTAGCGTGATAAATTCGTGATTAGAACAAATGTCCAAATTAAGATTTTTAAAAGATATGTAGTATTCCATAAAATTCTCCCTATTAAACGCCTCGTAATAAATGTCTAAATTAGTGTTTGTTAAAAACATGCAACATTCCATAAAACCATTCCTAATAAATTCCCCAAAATATAGTTTTGTATATTTTATTTAATGTGAAGCGTTTTCTGTTGTACTTCGATTTGGAGAAAATTTGAACTACAGTTATTTTTCTCGAACATGCACGCACACTCCATCAACTAAATAGGTAGGTTTACTTCAGTCGTATCAGATGCTTTGCTTGCGTGTACTCGCAAGAATAAGCTATAGGATGACTTTACAAAAAAACGAGAAGAAAATAAGTGAATTATTCAATTGAATAGAGCGAAAATAAAGCCAGAATATGCTGCAATTGAAACTTGATAACTAAGCAGAAATTGCAACATTAGAAGGTAGAAAATTTTGTTCTTTAAAACTTGAAATTTTACGAAAAGCGCCTACAAGAAGCAGGAGCAAAGTACCCGGATTTGTTATAAAACAGCTTTAATAAAGTTGTATTGATTTTAATTCAAAATATTTAATCGGGTAAAGAAATCATTTTGATTTCTTTTTGCAAACAAATAACGATGAATGTAGTTGATTTGATCAAAAAACTCGGAATATTTAAAGCCATTTTCTTCGAAGCATCACCGGGTATCCTACTGGTATTATATCGTTGTTGGTAAAAGTTGGTTTATATGATAGAATATTGTATAGATGCTGGTCAAACTTGGTGTGAATGGTAGACTTTTTTATATAAATGCCGATCAAAGTTGGTGTACATGGTAGAGATTTGTACAGATGCTGGTCGAAATTAGCATAAATGGTGCAGTTTTCTGTGGGTGATACTCAAACTTGGTATAGATGGTAGATTATCTTAATTGACCAATCGTTAAACCTTTTCTTTCACGCAAATGAAAGGATACTTAGAATAATTTTTAAATGGCACTGCTATACAGGTATTTAAAAAAGGCTGTATTATATAGGCCATATCCTATTTTGGTTTTGTGATTCAAGTGAGAATATATGCTTGTAGGGCACGTTGCGATATATAAGCATCTTCAGTAATTTATGTATTTTTATATAGTTTTATTCAGCTGTGGCATAATAATACTTTGTGTAGAACCGTTGGAATTTCTCGGTTCGAACCATTGACTCTCCCTCCATTTTTCGCATCATATATCATTTTGTTCTTTAGTTTGCTGAGGGGAAGACGTCAGGATGACCCAGTGTACGAATGCTAAAGGCCTGGTGGTTAGAGCCTTTGACTCGTAGTCTTGGGGTCGCGGGTTCAAGTTCCCGTCACCGAACATGCTTGCCCTTTAGTGGTGGTACAATCAGTCCCACTGTTCGTTGCTAAAATAGTAGCCCACGAGTTGACACAAGTAATATTGACTAGAGCTGCCCTCCGTCTGGTGTTATACTACTAAATTAGGAATGGTTATCGCAGATAGCCCTCGTGTAGCTTTGCGCGGAATTCAAAACAAACTTCGTAAACTTACTATCGTTACTGTACGTGCCGACAAGGTTATCCACGGTCTCTAAGGGTAGAAGTTAATAAGCAGCGCGAGTTATGCAATGCCTCTCGATTACAACAAAAAGCCTTCTTGTTTTACCCCACCTGGTGTATAAAAGCAACACTCGAAATATCAGACTTCAAGCTGAATAGCTTGATGGCAATTCTAATATAAGGTAATTAGTTGTAAGTACTTAAAATAACGAGCGCAGCCGTGTATTACTTTGAGTTCTTATTGGTATGGTGTGATGCAACGTGAGGCAATCCTGTGCACGTGCCCTAACTTAAGTTTTCGGTATCCAAGGTTATATTAGAACAGGCCGTTCAGAAAAAACGCGTAAAAACTATCAAAATATCCGTTGTTACTTCCTTACGGAACTTTTATTGAAAGAAGTTTGTCTTGTTTCCATTTCTTTGTGAGCTAATTTTTTTTTACAAAATAGATATTAAAATTTGTGTGTGTGTATGTGTGTATACATATATACTCGAACGCATATCATTGATGGATAGTACAAGTTATCATCATTTCTGAGCCTGTCATGGCATAGTGGTGATGGCACTAGACTCGCAATCTGAGGGTTACGGTTTCGAACCTCATCAGCGAATGTTATTATTTTTTTCAGCAATGGAGGCTTTATAAAGTTACGCTCAATCCCACTATTCTTTGGTAAAAGAGTAGCCCAAGAGTTAACGGTGGGTGATGATGACTAACTGCTTCCCTCTAGTCTTACACTGCTAAATTAGGGACGGGTAGCTCAGATAGCCCTCGTATAGCTTTGCGCGAAATTAGAAAAAACAACTTTGCAGAGCCACCTATTGTAATTCTTTTACAACTATGCCCCACATATGTTTGTTTATATATACCTGTAACAAATGATAGAGCTGTGAGTTGCATTATTTTCCCACCACCTGTACCAATTTGCAGAACCGTAGATTGCATGGTTCTCCCACCACCTGTACCAATTGGCAGAACCGTAGATTGCATGGTTCTCCCACCACCTGTACCAATGGGCAGAGCTGTATATTGCATTATACTAACCGTACCGTACCATTTGTGTTTTCTTATAGCAAAGCCACATCGGGCTATCTGCTGAGCCTACCGAGGGAAATCGAACCCCTGATTTTAGCGTTGTAAATCTAAAGACATACCGCTGTACTATCGGGGGGGGGGGCGTACAGTATAAAATAAGTTCAATGAACTTACTTTTTGTTTTTCACGATACCTTGCACAAGTTGAACATTAACTTTTCTTGAGTAAAATAGTACAAAGGCGACTTTATTACACTAACAATATACGATCACTGAGTCTTGATTCCGGTATAATTGACCACATGAATAACATTTCTATCCTATGCACAGTTGTTATGATAAACACAATGATCAAGTGTATGATGTTCTTGTGTTCTCTAATGGTTTTACGGTTTACATTTAACTTATTGACTACTCAGAGAGCTGTATTAGAACACAAGAGCGCGCTTCACCTGTTGTAACAGACATTCGAGTGACAGTTTCATTAAGGCAGTCCAACTTACTTATAGGTGATTGTGACGACAAATACAGCGAATTCGAGTTACGTCTTTGTAGATGGTCAATTTCAAGGCACTTTATGTAAGAGTAATTGTTTGTAAATAAACATGAACCGCAATTGAAGAGATCGCGCCTGTATAATACGTGGACACTTTCTAATTACAACTAAAACTTTAAAATTAACTTTTCTTTGGATGCATAAGGCAGTTTGTTTGTAGCAAAAGATGAAGAACGAATACTATGCTAAGAGTTATGGTACTAGAGTACCTGTGTCATCAGCTCGTTTACTACATTGCCTGATTGTCGGAACACTCGATTCGCGGGTTCGAAACACGTTACCGAACATTTTCGCCCCTTCAGCTTGGGGAGCGTTATAATGTTATGACCAATTCTATTATGTAGATGGTAAATAGTATTCCAGTACTTTTCTCTCTAGACTATCACTTCAAAATTAGGGACTGATAGATCAGGTAGTACTCAAATAGCTTTTCGCGAAAGTCATATCCTATAAACAAATCTCTATGATAATGTTGTCCTCGTTAGTCCTTCCATATCCGAAGATGCCTTGGAGAAGAAGAAAATAAACCTTCAGTACTTGGATTGTAGGTTATGCATCCAGCACTTGTGTGATTGGAGTACAAATGTCTCGTTGTACTGTGTGAGGAACTGTAGGTAAGGCGTATCTTTGAGAATGACAATCATGTGAGACCTTCAGTCACTTTTGTTATGCAACCTTTGACCCATCCTTGATAGATATGCGCCACTTGGCGAGATCTTTGAATCGAGGCCCCCAATTATTATTAGGTATATCGGCTGTAATGAGGTGATGCTTTATTACATCTTTTTGCAACGCAGCTTTAGTCCACCTCTCTGCTGCTGGCCAGGAGAAAGTTCTCCATAAAGAAGAGTCTTTGGAAATATACTTTCTGGCATATGCATCACATGTCCAGCCCAGCACAGATGTCTTTTAATAAATATGGCTACTACACTGGGCATATCAACATACTTCAAAACCTCGTTACTGATTTGAACTCCCCAAGATACATTCAGGATCCCCTGTAAGGTGTTCTAAGTTGTACACTTAACAATATCTTTATAGGACAACGATAAAATGTACAAGTCTCTGTTGAATATGGTGAGGAGCTCAGTAACACGACTTGATGTAATTTAAACTTTTTCTTGTCTTGTGTCACGCTGTTTCCAGACCCTCTAGTGTAATCGCCCTAAAGAGGTAGATGCCGCTTGGATCTTGTGGTCAAACTCTGCCTCAAAGTTGTTACTGTACTGTCGAAGTAAATGAACTGGTTAATATCGCTTGCTTTGTTGCCAGAGAGAAGAACAGTTGGCTGTATGTGGTGAGAGTTAGGTGAAGTCTGGTGGAGGACTTTAGTCTTTTTAATAAACCTTGAAATAAATAAGTCTATTTGTTTAATCGATTTTTTATCTTTTTTTTTGCTATAAATATTATAACCTTACAAAATTATCCAACTAACCCGAATTTTGCTGCGCGAACACGACGATAAAAAGTGTCTTAAAAAGTTCAATTGTATGAACACTTTTAAACCAAAAAAAAAAGATTTATAAACATGTGTAAAGTGGAGACCAATGAAACGATTCTTTTAACTTTAACCAGTCACAAACACACGATTGTATTTTAGTGGGGAATTCGGATTAGCACGGATGTCCAGCGAAATAATGTCGTAAGAACGCGAACAGAAAGAAATGTCACAGTCTGAACGTACCTTATTTCAGTGAGAAATTTACATTAGGATACCGATTAAAAGTGGTTAAAACTGAACTGTTACGCCAAAGTAGAGACTTACAGGAGTTAAAACTGAACTATTACACCAAGGTACAGGTTTACAGAAATTAAGACTATACTGTCGTACCAAGGTACAGGTTTACAGTACGTTAAAACTGAATTGTTTCAGACAGCTATAACTAAAGTTTAGAAATGTATTACGTGGTTTTTTAAAAGTATCACAAAGATAAAACTTGTTTTACTAAAACAGCCACGACTCTCACATAGCAATATATCTACACGTATTATCAGATCCATAAAGGTACGACTAGGAATGGGTTAGTGGATAATTTTACTTAAATTACCCATACATCTCATTCTGCAACCTCTATTAATTTTTTGTTTGAATTGTATTTACTGACTGGAAGATACACGTGACTTACAATGAACACTGGCAAATAACAACGGCAACTGACATGTGTAGGATTGACACTAGATGAGGCTTAGGTGAACGCTTGCTCATGATACCATTGACGTACAAATGAGAAATGCACGTAACATGGTGAACCCTAACAGGTGGTAATTGAATTATAGACTGCGAAACGAACAAATGAGGACTATTTTTTTTTCCTGGATATTAAATGTTACGCCCTTTTTCGAACGTTTATTTAATGACGTAATTAGGCAAGTGAAAATCAAAAGTGCACGCCCATTTCAAAATTTTATTTAATTAAAATCAGAAGTGAACTGACCTGAGTGTGGACCGTTACGGGAAGTTCCGAGTAAAACGGTAACCTCGTTGTCCACTGCACTAACTTGAACACTATGTTATCTCCTATCTGGCAGAGTTTTTCAGATAGTTCAGATTTTATGTTGAAAAGGTCCTGTAAGTTACTTAAAGTAGCAACGTCTTCAAAATCGTCGCATTCAATCAGTTGACTTATTGAGCTCAAAGCATGCTCGACTGGCATTTGACGATCGCGCGAGCTTGTGACGCAGTTTTCAAGGCGATGACGTAGGTGCATGACATCTGCTGGGTTAGTGAGAGCTGTTTTGAGGATTTGGCCATTTGCCCACTCCTGCTGGGGGTAGCGACTGATTGGCGATTTTTGTTGTTCTTGTCTAACTTGACCATTCTTCTGACCTTTCTTATGCTTCTTATATTTCACCTGACGTTAAAATAAACAGAGAAATGGTTTATCTGTTTATGACACTTTCGTCTCATACATTTTTGTAATAGCTTTTAAAATCTGCTAGGCCTTTTTTTTTAACTTTTTAAAGAGAAAGGCTGAAAGTTCCTAGAGCATATAAATGTTAAAAGATGGAAAAAAAATGTTTGTTTAATTTGTGATATTCATTCCAAACTGAAGGGCTATCTGCGCGCGCTAGTTTCCCCCAATTTTTAAGTGTGACGTGGAAACTCCGAGTTGTTGGGGTTTTTTTTCAAGTACAAACTTTCTGCTTATAGTTCCATCTCTTGACTGATTTGAGATCTAATTACAGCCGCGGCTATTGAGAAATCCCTCTTGTTCAACTGATAGACTAAATAGTACTCACTGACAAACCCTTGTCTGACCAAATAGTGGGATTTGACCACAACGCACTTGTAGTCACAAACTGCTGAAAAAGGTTTTGTTTTTTTCTTTCTGTAACGAAACGCGAACGTCGCACCTACGGATCTGTTGTCTGTAACCACTGCGCGAAGCACGGACAAAATAATGAAATAAGATTGAAATGATGTACAAATCTGAGCGCCTTATGGTTTCTGGATTTGATAAAGAAAGTGCCCATATTAACTTCTTGGATCTGGGTTTATATATGAAAGAACTTTCGAGGTTACATTTTTTGATCGGTGATTTTACGGAATGGGGATTTATATAAGAAAGAAATTTCAAGGTTACGTTTTTTGATCCAGATTTCCATGAAATAGGAAGTGTTAATGGTGTTTGATCGCGATTTACATGAATAACAAATGTTCTGTTTAGGTTCCTGGATCCATAGAATAACGAGCACGCAGATTAAGTGTATGGATTTGAAGTTTCGTATAATAATAAGTGTCCTGATTACGTTTCAGGATTTAAATGTTGATGAAATAAGAAATGAGCCCCTCAATTTCTCGATGGCTCAATAGTAAGGTTGAGGGTCACGTGGTTAGGGGCGCTCGACTCGTAAACTGAGGGTCACGGATTCGAATCACCGTCACGCCAAACATGCTCACCCTTTCAGCTATGGGGGCGTTATAATGTGACGGTCAATCCCACTATTCATTGGTAAAAAAAAGTAGCCCAAGAATTGGCGGTGGGTGGTGATCACTAGCTGCCTTCCCTCTAGTCTTACACCGTTAAGTTATGGACGGTTAGCGAAATTCAAAACAAACAAGTAAGACTGAAGACTTATGACTGTAAAAAACATGGGTTTCGATACTCACGAATGGGCAAAGCCCAGATAACGCGATGCTTAATTAACAACAAACAACTTTTTAATCTGTATTTTCGTAAACTAAGAAGTGTTCAGCGTAGTTTTTTGGATTTTTTTAAATGATTAAAACAAAAAACGTATCTTCGAAAGTGTACTGTTGAAGGCTTGCATATCGATGATAAACAAAAGACAAAATGATCCCAATAATTTTAAAAGAATAGTCTAGTCTGTAAGAAGTGTATCATATTCGCTGCAACTATGTTTAGAATTTTTATATGATCGCTTTCCAGACATTCAAAGCAGGAATTTTGCGTACTGTTAACACTCCTACGAAAAGTGGGGCCTAATAGGCCCCAGAGCAATTTGAAAGGTTATTAATATTAGGCTAATAAATGTGTATTTAAATGAAATTGCCATTTCATTTGATTTCATTTCATTAAATATCATTTAAATTTCATTTAAATACAAAATTATTAGCCTAATATTAATAACTTTTCAAGTTGCTCTGGGGCCTATTAGGCCCCACTTTTCGTAGGAGTGTTAATAATCCTCATGGCTGGAAGTAAAAGACAAACGACATAAAACCACCTGTGTGTAAGTTCAATTGTTGTGTAATAATAAAACATTTAAAAAACGACGCTTTGCAGTTAATTGGTTGTATAAGGTAAGGATCAACACACAATACTACCTATTGCTATATGACAAGATATTGATAATTTATCATTTTTCGCTTTTGGTCTTCGAGATCAAAGACCACGACGACTTTTATTTTCGAAGTTCTTTTTATTTCTAGTCGATTTTTTAGGAAGTAGGAGAAACCTTTTTGGCTCTCTTTTCCTTAATAACTTCCTTTAAATGGATATCAATGTTAAATCTGAGAATTTGCACTGTAAAAAATCAGGTTTCGATACTCGTTGTGGGCACAACATAGATCGCACATCTTTCAGCTGTGTATCCACAAATCACACAAAAACCAATGGATATTCCATTATGATCACATTTACAGTGCCCCCAGTGGCACAGCGTACGTTTTCAGACTTACAACACTAGAAACCGGGTTTCAATACCTGTGATGGGCTGAGCATATATAGCCATTCTGTAGCTTTGTGCTTCATTACAAACAACAAACACATTCACAGTGACTACAACGTATTGCAGGTGAAACACCTTTTCACTTTGCAGTTGCAAGTAATAGTATAATGCTGAAAACTGGGTTCCGATACCTAGAGTGGGCTCAATACAAATAGCCCACTCGTAGCATTTTATTGTCTTATGATATCACATAGTACTTTGTATAAGTTTTCCAGATTTTAAAGCAGGAAAACGCAATCGACTCCTGGCTGGAAAACGAAAAATGTCGTCAAAGGGAAAAATGTAAATAATTATTTATTGGGGGGAGGTACAAAAAAAAAACGCAATAAACATTACTGGCATTTTGCCTTCACAGAAGTCCTAACCCCATGTTATTGGTTCCCGGATGTTACGTACTTCTATTAATAGTAATATGATACTTACAAAGATGAGTTTGACTCAACACGTGGACTAACCTTAGTACACTAAATTTTCCGTCGATTCGCATTCTGAGGGTCGCGGGTTCGAATCTCCATCACTGAAAATTTTCGCCCTTTAACCATAGGGATGCTATAATGTTACAATCAATTCCATTAGTTGGCGGTGGGTGGTGATGACTAGCTGCCTTGTCTCTAAACTATCACTGCTAAGTTAGGGACTGCTAGCATTAGACAGCTCTTGTGTAGCTTTGCGCGAAATTCGGACCAAACTGCCCGATCTGTGTCGATATGGACACGTTGCAGCAGCGTGTAAATGTTTGCATCATACACACGCACAGACAACAATATACACTCACACAGAGCCAGGCAACTATTAAATCAAGAAACGTTATCGCTGAGGAAACAAATCCAGCAACAACCAGAACCAAATTACAGAAAGTCAATCAGCAAACACACTTGAAGCAGAAACCAATTCCAGCTTTGAAGGAGTAAAAACTACATTCTTAGAAAAGCCCTAAAAGTCACAGACGTCTTCACACGTTTAAGAGAAATGGGTAAACAACACCTTATGTCTGTCATTCCACACATCATACACATATTCTTGAGGCTAAGTACCACACAATCAATTAAAAACACCTAATATGAAGTAAAAATGTAAGTCGCTTCGTTCCATAGCATCATATATACTGACCACAGGATAACATTGATGACGTGACCCTGAAAATGAAAGGATGAATAAAAAATAAAAGAAAAAAAGACTAAAAACCTCAACTAAAATAACAATCAAGGAGAGAGGAACTTCTACGGCGAACAGCGTAAAGTATTATTGGGATAACTGACGAAAACGTCGTTAATAGCTTAGAATCGACGATTTGATAGATTCAGTCCATTCTGGTGTATCTCTCTCTTTAGATATTATGCATTTCATCTCAGTTTGCTGTGTACTTTTATTAATGTTAAAGTTGGTTTATTTCTTATCTATATCTACATAGTTTTTATTATTATTCAACAATCCTTAAGGTATGTTCATCATTGAACATAGATCTTTTCAAAGTTTTGCTTTATCAGGCTTACGTTTTGTACGAAGGTAGACCACGATAAAAAGATTAAGTTAACTGAAAGGTAATTTTATAAATCTCAAAGTCACTTGAATATGTTCCGGATGTTTACCAAGAAAACAAAAAAACAGGTTGTGGTTAAAATCAAGTGCATGCTTACAGCAACTTTTATTTGTTTGATTTTTGATCAGCACTACTCGATGGCTGTCTGATGAAGGGTGAAGTTCTCCGAAATCGGTATGACTCGGTGAATTGTTTGTTTGTTTGTTTTTTGAATTTCGCACAAAGCTTCTCGAGAGCTGTCTGTACTAGCCGTCCTTAATTTAGCAGTGTAAGACTAGAGGAAAGGCAGCTAGTCATCACCACCCACCGCCAACTCTTGGGCTACTCTTTTACCAACGAATAGTGGGATTGACCGTAACATTATAACACACCCACGGCTGAAAGGGCGAGCATGTTTGGTGCGACAGGGATTCGAACGCCTAAACCCACCTGGCCATGCCGGGCCTGACTTGGTGATAAGTAGTGAATCAAACGATACAGTGGGCTTCATATTTGTCTTTGGTATTTTATACAGCTTGTCTACCGAAGATTCCAGAAGAATAAATTAGTATAATCAACATTACCCATTTGTCCTAAATATCCATCCTGAAAAGCTTATGGAAACAAACAAACAAAAAAAGCCAAAATTCTGCTTTAGCTCAAATAATCGGTGATATATTACAATATAGCACAATGATATAAAATGACATTATTCACATTTTATCATTCTATTCATTTACTGTAAAACTGAAGGTTCGTTCAGCTTGACTCGTTATTCGCCTAAAAATTATTATTAAATTACATTGGACTAAATTAGGAAACTAGTCTACAACCCGTGATCGTCCTATGTGAACTTCCCAGAAATACCTGGCTCGCGTGTTAATAGGCTATCAGTACTGGAAACTGAGTAGCGAGTTATTAATTTGCTAGAGCCATAGACTTAAGAGTGTAACGTAACAGTACTCGGTAAAGCCGCAGACAGTTACATGAATGTAACTTTAACATAAGCTATCCGTACTCCAGGACTTACGATATTTACTTACTAACAACAACAACAACATAAAGATAAGACCTAGGTCTTTCAACACAACAACATAAAGATAAGACCTAGCTCTTTCAACACAACAACATAAAGATAAGACCTAGCTCTTTCAACACAACAAAGATAAGACTTAGCTCTTTCGACACAACAACATAAAGATAAGACCTAGCTCTTTCAACACAACAAAGATAAGACTTAGCTCTTTCGACACAACAACATAAAGATAAGACCTAGCTCTTTCAACACAACAAAGATAAGACTTAGCTCTTTCGACACAACAACATAAAGATAAGACCTAGCTCTTTCAACACAACAAAGATAAGACTTAGCTCTTTCGACACAACAACATAAAGATAAGACCTAGCTCTTTCAACACAACAAAGATAAGACTTAGCTCTTTCGACACAACAACATAAAGATAAGACCTAGCTCTTTCAACACAACAAAGATAAGACCTAACTCTTTCGACACAACAACATAAAGATAAGACCTAGATCTTTCGACACAACAACATAAAGATAAGACCTAGCTCTTTCAACACAACAAAGATAAGACCTAACTCTTTCGACACAACAACATAAAGATAAGACCTAGATCTTTCGACACAACAACATAAAGATAAGACCTAGCTCTTTCGACACTTAGATTTGCTGTTCTTAGGGTTAAACAAAGAAGACAGATTCACCTGTCGTAAGCACCAGAGTTTTATGGTTTTTACCTTAAACAAAGAAGACAGATTCACCTGTCGTAAGCACCAGAGTTTTATGGTTTTTACCAAACGTTTTTTGGTCGTGTTTTTACTACCATTATATATGATGTTATTACTTTAAAAACAATGACAAGGTGGTGTTAGGGTGGGTGTCAAACTGAACTAATAAGAAACATTAATGAAATGTTTCTCCACCGTTCTCGTATCAGTTCAACACACCCACCACTTGTTTTCTCTTGTGCTGTGTAATGTGCTTCAGTAAAAATTGTGATTTTAACCATCTGTGTTTATGTTTCTCTTCAGGATAAACTCGGTCGAAGTTGGTAGAGATAAATACACCCCTTGCACTCGGTCGGTACTCTCTGAATCTTCAGTTAGCAGACCTTAACTGATTACTCGATGGGGGGAATAAACGCGCAAGAAAAATTGATTTGTTTTTCAATAATTTACCCTTACGTATTCCGTAGTGCCTTTTTTTCTCAATTATTATTATACAGATAGCTTAATAACAATTCGTTTCAAGCTGTAGTTGTGCGAGAAATGACATTATTTCGTTTTTTGACGACTAAGGAAATAGCGGGTTCTAATACAACCCACCAAACAAGTTTCACAACAGCGAGTGCTACACGAAGGTTGTTCCAGCTATATACCAATAAATAAAGAACACTAGTTGGCATTTACACAAGTAATAGATGTGAACAGCTACACACACACACGTATCTATACAAATGTGTCTGAATAGACATTTTTAACCACGTGTGGGGGGGAGGGGAGATAAACAGGCTTCAGTTTCCCTACCACTCGAAAATGTTTTCCAACCAGCCACTTACGTAGACTGGGATACGTGTATAGAGGTGTTTAAATAAAAGTATGTACTTATATTTGTGTAGATATAGTACGTATGAAAAAAACAGATATGCGCGGATGCGAAGCGTCATTTGATGTATTTATCGATACCCGTGTTTGCGTTTTCTAAAACCCTGTTATCGATGCATTGATATCAATTTATGGTCGCTGAGTGGCCTTGTTTATTTTCCTATAATTTCGGATAAAACCCCATTATAAAGTCAGTAAGTGACCTTGTTTGTTTGACCATAGCCTGGATAAACCTCATTATAAAGTTGGTAAGTGACCTTGTTTGTTTGACCATAACCTAGATAAACCTCGTTATAAAGTCGGTAAGTGACCTTGTTTGTTTGACCATAACCTGGATAAACCTCATTATAAAGTCGGTAAGTGACCTTGTTTGTTTGACCATAACCTGGATAAACCTCGTTATAAAGTCGGTAAGTGACCTTGTTTGTTTAATCATAACCAGGATAAACCCCATTACAAAGTCGGTAAGTGACCTTATTTGTTTAATCATAACCAGGATAAACCCCATTACAAAGTCGGTAAGTGACCTTATTTGTTTGACCATAATCCTATATAACCTTGCTCACCTTATAAAGGTTATACACAGCTACAGAATTTCTCCCACCCGGCATTCTATCTTCTCGAACAGCTGAAAGAAAAAACAAATAAAGTGCTGACAATTAGACAGTAAATATTAACTTTCAACTTCGCGAACGTTTAAAAAACTTTTAGTTTATTAATTACTAGGGAAGGGTTCGCAGTTTTGCTAGTGCTGATACAGTACAACTTTAAAAGTAGCACATTGTTTGGAAACTGTTCAATATTTGAAGCTCTCTAAACACAAATCAAATCGTTTATAATAAAAGCGACAAACTTTATTCTCTAGATTCTGTAACTTCCATCAATATATTGAAATGTTACCTTGACGTGAACGTCTAGACATGCTCTAGCTAACTGAAACATCAGCCTCAAACATATGTCAAAAATGTAGCTGACGTCACCTTAAAAACTAGCGGATGAATAAACATCCGTCAGCAAAATGTAGCTAACGCCTTCTTTAAAAACCTAATATATAAACATCCGTTAACAAAATGTAACTGACGACTTCTTTAAAAACCTAGCGGATAAATAAACATCCGTCAACAAAATGTAGCTGACGTCTCCTTCGAAAACCTAGCGGATAAATAAACATCCGTCAACCAGATGTAGCTGACGTCTCCTTTAAAAACCTAGCGGATAAATAAACATCTGTTAACAAAATGTAGCTGACGTCTCCTTTAAAAACCTAGCGGATAACTAATCCTTTTCCCACGCCAGGGTTTAAAAACCTGAAAGTTATGCTTTTTTAATCGACCCAAAAATTTTTACTTTGTTTTGTTTTTAAAAATACAGTTGGAAAGTTTGTGTACGTCAGCGACAAAATCACGTGGTGCGACCAAACTAAAACAGACTAAAAAACAAAACAAATATGAAAACTTGTAGGAGACGTGGCGTACTTGTATTAGATATCAGTTAAATGTGTAAGACCTTTACATTGTCTTTTTAATTGGTCTTCCGGTGTTAATATGTTCATATCGTGATACGTTATTTTTTGGTAAAATCAGGAAATGGTCGTCCAATATACACATGTTTTTGTTGGACGTTTTATGTAAACATCTTAAGTCCTATGTCAGTTGATGCGCATTTTCACTACCGAATGAAAGCCCCTTATTGTTTTTTCTGTCTCTAAACCAAAACGTGTATGATATTTATTTATTGATATATTTACAAGCCAGGTGTCGTGCACGTATAAAAATACAGACTTTTTTTTATATAATAAGAATAACAACAAGAATCTTCTATTTGTCGGGGGGGGGGGAAGGTAAACACGAAATAAATACGAATGTTACTGATAACGAGTTAACACTCCCAACTTTAAGTTACGATAACAAAATAACTTATTTCCATAAAATCCTTGTTTTGATAAACAATTACATAACAACAGACCAGAATTTCTCTATACCACGGGATATTTTCTGTTGTGTTTATTAAATCTTAAAAGTGATACTCTTGTGTTCACTTTATCAACAAAAAAATATTTTGTCAACAATATCTGTGTACGAAATTTCAAAAAGAGCTTTCAAAGCTTGTTCTGTAAGCGTGAATTCTAAAAACAACAACAACAGACAATAGTAGGCATGACGTCATTAAAGAAAACGTTTTAAAGTGTTTCAGAACTTACCCGCCATCATTTTGTGCCCCTCCGACATGTTATGACCACCGGCTGCGTTTTTTTAGTAAAACGGTCCTATTGTGGTTACTAATGGAGTCACGAGGGAACTTTCTGTAGTGTATTACTAACGTTTTTGCTGTAGTTTGTCTCAAGGTATCACAGAATATAGAAAACAGGTAGAGCACAAAACTAGAATTGGGGAAAAAAAACAACAACTCACCTGCCAAAACCATGCCCTGACGGAGACACTTTTGGAAGCGACAGTACTGACACCTATTTCTCTGGGCCTTCGTGATTTCACAATTCCCATCTGCTACGCACGTGTAAACTCGTTTGTTTTGTACTGTGCGTTTGAAAAAACCTTTGCACCTACAATTCAGATAAATAGGAGTTTGAGCGAATATGGAGAACCGACACACACAATTTACAGAATGCCATTAAGAAAACACACAAATTGTAAAACAAGACGTATAGACTTATTCTTTGAATATTTTGGGTTCAGCGTATTTTCAGTTCAGTATCAAAGTGATTTCATAATGTGTCGGGAAAGTATTATATATGCGTGTACACGTTAAACATTTCGGCACTGCTAACTAATTTATATCACTTAGTTTAATTTTGTTATAAAGCGAGCGCAAAACAACCTTAAATATACTGTAGTTTTGTTAAATACTTATAGTACATTTAAAGATTGTAGAAAAAACGAAATGATCCCATCAGAGAATTCTGTAATAATGGTTACGTTTGAATTTTTTTTTTTTTCAGAAATATGGAAATTTGCTCCAGTTCGGTAAACCGTTTAGCCTGCCCTATTTTGTTGCGAATAGAATACTCTTCTCAGTTATCAAGACAAATTAACCAACCAATCCCAGTTGTAAAGGCAAGTAGACCATCCAATCTCAGTTGCCAAGACAAATGAATCAGCCAATCTTAATTGTCAAGACAAATGAAGCAGTCAATCTCAGTCGTCAATGCAAAAGAAACAAGCCAATTTAATACATATATTACTACGATTACAGAACATTTGTTCATTAATCTTTGTAGCAAGATATCAAAACTGACACCTCAGGTTATCTTGAATGAAAAAGATATATATATGTGTGTGTGTGTGTGTGTGTGTGTGTGTGTGTTCACAAATACTGTTTGATTTCCAATATTCGAAACGGCAACACGTTACGCAACTCTTCTGATTCAAAATGTTTTTAAACCCAAAGTTATAAATTCCATTTATTCGTGATGACGAGAAACCCACTCGAAGTAAAAATGTTTCTCAAGACGGTTGGTACGGGTATTAAAATTTTTATTAAAATAAAGTACAGAACAACGTTTCGGCCTGAAGATGACCTAAGAATATCGAAACGTTCTTCTCGACTTTATTTTAATAAAAGCTTTAATACCCATACCAACCGTCTTGAGAAACAAATTCATTTCTCTCTCATTTATCTTACTTGACAATGACCAAAGTAAATTATGAACTGAGCATGTGGTTAGCGTACTGTACTATGAATCTGCAGGTCCATCTGTGGCCATTATAGGGATAACGGACAAATCTCACATTCGGTCGTAAAAAAGTAGCCCAAGAATTCATCTTCTATTTTCGTTTCACCAGTTTGACCAAAATAAAATATGATTTAAAAACAACAACAGGGTCCAGATAAAGTACCTACGCAGGCCTAGTTCAGCCTGCGGGCCGCTAATTGGTCTTATATTTTTTAATTATTCAGATATTTGTTTTTCTTGTCGTAGCATAATTTTACTTTACTTAAATTCATCGTAATTGAACTAAAATACGGGTTTAGGTTACTCTGGGGTAGCGACTATTTATGATGGGTAATATGTATTGAACATTAGTTTTCTGTTAGATGAACTCAAATGTAGATACTTGAAAGGTCAGATTTTTTCCGTTCTCTTTCAGCATATCTTGTTGGAAGTGAATGTGATTGACGTCACGCCCTGATTAGATCAGTAATTCGGTTTTACTTTTCTCGCTAATGTAGCTACCACTAGAAACACTCCCATATAAATGGAAGTTTCTTGTATGGGAAGGTCAGTGAAAAGTAACCCTCTCTGAACTGACATGCGTAATCTTTTATAAGTAATTTTTATTCGCGTCTAAAAGAAGTTTACAAGTCTAACATTACGTTAGAGAGTTGGACTGGGCAAAGAACTACTGTGTGTGTGTGTGTTTTCTTATAGCAAAGCCACATCGAGGGAAGAACAGCCATGGCTGAAATTGTCACTCATTTGACTTTTCGTATTCTTACATATAATTCTGGGTATTATGGCGATCGTAAGAAAAAAATAAACAAAAAAAATAGACGTGTTTTGGAGATCTCGACACTGATCGGTGAGATAGATAGGTTTCTTAAGGGACCAACCTGAAATGTCGGTGATAAATAATATAAATTTTGCTTTTTAATTGAACACGTCTGTTAGCCTGTAGCAAAGAAAAAATACTGTTGAAATACAATATAACCTTTTTTGACTGATGGATTATGTGTTTAGTATTAACGTCACCAAACAAGCTGTTTGTATGAAAGTTGCTTTGAAAACAAAGATAAAGGGGGGAAAGTCCAAAAGGGAAATAGTAACCCTTTACCTGCAGTTGACATCATGTAATATTAGCGTAGGCGATTGTGGTGGACATCGTGTAATGTGAGCATTTTGCGCGCAACAGTTTCAATGGCTCGTCGCAAAATTTCATGAATTTTTGTGCATGGGGTGTTAGAAAGATTTACACATGCCGGATTAAGTTACTCTAATATAGATCACAAAATAGATCAAAATATTTTTAGAGCATAAAGCTACACATTTGACTAACTACACACTGCCCATCACGGATATTGAAACCCGATTTTTAGCGTCTTAAACCTCCATACTTACCACTGGGCCATTGAAAGGTGACGACATATTCCTTAGAAGATATTCAATGTCCCTTGTAAGAGGTTCTTAGAATAGATACTTTGCAAGGCAGTTTTCCATCGCCTTAGTTTTGAACTTCAGACCAGAGGAAAGGCAGTCAGTCTGTCCTCCTACCAGCCACGCTAAGGGATTGTAAATCACCCTTATAATGCATCTATAACTTAAGGAGCTGGAGGGTACTATTTTGAAGTATTGCATGGGTTCGAACCTAGCTAGCCAGCTCCAGATCTCTACCACAGGGCCAGCTCGCGCCCTATTAAAAGAAGTTGTTCACTAGTACTAATTAACACAATATTCTGTTTAAAGATTCGAGAATAGACTATTTAAAACATAACTTTAAAAACGGGGTGAAATAATCGGCTCTAGTTTGCTAATAGAAGACGAATGTTTCCTTCTTCTCAACCCAGAAGAAACGTGCTCCAGCTTTTGTCTGGATCTTGTTTTGTGTTTGTTTGTTTATACAAAGAACACTAACTTACTTCTGCTTTGGGCCTAGTTTTATTTGGTTTGTTTTGAATTTCGCGCAAAGCTACACGAGGGCTATCTGCGCTATACGTTCCTAATTTTGCAGTGTAAGACTAGAGGGAAGGCAGCTAGTCATCATTACCCACCCCCAACTCTTTTATCAACGAATAGTGGGATTGACCGTCACATTATAACGCCCATACGGCTGAAAAGGCGAGCATGTTTGGTGCGACGGGGGATTCGAACCCGCGATCCTCAGATTAGTAGCTGAGTACCTTAATCACCTGGCCATACCGGGTCGCTTAGGGCCAGGAATGGCCTAAGGATAAAGGAGTTTTACTCTGCACTACAGAGGTGATTGTCAACAAGTTCAAGTAGCCGGAAGCCTAACCCTGCGGTGGGTTCGGCTGGGTGGGTGACTATTCATTGATTATTAATCATAATAGGGTTCCGCCAGATGTCAGTTATCTTACTTATACAAAACTAGTTTTAGCTCAATATAACATAATTATGAACACAATTTGTGTAATCCATGGAGGAAGATAGTTTTTATTTTATTTAATTGGGGGGGGGGATCCATGAATTTGAAAGTTTTGGTAACTGCTCATGTTAACCTAAAGATGATATAAGAAGGTCGAAATGTTGTTCAGTACTTTATTATTTTAATTAAAGTTTCAATACCAATCAATACCAGCCGTTTTGAGAATACATTTTGGTAACCACTGCTCAACAAGGTCTGAAAATATCCAAGTAGTTTAATTATAACTCCCGAAGATCTAAAAGTTCAACACAGATCAGACATTACGCTATGCATTAACCTAGTCATTCCAATATACCAATATATTTTTCGTCTCTTGTCCAGTTTAAATGACCTTTAAATATGCTCTCACCTAGAAATATCTTATTTAACCTTTAACGGTTCAACTGGAGGGAGGGTTTACCCTACTCTTTAAAGACCTGTTGCTACATCTAGAGTTCAAGGCAAATTGAACTTATTTATATATATATTTTCCAACTGGTGCTAAACTCGAGATCGGTCTTTTGGATGGGCAACGCGTGCGTCCTGCGTAGGGTGACCACCCCAAAGAGCGCCATAATCGATATTAAAATTAACAGTTCGTCTCAATTCTACATGGTCAAGGGCACCGAAAATAAAGTTCACACAAGTCATTATTTTTCCTAGGGCCAGTAACATGGAAAATGTACAAAATCACACATCAATAAACTACAGCAAACATAAAACTAAATTTTTACGAAAGTAAGAAAATCCTATGATCAACAAACGTGAAATATCTATACAACTATTCAAAACGTGCTAACACTATGAGACAGAATCCTGGATAACACGCTTGAATACAATTAGAAAAATATTAACAAAATGAACTGATGAATAAAGTAGAGAGTTACATAACACATGATGAGCCTAGTCCTAAGTACCTCCTACATCTGAACGTCATAAATAGGATCTCACAGGCCAAACAGTATGAAGCTAACTGAATTCTGGACACAAACGTAGTTTTAGCTATACGTGTGTGTGTAACTGCTAAGCGGTACTGTATTATGGACACGGACTAATGATTCAATCATACATAAGTGGATCTAGTGAAATTATACGAGTTAATATTAGATTGGTACAAAAAATGGTATATTAATTAAAACTGC
This sequence comes from Tachypleus tridentatus, assembly GCF_004210375.1. Taxonomy (NCBI): domain Eukaryota; kingdom Metazoa; phylum Arthropoda; class Merostomata; order Xiphosura; family Limulidae; genus Tachypleus; species Tachypleus tridentatus. Next base: position 101,962,556 of record NC_134827.1, read on the forward strand.
GGACAGTGGTTAACATACTGAGAGTGATACAAGAACGTAACAAAGGTTATTACCTTGGGTTCACTAACAGTGTAAACAAGCCAACAATTCTTGATAGCGAGAAAGTGATCAATGCTGGTCCAAAACATGGATCGAATCCCGATATTTATGACTTCCTAAAGCTGACTCTACCTTAACTTGTTACCTAATATAGCACCATCGTATGGGGGTAATAAACTGTCAATCTTATGTTTATTTTTCTGAGGATTGAGCTACTATGTTTGTTGACACTTGTTGAGTTGCGAGTCATCATGACTGTGCCATTTGACCTGATGCAAGATGGCCACACGATTAACTCGTAACAGTTTACTTTAAGTACCATAATTATGTTTGTTTTTTGTATCAATATACCTACAAACCTCATTCTAAGTTTTTTGAAACGTTTTAACAAAGATTAAATCTGGCCTTAAATAGGTACTGTACTTCAACGTATCGAATTATTTGTATGCATATTTTAAGGCCATGGGGAAGATCAACCGTGTACATAAGGCAATATTATGAAGATTTGTTTATTTGTTTAGAATTAAGCCCAAAGCTACACAATGAGCTATCTGTGCTCTGCCCACCACGGGTATCGAAACCCGATTTTTAGTGTGCAAGTCCGCAGACATACCGCTGAGCCACTGGGGGCAACTTGACACACTGCAGTGGTTAGCTAGTCACATGTCGCTCACATTCCAAGGTTTTCCAACTAGATCTAGCTATGTCATAATTTTCCGGTGTTAACAGTTTATTACGAAAGTTATGTATATGGTAAGATGTTCGTAAATACTTTTACCTTAATACATACAACCCAACTCGGCCTTTACCATCCCCTGAAATTACCAACGCCTCTAATCCATTTCAAGGGAGAAAAAAAAATCTGGCTCTAACAATCTGTCTTTCGGTCATTATGATGTTCATTAGTAAAGACTGGTTCGTGGAATGCAAAAACAACTAGCCACCTCCATTCAGTTGTGAAGTAGGGCGCAGTTATATGAAATAAAGAGGGCTTCAAAAACGTATTGGTATTTCAACTTCACCTTGGGCTCCAACGACAACTTGATTATGTCGCATACATTATCTTTAATAATCTGTGTTACGGGTTATGGTTATTAATAAAAAAAAATTGTGTTGGGTTATTACTTGGAGAAACTGTCTGGAAAGTCAGTGAAAAGTCTTTAAAAAGTTGAAGCACAAAACTGAGATTCGAATCTTGTAAATTAAACCCTTGCTAAATCTAGTAAAGATAAAAGATAAATTAGCCGAGAGAAACTGTGATATATATCTTTTAGTGCGACTTATTTATGCAAAAACATTCTTTGTATGTAAAGTACCTTTATGAACTGTAGCCTATTCTTTATCCTGTGGGTCGGACATGGGTAATAGATATCTTGGTGGTCTGCGGGTTGAAAATGTTTAATGTTCAAGCCGTCGAGTTGTCACTGAAGATGTTCGCACTTTTCTCCGTGGGCGTGTAATAAAGGTGATAGTCAACCAATCCTGGTATTTGGTATATGAGGCAGATGATGCCAACTGGTTGTCTTTTCTCTGGTTAGTTGTAACTTAAGGATCGCTGACCAGGTTTTTATAGCCCATTATGTTGTATATGTGTTGTATATTTTCAAACATTTTATCGCATACAGCCTCAAGGCTTACAAAACTATAAACACTGACAAAACATATGAAATTAATTAACGTATCCTGGTGATTAGAACGCTCGGCTGGGAGTCTTCGGGTTATGTGAATGAAACCCTGTACCCAGCATGCTGTTTATTTCAGCCAAGGGATGTTATAATGTTAGGGTAAATCCCATTACATTTTTTGGTAAAAGAATAGCCCAAGAGTTGGCGGTGGGTACTGTCGGTCAGTTGTCTTCTTTCTAGTTGTCAGTTCAAAATTAAGGAAAGAAGCAGATACCCTTATTGGCTATGCTGTAAACAAAACAACAGCAATCAGACGGATTATTTTGTTTAATAAGCGTCTGATGGTCATTCCAAAAATCGTACAAACTTGAATCTCGGCTTTATAAAAACGTACATTTACACGGTTTACGAGATCCCGATAACGAGGTCAAGGTCATTCGGACTTTCAATGTTTAATTGAAAACCGTCTTTATTCAAGTGCAAAGTCAGTTGCAAAGTTCGCTTACCTTCAAACAGCATATTTGTGAAAAAAACACAATTTTGTTTTAACAAAACAGGTTTCGACTTTGTTATGACCATGCGCAATGAGAATATTAGTGATCGTTTACATTTATTAAACTTTGTATTCAAGTTAGCAGTTATGTCATCTCTTCTAATATTTACGTTTTTGTTTCACGAGGAGATTATTTGTTCAAAATGTTGCAAAGGTCTTTTATGCCAAGTTTTCTTCATTATTAACTGATAATTTAGAGAGAAGAGCTAGTCAACAGCACCCACCGCCAGTTCTTGGGCTTCTCTTATATGAGCAAATAATGAGATTTGACCATTATTTTTCAAGCGCACCCACGGTTCTAAAGAATGAAAGGCATTTTTAAGGAAACTAGTCGCAAACCACCAATTCTCGGGTTCATAAAACAGTCACGCTAACTTTTAGGCCACTTCTGACCCATAAGGAGATGAAATTTGATATTAGCCCTCAAACGCATAAACTTCGAAAATTTACATTTTCTTTAGTAGTACAATATTAATTAGGTTTGGTTTGAAATTCGCTCAAAATACACGAGGGCTATCTGCTCTAGCCGTCCTTAATTTAGCAGTGATAGACTAGAAGTAAGGCAGCTAGTCACTACCACCCACCTCCAACTTTTTGTCTACTCTTTTACTAACGAATAGGGAGATAGACTGTAACATTATAACGCCCCCACTGTTGAAAGGACGAGCATCTATGGTGGGAGGGGGATTCGAACCCGCGATCCTCAGGTTGCGAGTCAATCGCCTAGCCACCTGGCCATGCTGGGCTTCCAACATCAAGTAATATCAACTATTCACTCGTTAAAAAGAATATCCTGAGGTATATATGTTGTTTTTCAGAATCCCATGAAAGACTTAAGACATCTTTAGAAAGGATGCACATAATGACATTCATGATTTAAAAGCAATGTAAGAAACATTTTTATATTCAATACCTGGGTTAACATAAGAAAGCAATGATGATACATTTAAATCATGTCCCTCATGGTTTATTATCCTACACACAAAACTTACCCTTCACAGGTTATGATACCATAGTGAAGACCTGTGGCTTTGTCCTCACAAATCATACACACCATTGGCTGCTCTGTTTCTTCCTTCTCGACTTCAGGACCCCGAGATGTGGACGGTGTCGCCGCCATGACAGTTGACTCCTCTTTTCGCCCGTTCCCTGATACACTGAGATTTAATGCCTGAGTGTCTGGTAACTGGGTGGGAGAAGATGGTCCTGGTTGTGGCAGTTTTTCTGACCAGGATACAAGACTGGTGCTCACCAAACTACTGCTCCGACTCCGAAACTGAGGCAATACCTCTACTCTGGAAGTGGTAGTTGATGATGCTGCGGATGGTATCCTTTGCACATTTGTCCCGTACTGAAGAGCGAAAGAAGGGTAGCTTCCTATTGCAGATAACCCACTAATTGGACCAGCACTGATCCCACATTGTCCTATAGCTGGCGCACTAGAAGTTATTAGAGATGTAGGTGTTGTGGTGTAGCAGGAAAGAGGTTGGGATCGCGAGGAAACTGGTCCACCTAAAAGTCCTATTCTTTCCATATTAGATACGCTATGTCGACGACCTACAGGGACATCACTACTTATTATAGAACTTGTGCTTGTATGCTCAGGTGACTGCAGCTCCTGAGATGGATCTGTCCAAATCACCGTTTCACCAGGACCAGAAGTTGGAATATCACTGATAACTAATGGCATTGTTTGATGCGATGCCCCTCTTAGCGAGGATAAATTTTGCTGCTTCACGTGGGGCCGTTCCTCATGGGCACTGAAATGACGCTTGTAGGCCTGTGCACTAGAAGGAGACCACAAATGAGGATTCAAGTGGGGAAGTACTTCCATAAAACGCCTGGTTGGCGCGCTTAAGTCCAATCCCTGCTCTTCTAACGATGTTTTGGGTTTTTCCGATCGAATTTCAGCACTTTCTGGAGCTCCCTCTTGTGTACACGTGCTTCCATCGTGGAAAACGTTGTCTTGTGAACTACTGCTTAACATTTCTCTTTCTGAGCTAGCCGCCTGTTGGGAGGGTGACTGGACGCTTTGGGTCGGAGAACCTTTCGCGGATTCCAGCTCTTCCTCCAGCATATTTGTATCTGGGGACTTATTTGGACCTTCAGACTGTGTTATCAAAGATACCTCCCCTCCTTCGCCCGATTCTAAGGGGAACTCGCTTGCAAAGTGACCCAGCTCTTCTTCCTTCAGAACAGGTTCCAAAGTGAGTACACTGTCAGGTGAAGAGTTATCAGGGTTCGTTTCACCGTCACTACTGTATCTCGAGTCAACTTTTCGACGCTTCAGTTTGATGTTGTGAAACAGGCTCATCTTATGCATCCTCTCCAGGAGAAGCGGAAACATACTTCCTGGAGAAAAAGAGAGAGAGAAATCAGTGTAATTGCAAACTCTGCTAACACGAGTTAAGGTCTGGGATCCAGAAAAGAAAATTATATGAACTGTTCATAGTGTTTTCTTTAAGGTCACGTGACACTCACAAGTAGTCGAAGTATAAGATGGCTCGAATGGTCAAATTTGTTTGTTTGTTTTTAACAATCATTTGAAAGGGAAGCTTACATCACACTGGTAAACCTTTCATTTTGTGAACCAATTCATAAGTCGCTTTCTTCCTTTGCACACTGTATGGGCATTCATTCGCCTCAGTGCTGTCACCTGGTGAGTGTAGTATAACTAGGCTTACCAGTCTCTATCTTTATAACCATCGTATCAAGATTTTATAAAACAAATATTGTTTAAGAAAGGCAAAAGAAAGAATCATAAAATCTTGATTGTCAAAATTTTGTGAACAAAATATGTGCTGCCATCTAGGGAGAAATATTATGGAAGGGTAGTGTTGTTTTCTTAAATTCTCAATTTCTTTCAAATAAATCAAGCTACTTCAAATTATTTAGGGGGTAAGATAATAAAATAGAATCGAATAATAAAAACGTTGGTGTGGTTCGGTTTTCTTTCTCTTTTTTTATTCTGTCAATAACAGTATTTATATTTCCTTAAAGGCTGAGCACAGTCCAATGCTTAGCGTGCCAGGCATCTCAGGTTCGCGACTCGTTGCCGCAAAATTACACAACGTCCTTTGGGACTGTTAGTACATTCTTGTATAGACTATCGAACCCCACGATTCGATCATTTGTCCTTCACGACTTGGCGGTGGGTGGTATTGACTAGCTGCCTTTCATCTAATTCATCATTTCAAGATTAGGGACAGTTAGTGCAAAAAGTCCTTGAGTGGCTTTGCCCAAATTCCACCCAAAATAACAATTTTTCTCAAAATATAAAATTTACTAAAAATACGGATCACATGACCAGGATTTCTGGAAGGTGTTCCCACTGAAACATGTGCATACGTTATTTAACAGAAACGTGTTCTGAAATTATAGTCCCATTTCAGTTGTACGCTAGTCAGATTAATATACGTTCAGTATTATTGTTATTACTATATAATTTCTAACACAATTTTCCCTATTCCTCGGTGGACTCATCAGATAGCCCGATGTGGCTGTACTATATGAAAACACACACACAATCTCCAACAAAGATACACATAAAAGTTATAAGTTCAATTATTATCAGATGAGTACTACGGGACTTAATAGTACTGAAGCACAGCTTTGATATTTGATTATCTTGATAGTAAAGCTACTAAAACTGTCTCAGCCGGAAAAGCCCTCTTTTTGGCGGAACTTGCGTAACGCGGACGGAAAACTGTTTTTCATCTACCTCATCTCTCAACAAGTAGGAGTAGGATTAGAACCTGAGTTAGGCGGAAAAAAGGGTTTTGATTAAATATTAATTTCTTATTTAATTAATAATTTCTTTAAATATAATAAATTCTCGGACATTTTGTTACAGTAAGTATTGGTTAAATATATAGTCTGTTCTTTATTCTTCCGTCATTATTCCGGAGGTCGCTGTTCGAAAAGAATGATTGGTCACATTTACTGATGGAAAACTAGAGAAACCATGGGTAATGGGTACAAGTGAAAATCCGTACTGTTTCAAAAATGTAAGGAAGAATCAACTTCCTATGGAATGGAAAGTGAATAATAAAGTGTGGATGGCACGTGTTATATTCGAGGAATTTTTTAACAATTAAACAGAAGAATGGAACAAGAAAATATGAATATTCTACTTTTGTTGGATAATGCAACTTGTCAACCAAACGTTCAACTTTTAAATGTTCGTTCAGTCTTTCTACCTCCATGTACAACATCAGTTCTACAGCCACTAGATAATGGAATTATACAGTGTATAAAATTAAAATACAGAAAACTGATGCTTCAGTATGTTATTGTAAACATGGACAACTGTAAGAGAGCATCTAAAATGACCATGAAAATTGACGTGTTAGATGCAATTTCATTTTTTAAGTCATCCAATCAAATGTGTAAAAGGAATGCGTAGTAAAGTGCTTTGGAAACTGTGGATTTATTCTTGATAATGGCGGGGATTGTGGAGAAGTTGTTGTTATGATGATTCTAGTGAAATCCAAACTCTGACTGAGAAGATTGATGCAGATGATTCTGTAAACGTGGAACGTTTTGTGAACGTTGACAAGAATGGTTTGACAGGAACTGATGAAATTGATTTAAAATCTACAATAGAATTGCAAGATGGTAACAGTGTGAGAGATTCAGAAGATGAACAAAATGGAAAAGACAGTGAGGAAATAGAGATTCATACTTTATCACAAGTGTTGCGTTATATTAACGTTATCAAATTGTATGCAAAAATGAAGTAGAAAAATGAACTTCATGAAAAGGTCGTAGAATTGGCGTTCTTTTTTAACCGCGTGAAGAAGCCCATTAAAAAACGAAACAGTTTAAATTGGACATTTTCTTCAAATAAATTTTAAGATTTTGTATAATTGTGTACATTTTGAATGCCTGTTTTTTTGTTTTTATTCTAATAAATATAACATAAACAGTATAATAACTTTATTCACAACTTCTTACTTCCCCTGAGTCAAGCAAGTACAACGTTCCGCTCAAATATTATATACAATTAAGGAAATGCATGTTCACTATGTCTAAACCGGAGGCCTGGCATGGCCAAGCGTGTAAGGCGTGCGGCTCGTAATCCGAGGGTCGCGGGTTCGCGCCCGCGTCGCGCTAAACATGCTCGCCCTATCATCCGTGGGGGCGTTATAATGTGACGGTCAATCCCACTATTCGTTGGTAAAAGAGTAGCCCAAGAGTTGGCGGTGGGTGGTGATGACTAGCTGCCTTTCCTCTAGTCTTACACTGCTAAATTAGGGACGGCTAGTACAGACAGTTCTCGAGTAGCTTTGTGCGAAATTCAAAAAACAAACAAACAAACAATCTAAGCCGGAAATTTTACTCGGTCCCGTGCGATTCGACGCCCGCTAGTTCAGCGGTAAGTCTAAGGATTTACAACGCTAAAATCAGGGGTTCGATTCCCCTCGGTGGGCTCAACAGATAGCTCGAAGTAGCTTTGCTATAAGAAAAACGCACACGCACACACACATGTGATTCCGCCTTAGACAGGTTTTACTGCATACGGTTTCCGAAACACTCTGCACTGTAAACAAACTTTCAGTTCTCAGTGTGATTTCTGGTGAAATTTATTTCCCGTAAAGGCAGTTAGTTTTTAATACTACCTGATTGTTTCTTTTTAGTGTGAAACTACACAATGTTCTTTTCTCCGTATGGAATCGAACCCTGGATTTTAGTGTTGCAATCCCGTGAGCTTAATGTTTACTCTTCGGGGTACAATTTTAAAGATGTAATTTTTTTTTTCTATAAGCCAATAACAATACAGGTATAATAATTTCCCTTTTAATTATATAACAGCCCCTCGCTAGTACAGCAGTAAGTCTACGGATTTACAACGCTAAAATCGGGGGTTCGATCTTCTCGGTGGGTTCAGCAGATAACCCGATGTAGCTTTGCTATAATAAAACACACACTTCTGTTACAAAATAATGGAAGATTAGCAGAGGAGGTAATAAGATATATACAGTGGCAGAAACATACAAAACCTTTGATATTTGTATAAACCAACAAAATATTCGCAGTTACTTTAGTATAATTATTGCACCAATACTTCTTTAAATATAGGATTTATAGAATAATACAAATAAAATCTAATCACAGACAGCGAAATTCGATAAGTCCACTCATCTTAGGCCTAACATTATAGTTAAGTCTTTGTTAAGTACGGCTTTTATTCGGATCTGTTTGTGTGTTTTTACAGCAAGTCACATCGGGTTATCTGCTGTGTCTTTCGACAGGATTTTAGCAGTGTAAATCCGAAGGTTTACCACTGCCCTAGCGGGAGACCCTGTTTTCGATAAAGAACTAAATTAACACTAAACTTTTGTACAAATTTGTACTTTAGTTAGGGTTTAACTTTATCCTAGTTAATACTATCAATAAATAACGTTATTCGACGACCTGATATTACACCCTTTTAAAAACTTTGATGACATTGAAGTATTTTGCTGTACAAAATGTCTACTAAGGTGTATTTGCATCCGCCTTTTGTTTATATCCATTGAAATTAAGTACGCGCGTGCTGACGCATTTAGATAGTAAGGTAGGTGCGTGCGTATTTTCAGGACAGACAAAAGCAATGTTATTATAATAGATGCGTCTGCATTACGTTTAAATTAACATTATATTTATCATTGCAACTGATACCATAGCAACCTCAAAGCGTTTTTTTTTTTTTTAACCCTAAAATCGCGAGTTGAACGCAAGAAAAACGCCACATTTTGGTTGCAGTTTTTCACAAGAAAACAGTTAAGGATTCGATCTCGTGCTCCAAACACGAAGTGAAATTCCGAAGAAGATTGTTTTGGCACCAATGAAAATCCTTTTCATGTTGATTTTCACTGCAATAACAGTTTATCAACACGTCTACAACACTCTGTGCACTTAGTAGAAACAACAAGAACACATATTCTACAGTTATTCCCAGGTCCGGCATGGCCAGGTGGTTAGGGTTATAATTAGGAGGTCATTTTTGGTCTCTGTTTGTTTTTACTTATTGAATATGCAAGTTATAGTTAGATTTTAAAGTGTTAATTAAATAGTTATCGCATTCCAAACTCTTGCCCACCATAGCCAGGGGTTTAGGGCGTCCGACTCGTAATCCGAGGGTCGCGGGTTCAAATCCCTGTCACACCAAATTTGCTCGCCCTTTCAACCATGGGGACGTCATATGTAACGTTCAATCCCACTATTCGTTGGTGAAACAGTAGCTTAAGCGTTGGTGGTGGGTGGTGATGACTAGCTGCCTTCCCTCTGGTCTTACACTGCTAAAATAGGGACGGCTAGCGTTTGCCCTTGTGTACCTTTGCGCGAAATTCAAAACAAGCAAACAGTTATTTCTTATGAATCTCATAGCTCAAGATCTGATCAATTACATCCAAGTGTGTAAATTACTAAATGATCTAAGAGTTTCACGATGATGATAAACCTATTTGAAATAAAAAATCTATTCTCAAGACGTCTGATATAATTTGAGACTTTAAAAGTATATCCCATGTGTCTAGTGGCTAGGATACCTGCCTCTCACTCAGGAGGCCAGGTTTCGATTCCCGGCATGGGAATTAACATTTGGGTTGAGACGTTCGAATCCCTGTCGCACTAAACATGCTCGCCCTTTCAACCGTATAATGTGACGGCCAATCTCACTATTCATTGGTAAAAGAGTAGCCCAAGAGCTGGCGGTGGGTGGTGATGACTAGCTTCCTTCCCTTTAGTCTTACACTGTTAAATTAGGGACGGCTAGCGCAGATAACCCTCAAGTAGCTTTGTGCGAAATTCAGAAAACAAACATGTCTTACAGTTATGGTATCTGGACTATACATTTAAGGGTTCATGGTTTGTGTTGTTATGAGACAGAGGAGATCCACACTTTGAGTGTGCTATAAGAGAAATGGTCAACTCATACTCTTTGGTCAGAAACGTGGTCCCACATGGCCAGGTGGTTAAGCGCTCGACTCGTAAACTGAGGGAATTGGGTTCGAATCTCCGTCCCACCAAACATACTCGCTCTTTCAGCCGTGAGGGCGTTATAATGTGACGGTCTTCTGCATCTATTTCTTCTGCATCGCAGTTTCCTGTCTTCATCTGACTGGATTCTAACGTTTTTGAAAGATTAAATTATTATTATTATTAGTTTGCAAAATGAAATTGATTTTCACAGACTTTTTGACACAAATTTAGGCCCAGCATGGCCAAGTGTGTTAAGGCGTGAGACTCGTAATCCGAGGGTCGCGGGTTCGAATTCCGGTCGCAACAAAAAACATGCTCGCTTTTTCAGCCGTGGGGGCGTTATAATGTGACGGTCAGTCCCACTATTCGTTTGTAAAAGAGTAACCCAAGAGTTGGCGGTGGGTGGTGATGACTAGCTGTTTTCCCTGTCTTACACTGCTAAATTAGGGACGGCTAACGCAGATAGCCCTCGAGTAGCTTTGTGCGAAATTCAAAAACAAACAAACAGACACAATTTTTTTTGAAATAATGGTTTCTCTGCAATGTTAGCCGCCGATACCCATAAGATACGTACGGTTCTAATGTTCTACTGCATGGTTATAAGGATATTTTATTGCTTCTTACTGTTTGTCGGATATTGTGATGATTAAAAGAGCCATTAATTATTTAATGTTCGATTAACTCACAACTTGAGGGTTAAATAATACCCTTACACATACAGATGGCTAGCACTCGAATTATTTTAGTGATAACTAGATAATAATTTATCAGTAACTATTTATTATACAGTGTTGGTTTGTTTGTAGTTAAGCACAAAGCAACACAATTCGCTATCTGTGCTGTACCCACCAGTGGTATCGAAATTTGGTTTCTAGCGTTATAATTCTGCAGACATAACGCTGTGCCACTGGGATGCATTATACAGTGCCGTGAAGTCAGAAGTTTGTAATGTGGTAATTTGTATTTAGAGGCACGTGAGTGACCCATAACGTATTTTGATACGTGAACGAACTGATCACGTAAAACCAAAGCTGAACATTATTTCCCGCCACTACGATAGAGCTCTGCATTTCAGTGGCTGGCGAGCTTGTGTTACCACAACATATTTTCCGCAGTTTAAGCTGTGGGTGTGTTATAAGTGTGCCAGTCAATTCCTTGGCGTGTGTGGTAAGGTGCTGCTGTCTGTGGTCAGTAGTTCAAAGTTTGTATGGTGATAGATAGCCTCAATAACGTTGCCATCAAATGAATAACTTCAGCCAGTTCTTGTTCTCATGAAGAGAGATCTTCCAAAGAAATGCCAAGGTTAAAACTACAGGATTAAATCTAACACGAAACACGAACCCGTCCTTACCAACGTAAGCTCTAATCGTCATCTGAGGGTCGCAGGTTTGAACCCCCCTTCCATCAAACATGCTCGTCCTTTCAGCCGTATGGGCTTTATAACGTGATGGTCAATCCCACTATTTATTGGTGAAAGAGTAGCCCAATAGTTGGCGGTGAGTGATGATGACTAGCTACTTTTCCCCTAGTCTTACACTGTTGAATTAGGAACGGCTAGCACAGATAGCCCTGCACGAAATTCAAAAAACGAACAACCGACCTTACCTACATCACAAAAACCTCTTATAATGTTTGTTCCACGCAAAGCGTAAATTTGTGTACTCCTTTTTACTAGTTGAGCTGTTAATTAGAAGAAAAATTATTCTCACTCAAACATAATCGTGAAATTTATCATAAATAATTATTGATGAATACGCAGTTAGGATACGTGTGGTCCGAAGCTCAAAAAGTGGTTAATGGTGATTAAAATGGCCGACTATCAAACACGTTGGATTTTACTAATATTTTTGTTTTTGGATCTTAACTTTACAACACATAAACGTATGTCATCTATATTTGATGGGTCCGTGCATCATAGTGATTTGTGTACTCTACGTATTTTGTCAGTGATCCCGATCAAAATGGCCGACTGGCGGCCATCTTAAATGACATGTGTCTGTATAAAAATAATAATATAACTACTTTGTATGGTGTGGATGGATCGTCATCAATATAACAACAGTAAATTAAATAATTAAATAAATTATAAAATGCTGTGGTAATTCTTTAATGCATCGAGTATATCACTAAACAGCATTAATTTACCAAATGTTTATTTCCGTGGTGGCATTTATTTGATTGAAATGTGATTGGATTATTGACACAAAACACGCAAACATGTGTAATGCAAATTACAATCCTTTTGATACAGAAAATCATTAATGTAACCTTTTAAACCGCATTAGAATATAAATATACTTTGAACATTTACGTTCAGTTGAATAGTTCAGCGCATTTCAAGTGTTTGGATGTTAGCAGCCAGAATCGATTATTGCGTTGCATGGATTGAAGCTTTTGCTAAGCCTAACTAATGCATTTTCCAGTATGTTCCTTATTCATGCTATCCCTAATCCCTTGAACTTAGTAGTTCAGTAAAGGTCACAGTAGAACCTACCCTGGTGCTCTCTTCATTTATTGAAGTGAAGGTGTGGGAGAGATGTTCTCAGTGCTTTTAGAATTCCGGGAGAAAAAAAGTGTTTTCCAATTTCATTAGCTTTACCTCAATGGACAAGTTCTCCTGGTGTTAGGAGCAGCAATAAATCTCGATTTCTGACAATAATTGTCCTTCACATATTTTAGCATGACAGCAAATGTGTAAAGTTATCTGTTTTCCCATACAGATCTCACGTCTCATTTAGAGAATAACGCCACCGCATCACAGTGGCAAGACCTGACATCTCAGGGATCGGAGAGTTGCCATTAAACAGTTTAAATCGTCACTTGTTACAGCTTTTTTGTCAACATTTTATTTTTTTTTAATTATGTGCTGCCATCTAGAGAGTAACATTATGGGAGGCTAGTTTTATTTGTATTTATTCTAGGAGTCAGAACAGGGTTTGAAATATAGTTTAGGGTTCGTGTATTTACACTCTACAAAATACACTGAATAAAGTAATTAACGGTAATACGAATCCCTGTAAATGGATTGTACTACTTAATAATATGGCAAAATCCCTGTGTAAATACATTAATTTCGTATGTGTCATGTAAGCCGATGACAAAAATTATTTTCATCTCTGATAAACAAAATGAAAGGAATAATTTTATTGACATGCTTATTTGTATTTATGACAAAAACAAAAACGTGTATTTAATCGATTTGCACGTTTCACGTATATGGGAGGGGGACTTTAACCCTGCTATGAACTTTGAATCGCCTGGGTGCTAATGTTACATGTATACTAAATGTATACATTTACACATTGGAACCTCTCAAAATGAGAAACTTTAACATTTTTACCAAGACGTAAACAGTTCGTGTAAAAACTAACAGCTGAACTCGACTTCAAGTATTTTCTGTTGTGAAAGACCCAAGGTTAAAGTTGTCATTTCACAAACACACCAGTCCTGTCTATCGGGTTTAGATAATCTATCTTGCATGCGAGGGCGACGGTTTCACAGTCCCAGTTTAACAATCCGATATGCTCATAAATCTAGTGATTTGGTCAATGTAAAATTGCACACATAACTTGGAAGGAATTGTTGTGGAAGCCACATGTGTGCAAATGATTTGCGTTCCTGTTTCAGGGTTTTTTCTGTTTCCTGGGGCACGTGCACGCCTTCTGTAATTGACATTTGTGGTTTTGGATTCTCATCTTTTATAAGAGGCTGAAATTTGTTTACTACGGCTGGTGTACGACCTTTTGTCGGTCTCTATCCAGATGGTCCTGGGCTCCCAAGTTGATCCATATTCTTATGTTTTTCAGAGCATTAATTGCAAGGGAAAGCTCATTCTTAGATATTCTAAATCCTCGATCTAAGTGAATGAATATTTTAAAACGGAAAGAGCTGTTATTTTCCCTTCACAAAAGCGATTAATTTTCAGTATCATCACACTACCTGCGTTAACCCCAAACAGCATCAAATATAGTTGCGGTACCCGCGTTCTGTGTGTGAGTGTGTGTTTTTCGTATAGCAAAGCCACAAAGGGCTATCTGCTCAGCCCACCGAAGGGAATCGAACCCCTGATTTTAGCGTTGTAAATCCGGAGACATACCACTGTACTAGCGGGGGGCTACCTGCGTTCTACCACGACTTCATTTCAGCCGTCGTTGTCGCGTAACATGCTGATTTTCGATTCAAAATCGTTTTAATATAACATATCAATGGTATAGGGAGACGTTACAAAGTAGAAGTGCTTCGCTAGACACGCAAATTTTACAATAAGAGATCGCAAGTATAAGTGTTTGCTTGTTTGTTTTAAATTTCGCGCAAAGCTACTCGACGGCTATCTGCGTCCCTAATTTAGCAGTGTAAGACTAGAGGGAAGGCAACTAGTCATCACCATTTACCGCCAACTCTTGGGCTACTCTTTTACCAACGAATAGTGGGAACCGTCACATTATAACGCCCCCACGGCTGAAAGGGCGAGCACGTTTGGTGCGATCGGGATTCGAACCCGCGACCCTCAGATTACGAGTCGAACGCCTTAACCCACCTGGACATGCGGGCCGCAAGTATAAATAGCTGTTAAAAAAACAGCTCCCATGCTGCCAAACGCAGCTCAATATAGGGGTCTGAAAGCATGACCCCCAGAAAATTATTATATTATTAAAACTTACAGTTGCTATATAATTAAAATATGAAGAAGTAGGGATACTATAGTAGCCCCAACACCACCTTGTTTCGACACCTTTCCATACTCAACCTTTTATAGTATTTCCTTAACTACTGCAAATTGTAAATTTTCGAAAATATAAGGTCACATGATTATATCACAATATAAGAAGTACCTTAAAAACACGTTATAATGTGACGGTCAATCTCACAATTCGTTGTTAAAAGAGTAGCCCAACAGTTGGCGGTGAATGGTGATGACTAGCTGCCTTCCATCTGGTTTTGCACTGCTAAATTAGGGACGGCTAGCGCAAATAGTCCTCGAGTAACTTTGCGCAAAATTCAAAAACAAACAAGCATGTACTGAACAAATAATGTTTCTTACTCGGCATAAGCTTATCAGTACCCTAAATAATTATTACTGGAATTAATATTACTTAACTGAAAAAACAATACATACTGACATCTACAAGAATAAACATTAACAAAGTTCATCTAACAGGCAAAACTGATTGGAAGTTAATATTTACTATTATTACATGGCTTACCCACTGTTTAGAAAATTACGTGCAAAGAAAATCCTTATATGATAGTTTAAAAAATAATGCACAAATATTTTTCAAACTACACACTGGGCTAAAAAAATAAGCTATAAAACTTCGTTAGAGCTAAGCCTAAATGCTTAATCCTACCTGGGTCTCTGGCAACGAGATTATATGACAACTAAACATGACGTTCGAAACAAATTTTAAAAGTTTCGTCCATCTTATTCGATAACAGAAGTAATCCTGTATTTTAGAGCTTTTTTTTCCTTTTCATTTACTTGTATTTTTGCTTAAAAACTTCAAAATCCTGTGTGAATAATATGTAACCTACCTAAGTTTTATTGTTGGTTAGAAAAAGGAAATAAAACACAATGAGCTTGTCGGAAAACTACGGTTAGAAAAAGGAAATAAAACACAATGAGCTTGTCGGAAAACTACGGTTAGAAAAAAGTAATACATTAAACAGTAACAGTAATGAAATTGTTGTATACTGTTCCTCATTATGCTATTCCCAGTATCAACAGTAATGATACTGTTATGTGCTGTTCTTTCGCTGACGAGGTCTTTTAAATTATCTATTGAAAATAAGGTATTTTAAATTATCTATTGAAAATAAGGTATTTTAAATTATCTATTGAAAATAATTCAAAGTCCAATCCACGTAAAGTATAACAAATGAATGTATTTTTTAAAGTTTCTACAAGCTTGAAAACTTCTACACTGTTGTAAGTTTCTGTAGGCCTACGTTACAAGTGGCGTTAGGCAACGTAAAACAAATCACTTTATTTTTACAAAGTAACTCATTAAGCGCGAAAGGAAACACAAGTCCAAATACGTACTTTACTTATATAAACTTACAGATTTAACTTTCTATCTTGAAAAAAATATATATTCGAATAACTCTACAAGCTTCAGGACTATGTCGTATTTATAATGCAGCTTCGAATGTGCGAGAAAATTTCACGCCAAGCGAGAACGTTTTAGGCGTTCCATACCCTCTAGCTAACAAACAAATTACAAGATTAGAAATATAGTTTACAACAATATCCAAACATTTTTAATACAAATATCATGCAAACTAGTTTCCATAAAAAATAAAAATACCGACATGTAATTGACATATAGCTTTAAGCAGTTTTGTATTCATAAAAGAAAGTATGCTTCGGTGGTTTCATGAACATCCTTAGGCTTGTCATACTAACTTCCAGCACATGCAAATATGGTATATGTGATAAAAAATCTTTTTTTTAAGCTCTTGGCCTAGTCCAGTAGCCTATACCTCTTGAGCGAGTAAATTTGTCCTGGTTTGAAACCTTTGAAACCCAAAAATCGGTTTTGTTTGTTTGTCTTGAATTTCGTGCAAAGCTACACAAGGGCTACCTGCATTAGCCATCTTTAATTTAGCAGTGTAAGACTAGAGGAAAAGCAGTTAGTCATCACCAACCACCGCCAACTCTTGGGCTACTCTTTTACCAACGAATAGTGGGATTGACCGTAACATTATAACGCCCTCACGGCTGAAAGGTCGCGCATGTTTTGGTGTGACGAGGATTCGAATCCGCGACCCTCAGATTACGAGTCCAGTGCTTTAACCACCTGGTCATGCCGGACCCAAAATTTAGGTTAAATAACATCTCATCGTTGATATGTTCTTTAACACTCGCGGCCAAAACAATTATTGGATGGGACACACACGATGTTTGTGATCTAAAATCGAGACCACATTTTATCAGTATTAATTAGAAGATGCTGTAATTAGTTGGTTTTCTGCTTTGGTGAAAATATAAAGGATAATCTTGATTAATAGTTATTTTATTTTGTAAAGTTGTAACCTATCCTACACGGATTAGCTCGTTACTGCTTGAGTTAACTGAACAGTAATGCTTTGTAGTACGTGCTGTTTCCGTTTGTCTGGTCTGGCAAGACCAGGTTCTTAGGGCATTCGACTGTTATTCCACTTGCATTACAAATATTTTAGCCCATAAACTTACAGATGTCCCATCGGAGTACAGAGAGAAAAGACCTTCACTTTGTGTGCCATAAAGAATCTCCTTATTTCACGTTTGGCCCGACATGGCCAGGTAGTTAAGGCATTCGACTTGTAAGCTGAAGGTCGCAGGTTCGAATCCCCGTCACACCAAACATGCTCGCCATTTCAGCCGTGGGGGTGTATAATGTTACGGTCAATCCCATTATTCGTTAGAGTAGCCTAAGAGTTGGTAGTGGGTGTTGATGACTAGCTGCCTTCCCTCTAGTCTTACACTGCAAAATTAGGGACGTGCTAGCGCAGATAGCCCTCGTGTAGCTTTGCGCGAAATTCAAAAACAAACTGTTTGTGTAGTACTAGTCACAATAAAACCTTCTCTGAAATGACGTGTTTGTTATGTTGATTTCCAAAAAGCTTTCACAAGGACCATTAGCGAAAGAAGTGGTCGACGAGACATTATTTATATGATAAATTACTGGAACAACAATTTTGAACCAAACTGTCAATTCCATTCAAGGTATTACAAATAGGAGTTAGGCTTATGACTTTTGTCAGCATCATATTACTTAATTATCGTAGTTTGTGTGTTTGTAATTAAGCTATCTGTACTCTTCCTACCACAGGTTTTGAAACCCGGTTTCTAACTTTATAAGCATACCGCTTTGCCCTTAGGGGGCTTCAATTTTAGCACCAAAGGCTTTATTGCTGACATGATTCGTTTTATTGCAATTAAACTCAAACGAACTGGCAGACCAGTAATATGGACGGGTCAAGTGACCACGGTGTGTTCAGGAGAATACCACGTTGGTAATTAGAGGAACCTTTTGGCGAATGTGACACGTCCTTAGAAAAGGAGTTGAGAGGTAATAACGCTCAATTTGTAAGTGACGTGAGAGCTGTGGATGGATGTTTGAACTTCGAGAATGTGAATATAAATATTATATCCTTAAGACTGAATAACACCGGTCCAATTATGATAATTACAAGTGAAATACGGAATGTTTTTCGTAATAAAACTAAAGGTTTTATTGCTGTTGTTTGGTGGGACGGAGATTCAAACCCGCGACCTTCAGATTACGAGTCAAGCTCTCTAACCCCCTAGCCATGTCAAGCCTGGCTTAAGTGATAGTTTAAGGTTCAGGAACTGTTTGCCTGTTGTTGTTTTTTCTTATAACAAAGACCAATCTGCTGAGCCCATCGAGGGGAATCGAACCCCTAACTTTAGTGTTGTAAATCCGTAGACTTACTGCTGTACTGGCGGGGAGCGTAAGGGGTTGTGAAATGTGCTACCTTCTGAAAACAAAGACAATTAATAGAAATATTACATTGATAAGTCGAAATACTTAAGTTTAAAGATAATTTCGTAACATCGAATACCCAGATAATTTTCAATGTAAAGTTTTTACACTTTAATAGCTAGTATGCGGTGTTTTCCTCGATTTCATGCGATACAAACTAAATTTATTCCCGCGTAAAAAAAAAAAAAAGTCCACAGTTGTTAGCTAGCGTCCATAATTCGGGTGGATAAACTGTATCAGTTTCGGTTCTCCAATCTCTTCATCCGCACCAGCTGGTTCCTGTTAATTGTATGTACCAGGAACTAGCAATCTTTTTTTTTTTTTGACTGACGTCTCACCTCAAACTGCACCCCTTCCCCCCCAAATTTAAGCTTATTCCTGATTGGTTCTCTACTTAAAAGCGCGATTGAAACAAATTAAATATAATAACAAAGTCCTCTTTTTTTTTAATTAATTTATTACAGTATTATTTAAACTTTCGCGCCTCCACGGGAAGTTGGGCGCGCCGCTCCTGAAAGGTAGGGTTCCCCACTGGTTGATAACCGAATTATAACATAAATCGTCTACATTTGTTTACATTCATTTACTGCTTACATTAACAAACTGTTATTTTATCCATGATCAAGGTTTAACTTTGGGTGTAGCAGGTGTTTTTTATCGAATATATTTATAATTCATATAATCTACTAATAGATAAAACATGCAAACATGTTTAAAAAACAATTTGTTTTAAAATTTCATGGATAAGAATCTACTAAAGGCATCATAAAGTGAAAATATTTGAATAACGAACCCAAACCGTTATGTGTTACAATATTAACAGCGACACGTTGCTAAGCAACAAAACAAATTGAAGTCAAACGCCATTGTTGTTAAATATGAAACAGTTATACTAAATATAATCGTATATCTCAATATCGCGTAACGCTTTGATTTTTAAGAATGTGTTTTGTTAGCTTGATTTTCAGAGAAAATATGAAAAATCAAATAAAAATTGTTTTGAAAAACATAATTACTTGTTTTGTCTGTAAATAGAACGTTAATTTTCGAATTACAAGTCCTTCTTTGAATTCATCATAGTTTTACAGATAAATGAATTTCCTTTGGAGCTTCTATTGGTGGTCTATTTCGAAATCATTTGAAATAATAAATATTTGTCTTTCCGGAACCCTTTTATAAAATTGTGCCGGGTACTCGGCAAGAAAAACGTGTATGACACGTGCTCCTCGTGTGATGTACGTTTAGATACACTATACATTTTATAAGTACGTAAATGTTAACAAGCTATTGGGAAGGGACACAAACAAACGTGCTACGATAGGACTCCGCAGTTGGAGGGAGGAGAATGTATACTTTGATTAGTGCTACAAACTCTTCGCACGTGCATAGACAAATTTTCATTTTTAATTGTTTATTGGTGGCCCGGCATGGCCAGGTGGGTCAAGGCGTTCGACTCGTAATCTAAGGGTCGCGAGTTCGAATCCTCGTCGCACCAAATATGCTCACCCTTTCAGCCGTGGGGGGTGTTATGATGTTACGATCAATCCCACTATTCGTTGGTAAAATAGTAGCCCAAGAGTTGGCAGTGGGTGATGATGACTAGCTGTCTTCCCTTTAGTCTTACACTGCTAAATTAGGGACGGCTAGCGCAGATAGCCCTCGAGTAAGCTTTGCGCGAAATGCAATAAAAAATGTTTATTGGTTTTGTTTGTTTGTAAGCACAAATCTGTGCCCATTACAGGGATCGAACCCAAAACTGAACTTTATAAATCCACGCACTCTCCGCCTTTTTTATTAAATTTGTCGCAGCTAAATTCGAAACAGCGCCTCTTATGGTAAAGGCAAAAAGTGTGACGGACGAAAATCTTTTACTCCTTTCCTCCCGTCTTCTAAAATGATTTTTTTTATCGATTAGACTGTCAGAAGTAAAAACAAATGGCCTATATCTTATTGGTCAAAATCAGATGTGGTAATATAACGGCAAAGAAACTTTGACGCTTTTGTTCAATTATGTTAGATAAAACAATAGATAATGGAGCGATAGTTGAAATTCATACTTTATGCTAGTTTCCTTTTATTTTACATCGAGAAAATAATTTAGTTTAGCTTCTACGTTTTTTTTTAATGTATTTTTTAATGTAATGGAGTCAATTACTATTTTCTTATTAGCTTTCATACGATAGAAAAATCGATTAGGCACGGGAAACTGCAGTCCCTCGTGCCATTCAACGTAAACCTTTCTCTACGCAAAACTGGGCCGAAGAGTTCAGTCACTCCGTACAACAGTAACTTCCGGATATTTACTGCAGAGTCTCGATTAGGGCTGACTTCATCTTCGTCTTCACTTCGATTTGTTCTGTACGTTTACTGAAACCCTTGTCATTCAACAGAGCATTTAAAAAATGCGACGCCCCAAGGCACGTTGTCTTTTCGTTGTATGACTGTTCATAGTTGCGTTTTTAAGCAGTGCACTATTGGTTCTGACTCATAAAGGTGGATGTACTTTTATCTGTTTCACAACCACGGTACAACATAAACTTGTTGTTGACACACGTACGCACGGATGAAGTTTGCCATGATAAATTATTTCTGGTTTTCTTAAGTATCACTCTTGTGAACATTTTATAAATAAATGATGGTTGTATTAAAGCAATGGGTACAGGCTGAAAAATTAAAACAGTGATCCAACCTCTTCTTGTGACAATACTGTAGTTTGTGAACTTTAAACTATCAAAAAAAAACAACAACACACACACACAGGAGCAGCTTAAGATATCTACCTTAGACTTGCGTGTGTTCTTTTAACTCTTTTTCAAAGCTTGTATTAAAACCTACTCTCTGTTTTGTTTTTCTTTTTAACCCTACAAATTGCGCTATTGTAAAACGTACGTGTTTAATAAACAGAAGAAATGGGAAGTTTTAGAGGGTCAATGACCGACGCGACTGCCAGCTGTCGAGTCTGCAGTGCGCGAACATTGGGTGCATTGCGAGACAGGGGCAAAAAGCGGGGGTTATATATTCATGCCAGCATTGCCAGTGTTTGGATCTTGGTGATAAAAGCACACGATCAGTTGACAGAAAAGAAAATAATATAACGAAACCGATACTTCAGGTTTTCCTCGCTAAGCCTATTTAACGGTCCAAAGCCTACTAAATCGACAGAGGTTGGTGTTAACTCCTCAATCAAACTTACTCCGGTCTAGTCAGTGCGCAAGTCTATCTACGAGTTGCTGACGCTTACACTGTTACTCTGCGTATCAGATTAAGTTCAATGACCTGAAGAGATGGAAACAGTACAGGTAGTGTTGTCCTCTAACTCATTCGCGCTGTATTTTGTCACTAGTCTTGTGATATGGCCTACCTGATCAGTAAATTATTGCTTTAGTGATATGTAAAAAATCAAGAGTAAACAAACCTCTAAATTTCGTTTATAACCGAACAGTAATAATCAACATATATTTATAAAATGTATGTTGATTTTCAAATTTAATTATTGTAGGTTTTCATTTGTTGGTTTCCTTCGCGAATTGCCAACCTTTAAAAGGGTGAAAATTTAAGCCTTACGGCTAAAGTTGTTACTCGAGGGCATTGAACTCTTCCAGTAGTTATATCGGGTGCTCTTTGTCAGCCAAGGACGTGAATGAATCTAACAGAGGGCGCCACAGAAGTGGGGGAGAACAATAATCGGATATCAATACGAGTTACAACTTTCACGCTGTGAACGAGTGAGAGCTTGCCTTTCTAAAATCAGGTCAGTGCGTGCCTATTTCATGTACTCCTCAGAAAGAAAAAAAAGATACAATCAGGCTCTGTCTTGCGGAAAGATACCGTCTTTTTATTAGGCCAGTAGAAATGGAAGAGCAGAAACACGGAAACTATGTAAAGTGCCGTCGTGCGCGACCAGACCTGCCGGACCGGTTGTGCTGCAGGCTTTGGGGCAATGGGCTTGACGTCACGCCTGAGAGCTGGGTCAACGAATGAGAATTGGTGTGCAAGAAAAAAGAGTTAACCGTTGGAACACAGACCTAACGGCCGAGATAAGGCTTTCGCACTAGGCTTAACTGACGTCTGTAATATAATGAGGGAAGCGGAATCATATCGTATTGTTTGTATATGAATAATAATACTGTTGACAATATATTAAGATGTGTTAAAAACTCGGTGGTTAGATATCTATATAAATGTTCGTCTGATTTTGTACCTGGCGGGCTGGTACGAGCATCCAAGGTCAACAACTTCATTTCCTTCGTTATATTCGAATAAAGGGTGCTAAGTGTTTAGTTTGTAAATAGGCTTCGTTCTGTCCAACACAGGGAATCGAACACCGGATCGTGATAAACCTCCTGGATTGAATTTTGTGCAAAGCTACACGAGGGCTATCTGCGCTATATGTCCATACTTTAGCAGTGATACTTAGATGAAAGGCAGCCAGTGAACATCACACACCGCCAACTCTTAGGCTACTTTTTTGCCAACGAATTGTGTGATTGATCGTAACATTAAAGCCTCTCACGGTAAAAATTGCGTTTACGTTTGGCGTGAGAGAGAGTCGAGCGCCCTAATCACCAGACTGTGTCCGATTTAGACTTCCTGGTGCTTGATTTACTGAAGTACAAATAGTGAAATTGATTACTCGAATACTGCAACTTAAAAGAAATACTGTCCCATAAACAGAAGGTTCATGTAACAATTTGATATAATACAGACGTAAAATATATTGTTCTCTCTCGTTCAGTTTCAGATGTAAATAAATTGGATGAGAGATATTATTTTCTCTTCTTCGTTGTGTTATAAAACATCCGTGAACGCTAGACGTGTCTGTGAGTATACATTTCTACTAGTTTAAAACTCTTACCTTTGAAGACAGTACTGCTAAAAGGTTAATACTATAAACTTAGTAAAACTGTTCTGATACATGATACAAATAGGTCTTTGCACAACGAACACAAACTGATAGGAAAACGACCCGTGTGATCATGCTCTTGGATAACCAGTTTTCTCAGCAGAAGAGTCGATGGATTATACTGATTATTCGATGAATTTGTGGGGGGAGGCTGTAAGTTCGTCATGACACAATTACCTTTTGAAGTTTACGTGTTGTTTTTTGTTTATTACTTAATTTGATAAGAGTAACTCAATAAAGCCTGTCAGACAATACCCATAAAATAACACCGCTAATGAATGCTCTCTATAGAGAGATGCTACTACAAGCAGCAGCTGAGAACTCCGCACGTTCCAACGAACTGTGATCGGTCATTGACCCTCGTTGGAAGGAGAATCGCGTACAGACGTAAGCAAAACAATGCGAACAACTGATATACCCTTCACAACAAAACGTGATTACAACCGAATAGAAACACAACTGAACGTCAGATCAGAAAATAACAGATTATATTTAAAAAAAACCAAGATATATGTAATACAGATGGGGAGAAATCAGAATGGTCGAAGCGATCATTTAGCCAATAAAATCGTCTTATATCTGATATTCGCAAAGGTGGACAACAGAGAACAGCATTAAAACTCTGCTTCTGAATTATTTCTCGTTTCCCCCCTGGTGGTTCAGCGAGTAAGTTTGAAAGCTCACAACGACAAAAATTGAGTTTCAATACCCGTGATGAGTACAGCACAGATAGCCTATTTTGTAGCTTTGCGTTTGACAAACAAACAAACAAAAAGCGTCCATTTCTTTACAAATCGTAGTTTAACTGGCACTTCTGAGTTAGCTTGAATTAATAAATTTGTCACGTTGATCTGACGGTCGAAGAAGATACGTTTAATAAAAACTCCTAAATAAAGAAAAAAAATCGATGTTTTTACATTTTATTTTTAAACTTTACAAATTAATTTAGACAAAGTATTTTTATTTTATTTTAGTATGGCGTGACTTCGTTTTATCCGCTGATCAAACTACATTTTCAATTTAAATTTTTTACGTAACGTTTGCAGTGGTAAATATTCTCATGTTCAAATTATCTTCCCTGTGTTTATTACACATCGCAAATAGACCTCATAGAGCAAGTGGGGCAAACTTACATGAGGTTAGCCACTGTTGTTAACTATTGTAGGACTCCCTAAGAAGCTGGAGAGGAAACCTCACGAGCCCATGGTCTCGATCCAACCGGTCAGGTTGATAACTGCACTCGTGTTTTTGAAACTGTTACCCACTTTACACCTGAAGTTATACAAATCAACTTAAATCAATGTATGACCAATATAGAAAATTAATTTAACATAATTTATGTTATTCCCACCCATTTCTGGTACAGGTGTGTCCAGTATAGAAAATTAATTACACATGATTTATGTTCTCCCGACGCATCTTTGGTACAAATGTAGAAAATTAGTCAAACCTGATCTTTTTATGTTCTTCCCATCCATCTCTGGTACAGACATTAGTGTTTGTTTGTTTGTTTTTGAATTTCGTACAAAGCTACTTGAGGGCCATCTGCGCTAGCCGTCCCTAATTTAGCAATGTAAGACTAAAGGGAAGGCAGCTAGTCATCACCACCCACTGCCAACTCTTGGACTACTCTTTTACCAACTAATAGTGGGATTGACCGTCACATTATAACGCCCCCACGGCTGAAAGGGCGAACATATTTGGTGGGACAGGGATTCGAACCCGCGATCCTCAGATTACGAGTCGAACGCCTTAACCCACCTGGCCATGCCGGGCCTGACATTAGTGTGGAACCAATATAGAAAATTAGTTAAACCTGATCTTTTTATGTTCTTCTCACCCTACTCTGGTTCAGACATTAGTGTAGAATTAGCTAATATAAAAATTCAGATTTGTTGATGTTATCCCCACTTCTTGTATGAAAATCTTAAAAACAAACAAACTTCATCTGCCTTCCAACTTATTTTTATCGTGTTCTGAACAGGTTTGAAAATACGGAATAATTTTAGTGGAAAAGCAAACACTATTTCTCATTACTTGCGTCACCACACTTTATGTACCTGATACGTTGAACTAGTTTGTTTCCTTCCCTCTTTTCGTAACTCCTCCAATCAAACCCCAAAACTTTGCTTACGTCAATGGTCGTTAGTAAATCTGGAATGGAGTGAACCATATTGAACAGTGGATTAGATTCATGGTTGCGGTATGTTTGTTTTTCCTTCTGTCATTGACATTGGTAACTTGTCTATTGACTATTTCCAAGACGTACATAAAGATATAGCGACAACGTAGGAAACCCTTGCAGCGACCATTGGTGACAAAAAAAATTAGAACACCATTAAAATGAAACCACGAGGCTTGACCTGCTACCTTAACAATCCCATCACGTCATTAAATGCGTATACGAAGTTCAGAGCTTATAACAGGTGAACACGGAATACAAGTCAAAATGTCTTTTCATATTATTATTTTGCACCAGTAATATACGGTTCTTTATTTATATTGCACTTTTATTTTGTGACATCAAACCATTTTTATTTTTACACGTGTTTTGTCAACTAATAACTTAAATTTGTGGTTCGATAACCGAAAGGTGCACAGCGCGGATATCCTATTTTGCAGCTCAGGGCTCAAAAATAAACAAAAAATACTGTTAAGATTGTTAGTCATAGATTGCATTTAAGCGCCATCTCCCGGTCGCTCCTCCCCTTGGAATAAATGCCTGTTTGGTTATCTGTCTGATAAGAACACGAGAAATAATTTAAAATAAAAACTGAATTAAGTCTTTTCGCTGTTTCATATCCAGTGATTTGTTTTTTTTTACTTATGGAAAATTAATAAAAAATGCTATTATTCTTTTTGTTGTTTTTACTGCTTTAAAAGAAAATGTTCAAAGTAAAACTAGTTCTGCTATTACCTTCCATATGTAGGAGAATAACTTTAATTACATTAAGGCTGTGATACACTGTGTATCGACCTTTGATTCACTTGAAGACGATAAATGCTACATTTACTGGAGACCATACCGTGTGAATCTCTGAAAATTACAATGTTCGGGTCTCGCATACACTTGAGCCCGGCATGGCCAAGCGCGTTAAGGCGTGCGACTCCTAATCTGAGGGTCGCGGGTTCGCGTTATAATATTACGGTCAATCCCACTATTCGTTGATAAAAGAGTAGCCCAAGAGTTGGCGGTGGGTGGTGATGACTAGCTGCCTTCCTTCTAGTCTTACACTGCTAAATTAGGGACGGCTAGTACAGATAGCCCTCGGGTAGCTTTGTGCGAAATTCAAAAACAAACAAAAGCATACACTTTGTCACTTGTTGAGTCAGCGGTAAATTAAAGGACTTACAATGCTAAAATTTGGGGTTCGATTCCCCGCGGTGAAACGAGTGTGCAAAGGCCAACTGGGAAGCTTTACACTTAAACGACAACAATACACACCCTTCTGTTTAAGGTCTAATTAACTGTTGTTTATTTTAGGCTCTAGTATTATCTGTTGTCCCCTGCTGGAACAGCGGTAATTCTACGGACTTATAACGCTAAAATCAGGGGTTCGATTTCCCTCGGTGGACTCAGCAAATAGCCTGATGTGGCTTTGCTACAAGAAAACAAACACACACAGCATTACCTGTTTTTTAATTCTAGTTACCTGTTGTTTTGTTGATGTCTGCCTTTAAGGTCAAGCCAGTTGTTGTTTAATGGTTTAGATTAGGGATTAGTGCCACTTGTCAATAAGGCTCAGTAACTATGGTTCAGTTACTTTGCTCAGGATCTAACGTTATCTGTCTTTCAAATCAACTATTTATTAATTCAGGGTCTATTATTGCGTGTCTTTAAGGTCTAGCCAACTGTTTATTAATTCAGAGCCTACTATTGCGTGTCTTTAAGGTCTAGTCAACTATTTATTAATTCAGGGTCTACTATTGCGTGTCTTTAAGGTCTTGTAAATTGTTTATTAATATAGAGTCTAGAATTGTCTGCTTTGAATTTCGCACAAAGCTACACGAGGGCTATCTGCGCTTGCCGTCCCTAATTTAGCAGTGTAAGACTAGAGGGAAGGCCGCTAGTCATCACCACCCACCGCCAACTCTTGGGCTACTCTTTTACTAACGAATGGTGGGACTGATCATCACATTATAACGCCCTCACGGCTGAAAGAGCGAACTTGTTTGGTGTGACGGGGATTCGAACCCGCAACCCTCCGATTACGAGACGAGTACGTTATCCTCCTGGCCATGCCGGGCCAACAACTAGTGTTTTATGCTATGTGCAGAATTTCTGATAATAAAGATTTTGTTGGTCGTCTAATAGTTTTCTATAATTATGGTTTTCATGTGGTTGTCTTATGGTTTTATATGATACTGGTTTTTACGTGGCTGTCTTATGGTTTTAAGTAGTAAAGGATTTTACGTGACTGTCTTATTCCGAGTATGTTTTTTCCAGTTGTTGCCAAATTTCCGTTTTACTAGAAACAGAATTTTTTTTTTATGTTGCCATAGGATTTCCAGTTATAGAGGTTTTGATTCATTTTACTTGTCATAAGGCATTATTATTAGACCTATATTTAGCCACTATACTCTTTATCTAGTTCTACATTAACTATAATTAATCATAATCTTGATTTGTCAGTTTGTAAAAGGCGTTCATAACATAATAATTGTTGAAACAAATTGCCTTTGTGCGTAGTGTTCCAATAACTACTACGTTTGTTGTATCCCAGCCGGCCTAATGAGCTCTGGGTTTAGCGAAATGCGTCGTCAACAAAGAATGATGCTCTGATGGGAAATTGAAATTATAGAAAAAGTATGTAAGGGTAAAAATACCTTAGTATAAACTTTAGGAAGCAAAAAGAAAGTCCAATAAACTTGTGAATGTTGATTTTTAGAACTTACATCTCACACAAAAAAAAGCATTTACAAACGAATTTTTCAGCGTAAGATTATTCGTTTAATAATTCCATGTTGTAGGCGTTTATTTGTTTAGAATTAAGCACAACGCTACAGAATGGACTATCTGTGCTCTGTCCGGGACGGGTATTGAAACTCGGTTTTTAGTGGTGTCAGTCCGCAGACATACCACTGGGTGATTATTGTACGTTACTTTCTTTTTGTGTTTTATTTTTGTTTTTAACGTGACATTACGAGTCATCCCGCGTTTTGCTTCTTCCCACTTTACAGAAAATTATTTTTGTTTTCTTTTTTTAAACCCTTGGAGTATCGAATAATGAATTTTTAAATATTAATTGATTCTCTATTTTAACGAGACAAATCTGATTCACGTTAGTTAATATTGAGACTAAACTGTAACTAATTCACCATATTCATAACGAGACCAGTTCTACTGATTCGCTTCACCTCATACAAGATGTCGTCTACCGATTCACGTAAATTAACGTGTCCTCTTCTGTTATTATATGAAATAGATCGAAAGAATCTAAGCCTAAGACCGGTTTACAAACAATTGGATACGAATAGCTAGCAGGAGTAACATGTTTATTCCTCGATTATTTTAAGTAACGTTATGATTAATTATGAATCAGTTATTAAAAACACTGAACAAAGTGCCCATCATGTTCATAAGTAAAACATGCGAATAAACAGAAAAACTTTACGTATGTAATCTACCCATTGTGGTAAACAAAGGGTTAAAAATAAAATGCTCCGCCTCTGTTAATAATCTTCGCCTAAGGCTGGTCCATTTTGAATAATTATCAAATGGTCATCTTCAGCTCTTTGATTCTGATTTAAAATCCATACTTTCATTTTGTGGATATTCCACTTTTAATTAAGATAATATTATTTGCGTACTTCATCGTATGTCATCACAACATTAAATAAACACGTTTCTTAGCACTTCGTGTATAAAACACAAATGATAGTCACATAGTAACTTTAATGATAAATCGAGGATGCTTCTAAAGAATCATGCGCAAAGCAGTCGCTAATTATTTACTGATAAAGGTAGCGGGAAGACAGCTGGTTAATGAAGCCATCACCAGATCTTGTGTGCCACGTTTCTTGAACGTTTGTTTTGTTTTAATTTCGCGCAAAACTAGACGAGGGCTATCTGCGCTAGCTGTCTCTAGGTTAGCAATGTAAGACTAGAGGGAAGGTAGCTAGTCATCGCCACCCACCGCCAACTCTTAGGCTACTCTTTTACTAACGAATAGTAGGATTGATCGTCGCATTGTAATGCTTCCACGGCTGAAAGAACGAGCATGTTTGGTGTGACGGGGATTCGAACCCGATTCCTTCAGTTTACGAGTCGAGCGTTTAACCACGTGGCCATGCCGGGCACCTTTCTGGACGAAATAGTGTGATTTGACCGTTTCTCTTATAGCACACCCAAGGCCTCAAAGTGCGGATCCTCTCCCCCTTATAAGAACACAAACCACGAGCCCTTAAATGCATAGTCCGGACACCGTAACTGTAAGGCTTGTTTGTTTGTTTTTAATTTTGCGCAAAGCTACATGATTAGAGGGAAAGTAGCTAGTCATCACCGCCCACTGTCAACTCTTTGACCAACGAATATTGGGATTGACCGTACCCTTATAACACCCCCACGGCTGAAAGGGTGAGCATGTTTGGTGTGACGGGGATCCGAACCCCCGACCCTCGGATTATGAGTCGAGTGCCTTAACCACCTGGACATGCCGGACCTAACTGTAAGGTAACCCTGGCGAAGTATATTTGTTTTATTCAATTTCCTTAAAATATAATAGTTAGCCGATCACTTGACATCAGGGACAGAGATTGAACAGTTTTTTCTGTAATTACTTCGAAATAATTGTGGTTATAATGAACCCTGACCTGTGAACTTAATTTCAGTGCACGTATAGTGTACGCCATCTTATATTTCACTTCGGCGATGACGAACGGATCCGTGAAAATTGTATTAATTGTACACACCGAGTTAAATACCACTGTTCAGTGTGATTTAGGCACAAAAAATTATATTGTCTTTATTATTTGAAATAAATTTATTATATTAACAATAGTATTTAACTCGGTGTGTACAATTAACACAATTTTCACGGATCCGTTTGTTATCGCCGAAGTGAAATATAAGATGGCGTACACTATACGTGCACTGAAATTAAGTTCACAGGTCAGGGTTCATTATAAACACAATTATTTTGAAGTAATTACAGAAAAAACTGTTCAATCTCTGTCCCTGATGTCAAGTGATCGGCTAACTATTATATTTTAAGGAAATTGAATAAAACAAATATACTTCGCCAGGGTTACCTTACAGTTAGGTGCGGCATGGCCAGGTGGTTAAGGCACTCGACTCCTAATCCGAGGGTTGGGGTTCGGATCCCCGTCACACCAAACATGCTCATCCTTTCAGCCGTGGGGGTGTTATAAGGGTACGGTCAATCCCAATATTCGTTGGTCAAAGAGTTGACAGTGGGCGGTGATGACTAGCTACTTTCCCTCTAATCATGTAGCTTTGCGCAAAATTAAAAACAAACAAACAAACAAACCTTACAGTTACGGTGTCCGGACTATGCATTTAAGGGTTCGTGGTTTGTGTTCTTATAAGGAGGAAGGGATCCGCACTTTGAGGCCTTGGGTGTGCTATAAGAGAAACGGTCAAATCACACTATTTCGTCCAGAAAGGTGCCCGGCACGGCCACGTGGTTAAACTCTCGACTCGTAAACTGAAGGAATCGGGTTCGAATCCCCGTCACACCAATGCTTGATTCGCGATCCGATGGTCGCGGATTCGTATTCCGTCCCCTAAACGTGGTCACCCTTTCAGACAGAGGTGCAATATAATGTTATAGTCAATTCCACTATTCGCTGGCAATCGGTGGTGATGACTAGCTGCCTTCCCTCTTGTCTTTTACGGCATCCTGATCACAACGGAGAATCGAACCCCAGATGTTAGTGATATAAAGCCGTAAACTCACCACTGATCCACCGGGAAACTAGAAATTGTGAAATTATAACGAAAATAATTTAAAGTGAACCATCACAACAATTTGCTCTCCCCTCTGGTGGCTCAGTGGTATGTCTTTGGACTGACATCGCACGAAACTGGGTTTCGATACCCATGGCGGCAAAGCACAGATCAACCCTTTGTGTAGTTTTGTGCTTAACAATAAACAGACAGAACGACTTTGCTGATCTGTGTGGTTCCACAAAGAATATACAATGAAAAAAAAACATCATATTCTCATGTAAAATCCATTTTATCCGTAATGTTGTGCGACTGTTTATGAAAACAGCCGAGCACCAGGCTTAACAAAGGTTGAGAAACACCGTTTTAGAATAATACACGATAGAAGTCGCCAACAAATATCTCGAGTAATACGATATGTATTACAAGAATTTGTAAGAGTGAAAATAAAGAATCTATTATGATATGTCAACCACAACTACGTCTGTCATGTCGAGTGTTGAAAAGGTCTCTGTGTGTGTATCTTTATACAGACGTGTTTGAATTTTTCACATTTATAAATGGTGTTTGTTCTTTTTCTAGGGTCCCTCGTTGGTCAGCGATAACTTAATGGACTCTTAACATTAAAACTTAGTGTTCTATCCCCCGCGATTGACAACAGAGCACTTTTAGCGTGTTTTGTGGCTTAGTGTTAAAACCAACACTTCGTGGGAATTTCGTTTCCATTGGATTTGCCCCCGAGGCTTACGAATTAGATTTAGTTGTAACGGACAATTAATTTTCTTTCTTTTACCTTGATGGTTGGACAGAAGATATGGGAATATTTCAGTCCTGTGGTATATTCAAGAAAGCGGTAGTATGCGTAATATCGAGGTGAGGTCGTTAGCCCTTATCGCGTCGCGCACATCGCGATGACCTAGTTGGCTTTTTGCCAACCAGCCAACGGGTAGAAAGGGTTTGATTTCACTAGAGACGAGAATGCCAACAACAGTTGCGTCACAGTTTTTCCACACTTGTTTGTACGATTATTGCCTTGCGCTTGCCTCGTGGGGAGAAGTCACATACATGTTGTTAGTTAGCTAGTTAACATAGTGAAGTCTTAGGAATTCGGCCAGTGACGAACTGAACAGATCAACGGAAGCGTTTGAGAGATTTTTTAAATCAAATACACAGTGAGAAACAATAGCGGTTTACTTAATATGATAATTTCTTTTGTATTTCGTTTGATAAAACATGCCTTCCCCGGGTACAAGACACATGTATGGCTTGTTTGCACAGTAACGTCGCTCTTGGTACGTTTTGCAATCTATTTTTTTTTTAATTTACTTATTTACTGATAACAACCAGAGTGCATGACGTACACAGATTAAAAACACTTTACTTATATTACAGTAAAGCAGACACCACCATTGAGTACGAACTGTTTTCAAAAGTAAGCAAGCATTGGACACAAAATGGAGCTTAACAGTGTTCTCAAAAGTAAGCAAGCATTGGACACAAAATGGAGCTTAACAGTGTTCTCAAAAGTAAGCAAGCATTGGACACAAAATGGAGCTTATCAGTTCTCGAAAGTTCTCGAAATGGAACTTTAGTGTTCTCAAGCTATGGACACAAAATGGAGCTTAACAGTGTTCTCAAAAGTAAGCAAGCATGGAACGCAAAATGGAGCTTAACAGAAAACTTGCGCTATCGGGGTTACGTTATGAGATGGAACAAAGAATTCATTCAGAATTTAATTATATATAGGATTTGTATATAGTAAGTGTTGTTTAGGTTTAATTCTATACCTGTAACATTTCTAAGTTATGCTATTTGAGGGGAGGGGGCAAAGAGTTAATGTGTGGAGGGACAGCAAAACTTAACAATTTAATATCACTGGGTGTCACAGTTAGAAAATTAAAAAATAAGTAACTAAATATCAGAGGGAGAGCTATCTCTTGGGGGAACAACCTTCCCAAAAAAAATCATCCATCGGTGACTTCACATCACTGATACTTTAAGGCGTAGTAGATTTGAAGATTCTACCAGAAACCCAAAAATTTGCCCTAAAAATAACAAAAAAGTATTTAAGAAGAATATGTAATTTAGTGTTAACACTAATAATTATACATAGTTCACACGAACAGTAACTTTGTAAACACAGGGAAGTTCTTTACAAGATAAGAGATGATGTCTTCAACAGAAGTGTTACAAAGTAAATCATCTTTGATGCCCATACTTATTGGTAGGATTAACCCGAATGTTAATTTAAGGGCAAACGTGATAGCAATAGATAAATAACTATCTTTTTATTTTACTGACAGAGAATTAATATATTTGCACGTACTTTTCTAGGAGGGAGGGGGGTATGTTGGGCCTAATGATACTAAAACCTTCTTCCCCTTTATCCCACCGAAGATGCAGTTGCCTTGGCTAGGCGTGAATACATCTCTGGAGATTCCTCAAGGGTTCTAGTGGTTATGTGTTGTGTAAACCACGTGATAAAGTTATGTGATTACCATATATCTTAAACAGAATAAACAGCCATCATAAAAGTTTTGGAATAAATCCTGAGACGTTGTTTCAGCTTCTGATATCTTTGTTTAGCCATGATAAACTGGGGGAGGGGGGAGAAACGGAGTCATCTGAGCTTTCATTTGTTTCCCAAGATTTATAATGAATAAGTATGACTCACAATGTGAAGGTCGCGGGTTCGAATCCTCCGTACCACCAAACATTCTTTTCCTTTTAGCCGCGATGGGAGCGTTATAATGTGACGATCTATCCCACTATTGCTTGGTAAAAGAGTGGCCCAAGAGTTGGCGATGGATGGTGTTGACTAGCTGCCTTCTCTCTAGTTTTACACTGCTAAATTAGGGACGGCTAGCGTAGGTGGCTTTTGCATCGCTCGATACCAAAATCACAAATAAGGTTTGAATAATTAGCGCTTTAAAAGTGCACCCAGTATTTACGTATGCGAAGGTAATAAATAAATTACGCCTAACAATGTTGCACAAGCGATTTGTGTTACCGAAACATGATCGAACACGACGAAACAAAACAAAGAGTTCTACCGTGAAATCGTAAACAAACTGTTATAGCAGCTTTGAAACTACAGGGTATGTAGCAAAAGACTGCAGCATTCTAACAGAATTTTCGATAATAAAAATTGGTACCGGTAATAAACACTTCTGCTGCTATGAAGGTCTAAAAGGCAAAGGAGAAAATTTATTAGCGATATTGTAAGCCGTTTGAAGGAAGAAAAATGGACTTCGGAGTTAGCTAAAAAGTCATAATTGTTTTCTGGATTTGAAGCCGCTCTTGTGTGATACAGTCTTTACGACCTGCTGGAGCCAACGCTGTGCAGATTTATGCCAAGGTCTCGCTCGTTTCCGAGTAGGCGAACTGATCTGTTTCGTAGTCGTGATGTAACAACATTTCCGGTGAAATTTATTTTCTGAAACTTCGTGCAGACACACTGTTTAGGAACTTTATAAACCGTGTTTTAGGCTTAAGGTATGTTAAACACCTGCATCACACAATTTAATACATTAATAAACGGCATCTTGTGTCATTGAACAACGCAAATCTGACGCCACATAAGCCACAGTGCCTGTTGGATAAAGAGGTTGAACTTGTCAAAGTTCTTGCTTGGTTCCTTTCCCTCCATGGTGGAGTCTACATATTGAGTAATTTCTGTTGTTGCTCCTTCCAACACCAGGTGTAAAGAAATAACCGAATAGATTAGATGACATCACTAAGTGTCTATTCGTGATTGGTGGAATTATCTGTAATCTGTCTAGTATTTTTATTTAACATTATTTTGGTTTGCGTGTAGCCTTAAGGTTATTAGAATGTTTATAGCCAATATTCGTGGGCCTACAACCAATGTGGTAAATAAATAGCTTAGAAAAATGCGTTTTAAAAGCTGTTAATGTTTAAGCACCATACAGATATTCCAGGTTTTAATAGTGCTCAAATGTTAAACCGATAAGAAATTAATACATGGAACACTACAAACAATATTATTAAAATATAAACGTGGCAAAATTTCACGCGCTTTGATAAATTAAAATTTAGATATTCCAAACTAAGCTACTTCATAACGATAATGCCTAGTATCTTCCAAAATTATAGCTTTTCAACGATTTCGTAATGACGGAGCTTGGTATATTCCATAATTATTGAATTTTAAATAACATTATCAAGGGATTCCACTATTGTATAATTTGCAACATTTCATAATCACATAATCTGGAATATTCCACTATTGTATAATTTGGAACATTTCATGATCACAAAATCTGGAATACGACACGATTGTATAATTTGGAACTTTTCATAATCACATAATCTGGAATATTCCACTATTGTATAATTTGGAACATCTCATGATCACAAAATCTGGAATATTACACTATTGTGTATTTTGGAACATTTCATGATCACAGAACCTGGAATATTCCACTATTGTATAATTTGGAACATTTCATGATCACAGAATCTGGAATATTCCACTATTGTGTATTTTGGAACATTTCATGATCACAGAACCTGGAATATTCCACTATTGTGTATTTTGGAACATTTCATGATCACAGAATCTGGAATATTCCACTATTGTATAATTTGGAATATTTCATGTTTGTAGTAGTTATTGTTTGCTATTAAGCACAAAGCTATACACAGAGCTGTCTGTGCTCTGTTCACCATGGGTATCGAAACCCGGTTTCTAGTGGTAAAGGTCTGCAGATATATCACTGTGGCACCTAATGGGGGGCCACATTAACAGAATCGAGATATTCCACTATTTTATAATTGGTATTATTTCGTAATCACAGATTATGGAATATTCTACTACTGTTTAACTGTGAACATTTCGTAATCACAGAATTTGGAATATTTTTAGGAGAACATAGTCTATGCCTTTTACTGATGACATCATAATTTAGGATGTGGAATCAGACATTTTCAACTGACAAGGTAGACAGGAACATATCAACCTGTTGTTGAGTGTAACACTTTCTCCCGTAACGAAAATACGCGACAGTGAAAACTCCTAACAATGGTTATTTTGGTCCCCAAATCATGACAATACATAAAACACAGGAAGAACAGATAAGTGCATACTTTCATTTTACACAAAGTGACACAACACTTTCACACATTTCATTTCCTTCTGCCTTCAAATCTTCATGCGACCATTTTTGTTTCTTCCAGTTATATTTCATCCGATCATCACGTGGTACTGTACGCTGCAATGCGGTTGAAACGTGCTACTTACTAAACATCGTTTCTCATTCATTAATTAAAACCACAGACACGAGCCTAATGAAACGCGTCAGTAACATTTCTATTGCTCATGACCAGGTGGTTAGGGCGCTCGACTCATAATCTGAGGGTCGCGGATTCGAATCCCCGTTACAGCAAACATGCTCTTTCTTTCAATCGTGGGGCGTTATCATGTCACGATCAATCCCATTATTTATTAGTAAAAGAGTTGGCGGTGGGTGGTGATGACTAGCTTCCTTCCCTCTAGTCTTACACTGCTAAATTACGGGCGGCTAGTGCAGATAGCTCTCGTGTAGTTTTGCGATGAATGGAAAAACAAACAAACATTTCTAATACATTTTTCAACGTTTCTCGCTTACGTAAATAATACAACGGTCATAATTCTTAGGGTTCGGGTATAGTCGTCCTTAATTCATGATCAAAACGAAAGCAGCCAGTGGACAGCGTCTTCCGTCACATTGACTTTGTTCTGTTCTTGGAACTGAATAGCGGAATTATATATATAACGGCTCGAAACTTGGACCATTCGATTTGCAATACAATAGGTTAACCCTAGACCATATCCGGTCTAATAAACAGATGAAGAAGCTGGATTTAAGAGAATATTTTCTGATGAATAACACTTTATTTACTGTTAAATAATGTTTAAAGGAGCGCTAACAACTGGTAACAAAAGTTGAAAGAAGGGTTGAATCGTATGCTAACAACCTCTTAGTACAGTGGTTCAACCTTTTTATGCCCCGCACACCTAAAAAATTTAATATGTTTTCGCACCCCTCACAGTAATTATTTATTTAAGAATAAAGGTGAAGGTGGCCAAAACAAATGTTATCTCGCACACCTGGTTTGGAACCACTGTCTTAGTGACATAATGTTAGGTTTGTAATAAAGCTGATATTTCATAAAGGTTTCACACTTTTTGTGTACCACCCTTCTTACCACTGTTTCACTGCAAACGAAATTTTATAACAATAAAATACCTCCAGAGATACGAAGACCAAACCCACAGTTACGACAACAGTAGCAATCATGAAATAATACACGGGTCATTATTAATAATAAACAATGACGAAATTAAACTCCTTTATACTTTCTTGTTCAGTGTTTTGAAAACTAACATGGCTGTCTTACTTGTTATCTTTGACCGAGAATTTTCGTCTATATATATTTACAAGTGTTTAATTCGCAATAGCTATGCGTCGTATGTTTGTTTGCTTGTTGTTTATCACAAAGCCAATCAACGGTCTGTTTTTTACCCAACGCAGAGATCGAATATTGAATTTTAGTGATAAAACCCATGAGGCCTCTGCTGGGTCATCGAGGATAGGGGACATTACAACGTAATTTAAGGTCAAACCTGAATCGTAGCATTGAAAGCCATCAAAAATTTTTGAGCCACCGCGATGTTGGGAAATAGTCTGCGATAAACATAATTATTTAAAAAGGTAAATATCTGGTTGAATTTCAAGAAAGCTAACGAAGACACTTTCCGTCGTTGTCTGACTGCATTATCTTACTCCGCGAAGATAAAGAGTGCGACACAAAAAAAATAATACCGAAACGTACAAGCCCATATATTTACAATATATTTTGACATATTTTTGGTATCTTCATCAGCAAGAAACGTGAAACACATAAATCGGTAATCGTTACGTTTCCTCTACACTGAAGGATCTGTTTGATTAAGAGTTGTTTACTGGACAAGTCATACGGTATCTGAAATTTCGTGTGATAAGAAACACAAAAAACAACGCAAATCAATCTCTACCTCTGATACTCTGAGTTATTTACTATTTTAACGGAATTATCTTATACGTGTTTCATTTCACACTGCATTTTGTAATGACCTGTATCTACTATCTACAATTCAGTACTTTCAACAATACAAAAGGTTTTTTCTATATTTCGTTTCGTGGGGACGGTGATGTAACTTAAGTCGCATGAAAGAGTGGAAAGTTAACCCTGTAAGGCCAAAGGTACAGAAATATTTGTAAGTTGTTTATGTTGTTGTTTGGAATTTCGCGCAAAGCTACTCGAGGGCTATCTGTGCCAGCCGTCCCTAATTTAGCAGTGTAAGACTAGAGGGAAGGCAGCTAGTCATCACCACCCACCGCCAACTCTTGGGCTACTCTTTTACCAACGAATAGTGGGATTGACCGTCACATTATAACGCCCCCACGGCTGGGAGGGCGAGCATGTTTGGCGCGACTCGGGCGCGAACCCGCAACTCTCCGATTACGAAGCGCACGCCTTAACGCGCTAGGCCATGCCAGGCCCTTATTTATGTTCGAAAAGAATTTGAGAAAAAGAGAGTGATCTTGGATTCCAGACCGAAAACATAAGATAGGTAGGGAGGTAAGGGTTTTTTGGGTTTTTTTTTTCTTTAAAGTCTAACGTTACAATATCTATTTGAAAAAATCCGTTAGGCCTATTTTTGTACCGTTGATCCTAAAAACGTATTCTGAACTTTTGTTCTATTAATGGACAAAAAAAAAAAAAATTTACATTTTAATTTAGGAGGGTTTGACTTTAAAAAATAAAAACAAAAACCCCCTACTTGTTTGTTTGAAGTTAAACACAATGTTACACAAGGGGTTATCTTTGTGTTCCGCCCACCACGGGTGACGAAAGCCGGTTTCTAACGGTAAAAGTCCGCTACATACCGCTATGCCACTGAGGGGCCAACACTTGGTAAAACATTGCACATAATTTTGAAGCATGTAAAACACTTACATGTCAAGTATTTATTTTGTTTTTCCAAGCCTAATTGTCTTTCTTACTAAATGTAAAGCTACAGCAATAAGTTATATTTGCTTTGCTTATTGCAGTATTAAAACCTTATTTCTAGTGTTACAAATCATCACACATGTCATTCAGTCACCAGGGGGCTACTTATGCCTAAGCAGTTTACAAAATGTAAAACTATACATCATTTTTTAATGACGTCAAACAAATACATAATAACAACTAATAGGCCTGGACGTTTCCTATTATGTGAAT
Source organism: Tachypleus tridentatus (assembly GCF_004210375.1). Taxonomy (NCBI): domain Eukaryota; kingdom Metazoa; phylum Arthropoda; class Merostomata; order Xiphosura; family Limulidae; genus Tachypleus; species Tachypleus tridentatus. The sequence goes on from NC_134827.1 coordinate 102,002,307, forward strand.
GATTTTAGTTCAGAGTTGGTACTATGATGTTTTCTGAAAAACATTATAAAAATAAATCATGACATTATCAGATTCAGGAAGTAATTATTATTTACTTTTTCTTACATCAAACAAATTATGCTTACACAGCTATAGTACAGCTTTTTGTCGTATTTAACGTTCTCTGTATAGTACAGATTTAATCTTGTATCACCCATTATGTAAAAATTTTATGTCTCTGAGACTTCCCAGTATTAGCATGAGGGTATTTCGCACAATGTTTGTTGGCTTTTGGTCTCTCTGAGGGTTGCGTGTTCGAATCCCCGTCACACCAAACATGCTCGCCCTTTCAGCCGTGGGGGCGTTATAACGTTACAGTCAATCTCACTATTCGTTGGTAAAAGAATAGTTCAAGAGTTGGCGGTGGGTGGTAATGACTAGCTGCCTTCCCTCTAGTCTTACACTGCTAAATTAGGGACGGCTAGCGCAGATAGCCCTCGTGTAGCTTTGTTCGAAATTCGAAACAAACCAAACCAAACTTTTGATGTCACAGATTAGAACCCTCCCAAAGCTTGTTCACCAGTTTGAAATAGTCGATCAGTTCTCTTTAGACCCAACATCTACATAATGTTTCCAATAGATCGTGTAAGTAAAAGATAAAACTGTATAAAAAAAAGCACAAAATTGCCTTAAACTTGATTATTTAACGTTTGTTACTGAAGTACAATGACAGTTCTTAAAATAAACATCTTAAAAATGTTTATAATCTGTAAGAAAAATATACATAACAAGTTGTATGTGCATTAAAAAACCTGTTGATCGGATGTAGTGTCCAGTCGTACTAAGAAATGTTGTATCTGTAATAATATTTTTAGTTGAACAGGTGTTCACAAAAATGGGTGTTGCCTTATTTAGTAAAGAACGGTTTGTACCTGCTACATTATGACGCAAGGTTGACACCATTTAGTGTATCGAGAAAGAGAAATATTGGGGGGTAAGGGGGGGAGCGTTGGTAGATTTTCAGAAACGGAGTCGAGTTATATCGGTGGTCCAGAACGTGCCTGATATAACATTGTGTTGTAACAAATATCCATACTTTTTAGTATGGGTCCAGACTCTTCTACTCCAGTAAATTCAGTGTTGATTTTTTTGTATAATTTTTTAAATTAATATAATTGGTGAGTTAAAACAACAACAAAAAATAAGACTTAAACATGGTGTGTAAGGGTAACTTAAGTAACGAGCCGAAGCACAAACGTGCTCGTATCATGGTGCAGGGTAATGAGCAAGTTAGATAAAGTTGCAGTGGTTGGTAGTGTTTCTGTGAGTGCGCATGCGCGTTAGAATTAAGGAAAAATCGCAACTCGTAAATGTGTAACCAGAATTGGTGAAAAAAGTTGATTTATTGCTTTGTTTCTTTTTAATTTCGCGCAAAGCTTTGCTTGTTTGTTTCTGAATTTCGCGCAAAGCTACACGATGGCTATCCGCGCTAGCCGTCCCTAATTTTGCATCGAAAGACTAGAGGAAAGGTAGCTAGTCGTCACCACTAACCGCCAACTTGGGCTACTCTTTTTACCAGCAAATAGTGCTCGCCCTTTCAGCCGTGGGGTCGTTATATAAAGTGACAGTCAACCTTACTATTCGTTGGCAAAAGATTAGCCCAAGAGTTGGCAATGGGTGGTGATGACTAGCTGCCTTCCCTTTAGTGTCATACTGCTAAATTAGAAACGGCCCTTATGTAGCTTTGCGCGAAATTCAAAAACAAACACCATTGTGTTGTTGTAGACTTAAATTTAATAAATTGTTTCACCAGAGGTCGTTTTTGTTTTCATTACCAAAGATGAGAGGCTCTTGATTTAGGGAGCGTCCAATGACAGAAATATTTTGAACCGACTTAGTTTGTAATCCAATAAATGGGTGCAGGTGTACAAGCCATGTGTAAACGTGTTAGACTATCGCAGAAAATGCAAAAAAATATAATAATAATAATAATAAAATGACTTCTTTCTTCGTTCTTTTCTGTTGTTGTTGTCATAAATATAGTAGATATCAGAGATACAGAATTTTAGGCTTAAGCTTGTACAGATAAGCAATTAAATATCTTTATTATTTTCCCAAACAATATATCTATTATATGTATAATACACATACAAAGCATAAGACAGTTTTTAATTTACCTGAATCAGATACGATTACCGATTACTATTTGTATTACTTACATCGGTCAGACATCTTGATACGGAAAATTTCAAGTGCACGTGCAAAGGATCTGAGGACGAGAGCAATATTGTAACAGCTCATGTTTTATGACGTAGTAGGTATTGAAGCAATTTTGAATCCCTTGAGTTACTGATACAAATTAGAATTCGTGGACTGGTACTAAACATCTGTAGGACGACTTTAATCCCTGTCACGTTGTCCCTCGATCGAGACCTGTCTCGGTCATGGCCAATAAAAGTTTACAGCCTCGAGATACTGACTACATGAGTTTCACTTTACTTCGGGTAAAGCGTTGTGCTAGTGAAGTCGCTGCCCTGTTACCCCATATTCGTGACTACTTACGAACATTGGCTTACAGAGATGCAACGACCCACTTCCCACAACAGACTTTTTTTTTTCAGCTCTCGCTAAGACGGGGTCAGTCACCGTATATCGTGCTCTCGAGCTGCTGGAAATCTCTCGTTTATAAAACCTTCCTCCAAAATTGGACGAAATGTTTTACACATGTCTGTTATCAAAACATACATACTAAATATAACTCGATTAGTATTCTGAGCTGTCTCCGAAGTTATTGTTTCACACCAACAGCTCTCGCGGTTGGTAACAAAAATTGCCTGATTCATGGGCATACCGCACACACGTCCCTCACGAAATACTCAGATAACAACCTGTATGTTTTACGTGATAGCGAAATAAAATATTTTACCCCATACAGGTTACAAATATATATATATATATAACTCTGAAAGAACAATAATCATTATTCAAAGTCGAGTAAAAATATATTTGCACTTTAATATTGTTTAATTAGAATTAACCCTGCGACGAATCGATTGGGCATTATTATGAAGTACGCATGCGTGCTAAAAACATATGTTTCCAGTTATGTACTGAAACGGCCCGAATTAAAATAAAGCGTATCGGTATTAAGATTTTTTTATCATATATTTAAATACAAGGTATAACTTGCTTCTTTTGTTCTGTTTCTTATTCAGAGATTAGCTTCTCTCCGATAAGTAAATATTGTAATAATGACGTCATAACCCTCGCAAACAAAAAATAAAACCAGTAAACTCATGAATGGAGCTCTCTAAAGGAAATGTTTTGTTTTCAGTTTTTTAAGTGTGAATGTAAGCGCAGCAGAGAGACAACATTTATATGCCACTAGTTTCTGATGGTGGGGACAGACATCCTCTCCCCTCTGGAGAATAAACAGATTTTTGAAAGAAATAATTTCTCAGCTTGAATACCAGCCATAAGGTCAGTTGCGAAGTTCTGTCATCATCAAATTTGGTGTATCAGACTCTCGTGCCGAAGACACAGAAAACCAACATTTGGTTTCGTTAATCCACTTGGAATCACGTGCAGCAAACAACGCCTCCTGGAGAAATCTAAATTAACTTATGAATATGTTTGTTTTTTAACCAGACAGTTGCGATCCAAAATACAACATACAAAACACAAGAATAGTCGATATGACTGATGACAGAATCACATAAAAATGGTCACTCTGAGACACCTGAGGACACAATTATGTACAGTAACACAAAGACTGGGATCCAGCATGGCCAGGTGGTTAGGGCACTCGACTCACAATCTGAGAGTCGCAAAAATGCTCACCTTTTCATCCGTAGGGGCGTCATATGTAACGGGCAATCCCATTATCCGTTGGTAGAAGAGTAACCCAAGAATTAGCGGTGGATGGTGATGACTAGTGGCCATCCCTCTAGTGTTTGACTTCAAAACTAGGACCGGCTAGTGCAGATAGCTCTTGTGTAGTTTTGCGCGAAACACAAAACAAACAAACAAACAAAGATTAGTCATATTTAGGGTTCTGATACTCACAGTGTCGGTCAACGATAACTTTAAGGACTCACGACACTAAAATTCTGCACAGAAACAGGCTGTTCATAGATTTGCGAGAATTTACACAATTTAATTATGACAAAGCAATGTCTACACTAGCATCTGTTTGGTATTACCGTTACGTTTCATGTATATATATGTATTCTGTGCCAGAGCCTGGTGGTTAAAACACTCGACTTTCAAGCTGAGAGTTGCGGAATCGTGTCCCCGTCTTCGAACGTGCTCGCCCTTTAAACCACGAAAGCGCTATAATGTGATGCTCAATCCAACTATTCATCGGTAAAGAGTAGCTTAAGAGTTGGAAATGGGTGATGTTGACTATCTGTCTATCGCTACGAAATTAGGAACGGCTAACGTGGATAGCAAAAATATATTTATTTGTATGGAAATAGGTGTTTTAGTTCAATCCATTCAAATTAAAAGTGGAATATTTGTTTCCTTTTGAATTTCGCGCAAAGCTACACGAGAGCTGTCTGCGCTAGTCGTCCCTAATTTTGCAGTGGAGAGACTAGAGGGAAGGCAGCTAGTCATCACAACCCACCGCCAACTCTTAGGCTACTCTTTACCAACGAATAGTGGGATTGACCGTCGCATTATAACGCCCCCAAGGCTGAAAGGGCGAGCATGTTTGGTGTGACAGGGATTCGAACCTACGACCCTCAGATTACAAGTTGAATGCCTTAACTACCGGGCCATGTCGGGCCAAAAGTGAAATAAGGACATTCGTTATGGCACACAAAGTGAAGGTCTTTTCTCTTTCTACCCCGATGGGACATCAGTAAGTTTATGGGCTTACAGCGCTAAAATATTTGTAACGCAAGTGGAATAACTGTCTGTATTTTCAAAAGTTTGGAATGCAGCATGTCATCTCCAAAACTGCCATCGTCACAAATCCCAAGTTTATGATTGGTTGAAACTGTAATATCCTTAATTCGCTCACATACAGTTTACACTGAAGGACCATCCTAATGGCAAAATGTATTTCATATTTAGTGATAAGAAAACTATTTTCAAGTTTTAATTATTGCAATTTAGTAAGTTTTAAAACTAACGTCAGACCCTTTTTTAAGAGCGTTTGTTTGTTTTTGAATTAAGCACAAAGCTACAAAATGGGCTATCTGTGCTCTGCCCACCATGGGTATCGAAACCCGATTTTAATGTGTAAGTCCGCACACATACCACTGTGCCGCTGGGGGCAAAAATGTTTAAACAAATTGTGCGTGTGTGAGTGTTTTTCTTATAGCAAAGCCACATCGGGCTATCTGCTGAGTCCACCGAGGGGAATCGAACCCCTGATTTTAGCGTTGTAAATCCGTGGACATACCACTGTACTAGCGGGGGGCGGCACATTTTAAGAGCTTTCGTGTATTACCGCAAAACATTCGGAGCGCTAGTTATTTATCATACAGTCTAGTAAGGCTGAGCTATGTTTTAATGTTATAATATAATAATAATAGGTCTAGTAAGGCTGAGCTATGTTTTAATGTTTATATATATAATAATAAGTCTAGTAAGGCTGAGCTATGTTTTTATGTTATTATATAATAATTACAAGACTAGTAAGGCTGAGCTATGTTTTAATGTTATTATATAATAATAAGTCTGGTAAGGCTGAGCTATGTTTTAATGTTATTATATAATAATTACAAGACTAGTAAGGCTGAGCTATGTTTTAATGTTATAATATAATAATAATAGGTCTAGTAAGGCTGAGCTATGTTTTAAGTGTTGTTATATAATAATAATAGGTCTAGTAAGGCTGAGCTATGTTTTAATGTTATTATATAATAATAATAGGTCTAGTAAGGCTGAGCTATGTTTTAAGTGTTGTTATATAATAATAATAGGTCTAGTAAGGCTGAGCTATGTTTTAATGTTATTATATAATAATAAGTCTGGTAAGGCTGAGCTATGTTTTAATGTTATTATATAATAATTACAAGTCTAGTAAGGCTGAGCTATGTTTTAATGTTATTATATAATAATAATAAGTCTGGTAAGGCTGAGCTATGTTTTAATGTTATTATATAATAATAAGTCTGGTAAGGCTGAACTATGTTTTAAGTGTTATTATATAATAATAATAAGTCTAGTAAGGCTGAACTATGTTTTAATGTTATTATATAATAATAATAAGTCTAGTAAAGCTGAACTATGTTTTAAGTGTTATTATATAATAATAATAAGTCTAGTAAGGCTGAACTATGTTTTAATGTTATTATATAATAATAATAAGTCTAGTAAGGCTGAGCTATGTTTTAAGTGTTATTATGTAATAATAATAAGTCTAGTAAGGCTGAGCTATGTTTTAAGTGTTATTATATAATAATAATAAGTCTAGTAAGGCTGAGCTATGTTTTAATGTTATTATATAATAATAATAAGTCTAGTAAGGCTGAACTATGTTTTAGTGTTATTATATAATAATAATAAGTCTAGTAAGGCTGAACTATGTTTTAATGTTATTATATAATAATAATAAGTCTATTAAGGCTGAGCTATGTTTTAAGTGTTATTATATAATAATAATAAGTCTAGTAAGGCTGAGCTATGTTTTAAGTGTTATTATATAATAATAATAAGTCTAGTAAGTCTGACCTGTGTTTTAATGTTATTATATAATAATAATAAGTCTAGTAAGGCTGAGCTACGTTTTATGTTATGTATATAATAATAATAATAAGTCTGACCTGTGTTTTAATGTTATTATATAATAATAAAGTCTAGAGGCTGAGCTATGTTTTAAGTGTTATTATATAATAATAATAAGTCTAGTAAGGCTGAACTATGTTTTAATGTTATTATATAATAATAATAAGTCTAGTAAGGCTGACCTGTGTTTTAATGTTATTATATAATAATAATAAGTCTAGTAAGGCTGAGCTATGTTTTAAGTGTTATTATATAATAATAATAAGTCTAGTAAGTCTGACCTGTGTTTTAATGTTATTATATAATAATAATAAGTCTAGTAAGGCTGAGCTACGTTTTAATGTTATTATATAATAATAAGTCTGGTAAGGCTGAGCTATGTTTTAATGTTATTATATAATAATTACAAGACTAGTAAGGCTGAGCTATGTTTTAATGTTATTATATAATAATTACAAGACTAGTAAGGCTGAGCTATGTTTTAATGTTATTATATAATAATAAGTCTAGTAAGGCTGAGCTATGTTTTAATGTTATTATATAATAATAAGGCTGGTAAGGCTGAGCTATGTTTTAATGTTATTATATAATAATTACAAGACTAGTAAGGCTGAGCTATGTTTTAATGTTATTATATAATAATAAGTCTGGTAAGGCTGAGCTATGTTTTAATGTTATTATATAATAATAAGTCTGGTAAGGCTGAGCTATGTTTTAATGTTATTATATAATAATAATAAGTCTAGAAAGGCTGAACTATGTTTTAAGTGTTATTATATAATAATAATAAGTCTAGTAAGTCTGACCTGTGTTTTAATGTTATTATATAATAATAATAAGTCTAGTAAGGCTGAGCTATGTTTTAAGTGTTATTATATAATAATAATAAATCTAGTAAGGCTGACCTGTGTTTTAATGTTATTATATAATAATAATAAGTCTATTAAGGCTGAGCTATGTTTTAAGTGTTATTATATAATAATAATAAGTCTAGTAAGGCTGAGCTATGTTTTAAGTGTTATTAGATAATAATAAGTCTGGTAAGGCTGAGCTATGTTTTAATGTTATTATATAATAATTACAAGACTAGTAAGGCTGAGCTATGTTTTAATGTTATAATATAATAATAAGTCTGGTAAGGCTGAGCTATGTTTTAATGTTATTATATAATAATTACAAGACTAGTAAGGCTGAGCTATGTTTTAATGTTATTATATAATAATAAGTCTAGTAAGGCTGAGCTATGTTTTAATGTTATTATATAATAATAAGTAAGTGAGCTATGTTTTAATGTTATTATATAATAATAATAATTGAGGCTGAGCTATGTTTTAAGTGTTATTATATAATAATAATAAGTCTAGTAAGGCTGAGCTATGTTTTAAGTGTTATTAGATAATAATAAGTCTGGTAAGGCTGAGCTATGTTTTAATGTTATTATATAATAATTACAAGACTAGTAAGGCTGAGCTATGTTTTAATGTTATTATATAATAATAAGTCTGGTAAGGCTGAGCTATGTTTTAATGTTATTATATAATAATTACAAGACTAGTAAGGCTGAGCTATGTTTTAATGTTATTATATAATAATTACAAGTCTAGTAAGGCTGAGCTATGTTTTAATGTTATTATATAATAATAAGTCTAGTAAGGCTGAGCTATGTTTTAATGTTATATATATAATAATAAGGCTGGTAAGGCTGAGCTATGTTTTAATGTTATTATATATAATAATAAGTCTAGTAAGGCTGAGCTATGTTTTAATGTTATTATATATAATAATAAGTCTAGTAAGGCTGAGCTATGTTTTAATGTTATTATATAATAATAATAAGTCTAGAAAGGCTGAACTATGTTTTAAGTGTTATTATATAATAATAATAAGTCTAGTAAGGCTGAACTATGTTTTAATGTTATTATATAATAATAATAAGTCTAGTAAGGCTGAGCTATGTTTTAAGTGTTATTATATAATAATAATAAGTCTAGTAAGGCTGAACTATGTTTTAATGTTATTATATAATAATAATAAGTCTAGTAAGGCTGAACTATGTTTTAAGTGTTATTATATAATAATAATAAGTCTAGTAAGGCTGAGCTATGTTTTAAGTGTTATTATATAATAATAATAAGTCTAGTAAGGCTGAGCTATGTTTTAATGTTATTATATAATAATAATAAGTCTAGTAAGGCTGAGCTATGTTTTAATGTTATTATATATAATAATAAGTCTAGTAAGGCTGAGCTATGTTTTAAGTGTTATTATATAATAATAATAAGTCTAGTAAAGCTGAGCTATGTTTTAATGTTATTATATAATAATAATAAGTCTAGTAAGGCTGAGCTATGTTTTAATGTTATTATATAATAATAAGTCTGGTAAGGCTGAGCTATGTTTTAATGTTATTATATAATAATTACAAGACTAGTAAGGCTGAGCTATGTTTTAATGTTATTATATAATAATAAGTCTGGTAAGGCTGAGCTATGTTTTAATGTTATTATATATAATAATTACAAGACTAGTAAGGCTGAGCTATGTTTTAATGTTATTATATAATAATAAGTCTAGTAAGGCTGAGCTATGTTTTAATGTTATTATATAATAATTACAAGTCTAGTAAGGCTGAGCTATGTTTTAATGTTATTATATAATAATAAGTCTAGTAAGGCTGAGCTATGTTTTAATGTTATTATAATAATAATAAGTCTAGTAAGGCTGAGCTATGTTTTAATGTTATTATATAATAATAAGTCTAGTAAGGCTGAACTATGTTTTAATGTTATTATATAATAATAAGTCTAGTAAGGCTGAGCTATGTTTTAATGTTATTATATAATAATAAGTCTAGTAAGGCTGAGCTATGTTTTAATGTTATTATATAATAATAAGTCTAGTAAGGCTGAGCTATGTTTTAATGTTATTATATAATAATAATAAGTCTAGTAAGGCTGAGCTATGTTTTAATGTTATTATATAATAATAATAAGTAAGGCTGAGCTATGTTTTAATGTTATTATATAATAATAATAAGAGGCTGAGCTATGTTTTAATGTTATTATATAATAATAATAAGTCTAGTAAGGCTGAGCTATGTTTTATGTATATAATAATACAAGTCTAGTAAGGCTGAGCTATGTTTTAAGTGTTATTATATAATAATAAGTCTAGTAAGGGCTGAGCTATGTTTTAATGTTATTATATAATAATAATAAGTCTAGTAAGGCTGAGCTATGTTTTAATGTTATTATATAATAATAATAAGTCTAGTAAGGCTGAGCTATGTTTTAATGTTATTATATAATAATAATAAGTCTAGTAAGGCTGAGCTATGTTTTAATGTTATTATATAATAATAATAAGTCTAGTAAGGCTGAGCTATGTTTTAAGTGTTATTATATAATAATAATAAGTCTAGTAAGGCTGAGCTATGTTTTAAGTGTTATTATATAATAATTACAAGTCTAGTAAGGCTGAGCTATGTTTTAAGTGTTATTATATAATAATTACAAGTCTAGTAGGGCTGAGCTATGTTTTAATGTTATTATATAATAATAATAAGTCTAGTAGGGCTGAGCTATGTTTTAATGTTATTATATAATAATAATAAGTCTAGTAAGGCTGACCTGTGTTTTAAGTGTTATTAGATAATAATAGGTCTAGTAAAGCTGATCCATGTTTTAAGTGTTATTAAATAATAATATGTGTTGTAAAGCTGAGCTATGTTTGAAATGTTATCACACAAGACTAAATCTACTTAACTGTTATTATACAGTAATAAGTTTAATTAGGCTGGTTTTTTCCTTAAATGTAATATAAATTTAAGTCTAATAAGGTTAAACTGTAGTAAAAATATCGAATTATTACAAGCTCAAGTTTAATTGATAGAATATTTAAAAGAGAATGTCTACCTTCTTTCACATTTTACACTCTAATATCATTACTGGAGGACATTTCATGTTGATACATATATGTATTATGAATCAACACAACCGTCACGAGACTTATTATAAGATTAGAACAATGAAAACAAGAATCAAACAGAAGTGCCACAGAACATTGCAAATACAAAAATCAAATGCAAGGAAAATACAGGTTAGTTGGTGTATTGGAAAAGACTTCAAATCTGGGGGGGGGGGTATACATACCCCCTTCATTTTAGGTGGGAGGTATGGTGCATACAATCACCTCCCCTACAGTTTGGTCTGTTGAATTGTTTTATTGTATCACAGGCCTACAAATTGTGTGTTTGTTCGTGTGATTCTCGTGTTCTTACCAATCGAATTACATAATTAGGCCTAGATGTAGGCTTTTTCAGTAGCCGAAATCTTTAATATAGGCGTGCTTCTAAGCTTTTCGATCTAAGCCAGTGGTTCTTAACCTTTTTCACTGTTTGCACCCCTTTCAAATCAGTAATCATTTCTCGCACCCCCTGGAAATTTAAATATAAAAAAAGCTAAAAATACAAAGTTGATGTAATCAAAATTTCTTTTTAATCTTCATACATACAGCATACCTTTTTTCAAGACAAAAATTCAGGGTACATAATGAAAAATTAATTTCAATGTTTCTTCTTAGGAAAAATATAAAGCATACTCTTATGTAAAAATATAGGTTTGCTTTAATTATTCATGGGCATCCTCGCACCCCTTGGGAATCATCTTCGCACCCCCCTAGGGGTGCGGGCACCCCTGGTTAAGAACCCCTGATCTAAGCGATAGTTCGTAGTGTCAGTAGGCCTAAGTATACATCCAATTATCGTGACAACAAGATTACTCTGTGACTGCATGTTTACAGCTTTCATGTTCACGTAGAGATTACTAATTTGCAAATTGAACAGTCCACATAAGTGGTTGCAAAAATCATCCCCCCCATCGGGTGTAAAAAATCTACGCCCCTGGTAGTATCCTAGTTACGAATTATCAGTGTTTGATTGTCTTGTAGGAAAGCTTCTGTATCACAACACATGGAAGGTGCAAAAACTAATAACACAGTATATATTAACAAGCCACCAGGTTTTGCAAACAGAAAACTAACTTGAATTTTGTTTACAAGCAGTTTTGATTTCTGACAAAAAACATCTGGTGATATTCATTTCGACAACAATACACTCACTGCCCAACCAACAACTTTTATTGCTAGCTTGCAAAAAGACATAAAATGTCGTTTTACTTATTTAAATTTCGATAGGAACATAAATATAATAAAGGCGGTGTTACTGTATTATTGCTATGCGCAATTAAGTTAACAATCTGAATAAAAACTGAACTATAATATTAAATGTCATCATATCCCCCTAAACTCGAGAAGGTTTTCCAGAATTTCTATCACTCTCTGAACATCACCCACTCTAAACACAGATCTCAAGACGAACAAACAAAAATAACATGGTAATTAATAAGATATCGCCACGTGACGCTCGAGAATTACGCCCACCTACGCCAAAGGCTAACACTAACACGTGTCCATCTTCCCATCTTTCTCTCATGATAGACAAGGAATTTTATGGAAATACAAAACAATAAATAAAATACTGTTCCTGCAAAGAATGAGAGATAAATGAACACATTAATATAACACCATTTAGCGTTATTTTAGATATCCAAAACTATATGTAGTTACTATCAAATACGCAAGAACAATTTTCGATGGATGTCCTCTGTTTTGAACTGATAAACGGTTAGCCAACAGTGCTCTCATGCCAACCCCAGAGCGCTAGTTTTGTCTGCCCAAATTGCGAGATTTGACGCTCATTCTTACAATGTACCTTTGGCCGCAAAGTACGGGACACGAACCATCGAGCCTCGGCACAGTAGCTACTAGGCCAAACCTCCGTAAACGTGTTGACATATAACCACACTAAAGGAGATTTCTGTATTCGTATGTGTCGTCGACAGCTGTCGTTGTGTCTTAAAAAGTTGAAAGAGCGAAAAGAGATTTCAGGGCAAAAAAGAACAAATTCATTTCCTTTCGGTTTCAACTTAACCTTAAAAAAACAACAACAACATGGATATGAGCATACGTCAGTTCATCATGATAGTGCTTTGTTTACTGTGGTTATATGTGATATTCTTGTATGACTTCGGCATTCACACAAATGTTCTGACCATTTTGAAAACTGGCATCTTAAATACTTCTTCCTGTGTCCGTCCAGTCTCGCACCATTACCATCTGTTTCTGACAGGCTGGTCATAGTTTTAAAGATCGAATTTTGCAAATGGAATTTTAAAATATTTGGAAGCTATAAACCAAACAGCGAACGCTTTATTACGTTATTATTTACATTGTTTTAATGAGAAATTTACAATCATGTGTACATGTATGTTAATTTCCATATTATTTATAAAGATTTCACTATTCATAATGTTCGATACGAGCAAAGACGTAGCATATATTTCAGCAAGTTCTAATAAAAGACACAGCATCAGCAAGTTAGGCTAAGCTGACTGTCGACACCAGTCAGTATACGACACTATCTAGTTCTTCTACATTCCAACTGGTGACAAAAATACATAGAGTTAAATCTAACTTTACTGACCGATTATATTACAAAAAAAGAAACCCTTCGAAGAAGTTCATGATTTTCGAAAATCGTTAACTTTCTTTACCACCATTTTAGAAAGCGTCAAGAAACAGTAAATTTATAATTTGTGTATTCTCGAGAATGTTATTGAAATTTAAACTTTGTACACAGGTTATGACGAAAATGCGCTAAATGTTATTGTATGTATTTGAGTACACATTTCTCTCTGTCTTTAGATATATATATTTATTTATTTATAGCGTTATAAAGCTGCTTCGACACCAGGCACCTCTAACTATTATATTTCTACAAAATCTGGTCTCGTAATCTGCTTGCCTAAAACATTATTGCAAAGCTAAAAGTCAAAAGTAGCTACGTAACCAACGTCACTCAACACGCTAGACAACAGACGCCATATTTAGAAAACTCACCAGAAAAGCTTCGAAAAGAAGCCTCACGAATACAAGTGTATTATAATTATTACTTTCAGAGGGTCTTGAAAATATATATTACGTGAACGTAAACGGGGTAAACGTTCTCATTTAACCTAAATGGTCGCGAACCAAAGTTAACTTTCTCATTAAACAAATGCCCCATTTTGTAGTTAACGGTTAACTCATCTCTCTCGTGCTTTCTTGTGGAAATCGTGTGTTTAGTATATCTCTACGTATGGTTTCAGGTAAACTCTTCCAGGAACACGTAAATAATTTGAATATGAAATATATAATACGGCTCATTTTACTCAACAAAGTAACATAATTATTCAGTTAATTAATAGTTTAATTAGAGACGAATAATAAACGTGAAAAAAAACACTGGAAAAAGAGTGATACATTTTGATCATATTTACAACTTTCGTTATCAGAATCGTCTGTACTAATTTGACGAAAATTAATGATATATTTATAATTATATAATTACACGAGCCACTGGCATTGTGCGTTATTTAGTATTTGTACGTCATACATTGTAATTTTGCGATATTTCACGAAATACGAAGACAAATTTTTGGTGAATTAGTTTAAGGCTACTTCAACGTACTTTATCAGGTTTCCCCCCTAAATTATCATTATAAAATCCGGGATTCGATTCTTTGTTGTGGGCAGGGTGTAGATAACCCAATGTATGGCTTTGCGCTAAAATAAGCTGTCAGTCAGATTACATTGTCGGTTTATGTTTTCACCCTAACTTGTCTGCACTTCCCAGTTGTTAACTATATGATCTGTCTCATGCAATAATTTTATAACTTATAAAAACTCTCGATTGGTTCTTTAAGCAGTGAAGAGAAGTAAAATAGCATTAACATTAAATTGTTAAGATAGCAAAGATTACACCATCCGCCTTTATTACATGGATACAATACTGATTGTGTTTATTTGTTGTTATGTGCAGACTTACTGCTAAGCCACTTGGAGGAGCTACGTTTGTGAGGTTAAAATAGAAATATTTAACTGTTTCTTAAAAAGCTTGTTTGTTTGTAGTTAACCGCAAAACTAAACGATGAACTATCTGTTCTCTGTTCAACACGGCTAACTAAACCCGGTTTCTAGTGTTTAAGTCCGCTGTGCCACTAGGGGACTCTAGATGCCACGAACAAAACCATCTTTCGTAATCCGTGATGACGATAAAACCCATTTGTAGAGAAAAATATCTTTCATTGTACATCCGAGTTTGTAATGGCCCCAACCAATATTAGTTTACATTTTCTATTAATACCCTATGGATAAAAAATACTTCTATCTAGACCAATAATAATTTATATCATAAATATATACGTATATGCTACAAATGGTCTATAGGTAATACGTAATTATAACGAAGGTAGTAATACATACCCAAAATTTCTAAAGTACATTTGAAAATACTCAATACATATTACAAGTTTAATAGTTTTATTAACACAAAACGTACACATTTTAAAGTCTTCCTTTCTTAATTACTGAAATTTAACCAGTGTGTATAATAGCTCCTTCCACTTCCCTTACGCTGTTAGTTATTTGATACCATCAAGCCATTAGAAATCTGACAACAACCACTCAAGTTAAACTGCATAGATTTTGTTTAAAACAGTGGTTCCCAAGCTTTTTTATGCCCCGCACCCCTAAAAAATTTTAACATGTTCTCGCACTCCTCACAGTAAGTATTTATTTAGGACAGTACCCTTAATATAAACAACAACAAAAAAAAAAAAAAAAACTAAAATGTTATCTCGCACCCCTGGTTAAGAACCACTGGTTTAAACGATTACTTATTTTCGTCTTAATGTCGGAATTACAAAATGTCCGGACATGCTTTATTATTTACCAACGTAAATTCATCGTTAGGACAATTTTTTATGTTATATACACAACTAATATATACAATGTGCTCATCACGTTTCAAGTGTTTCGTTTAGTATAAAATTTACGACCAGATTTCGAATGTAGATTTCGTGTCGGCAGTTTTGAGCTACTTCCAAACTAATAAACAGTGAAAATTACAATGTAAAACCTGACCAAACAAACAGAAATATGTATACTTATCTGTGAAAAACTGTGGGTAAAATATACTTGAAATGGGTTACAGAAAGACCTCATAGTAATATTTCGTCGACCATTGACAGTTTCTGTCTCATTCAGCGCCAAATGATCCGAGGTGTGTGTGTGTGTGAGTGTGGACGGTATCTTTTGTAGGCACTTACCGTTCCCTCCCGGAGAGTGAAAGTGAAGGCATTACTCCAGTCTGGTCCCCGTGGTATTCTTCAAACTTGTGTAAGTCACAGTTTTACGGAGATACTAGTTTTAAAATAACCTTTCTAAACAGAATATTATAATTCAGTCGTCGACCAGGTAAGACGCAAACCCACGATCTGGTTGATCGGATGATATCGTTGTCAAATCTGATATGTTTGACGTCACGATCATTTCAGCTCTCACTGGGAAATAACTCGTCATCGACGTGAAGTGATTATCCGTACGCTCGTATCACAAACTTCTGCTAGCTCCGACCGCATCGCGGTTTACTTCCGTAAACAAACCCTCTGGGGGGGGGGGGACAGAGAGACGTGTAAAAATCGTTACGTAGTAACAAACCCAAGTGTTAGCGAAGTTAAAACGTAGCTGCGCGTATATTACTTTCTCCCGTTCTCACTTGACTATCGCAAACTTTTACATCACGGGAAACTTTCTGGACAAATAAGTTCCATACTGTTCGGCACCGTCCATGGAAAGAAGGGAACAGACCAAGGCACTCACGCACTATACACACTAGTCAGGGCAATGACTTTGTGCGTAGGGGTATTTTGTTCTCATTTCTCATATACCGTTAGAGGACGCTGCCTATCTTGGCGCGATAAAATGATACTGGCGTATCAGCATTTCACTCTTAACACTAACGTAAGTTGTTATCACGTTTTGTTTTTGGTCATGTGCGAATACACCGTGCCCAGTCGCTTTGCTCAGGTCTGCTTTTTTAGGGAAGCTTAGGTTTACGTGCGAATGCGATGTCTCCGAATTCGTGGGACTTGTGAAGTAAAGGAAGAGGAAAGAACCCCAGAGACAAATAACCATAACTGTATACAGAAAACCCACCCACATAAACAGATACCTACACTTCCAGTCCTATCATTCAACCTCGATAAAACGTTGTATAATCCAATGCCTAAACAAGAGAGCGGAAAACATTTGCAATAAGACATCCATCGAAGCAGAATGTTAAAAGATCATACAGAGTTTTAAACAGAATGGTTACACCTCCTCTTTGATCAGAAACACCTTGAAGAAGACCACAACAGAAAGAAAAGATCATAAAGTTACCACCATTTACCTACCATACCTACAACATTTCAGTGAAAAACTCAAACACATAGCCAAACAAACATTCAACATAAAAGTCTGGTGGAAATCCTACAATATCTTAAGGTCTGGTAAAAAACACAGCAACCTACCAAAGAGAATCTCAAAAATGTCATCTGTGAAATTCCATGGAGAAACGGGAAGAAAACTCCCGACAAGAATAAAAGAACATAAACATAATACAAGACTCGTGAAAACACAAAATTCAACCATTGCAGTTCACGCCACGTCATCTGGACACAGAATAAACTGGGAGAAAACTAGAATCATCGACACAGATAAATACTGGAAGATAAGAAAAATCAAAAAATCATTTTATATTAACACTATTACACCTTCATTAAACAGAGACTCTGGATTAGAGGTGAGTAACCTGTGGCTGCCATTGGTTGAATCTACAGGAAATCTCTCCTCCAATCAGAAACAGAGATAATCCAACCAATCATAACATGCTTTCCACAATCCACCAGGACACTATAAAAGAACGTCAATACCTACACACACACTGACTTGAAGACGAAAGTGTTGAAGATTTTCGAAACGTCATCCTCTACACTTGTGTCTCCACAACAGGTAGTTGCCATCCATTCTACAAAGTTTCATCATGAATACTCTGCCTAAACAATCTATCAAATATGATGGTTAATTCAACTGAACACAAATATAGTACTCAGTGGTTAAAAAACAAACAGGTAACTAATGTTCAGTTACTAGAAACGTGAGAATCTACTTCTTAATCTATAGGAAGTAAGATAGGTTGTATTTAACTTCTAATAAAACAACAACCGTTATTATAGTGTTCAGATTTTAGAAAAACGGATGGATGGCGCTCAGTTTCTAGAAGAAAAAAAAACAGCGTCAACTCGCTGAAACGTGAAAGTATTTGTTCCTTACAATGTAAACAAACATTTGAGATAGAAACGAATAATAATGTTTAATTTACTCGCTAGGACTACAGTTAACAGTGTTTAGTCGCTAGACAAGTAGGTAGGTAATTCTTTGTTGTCAGAGAAACATACAAACATTTCTCATTTGTAAGCAATAAAATAGTTGGATAAGTTATAGCACAGTTATAAATTTCACCTTTGGATATTTGGTTCCGAGTATTTAATAAGTATCGCTTTGTATTAAATTTCCAGTGAAGTCACTCGAGGGCCATATACACCAGCCATCTCCTTAATGGCATACTCGTGAGCCATCCGCCCCAGATATCCTTAATTTTGAAGTGGCAGATAAAAGGGAAGGCAGCTGGTCAACACCACCCACCGTCACCTCGTGGTCTTCTTTACTAATAAAAATAGGATTGACCATCATTGTACAACGTCCATACGATTGAAAAGCCACGTATGTTAGATAGTGGGATTCTAAACTGTGACCCGAACATTGAAAATCAAGCATCTTAGCTATCACACCATGCTACAACGTTAAATCAGTAAATAAAGCTTTGTTGGCGGTGGATGTTGATAACTGATAAATTAGAGACTGCCGGTCCTCATACAAAACAAATAAACTAAACCTTTATGAACTACGATTGACTGCAAGTCATTTTTTATATTTTACTTTTAAGGCAACGTTGCAAGCACGGGTTCTTAACCTTCAAATTTGAAGAGTGTCATCGAAGCCGTATTCCATTTCTAGACTTCTGAATATCGTCTTTTGCGACCACCAGTGGCGCTGTAACTGGTGCCATTTAGAAAATGCAATTATTTTTAAAAGGAACCTCTGAATGACTGAAGTTAAGATATTATAATAATATGCCAAACGCACTATATCTGGTATATCCAGTGCCTGGGGCCTGGCGTGGCCAGGTGGGATAAGGCGTTCGGACTCGTAATCCGAGGGTCGCTGTTTCGAATCCCTGTCCCACCAAAATGCTCGTCCATTCAGCCATGGGGACGTTATAATGTGGCGGTCAACCCCACTATTCATTGGTAAAAGAGAAGCCCAGGAATTGGCGGTGGGTGATGATGACTAACTGCCATCCCTCTAGTCTTACACTGCTAAATTAGGGACGGCTAGCGCAGATAGCCCTCGTGCAGCTTTGCGCAAAATTCAAAAAACAAACAAACATCCAGTGCCGACGAGTCCTTTCGTAAATGCCAGGATTCTAGAGACTACGTATATAGGATGTCATCTCGTGGCTTCTGTGCTGGTGAACAGAGACATAGTTGACGAAATTACGAGTATTTGAATGTGTTTTAATTACTCACATCACGTCTGAAGTATTCACAAAATACATCGCCAAGTGGTTATGGCACTCGACTCGTAATCTGAGAGTCGAGGGTTCGAATCCTCGTCACACCAAACATCCTCGCCATTTTAGCCGTGGATGCGTTATAAATTTACAGTCAATCCCACTATTCATTGGTAAAAGAGTAGACCAAGAGTTGGCGGTGGGTGGTGATGACTAGCTCCCTTCCCTCTATCTAGTCTTTCACTGCTAAATTAGAGGTGGCAAGCGCAGATAGCCCTCGTGTGGCTTTGTGCTTAATAGCAGTCAATCAGTCAAGACATCTGACGACAAGCTTTAGAATACGGATTTAATGTTGTCCTTATATTCCGTATTTGAAAACAGTAAGACGAGCTGTGTGATGACTATAGCGGAAATAAGTAACGAATAGCATCCGGCGAGACAGTGGGTCCTCGTGTTTCTGTCTGTGAGCTTTACTTGGGCAAAAAATCATACGATTGATATAATTTACCCGTCTCGTCTTTTCTATCTGTATCCTTGTGGGTGAGATGTGATAGACTTGTCTATAATCTCTCATTTAAGTCTTTGACTTGAAGTAACCTTGAGACACTTAAAGTCGTAGCAACTATTTGGATATCTTACTACTGTGCTGTAATTTCCACTTGACAGAAGATAAAAAAATGAAAGGGTTACCACACTCTTCTTAGGTCATGTTGCTTATTTCTTAAAATGGAAATAGTATGTGGGACAACAATCTCAGGTTTAACCAATCAGATAACGTCATCTCGAACTTTTTGAAAACATAAATATCATATAAAAATATCGATTTTGAAACCATCGTAATTGCTTCTTAGGTATTGTTCCAAGATCTTCGATTGTGTATTTTTTGTTCGTTTTAGAAACATTTTCGATATGTGACTTCCAGAACATAATATCAAAGTACAAGTTTCTAAACCAATTGTAAGTTATACTTAATTTCTCAAAACAAGGAAGTATATATACATTTTTTCAATAATAAATTCAATGGTAATTAGAAGGTACATGTTTCTTCTTGAAGGGGGAATTCAGGGGGAATTAGAACGTACATGTTCATTCTTGAAGGGAGAATTCAGAGGGAATTAGAAGGTACATGTTTCTTCTTGAAGGGAGAATTCAGGGGAAATTATAAGGTACATGTTCTTTCTTGAAGGGGGAATTCAGAAGGAATTAGAACGTACATGTTCATTCTTGAAGGGGGAATTCAGGGGGAATTAGAACGTATATGTTCATTCTTGAAGGGTAAATTAAAGGGGAATTAGAACGTACATGTTTCTTTTTTAAGGGTGAATTCAGGGGGAATTAGAACGTACATGTTTATTCTTGAAGGGGGAATTCAGAGGGAATAAGAAGGTACATGTTTCTTCTTGAACGGTGAATTCAGGGGGATTTAGAACGTACATGTTTCTTCTTCAAGGGTGAATTCAGGGGGAAGTAGAACGTACATGTTTCTTCTTGAAGGAGAAATTCAGGGGGAATTAGAACGTATATGTTTATTCTTGAAGGGGGAATGCAGAGGGAATTAGAAGGTACATGTTTCTTCTTGAAGGGTGAATTCAGGAGAATTTAGAAGGTATACGCTCATTCTTTAAGTGGAAATTCAGATGGAATTAGAAGATTTTGTTTGTTTGTTTGGAATTTCGCACAAAGCTACTCGAGGGCTATCTGTGCTAGCCGTCCCTAATTTAGCAGTGCAAGACTAGAGGGAAGGCAGCTAGTCATCACCACCCACCGCCAACTCTTGGGCTACTCTTTTACCAACGAATAGTGGGATTGACCGTCACATTATAACGCCCCCACGGCTGGGAGGGCGAGCATGTTTATGTGACTCGGGCGCGAACCCGCGACCCTCAGATTACGAAGCGCACGCCTTAACGCGCTAGGCCATGCCAGGCCCGAATTAGAAGATATACCTTTCTTCTTGAAGGGTGAATTCAGGGAGAATTTTTCTATTCGTACTCAAGTTGTTGAAATTATAGTTTTTTACATTTATCTCTAGTTTTTGTTCTGTGAATTTTGTTTTGTTTTATATTAAACACAAAGTAACATAATGGGCTGTTTGTGCTGTGCTTTCCACGGGTATTGAAACCTGGTTTTTAGCCTTATAACCCTTCAGGCTTACCACTGAGCCACTGTGGGGTTCGAAAGAATTCGTCGACTATAAATAAAATGAATAATCTCTCATTTCTACCATGAAAGAGTTTTAAATACATACCTAAAATTAGATTTTAAAAATAGAACATAAAATATCACAACGATTCTCCAAATAAAACCATTAACATAAAATTGAAGTTTATTAATTTTCAAATTGATCTTAGTTTTAACGTGACACTTAAACCACGCTGAAAGATCGACTGAGAGAAATCTCCGCAGGAAGACAATACGTCTTTATGGTTATTGATTGTGATTCGAAGTCCAGACGACTAAGTAACTTTACTGGTTGTCCAGACGAGTTCATAACCCGAGTACGTACTGTCTGTCCATTTGCTTGTCTGGGGTAATTGTATCAAGTGTGAACTTTATGTAAAGGCCTAGAAAATTCTGAGATAGCACTTAATTACACTTATTGTAAAACCTGGACGTAAAACCCTAACTTCAAATATATATTCAACACGTATACTGTATGTGTACCAAAACTAAAATATCAATACTTTGTACGCTTATCTAATGTATTAATTACATGACAATACAGCTAACGAAAACGAGTACCTCTACAGTGTTTTTGCCTTGTTTTTATCCAGTAAAATAAAGGTAAAAACTCAATCCGAACCTCTAACCAGGATCCTACCGTCCCAACACAATACTTTTATTCGCTGGAAAGTTAAAGGCAGCCAATGTACACCTTACAAACTCAACAGTTTAAATCTTCATGACATGATGGAATAAGGTAAGCCAACAATAGTACCTCACATTTAAACAGTCTTAATCTTCATAACATAGTGGAAGAAGGTAAGTCACCAATACTACCTCGAACACTAAACAGTCGTAATCTTCAGAACACGTTTGATAAAGGAAAGTCAGTAATAGCACCTCGACTATTAAACAGTCTCAATTTTCATGAAATGTTGGAAGAAGATAAGCCAATAAAAGTACCTCGAATACTAAACAGTTTTAATTTTCATAAAATGGAGGAAGAAGGTACGCCAACAATACTGCGTCGAATACTAAACAATCTCAATCTTCATAATATTTTATAAGAAGTCAAGCCAACAGTCTTAATCTTCATAACATGATGGAAAAGTTAAGTCAACGATAGTACCTGGTATACTAAACAATCTCAGTCTTCATAACATATTGGAAGAAGGTAAACCAATAATAGTACCTCGTCTACTAACCAGTCTCAAACATCATCACATGTAAGCCAACAGTACTACATAGAATACTAAACAATTTGAATCTTCACTACATGATGGAAGAAGATAAACCAACTATAGTGCCTCGAATAGTAAACAATCTCAATCTTCATAACGTGGAGGAAGAAGGTAAGTCAACAATAGTACCTCAAATACTAAATTGTATTAATCTTCATAACATGGTGCAGGAAGGTAAATCAACAATAATACCTGGAATACTAAATAGTCTAAATCTTCATAAGGTGTTGGAAGAAGGTATGCAAACAATAGTACTTCTAATACTAAACAGTCTCAATCTCCATGACATGATGGAAGAAGGTGAGCCAACAATAATACCTTGAATACCAAACAATCTCAATCTTCATAACATTGTGGAAGAAAGTAAGTCAACAATATATCCTCGAATACTAAACAGTCTTAATCTTCATAACATGGTGGAAGAAAGTAAGTGAACAATATATCCTCGAATACTAAACAGTCTTAATCTTCATAACATGGTGGAAGAAAGTAAGTGAACAGTATATCCTCAAATACTGAACAGTCTTAATCTTCATAACATGGTGGAAGAAAGTATTTCAACAATATATCCTCGAATACTAAACAGTCTTAATCTTCATAACATGGTGGAAGAAAGTAAGTCAACAATATTTCCTCGAATACTGAACAGTCTGAATCTTCATAACATGGTGGAAGAAAGTAAGTGAACAATATATCCTCGAATACTAAACAGTCTTAATCTTCATAATATGGTGGAAGAAAGTAAGTGAACAATATTTCCTCGAATACTAAACAGTCTTAATCTTCATAACATGGTGGAAGAAAGTAAGTGAACAATATTTCCTCGAATACTAAACAGTCTTAATCTTCATAACATGGTAGAAGAAAGTAAGTAAACAATATTTCCTCGAATACTAAACAGTCTTAATTTTCATAACATGGTGGAAGAAAGTAAGTCAACAATATATCCTCGAATACTAAACAGTATTAATCTTCATAACATGGTGGAAGAAAGTAAGTCAACAATATTGCGTCAAATACTGAACAGTCTCAATCTTCATAACATGGTGGAACAAAGTAAGTCAACAATATTGCCTCGAATACTGAACAGTCTCAATCTTCATAACATGGTGGAAGAAAGTAAGTGAACAATATATCCTCGAATACTAAACAGTCTTAATCTTCATAACATGGTGGAAGAAAGTAAGTGAACAATATTTCCTCGAATACTAAACAGTCTTAATCTTCATAACATGGTGGAAGAAAGTAAGTGAACAATATTTCCTCGAATACTAAACAATTTTAATCTTCATAACATGGTGGAAGAAAGTAAGTGAACAATATTTCCTCGAATACTAAACAGTCTTAATTTTCATAACATGGTGGAAGAAAGTAAGTCAACAATATATCCTCGAATACTAAACAGTATTAATCTTCATAACATGGTGGAAGAAAGTAAGTCAACAATATTGCGTCAAATACTGAACAGTCTCAATCTTCATAACATGGTGGAACAAAGTAAGTCAACAATATTGCCTCGAATACTGAACAGTCTCAATCTTCATAACATGGTGGAAGAAAGTAAGTGAACAATATATCCTCGAATACTAAACAGTCTTAATCTTCATAACATGGTGGAAGAAAGTAAGTGAACAATATTTCCTCGAATACTAAACAGTCTTAATCTTCATAACATGGTGGAAGAAAGTAAGTGAACAATATATCCTCGAATACTAAACAGTCTTAATCTTCATAATATGGTGGAAGAAAGTAAGTGAACAATATTTCCTCGAATACTAAACAGTCTTAATCTTCATAACATGGTGGAAGAAAGTAAGTGAACAATATTTCCTCGAATACTAAACAGTCTTAATCTTCATAACATGGTAGAAGAAAGTAAGTAAACAATATTTCCTCGAATACTAAACAGTCTTAATTTTCATAACATGGTGGAAGAAAGTAAGTCAACAATATATCCTCGAATACTAAACAGTATTAATCTTCATAACATGGTGGAAGAAAGTAAGTCAACAATATTGCGTCAAATACTGAACAGTCTCAATCTTCATAACATGGTGGAACAAAGTAAGTCAACAATATTGCCTCGAATACTGAACAGTCTCAATCTTCATAACATGGTGGAAGAAAGTAAGTGAACAATATATCCTCGAATACTAAACAGTCTTAATCTTCATAACATGGTGGAAGAAAGTAAGTGAACAATATTTCCTCGAATACTAAACAGTCTTAATCTTCATAACATGGTGGAAGAAAGTAAGTGAACAATATTTCCTCGAATACTAAACAATTTTAATCTTCATAACATGGTGGAAGAAAGTAAGTGAACAATATTTCCTCGAATACTAAACAGTCTTAATCTTCATAACATGGTGGAAGAAAGTAAGTGAACAATATTTCCTCGAATACTAAACAGTATTAATCTTCATAACATGGTGGAAGAAAGTAAGTGAACAATATATCCTCGAATACTAAACAGTCTTAATCTTCATAACATGGTGGAAGAAAGTAAGTGAACAATATTTCCTCGAATACTAAACAGTCTTAATCTTCATAACATGGTGGAAGAAAGTAAGTCAACAATATTTCCTCAAATATTGAACAGTCTCAATCTTTATTAGATGTGTGAAAAAAATAAGCCATTAAGAGTACCTCGAATAGTAAATGAATCGTTTTATCATAATATGACGAAAGAAGGTAATCCACCAAAAACACCTCAAATTGTTAGTTAGTTCTGTCTTCATAACACATGATGGAAGAAATGTCATGGCCAGTATATTCCTATCAAACGTGTACAGTTAGGTGTTATGACTATGACTTGATTTGTAGCCAATGAGAGGAACTTGTATAAAGACTATACAGTTTGGTAATTGTATTGTAAAAACTAATAAAGAGTTCTTCGTTAAAAAGATACATTGGTCGATTCGCCATATACATCACATGTATATATTTCTGTGCAATCTGACTGTTGGCCTTTTTGCTGGAAAACTGAGTTCGATTTCCCGCTGTGTACATGGTGCAGACAGCCCATTTTGAAACGTTGAAATAATAAACCAACAACAACTTAATGATGTTTTAGTTGTATCGCGATCCAAATGTAAATGTCTGAAAACGGTGAAGCGTTCTCAGAAGTCCTTTTCTTAGTAATACATACATAGAACAAAAGGTTTCATTTTGAACATTAAGCCCTT
Source organism: Tachypleus tridentatus (assembly GCF_004210375.1). Lineage (NCBI taxonomy): Eukaryota > Metazoa > Arthropoda > Merostomata > Xiphosura > Limulidae > Tachypleus > Tachypleus tridentatus. The sequence continues at coordinate 102,028,169 of NC_134827.1, forward strand.
AATATAGCAACCAGTTGTTTGTTATAAGTTTCTTCGAAAGGTGATTAAAATACCTGAAATGTGAAATGCACACCCACCTACTGTCACGCGCATCCATTAATCATAGGAGGCGTCTCAGGACAGCAGTTTTCTCGAAGTTCTATTTGGTATTATTATATTTCGGTTTCGAATACGTACACTGGTTCTTAGCTCTCCCTTGTGTATTCATTGTTTAGTAACTTTAAATAATATTTTAAGATCTTAATCTTGGATACAGGTGAAACCAAATAATGACGAAACAAAAAGAATATAAGTTGTGCTGAGATGCAATTGCCTCACAATCGTAAAGAATTACTTTTCATTGTTACCTCAACGAATTTAAGAACCAATGAATGACGCCAAAACACAGACCAATCTGGGTCTGATATAAAGTCATGACGCTGGATGCTATATTTGAACTACTGGCTTCGTCCTTAAATATAGTGATCGTAATTATGGAATTTTACCAAAACTATCTTCTGATCAAATGAATTGGAAAAATTAAATGGTTCCGTAAGATGGTTGGAAGTAAAGATGAATACTTAAAATCACTAAAAGAAATGTGAATCGGTGTGTTCTTCTTGTGGTTACTAGATTGTTTAAGTAGTTATACATTATCACCGATTACGTTGCGCTCTCTGAAAACACTGGACTGCTAATACAAGGCCTTTATAACTGATCTTTGATGGTTTAAACTCTCTTTCTTTTGATATTATCTGTAATTGTAATGACTATTTAAAATTCTTTGTTTAAAAAGAAAGGGAGGTCCATTGTTACAAGTACAGTCCCGTTTAATGAAAAAACAATTTAATCTGAGAACGTCCAGGCTTAGTTTAGTGGATCAAAGAGCCCAGGGTTTCGGATGTGATGTTACCAAACACGTTCTGCACTCTCAGCCGTGTGTTGATTAAAGAAGTGAGAATCAAATCTTTGTTTGGTTCAAAGAGTCAGGAATACCGTTATAGAGTGATGGTTGATATTTTTTATAATATTCTTCCTACATTCTCAGAACAGATTCCAGATATTGGATATAAGTGATACTCCCGGATTTCTTAAATCACAGTGGTAAAACAATAAGTAACTATTTTCCAGGAAATGTTCCCAAATTTCACAATTCTTTACAGCTTACAAGATGTGTCACGGTAACTATCCCATTGTGGTATCTCGTGCGTGCTTCACAGTACTAACGCCGACTTCTAGATTAGGTGTTTCGAAACCATCGACGCACGTGGGTAGACAAGGCAGCATTCTTGGACCCATGTTCAAATTGGTTGAGAAGGAGTTAATATTATAATTTAGTAAAGACTGTTAGTGTTCCTATCGGTTTGTTTTTCTTTATTATTGAGAAACAATACCGTGTTCATTACTTTGTAAATAAATTTTAAATGAAAATATAGTTACATTTTACTCTGTCCACGTCGATCCCGGCATGGCCAGGTGATTAAGGCACTCGACTAGTAATCTGAGGGTAGCGGGGTTCGAATCTAGCTGCCTTCCCTCTAGTTCTACACTGCTAAATTAAGGATGGCTAGCGCAGATAGTCCTCGAGTAGCGAAATTCCAAAAAACAAACATGTCTGTCGAAGTAGTCCGCCCTCTAGTGGCTAGCGCAGATAGCCCTCGTGTAGCTTTGCACGAAATTCAAAACAAACAAATTGATAAGCGGCTCTCCCTTTCTCTTCTGTCAACATACCCTTAGGAATTAGTAAATATTTTAAAAGGAGCGAAGGGGTCCGCGAGAGTTTTATATTAAAAAAAATAACTAAACTGTGTTCGATTAAGTGAAAATAATGTTTTATTTTTAAAATTACAAAAGATTTCTTCTTCATTACTTTTTTAATTGTATCTTTCACTCAGTCCCAAAAGAAGCACTTTAAAGTAGCTTCCTTACTTATTTTCCAGAGACACTTTATAAAGTATCTTCCTTGGTTACTTTCTGGAGAAACGTTTCATAAAGTATCTTCCTTGGTTTTTTCTGGAGAAACGTTTCTCATAAAGTATCTTCCTTGGTTACTTTCTGGAGAAACGTTTCTCATAAGGTATCTTCCTTGGTTACTTTCTGGAGAAACGTTTCTCATAAAGTATCTTCCTTGGTTACTTTCTGGAGAAACGTTTCTCATAAGGTATCTTCCTTGGTTACTTTCTGGAGAAACGTTTCTCATAAAGTATCTTCCTTGGTTACTTTCTGGAGAAACGTTTCATAAAGGTATCTTCCTTGGTTACTTTCTGGAGAAACGTTTCATCAAGTATCTTCCTTGGTTACTTTCTGGAGAAACGTTTCTCATAAAGTATCTTCCTTGGTTACTTTCTGGAGAAACGTTTCTCATAAAGTATCTTCCTTGGTTACTTTCTGGAGAAACGTTTCTCATAAAGTATCTTCCTTGGTTACTTTCTGGAGAAACGTTTCTCATAAAGTATCTTCCTTGGTTACTTTCTGGAGAAACGTTTCTCATAAAGTATCTTCCTTGGTTACTTTCTGGAGAAACGTTTCTCATAAAGTATCTTCCTTGGTTACTTTCTGGAGAAACGTTTCTCATAAAGTATCTTCCTTGGTTACTTTCTGGAGAAACGTTTCTCATAAAGTATCTTCCTTGGTTACTTTCTGGAGAAACGTTTCTCATAAAGTATCTTCCTTGGTTACTTTCTGGAGAAACGTTTCTCATAAAGTATCTTCCTTGGTTACTTTCTGGAGAAACGTTTCTCATAAAGTATCTTCCTTGGTTACTTTCTGGAGAAACGTTTCTCATAAAGTATCTTCCTTGGTTACTTTCTGGAGAAACGTTTCTCATAAAGTATCTTCCTTGGTTACTTTCTGGAGAAACGTTTCTCATAAAGTATCTTCCTTGGTTACTTTCTGGAGAAACGTTTCTCATAAAGTATCTTCCTTGGTTACTTTCTGGAGAAACGTTTCTCATAAAGTATCTTCCTTGTTACTTCTGGAGAAACGTTTCTCATAAAGTATCTTCCTTGGTTACTTTCTGGAGAAACGTTTCTCATAAAGTATCTTCCTTGGTTACTTTCTGGAGAAACGTTTTTCTCATAAAGTATCTTCCTTGGTTACTTTCTGGAGAAACGTTTCTCATAAAGTATCTTCCTTGGTTACTTTCTGGAGAAACGTTTCTCATAAAGTATCTTCCTTGGTTACTTTCTGGAGAAACGTTTCTCATAAAGTATCTTCCTTGGTTACTTTCTGAGAAACGTTTCTCATAAAGTATCTTCCTTGGTTACTTTCTGGAGAAACGTTTCTCATAAAGTATCTTCCTTGGTTACTTTCTGGAGAAACGTTTCTCATAAAGTATCTTCCTTGGTTACTTTCTGGAGAAACGTTTCTCATAAGGTATCTTCCTTGGTTACTTTCTGGAGAAACGTTTCTCATAAAGTATCTTCCCTAGTCACTTTCTGAGGAAACGTTTCTTATAAAGTATCTTCCTTGGTCATACTAGAATTATGGCTTTAAATTGTCTTCCAGATTATTTCCTCTTGGTGTGGATGCCTGTACATGGTGAGGGGATATCCAAGAATGGGTTCTGTATTTTCAATTTACCTCCTCTTGGATCTGAATATCCACCAACGTGTTTGCCGTGCGATGCGACCCGTGAGAGGAGCAGGGATCATGGTAGTTGAGGGGTCCAACCCCAACACACCACTTTGGTCTTGAATTCTTGTAGACGGACGACCTTAGGGTGGTTTCTAGGGTCATTCATCTGGTCCTGTTGGGCTAGAGACAACTGAGTATCAGTATTGGACGAACTCAGTGGTTGTTGTGGAGATTGTATCAGATACCAGTTTTAGATATAATGCTTACAATATACTGTTGTTGCTACAGTGTCCTTGTTTGGCATTTTAGTGCATCCCCTTGTAGGGCTCCATGGAGGTGATGTCAGTGGGCGCTGAATCTATCTCTATTTATTATAGATTCTCCAATCTGAAAAATAATAAAACTATAGCACACATATAATTGGAAAAGGACCACACACCGACGACATTGTTACACAGTTACCATCACAGTCCAATTCCGCATCTCAATTTGTCATACTTCATTCGTTATCTGAGAAATCCTTAGGGCAGGTATCTCCCTTTTCCTTTCAAGAAAGACTAGGTGGTCTTGTTGGCTCACCCAGGAAGTTGTGCTCTGGCGATATTTTGGTGGAAACATCTATGTCACAACACACCAAACTCCTCTTGAATTCTATGGTCATTGGAGATATACCCAGTGAGGTGACTCCCCATGCTACTTTAAATTCCTGAAGAGAAGTTATTGTTGAGAGGGATTTTAAAGAACATTCCCGAGTCAGAGATCCTCACTGGTTTCTTCAGCCAAGATGTTTCTGCAGTGCATCTTATCTCCACGAATAAGAACGGAATCATCCTGCCTACAAAAATTATTATTTTGACGTTAACATCACCATGTCCAACTATCACTATCAAGGCAGATTACTTGAACTATAAGGTATAGCCATATATTCTCAACCATCTCAAATGTTTCTAGTGTCAGCAATCTGGTCATTCGAAGGTATTCTGCTGTGTTCATTCACGAGTGCTCGTTGTGGTGGCAAAAACAACGACGCCTACGAGTGCAAACTGGATCCTCACTGTGTTAACTGTGGTGGTTTCCAACCCTTTTACTTTCGTTCTTGCCTTAAGTGGATGGAGGAGAAAGAGGTACGTTTAAAAATTAACAATATTTCCTCTCCTGAGGTTTGGAACTTTTTGTCACTAACTCCATCTCTGACATATGCTGTTGCATTACGTTCTACTGCTACAGAGGAAGTGCAGACAGATTTTCCGTGCCACTAACAGAGTAGTACTTCAACTATGTGAAAAATCTCTTCCCTCAATAGTTAAAGTATTGACAGTCAATGTATACTGGTATCTCTATCCCCACCATTCTTTCCAGTGGCTCCTCGGATCCACTTCTTTTGTCACCAACTTCTGGCATCTGCTCAGGTCCAACCCCTCAGTCACTGGAATCTTATGTCCACCAGCAGAGACCTACCCACTCAATCCAGAGCAGGATCCATAGAGGTTTACAGACCTTCTTCTAATAGAAAAAAACAGCATGGTCGAAAACAGAATAGTTCTTCTACCACTTCTCTTCTTAAATAAAAATGTCTACTTTGATACAATGGAACTGTCGAGGTTTCCATTATAATATGGATGACATAAGGCTTTGATTGTTTTTATCATCCTGTGTGTATTTCCTTACAATAAATATTCCTGAAATCTGCCAATACAATCACCTTTTGGTAGTTTTTATAATGGAATGACGAGTTGTATGATGGATGAGTGTATAGACAGATGGCACTGCTAGTCGACCAGCACGTGCCTGCTCTGACTTTGCCACTCAGTACAACTTTGAAAGTCATAGCTATCAGTTTTTCTTTGGGTCATACCATCACTGTTTGTTCTTTCTACTTGTCTCTTCAACAGATCTATGAACAATCACACATTGATGCTCTAATTAAACAGTTGTCATCGCCATTTTAATTCTGGGGGACTTTAATGGACATAATCCCCTCTGAGGTAGGGCTGATATTGATGGGAGGTGTCATTCCATAGAGCGTATGCTCTCAAATCACAACCTTTCTCTTTCAACAACGGTTCTTACACTTATTTTTATTCACCTAGTCAGTTTTACTGATATAGATCTTTTATCTGCTCCCTTCATTTTTTTTTATGATTAACAGTAACATACAGGATAAATTATTTTCCTATCATTGTGAAGGAGACTGGTCGTGGTAAATGCCACTCGACCCGCTTAACTTGGTGGAAGTTGGATCAGGCCAACTGGCCCTCTTTTATTGCTCTTTCGGAACTTGATCCTGCCGTTGTTAGCATGCCAATGATAGATGACTGTTTAGTAGCAGTGACTGACTCTATTGTCCAGGCAGCTACTCAGTCTGTTTCTAAAACCTCGACACTTTTTCCACGGTATCTTCGTCCATGGTGGAATCTCGCCTGCCACATGGCACAAAAGGCTCAAAAATGGGCCTGGGATAACTATTGTAGATATTCTACACTTTTGAACCACATTGTTCTTCAAATGGGTCATTCCATGCTTGGCAGGTAATACATCAAAGCCAGAAGGAATCTTGGATTAAGTTCACAACTAGCGTTTCTTATACCACCAGTTCTGTAATCATATGGGACAAAATTCGAAAGGTCAGTGGGCAGTATGCTTCCTATCCCCTTTTGATCTTGCTCTCTGATGAACAGGAAGTTGCTGATGGTCAGAGCATCTCTTGTGTGTCTAACAATTTTGTTTCTTCCCCACCATCAAGGCTTGGGTAGAGTTGTTGCCTCTTTCTTTTCGGGTCGATCGTCTCTACATCATTAATAGCCTGTTTACACTGGTGGGACTCAAACTTGCTCTTCATCAGTCAGATCTGATGGTGTTCATTATGAGATACTGCGCCATCTCTCACCTGCCTCTCTTGCTATTCTTCTGCTTCTTTTCAACTGGACATGGCAGGAGAATGTTTTTCTGATGCTTGGTGTTGAGCTATTGTCCTCCCTTTCTATATGCCTAGGAAGAATCCCAAGATTCCTTCAAACTATCGTCCCATTGCTTTGATGAATTGTTTCTATAAGGTCTTAGAAAGGATGGTTAAAGCTCGTCTTGTTTAGTTCCTCGAATAATACAACCCAATCTTGCCCACCCAGTGTTGGTCCTGACAATAGCACTGCACCACAGACCACCTGATTCGACTTGAAATATTGACCTGGGAAGCCTTTCTCAAGTGAAAACGTCTTGTTCCCATATTATTTGACCTTGAGAAAGCTTACGACACTACGTGGAGGTACGGCATTTTTGCGAGACCTCCACTCATATGGGTTGCATAACTATTTACTCACTTATTTACTCATTCATCCAAACCTTTCCAATGGACCATCGATTCCAAATCCGTATAGACTAGATGCTTTCCCGTTCTTTCCACATCAAATTGGAGTCCATCAGGGCTACACCTTGAGTGTCACACTTTTCAATGTGAAAATTAATGCTATCACAACACAACTTCCTCCTACTCTTACTCACAGGCTCTGTATTGACGCCTTTCACATCTCGTGTCTGCTGTCGAACAGGAGATTTAATGAGTGGCAGTTTCATACTTCCCTCAATCGTTTACTGCGGTAAAGCACAGTAAACAGTTTTACCTTTTCTTTTTCTAAAACAACTTGCATGCACTTTTGCATGCACTATTCACCCCAATCCCGTGCTCTGTCTCGATGATGTTGTTCTTCCTGTGGTCCCTGAGTCAAAGTTCTTGGGGCTTATGTTTGACCGTAAGTTGACCTTCATTTCTCAAATTAAGCAGCTACGTGTCAAGTGTACAAGGGCACTGAACATCCTCCATGTCCTCCCTTCCATTTCTTTGGGAGTGGATCAATGTTTCACGTTCAAGGTGTATTTTGCCCCCAGTCGATCTAAACTGGACTATGGATCTCTGATCTATAGTTCTGCCTAGACTTTGGTCTTGAAGATATTGGGCTCCATTCACCATCTGGAGCTTTTGCTTTGCATAGGGGCTTTCCACAATTCTCCAATCCAGAGTTTGTACACCGAATCTCATAAACTCCCTCTTGACTTCCACCACTTCCAACTTCCTTTACAGTATGCTTTAAATTACGATCCTTACCACAACATCCCACCTGGGATTATGTCTTCCATCTTTAGTGGTCTTTGCTTTTTCAGAATAGATAGTCTGCCATTCTTTCTTTTGGCCTTCATATTCAGGTTCAGATGACTGAATTGGGTTTGTCCTTAGATGGCGTTGTTGTATCCACTGGTCAATCCATTCCACCATGGCTTATTACCATCCTTACCCGTGACATTTCTGTGAGTCACCTGAAGGAGGTGGATACCCTCGATTGAAAGTATCGTCTTCTGTTTGTTAAACATCTTTCGAACCATCATTCCATTCCCATTTATATGGATGGTTTAAAATCAGGTGACTCTGCCATGGTTTGTTGTGGCTTGGTTGTTGCACACAGGATCCCCTCTACAGTTTCTGTGTCCACTGCCGAATTGTACCCCATTCCTCTTGCCCTGGATCACGTAGAAACTATTCAGTACACCAATTGTACTATTTATATCGACTCGCTTGGTTCTATACTGGCCCTGGAATCGCTTTACGTTAGATCTCACCCCATTTCTCTTTATCTTCTCTTTCTGTCCAACTAAGCCCGTTTGCTTTGGTGCTGTTACTGATATGCCTGTTCCGTATATGGTGCTATGCTCCTATATTTCAAGGCTCGGGTCCGTGCCAGTTGGCAGTCGACTTGAAGTGAGCAATGTGACAACAAGCTTTTCCAGGATAAACCTTCTGTTGCTTTTTTGGCCATCTTGTTTCCGTAAGGTTCGGAAGGAGGACGTTGTCCTAGCTAGGCTACATACTGATCACAGTCTTTTAACCCATCGTTTTCTTTTATCTGGGGCAGATCCACCAATGTGTGGCCTTTGTGACACTCAAGCCACAATAGCTCACGTTTTGATGTTGTGCCGTCATTATGACGGCACCATTTGAGACATATTTGTTTTCAACTTGCTTACCCCTGACACTGTACAGGCGATTTGCGACGCTGTCCAAATTACTTGCGTTTTTCTTAATCTTTAAGGGCTGTTAGCCTTTTCAATTCTATTAAATTTTTAATCTGATTTTGGAACTTTGTTATTTACCTTGATTCATTTTTTACATTTTATAATGATTTTACTTTTCCGTCTTGGTTTGTTTTTACCGGTTATTTGATGCAAATAGCCTAGTCGCTTTACGTTAATAAACGTCAACCAACCAATCAGATTAGTGATTGTTATTCATATTCATTTGGACCAGACACTCGTAACTCTGAGAAGTATTGTTTATCTGTTTGATTCTGAATTTCGCGCAAAGCTACACGAGGGCTATCTGCGCCAGCCGTCCCTAATTTAGGAGTGTAAGACTAGAGGGAAGGAAGCTAGTCATCACCACCCACCGCCAACTCTTGGTGTGAGAGAGAGAAGTATTGTCTCTGGTTTTTCTTAAGTTAACATCTATTTTGTGTTGAACTAGGTGCAATGTGCTTACACCTATTTTGTGTTGAACTAGGTGCAATGTGCTTCACACAAAACATTTTCTATCTTAAAATTCTTTCAGACATACCACGTGTTAAGTAGCTTAACTACTTAACGTTCTAATGGTACATTTCTGGTACAAGTCCCCAGGTGGAGGAGCGGTTAGTTTACTGATTTCCAAAGCTAAAATCCGCGGTTCCGCCCTAACATATGAAACTGAAATTGGATCATATAAAAATATATCGGTGGAATTTGGTTCTAATGTATGAAACCAACACTGGTTTAATAAACGCCAGTTGGGTTTACAGGTACAATCGACAGAATACGTGTTTTATAGGAAAACCACATCAGAATATCTGCTGTGTCTACCGAAGGGAACAGAATCCTTGATTTTGGCGTTATAAATCCATAGACTTACCGCTGTCCCACCGGAGGACTCAATTGATAAATCAAGGCTAGGGTAGCCTCGTTTTAGGTTTCAGTTTCGGGTAGCGAGACGGTTATCTCTATGCAAAGGAAAGGCTCCAGAAAAGATTGATGAACTGATAGTCAAGTTTATCTTTTAAGAGCTATTTGTCTTTGTTATCCTGATTTTACTGGTTTATGCAGGAAAAAATGAAAAAGAGAAAAATGTTTATATTTTGAACAATGGGCTATCAGCCCTTTTTCTGTCGCGGACAACTTTATCCCGTTTTCTGGATGAAATAAGTCCGTTAATTTATCACTGACGGACCAAAGGATACAAAAGTATGTTAGAGTACTTTGAGGGAAGAGTTTGTTTGTTTGAAGATAAGCATAATGTTACACAACGGGCTATCTGTGCTTTGCCCACCACGGATATCGAAATCTGGGTTTTAGCGTGGTAAGTCCGCAGACATGCCGCTGTGCTACTGGGGTGCTTGAAGGAAGAGAAGACAATGTTACGTTCGCCTGCTCTTCCAAACTGAGGTGCACGGGAACCTTTGTTCCACTTGAACCTCGCGCGTGAGAATAATTTGCTACAGTGATTATAATCGCAAATATAAACACTGGCATGATTTTTTTAAATAATTTTCAATGAGGAGATGACGTCGATAAAGCAGGACAGAGAGATCCTTGTCTAACGGTGATAATGTTCGTGAGGAGATGACGTTGATGAAACAGGACAGAGAGATCATTGTCTAACGGTGATAATGTTCGTGAGGAGATGACGTTGATGAAACAGGACAGAGAGACCATTGTCTAACGGTGATAATGTTCATGAGGAGTTGACGTTGATGAAACAGGACAGAGAGATCCTTGTCTAACGGTGATAATGTTCATGAGGAATGACGTTGATGAAACAGGACAGAGAGATCCTTGTCTAACGGTGATAATGTTCGTGAGGAGATGACGTTGATGAAACAGGACAGAGAGATCCTTGTCTAACGGTGATAATGTTCATGAGGAGATGACGTTGATGAAACAGGACAGAGAGATCCTTGTCTAACGGTGATAATGTTCATGAGGAATGACGTTGATGAAACAGGACAGAGAGATCCTTGTCTAACGGTGATAATGTTCATGAGGAGATGACGTTGATGAAACAGGACAGAGAGATCATTGTCTAACGGTGATAATGTTCATGAGGAGATGACGTTGATGAAACAGGACAGAGAGATCCTTGTCTAACGGTGATAATGTTCATGAGGAGATGACGTTGATGAAACAGGACAGAGAGATCCTTGTCTAACGGTGATAATGTTCATGAGGAGATGACGTTGATGAAACAGGACAGAGAGATCCTTGTCTAACGGTGATAATGTTCATGAGGAGATGACGTTAACAAAGCAGGACAAAGAGATGCTTGTCCAATGGCGTTAGTGACCATGAGGAGATCACGTTGATGAAGCAGGTCAGAGTGATCCAGACATGCATGATGGTGAGTTTAGAAATTACTTTGTTTTTTAATCACACTTTATTGGAATGGATTTTGGGGAATGATTTTTATTAAAATTAGATTATATTTAATTTAAAACTTAACTGATGAAACGTGGACCCTGCTTTCCGCTATCTGTTTCACCGACTCGGTAAAGAAAACATGGTTTGTTTCAAAGCACGCAAGAGCTCATTGCGTTAACTGCCCTAAATTTCGATTTTATTCGTTGTTATTTCAAGTTCAGCACAAAGCTACACAATGGACTATTTGTGCTCTGCACACCGCGGGTATCGAAACCCAGTTTTTACCATTGTTAGTCAACAAATATACCACTGTGCCATTTGAGGGTAAAAATTGATAAAATTCGATCACCTCTTGGGCTACTGTCATCGAACATTGGGGATTAACTATGACATTTAAACGTATCCATGGCTCCAAATATGGAGTGTGATTTGTAGCAGTCAGTCGCAAACTATAGATTCTCTGATTTACAGTGTCGAACGCTAACATTAGGCCACTGACTCACCTTTTTTGCCATGAATTCCTTCTCAAATTACGTAGCGTTTCGTGTACACCTACACATATTTAAATAATTCTTGTTTTGTCAGTACCAGTATATTGAAAATAATACTTTTGTTTTCGGAAAATGTGTATTCTCACCAATAGGATTACTTAAAAACCTTAAAGGTTTATCCTGAAAGATAGCATAGGTTAACTGAATTGTATGATCACATGTTCGTACCATTTAGGTTTAAACCAAAGACCAGGGCGTGATCTTATGAACAGCATGCCAAATTATAAATCTGAGAGAATCTGGTTCTTGTCCCGTTACCGCTAAAACGCGCTCAGCATTTCCGACGTTGGTGAGTTATATGAATTACATTTCAAAATCACTATTCGATTAGTCCCAGCATGGCCAGGTGGTTAAGGAACTCGAGTCGTAATCCGAGGGTCATGAGTTCGAATCGAATTCCCGTCACACCAAACATGCTCGCCCTTTCAGCCGTGGGAGCGTTATAATGTTCCAGTCAATCCCACTATTCGTTGGTAAAAAGAGTAGCTCAAAAGTGATGATGACTAACTGCCTCCCCTCTTGTCTTGCACCGCTAAATTTGGGACGGATAGCGCAGATAACCCTCGTCTAGCTTTACGCGAAATTCAAAACAAAACAAAACAAACTATTCAATTAAAGTAGTCCAAGTGTTATCAATGGGTGTGTGTGTGTGTGTGTTTGACAAGCTGCCTTCATTTTAGTTTATCAGTTCAAAATTAAGGATGGGTTAAGGCAGATAGCCTTTATGAGGCTTGGCAAGAATTTCCAAAACAAGGAATATTTAAATGAAGTAGTTAGTCGCTGCCCAATAACAGACATATTCAGTTAATGTATGTATATATTATTTAAGTTCACTGTTTGAAATCAGATTTATTAGACTGTAACTCTACCCTGAAACCACATAAAAGGGCAACCAAAACTTCGGTAAAAATTGCAAAAGATTTTCTCTTGATAATTATGTCGTATTTTATAAGAAAATAAAAGGTACCAGAGGCGCTGACGTACAGTGACGTGCATCAATTTGTTTTTTAATTTCGCGCAAAGCTACTCAAGGGCTATCTGCGCCAGCCGTCCCTAATTTGGCAATGTAAGACTACAGGGAAGGCAGCTAGTCATCATCACCCACCGCCAACTCTTGGGCTGATATTTTACCAATGAAAAGTGGGATTAATCGTCACATTATAACGCCCCCACGGCTGAAAGGGCGAGCATATTTGGTGGGATTCGAACCCGCAACCCTTAGATTACGAGTCGAACGCCTTAACCCACCTGGCCATGCCAGCCCGACGTACATCAGAAAGCTTTACTTTTAAATTACGTATTATATTTTTTGAGTACAGGGCTATCTATCTCTGATATAGGCCTTTAAAACAAAAGTTGTCAACTAGACCTGTCACATATTTAATAAATCATATAATGTATCCTAAAACGAAATGCAAATCGTAATAAATGAAACACATTTTGTTTGTGTATGTCGTTTACACATTGTGTTTAGTCATAATAAAGTCCAACCTGTCGGATCATTTCTGTTTAAGCCAAATTTTTGGTTGTTCAATTGTCACTAAACTTGCATATTTCTTGGAAACAATGGCTGCGCATTTTGTACTCGTTAAATAGGTGACACATGTAATGTGGAATACAAATTAATGAAACCAAAACATATTAAGCTGAAATACGATAATAATAATAGAAATGAACAACATTTATTGAATTTATTCCATATTACAAATAAAGTTCATAAGAAAATGAGAATCGCAGTTGGTTTAATCATTTTAACGTGATAAAATAATACAGTTAACATTAAAGTGAAAATGATAAACAAGTATAGTTAACTGTTTCAAAGAAAATAAACTGATAATATAATCGTTTATTTTTGCAACTGTGATTATTAATAGACTAAGCATAAGGAACAGAATGTGCCCGCGTGCATATACTTCTACAGAACTAGAAATAACACATTATTTTAAATATATTTAAAGCAGTTCATTATCGTATGTTCATTATCGCGTGCTTTGTATTGTAGCAACAGTCGTTTAAGGATTCGTCTTTTATTGTAGCAACAATTATTTAACAATATTTCTTATTTGAATTGTAGCAACGATAAGGATGCGTTTCTAAATTAATACAATAGTCTTTCATAAACGTGACTTTATTATATCGTAGTAACAGTAGAAAGATGCGTATTTTAACAGTGGTAACAACCATATGGATATGTATGAAGTGTTAATACATTCGACTGGAATCGTTTTTGTTATAAACTACAAATATCATCTGTGACAGGCCCTGCACATCTAGGTGGTTAAGGCACTCGCTATATAATGCCAGGGTCGCGGGTTCGAATCCGTGCCGCACTAAGCATGCTCGACCTTTCAGCAATGGAGGTGTTATAACGTGACAGTCATTCCCACTATTCGTTGGTAAAAGAGTAGCCCAAGCGTTGGCGGTGGATGATGGTGACTATCTGTCTTCTCTCTAGTCTTACACTTCTAAATTAGGGATGGCTAACGCATATAATCCTTGTGTAGCTTTGCGCGAAATTCAAAACCAACAAACTCTCCACGACTGATACTCACTTATCCACGGGGAACGCTTTGAGGGGCGCAGGTTTTATTTTGTGGTTTCGAATAATTCACTGGCTAATACACGCCGTAAACTCCGTATATATGAATTGGAAGAAAGAAAATTTAGCTCCAAAAACATAAAATATATATTAAGTTTCTGTATTTACAATAGTTATATATATTTTAATAACTAGGTTTCTAAACAAGTAATAGGAGTTCCAATGGGAGATAATTACTCTACTTGTGTAACAAATTTATATTTTTACTATTATGAAAATATATTTATTGAAAACTACACAAATACAAATATTTTCACTTTAACTTATAGATAAATAGACGATTTAATTAGTATAAATAATACTGAAATAAATAATGTTCTTAACACTGTTTATCCAGTAGAATTAGAAATTGAAAATACTTGAATATCTAATACAGAGTACATTATTTAGATTTAGAAATTAAAAGAATTGATAAGGATATTATTGTAAATATTTTTGATAAAATAAAATATTTTGCTTTTCCAATACACAGAGTAGTGTGCCGTATCCTTCTGTTACAAGCATTATAACTTCGCAATTATTTGGATATTGTAAAATTTGTAATAAATTATAATAATTTATTAATAATGTTGATATACTGATACAAAAATTAATAGTTAACGGATTTAATAAAGAAACTTTAAATAAAATTATTAAATTATTATGTAACAAATGTAAGAATGTATTGAATAAATATAAAGAAATAAAAATTAAGGACATTTTACTACAAATTTCTGGTTTGTTTTGAATTTCGCGCAAAACTACACGAGAGCTATCTGCGCTAGGCATCCTTAATTTAGCAGTACAAGACTAGAGGGAAGGCAACTAGTCATCACCATCGACCGCCAACTCTTGGGCTACTCTTTTACAAACGAATAGTGGGATTGACCGTCACTTATAACGCCCTCACGGCTGAAAGAGCGAGCATGTTAGGTGTGACGGAGATTCGAACCCGAGATCCTCGGATTACGAGTCGAGTTCCTTAACCCACCTGGCCAAACAAACCAAGATAACTGGATAAAACCCTTTCTACTAGTATAATTCGTTTACTGGGCTACCAATTAGTGCCTCTCTATCATAATGGAGACTGGAATCCTAACTTTAAGAGGTAAGATTATTTAACTTATGATAGTACCTTATTTTTCTTACTATTCTTATTTCTTCTTCTTTACTTCGAAGAACAGTCACCTTCCCACAAACAATGAAGAGTGATCTATATATAGGACATTGTGAGCTAAAGCACCAATATCTTGCTCTCCTGATTTCTATTTCTGTAGCCTTAATTTTAATTTCTATTGCTATTCCTCAACTTAATTTTATTTCTTTATGTGAGACTGGAGAATGGAGATTAAGACTGATAGACGGTGTATCCCCACCGCAATGTGGGTCCTACATTTTTAGTCACCTCCAAATCACGGATATATTTGGTATTCCACATGGGATCCATTATATTAGTGCAGCGTTTTAATTTTAATTTACTTTTGTTTCGACTTCTTTATAATTATAACAAACTAATATATATATATGTTGTTGTTTGTTTCATAAATTGGGTCTCTTCATAACAACGTCTTAAATCAAATGTAAAGCATGTGAGATGAAAACCAGTGATATTATTTCACAAGTGTAGATCAAAGTGGATATTTTGTGTTTGGTAAAATAATAAATCTTAAAATATACTGTTATAACGTGTTATACCGTTGAGCTATTTCTTTTGAATTATTTGTTAAATACGATCCAAAGTTCTGTCTACTTAACGATAAACGATTAACATAATTCGACAAATTATACAGGCTACTTTCACTGGTAGGACTAACTTCACAAACAACGTTTCCATACAAACTTCGAAACTAATGTACACCTTAAATAAAACTCAAATCATCTGTAAAATTTCCTCACTAATTCATCGATATAACACATGCTAACATTGCATCGCTGACTGACTTTATGATCACTGAATAACTGACTAAGTCATTTGCGGAATTACTCTTGAATTGACTAGTCCAATCACAGACTACCTTACAATGTCTAACTAAAATTGTTTCAACGACTCTGACTAGTTAATTTTCTTCAAACGGCCCGGCATGACCAGGATGGTTAAGGCGTGCGACTCGTAATCCGAGGGTCACGGGTTCGAATCCCGGTTGCACCAACAAGCTCGCCCTTTCAACCGTTGGGGCGTTATGATGTGACGGTCAATCCCACTACTCGTTGGTAAAAAGTAGTCCAAGAGTTGGCTGTGGGTTGTGTTGACTAGCTGCCTTCCGTCTAGTCTATCACTGCTAAATCAGATACGGCTAGCACAGATAGCCCTCGAGTAGCTTTGCGCGAAATTCAAAAGAAACAAACAAAAAAAACATAAGCGTTTCTTTCTAATACTTCGCAAAAATAGCAACTCTCTCATTGATGTTGTGAATACAAATCAAAAATATTTTTCCCATTCGGCTTCGAACAAGAAAACGTGATGCGAACACTTTTACATGTTTTTTACACTAGGCTTAGTTCATATTTTGAACACATGTTGCTCATTTATTTTAATATATTTTTTTCATTTCCTACACTTGTTTTGGAGAAGAAACCACTTACAGGTTTCAATAAAACATTATTTATATCACCACACAAAACACGAAGATTCAAACGTATGGTACAACAACATACATTTAACATTTCGAAAGACAGATCTTCCTTTTACTCTTACTCATGACAAATAAAGTAAGCTCATCTGTTGGGTTTTCTCGGTTGGTTAATACAATATATTATTTAAACTTAGGACTCTAGTGTCATAAAGATATTCTTCATAAGATAAAGCAGTATAAACATGTTCTGTTCTTCGTTTGTTTGTTTTTTTGTATTCGATCATAGAGTCTCAGATGTATTACTAGAAAAATGTACATGATTCTGAATCATAAGAAACGGCTCAACAGGTGGTTAGGGCGCTCGACTTACAATATTGGGGTCGAGGGTTCGAATCTCCGTTCCATCAAACATTCTCTCCCTTTCACCATTGGAAGCGTTATAATGTGACGATCAATACCACTATTGTTAAAATAGCACCCCAAGAGCTGACGGTGATGAATAGCTAGCTGCCTTCCCTTTCGTCTTTCACAGCTAGGCCTTTCAGCCGTGGCGACATTATAATGTTTCAGTCAATCCCACTATATGTAGGTAAAAGAGTAGCCCAAGAGTTGGCAGTGGATGGTGAGGACTAGCTGCCTTCCCTCTAAGTTAAGGACGGCTAAAGCAGATAGCCCTCGTATAGCTTTGCGCGAAATTAGAAATAAAACAAACATATAAGACACACTAGTGAAGCAAAATAATTTATAACACGTTGTCTCATCCAAAGGACATTAACTTTTCTCGTAAAAAAAAAAAAAGAGTTGGGCGATGTGTAATATAAAACAGAAACTGAAACCCAAAAGTTTCTGAATGGTAGATCTGCTTTCTCAAAGAGTGGATTCCCACATTTCATACACCCGATGATTGAGAGATAACTCTGAAGGCTTATAACGTTAAAAACTGAATTTCGATACCCGTGGTTAGCACAACACATGCAATTCATTGTGCAATTAACAAAAGGAAAAATTATATTTCTTTCATCACTAGTCCCCCAGTGATGACAACAGTAAGACTATGGACTTACAACACTAAAATCTCGGGTTCGATTACTCGAGGTGGTCACAGGAGATAGCCTAATGTATCTTTGTTCTAAAAACAAGCAAACAAACAAATAAACATTCACCATCAAGGAAGGGAAATGTTCTTTTGGAAACCATTTGGTTTATCTGGCTTCTTGTTTGTTTGTTGTTGTTTTTTCCTTATTATTAACGTGTACTATATACAGTTAGAGTTCAAGAGTTAATTTCAGTCTTATTCTGACGATTAGCCCTGCATCGGCACCATAATCTCAACTCCTCAGCAGTAGTTTTTTAAACTGCTATACTGTCAGCACACACTTTACCAGGTCGTTTTTGTGGTACAATGCTGGCTTTCTTACGAGTGTTGTTTTTCATTATAAGGATCTTCGAAGATCAATTCGTGAGAAAGATATATCTTAGTTTTACACCTGCAACAAGTAACACAAGAGTTTGGGAAGAGTTAAACTACAGAATCAGGTCTTTATTCTTAGCCAGGAGTTCAAAAACATTCTGTGGATCTCTCTACTTCAGCCATTATTGACCTTTTGAACTTGCTGAATGTGTTTTCCCCATTTTTAAGGTGACACTGATTTTATCACGTGGCACTGACTCGAACATCGCTTGTAAAAGTTACCTGTACCAAAGTTACTCCACGTCTTCGACAATCTTAAAGATATTTTTCTGTATTTTTGTACACCGTGCTACATGTTACAATTCGTGTTAATGGAACAAGTGTAAAATCCGGAACACTTTTCACAGGTAGTTCTGTCTTATTTGTTTTTTGGAATTTCGCGCAAAGCTACACGAGGGCTCACTGCGAAAAGCGGTAGGATTAGCAACCTTTTGTTGGGTATGTTTCATTATTTTTTTTTACTTCTGGGCCCAGCATGATCAGGTGGTTAAGGCACTCGACTCGTAATCTCAGGGTAGCGGGTTCGAATCCCGGTCGCACCAAACATGCTCTCCCTTTCAGCCGTGGAGGCGTTATAATGTGACGGTTAATCCCACTATTCGTTAGTAAAAGAGTAGCCCAAGAGTTGGCAGTGGGTGGTGATGACTAGTTGCCTTCCTCTAGTCTTACACTGCTAAATTATGGACGGCTAGCGCAGATAGCCTCGTGTAGCTTTGCGCGAAATTCAAAACAAACCATTTTACTTCTGAAAATAATTGGTTGGTTTGGCGTTTTATGGGGCAAAGCAACTAGACTATCTGCGAAATGTGTTTGTAATTAAGCACAAACCTCTACAATGCTCTGCCTGCCATTATTATCGAAACCCGATTTCTAGCATTATAAGTCCACAGACACACAGCTCTGTCACTGGAGGGTATTCTTAAAGAAGACAGGTACATTTGTCTAACGGATTACATCGTGTGTTTTTTGTAACTGACAACTGACAAACATGTTTTTATCCTACTTTTTGTATGGTTTTTTTTACAACAGCGACCTCAGAACAACTCGTGTGTTCTACAAAACCAGGTTTGTTTAAATTAAAGCGAAAACGCTAGTTTTGTAGTCACTTCACTGTATGATCAAACGTTTCAGAATAATCATTTGTTTCTAACTTGAAACTCGAAATTAAACAAAGAAATTAGTTCGATGCTAAAAAATCTGATTATATAACTCTTAAACTTTGCCTTTTTTATAGCATTTACATCAAATTTACCAAAGTTGTCATTTAAATTTGAACTAATATGAGTAATTCTTCAAATACTTGAAGTACGAATTAACGTTCTTGACTTGAAGAACTTTAAAATAATGCATCTGTTTCTCCACTCAATGATAGAACAAACTGTACACTATTAACTGATCATTGTTTGTTTTTCAATTTCGCGCAAAGCTACACGAGAGCTATCTGCGCTAGCCGTTTATAATTTAGCAGTGTAAGACTAGAGGGAAGCCAGCTAGTCATCACCACCCACCGCCAACTCTTGGGCTACTCTTTTACCAACGAATAGTGAGATTGACCGTCACATTATAACGCTCCCACGACTGAAAGGGCGAGCATGTTTGGTGCGACAGGGATTCGAACCCGAGACCCTCAGGTTACGATGCAAACACCCCCTACCCACCTGGCCATGTCGGGCCGCTAATCGATCATTTCATGGCAGTATTATTCGGTTTTAAATATTCGCTTAGTCTTTACCAGTGTAAACTTAAAAGCCACAGGTAAGCAATGAAATATCGACACAAACAAGGGTAATACAGAGCTACGAACGAGAAAGACTCTAAAATGAAAGGACTGCCGCATAACACGTTTTGTACAGACAAAAACTGAGTACACATGAATTAAACCATTAAACTTTCAGGTCGAATGGTTTTGTAAGGCCTAGAAAAGAAGGAGGTTTATATACTAAATAAACGAGTTATAGAAACCTTGCACGCGACGTCACAAAAAACTTTCTATTCCAAATTAATATTTACTTCTGGTTTGTAAGTTACGTAATCATATTTGATAATAAATTACAATTCGCTTTCTGAATTTAGTTCAAAACGTAACCGTCGTTGTTGTGTTTGTTTGTTTGTTTTTGAATTTCGCACAAAGCTGCTCGAGGGCTATCTGTGCTTGCTGTCCCTAATTTTGCAGTGTAAGACTAGAGGGAAGGCAACTAGTCATCACCGCTTACCGCTAACTCTTGGGCTACTCTTTTACCAACGAATAGTGGGATTAACCGTCACATTATAACGCCCCCACGGCTGGGAGGGCGAGCATGTTTGGCGCGACAGGGATGCGAACCCGCGACCCTCAGATTACGAGTCGCACGCCTTAACACGCTTGGCCATGCCGGGCCCGTTGTTGTGCAATTGATGATATAGATAACGCCTCAAACATTACGATATCCGTCGTATCTCAACTTGCTCAATGAGATCTAGTATTGAGCGAAACGCGTCGTCCACACTGGACATGACAGACACAGTGTGGTTGACATATTATTACAAATATTTATTTGCTTTCACTTGAGTTCTTAAAAACTCTTGCCGCCATATTGGATGTGAAATACTCTCTCAAACCGCTCTGCATCATTTACAAGATTCGTATATTCCTAGTTCTGTGACCAGAAAAAAAAAAAAATCGAATATTATTCAGTTTGTCCATATACCTTTATTGATGCTTGGTATTAAAAGACAAATACGTCTTTATTTCACCTGAGACGAATATGCAAGCACTTAATGTCCAGTGCTTGTTTGTTTAAGATTAAGTACAAAGCTACACTATTGGCTAACTGTTCTTTGCCCTTCGCGGGTATCGAAACCTGAATTTTAACATTGTAAGTTAGCAGAAATACCGCTGTGCCACTGGGGGGGGGGCATTAGGAGTGAGTCTGTGTGCGTTTTTCTTATAGCAAAGCCACATTGGGCTATCTGCTGAGGCTACCAAAGGAAATTGAACTCCTGATTTTAGCGTTGTAAATCCGTAGACTTACCGCTGTTCCAGGGGAGGGAGGACCAGTGGGAGCGGGAACAAATACTCCTGTTTGTTTTCAATAAAGCTACACGACGAACTATCTGTGCTCTGCTCACCATGGGTATCGAAGCCAGATATCTAGCGTTGTAAGTGTACAGACAAAGTACTGTGCCACTTGAGGGTGATATTCAATACGGAGGATGACATAACTTTCTGATGTCAATATAAGACCTTAATAGCGTGAATTCCCACAAGCATATTTCCATCTTGCAAAGGAGCTGACATGTTAATTTCGATGCCTTGGATTAAGGCGTGGTTCAATACATATAAAGGTAGAATTTTTTTCGTGATATCATAATCTCAACATTCTAGCCTAGTAATATCTGGAGTTCGGGTTTATATTTTTAACATATTTTCGTAGCTGAAGTATTATAAATCCCTTTGAATTTCTTTTATCAGGCAGATTCTAAGTCCAGTTCTTGGCTTCCTTCCGTTCCCTCAGCTGTACCTCATGAACCAGAGTGTGGCTACTTCCAGCACCCTTGTCCAAACACTTCACCGCTCTCTAAAATGTGCCTCATAAACCTAGAGTCCCAAGTGATCCACGATAGATTAGTAACAGCCTAAAACATGCGCAACAGTACATATGTTTCAATATTGCCCGATACGCATACCAATCAACTTATTACATCACCTGTGAGGCTAATAGTTAAACAAAAAGTCTAGAAACTAACAATAAAACAGTTTCATTCTAAAAGTGGTTGGATGTAGAGATGGAAGAAAATCAGACACGAGTGATCATTTAGGGTGGAAAGAAAACCTACATTACACATTCCTGCATTCAGCTGCTCACTGGGTGGATGTATAGATGATGGAATGATCACTAGTTTCTCATCTTTTTCCATCTTTACATCCCATGTGTTTCAGAATAAAGTTTCGATTGCTGGTAGGATTCCAATCAACTTCCCTATTATTTAAATATGCACATCCTTCACTTGAATATTATGCACATCATAATTCCTTTCTTCGTGTACAAATACCACCTATACAGCTTCCAATACTTATCTTCAAGCTGTAAACTTTAGAGAGAGCTTGTGACTGTTGCCCGTGTGATGTTTGTTGTATGGATTATTTTACTTACAGTTTCTACTATATTTAGCTACAATGAATCGGCGTGTTCTTGGGCTACTTCCAGTAACAAGTGATGGCACATCTTTTTCTGTGTTATTACCTCCGATGTGTGACTGATAGCCTGTTGTGGATTAGCCTTTCTTTTTCCGCTGTAACCACGTCCTTTCGCGCCTTACTAATACAGTTCAACACTAGAGATATTCCAAGAGATACACTAGAGAGTGTAGTGGGAAGAGAGACTAGCTTGTTAACTAGGAGTGGTGTGTAGTGGGAAGAGAGACTAGTTTGTTGACTAGAAGTGGTGTGTAGTGGGAAGAGAGACTAGTTTGTTGAGTAGGAGTGGTGTGTAGTGGGAAGAGAGACTAGTTTGTTGGGTAGGAGTGTCGTGTGAAGAGAGACTAGTTTGTTGAGTAGGACTGGTGTGTAGTGGGAAGAGAGACTAGTTTGTTGGGTAGGAGTGTCGTGTGAAGAGAGACTAGTTTGTTGGGTAGGAGTGGTGTGTAGTGTGAAGAAAGACTAGTTTGTTGACTAGAAGTGGTGTGTAGTGTGAAGAGAGACTAGTTTGTTAACTAGAAGTGGTGTGTGGTGTGAAGAAAGACTAGTTTGTTGGGTAGGAGTGGTGTGTAGTGGGAAGAGAGACTAGTTTGTTGGGTAGGAGTGGTGTGTAGTGGGAAGAGAGACTAGTTTGTTAACTAGAAGTGGTGTGTAGTGTGAAGAAAGACTAGTTTGTTGACTAGAAGTGGTGTGTAGTGTGAAGAGAGACTAGTTTGTTAACTAGAAGTGGTGTGTGGTGTGAAGAGAGACTAGTTTGTTAACTAAAAGTGGTGTGTAGTGTGAAGAAAGACTAGTTTGTTGGGTAGGAGTGGTGTGTAGTGTGAAGAAAGACTAGTTTGTTGACTAGAAGTGGTGTGTAGTGTGAAGAGAGACTAGTTTGTTAACTAAAAGTGGTGTGTAGTGTGAAGAAAGACTAGTTTGTTGGGTAGGAGTGGTGTGTAGTGTGAAGAGAGACTAGTTTGTTGACTGCCACTGGCGTGTTGTGTAAAGAAAGACTGGTTTGTTGACTAGAAGTGGTGTGTAGTGTGAAGAGAGAGTAGTTTGTTGACTGCGAGTGGTGTGCAGTGTGAAGAGATTAAACAAGTAACCAATAAACTAAAGATCCATATGTAAGCACTTAATTAAGTATATCCGTTAATTTGTAAGAGTAAGCATAGAACAAGTAATCTGTTTGCTTATAACGTACTGTTCTTCTGATGTATTTATGTACAATGCAGAGCGTATTCCATATTTCATTTGCCCCAAACTCAAGCAGGTTCTTTGTACAACGATAAAGTTCGAGATTCGATTCTTCCCGATGGATGCAACAGATAAGTCACTGTTGCTTTGCTCTGAGACATACAAACACCTTCCAAACTCAGGAAGATTTTGCGCATATCCCCAACAAGGGACTAAACCTGAGTACTGTGTGTAATGTGAACCAGTGATAGAAACCATGAATCATGACTTGTTGCATTCCCCACACACACATATTTAAAACATTCGGAATGAATCTTGTTAAATATTAAATAAACAGTTGCAGAAAACAAGGAAACACTTTTTTATTGTGTGTGTGGGGAGAGATGTTGAAAACTATTGGATAAAATAATAACTCCTGTATATAATGGAAACGACATTTTCGGGTGCTTTTATGTAAAAGTATGTTAATTAAACGAAACTAGTATGAACATGTATTTACCTATTTAAAAGCACAAGAAAGAACAAAAACAAATCTTTCATTTCAGTCTTTGCTACGACGTTTACTATAAGGTTGCTATACAACGTTGAAAGCAGGTATTTGGAAAAGTAAATTAGGTTATCTAAATATTCGGACTTTTCAACTTCAATACAAGGGATTTTCTGATGTTGTGATGAACGTTCCGAGACCATTCATTCAGGTGGTAAAGAGAGTTGCACACTCGCTCCAACTTTCGTGGTTTGATTTAAATTTCGCGCAAAAATACGGAAGGGTTAGTTGCGCTGATCGTCCTTATTTTAGCAGTGACAGACTAGTTAAAGAAAAGACAGCTAATCATCACCACCCAACGCCAACTTTTTTACCATCGAATAATTGTATTGATCGTCACATTATAATGCCCCCACGACGAGCATATTTGGTGGGACGGGCATTCGAATCCGCGATCATCAGATTACGAGTCGAGTGCCCTAACCACCTGGCAATGCTGGGCCTAACTTTCACCACAGAGTAATACTATTGATGGATGAAACTGGGAGTTAAGGTCTCAAATAAATCTTGAAAAAAGAAACAATTGATCCAGGAAACGTTTCGCCGCTGCCAGAATATATGAGTAGCGTTAGATACAGCTGACAAGTTCATAATGCATACATGAACTTAAAACTGAGAAGTTTTTTCAATGAGTTCGTTGATTGTGCTACGGCCGTTGAAAAGTGCGACGTTAATGAAGGTGGCGTCATTTCAAAGTCGTTTGTTCCCTAAATCTATACATAATATGAACAATAAATGCGTATTAAACTAATGTAATTAACAGAACTCTCATAATCATTTCAATGTTTTTAAATGAGAAACTTTTAGTGTTAACAAAGATCAATAAATGTGTTCAAACCACTATAATTATCGTTGGGGTACACACTGGTAGATAAGGGAATTTAAAATATCTAACTTCCTATATATGGTGTGTATATAAAACCCAACAAGGCCTAAGATTGGGGAAGGTGGAGTACAACATAACTAACTCCCTGTATAAGGGACCATTTCTTTAAATGTGGAACAAATATAGGGAGTGAACGACTAAGGCTGACGTCATATTTTCTTACAGTGCACTGCTGGTAAATATGACGCCGCTGTAAGACGATTAAGACGTTTAGCATTTATATCCCTTCCATAATTTATTAAAGATACCTTGTGCGTCATTCATGTTCTAACAAACAATTTTAAGTCGTGTGTTTAATAATTTGCTCGAATTTATTCACGTTACCATATATTGAACTAATTGCTCGCTAGATGGCACCAAAAGTGCTGCTTATACTGTCGAATTTATACTGAACTGTGTATCATTAAGGATACAGAAAAGTATTCTTATCCATTACCGTAGTTTCACGAAAAAATCAAAACGTTTGTCATTTATATATCGAGGAATGGAATTTTTTGTGTAAAAATCTAATAAAATATCATAGGAGAAATTCATGCCATTAATATATAAGTAAAGGGTATCAAAATGCGAAATAAAAAAAATTACTTTTTTAACTAATTACAAAATCTGACACGAATTATGTTAGAAAAAGATCGAACACACATAACTTTACGTATACTGTTGACAACTTCAACAGAAGAAATCAACGCTGTTCTTCTAATAACACCAACAGCTGCGCATCTCAATACTGAGTTCAAACCAATAATGTGAAGAGAACATTAGAAGGGGTAGACAAAAAGGAGGCACATTTTCAGGCAGGACCGTTTTTGGAGGGTGGAAGTGGAAATATAAGAAAAAAACTGTGGGGTGTCCGTGGGTTATCTCTGGTACACATAGGTTAATTAGGCATATCTTTAAGTAGTTGTGGACAATTATGACTGAGAAAAAGAACCGCCTCTCCCCCTTTTGAACATTAGAATGCTATTGCACCCACAGCATTTTAATGATGATAATGGTTTGAAACGCTTAACTTGTACGTTTCTACAATTTATAGAAGAGCTGTTACATTCTTTGAGAAATAGCTTTAATGATTTACAGTAATTTCATATACATCGCAAGACAAAGTGTGTAAAATTATTCATGAGGTACAATAACCTCGAATATATGTCAGCAAGACAACGTATGTGAAATTACAATAGCCCTCAGGGTCGTAAGAAGCGGTAAGGCCAGTTAGGCCATGGCCTGACCACTTTTTATTGGCATGTGTAGCTACAACTTATGAATTAAATACGTTATGTTACGTAATATTTGTAGTTAAAATGTGTCAAGATTCATTCTCATACCATTACATTTTCAAATACTTCCTGGGGAGCATACCCCCAGATCCCCCTGTAAATGTGGCAGTGACCTGACCACTTCAGAACTGCTTCTTTGACGCTTGTCATTAAAAGGTATCGTCATACAGTTCAATTTTTATGTACGCTGTAATAAAATCAGTCGTCTTCATATGTCAGTAGTGACATAATATTTTTTCCAAAGATTGTTGTCGCTGTAATAAAATCAATTGTCTTCATATGTCAGTAGTGGCATAATAATATTTTTTTCCAAAGATTGTTGTCGCTGTTTTAGCACTAAGCTACATAATGGGCTATGTTCACTATCTCCATCGCGAAAAATCGAACTCCAGATAGACCCCCGCTAGTATAGCGGTATGTCTACGGTATGTTTACAATGCTAAAATCAGGGGTTCGATTCCCCTCTGTGGGCTCAGCAGATAGCCCCATATGGCTTTGCTATAAGAAAACACAAACGAACTCCAGATATTAGCGTTGATACACTGAAAAATTTCCAAAGATAAAGAAATCTAAGTTATAATTAAGAACTAACCCCTGACAGTTCATATTTTAGGAAACTTCAGTTTCGAGTCCTAAAGAAAGGTACGACGTCTAAATTAAACATTAAATTTTATATTGTATATATATACATATATAATATTGTGGGCTACGTTTTTTGTTGAGAATAGTTATCTTCCGCCCATAATCAACTAGTCGATTACTGAACGAGTAAAAGTCCCTATCAAATGCGATAGCTCTACACATTCAAATAATCAGTGTTTTTCATTATCTCCTGATTTCAGTTGTATATAACTGTTCGTGGCCTTGAAATACTATTGTGAAAACTCAAATGTCGAAACAAAATCTGATAAAATTATTGGTGCAACATTAAACAAACAAACTTTGTAATTAACATTACGAAACTAACGTTCTTTAATTTTAACTACACCCTAAAGCAGCAGCCATGTTAACTTTAATGTTTAGTCAGTGAAAACTGACGATCCAATATCAAAACAAATATCGCACAACTTTGAAATTAGAACACATTACTTACTGTTGTAAGTTCGCTTTAGTAGAAACTAGGTTCTAGTATATATTTATATCCTCATTCTGGCTTATTTTAGTAGATCCGTTTGTGTTACAAGCGTATAAAAACATAAGAGCAGCTTTGTTAAGCCTAGAGTATCTGAATCCACCGTTAATTAGACATCGTGAGCGTCACGGATTTTTCGCCTGCAAGACGAATTCCATATGTATATATGTTTTACTTTGTTATAACTAAATTTAGGTCACCATGTTTATGAAACAGCGGTTATCGCAGTGTATTAAAAATGGTTACATATATTCATTATTGTAATTCAAAAGCTATATTTTATATTAGATAAGAAAAAAAAACGATATAATAATATATTCCCCAAATATTCGTGTGACATAAATATTGGCCCACGAATGTTGCAGCAGTAACTGTTACGTACTTAGGCCTACTTTTGTTTGTTGTTAGGCGCAAAGCTACATAATGCCCACCGAAGATATATAACCTGATATTTTAAACTGTAAGCCTCCTTCAGATTTCCATATCATATTCCGTTGTTATAATTGCTAATAGTAACATGTAAAAACTTGCTATTATGCAACACAATTCGAATTTCGTAACATTGAGCCCGTTCATTACGTTCAACTCGTAATCCGAGGGTCGCGGGTTCGAATCCCCGTCTCACCAAACATGCCCGCCCTTTCAGCCGTGGGGGCGTTATAATGTTAAGGTCAATAAGTCAATTGGTAAAAGAGTAGCCCAAAAGTTGGCGGTGGGTGGTGATGACTAGCTGCCTTTCCTTTAGTCTTACACTGCTAAATTAGGGACGGTTAGCGCAGATAACCCTCGAGTAGCTTTGCGCTAAATTCAAAAAACCAAACCAATTACGTAACATTCTAAGGTGTTTGTTCGACCATGCACTTTCCAGTTGTGTTTGGATGGTATTTTCGTACGCCCTCTAGCGAATAAGTATCTAAATACAAATATTAATAGCTTATAACGACAGTATTGTTACCTAAGTTCGTTAGAAGTTTGAAATATACAGCGTAAGGAAAGCATAGACTTACCGGTAAGTCGGTGGACTTATAGCACTAAAAAAACTGGTTTCGGTACCCCTGTTTAGTCATTGTTTAATGATGAATAAACATACAAAACAAAATGGAATACATTAAACAAATTAAAATATCTTAATATGGTTTTAAAAATGAGAAACAATGTAACTAGACTTACTTTAAAGACATAGAAACAC
Organism: Tachypleus tridentatus; assembly: GCF_004210375.1. Taxonomy (NCBI): domain Eukaryota; kingdom Metazoa; phylum Arthropoda; class Merostomata; order Xiphosura; family Limulidae; genus Tachypleus; species Tachypleus tridentatus. Next base: position 102,056,712 of record NC_134827.1, read on the forward strand.
TGATTGCGTCCACTTAGTTACGGTTGTTATTTATAGATGCAATTTTATCTCACTAATTGTATTTGTAATAATTATTAATTAATTTTATCATGCAATGGTTATTTATTCCTTAAACACCTGATTGTTTTTTGTTCATAAAACCGACTCCGTAATTCTGTTGGATAAGTAAAGGCAGTTTCAAACTTAGAAGGCTTGCCCTGACCATGTGGTTCGGGCGCTCGCCTCGCAGTCTGAGAATGGCGGGTTCGAATCCTCGTCACACCAAACATGCTTGCCCTTTCAACCGTATGGGCGTCATAATGTGACGGTTGGTATTCATTGGTAAAAGAATAACCTAAGAGTTGGACGTGGATGGTGATGGATATTTGCCTTCCCTCTTGCCTTACACTGCTAAATTAGGGATAGCTATCGCAGGTAGTCATCGTGTAGCTTTGCGCGAAATTCTGAAGAAATAAATGGTATTAGAAGTGCTTTTGTTAACTGTGAATTAATCTTTAAAATGATAAAATCAAACATGTTAATTCGTAATATATCAATATATCTATATATATATATATATAATACATTCCGACAACACAACAGACTAGTCTTAACGCTGAGGCGATACCATATTTTGTGTGACTGGAATTACTTTTTAAGTTCGTAAGAAGTACTTGCAGGAAAAATACTACTACTAAGTAGACAAATGTGTACAGTGATAAAATATTTGTTTAAAATTGTTTATGTATATGCTCGCCCTTTCAACCGTGAGGGACGTTATAATGTAACGGTCGACCCGACTTTTCATTGGTAAAAGGGAAACCCAATAGTTGACGGTGGGTGGTGATAACTAGCTGCCTTCCCTCTAGTCTTACTCTTATAAATGAGGGACGGCTAGCGCAAATAGCTGTGTGGCTTTGCGCGAAATTCAAAACAAATCCTTCCAGCAATCTAAGAACAAGAGTGACGCCAGACTAAAATTAATATCAAAACTTGTTTGAAAGTCGAGCTCTATTCGAGGTTTTTATACATTGTCTCTGTAAAATGTTCATGTATTTGATATAATTAGGACAGAAACAGAAGGCAAATAGTATTTGAAAATAAGCAAACAAAGTGCCTAACAAAAACAAAATAATAAATTTTCCATTGCTAACTTTATGCTTCCGTTTCTTATAAACTCGTAATCTGAGGGTCACGGGTTCGAATCCCCATCACACCAAACATGCTCGCTCTTTCAGCCGTGCATCATAATGTTCGGTCAATCCCACTATTCGTTGGTAAAAGAGTGGCCCAAGAGTTGGCGATGGGTGGTGATAACTAGCTGCCTTCCCTCTAGTCTTACACTGTTAAATTAGGGACGGCTAACAGAGTTAGCCCTCGAGTAGCTTTGCGCGAGATTGAAAAGAAACCAAACCGTTTCTTATAAATTTATTTATAACTTAAATATTGAAAGGCACGCTATGAGAAAGCGTCATCTATAGTTATTAACTTGTAGCTAATTTGCTGTTTGGTGTTTAGATACTTTTAACTTCTCTTACTCGTTACATTCCAACATGTTTATTATTTCATATTCTCTTATTTATCGTAATTCAAATAGTGACAAATCTAAAGTGACTGTTATCGCAAAATATATTTAATTTTGTTATTTACAACGTCTTGAGTTTAATTACTGGTAGCTATTGGCTGTATACTTTGGCAAGAGGCCAACTTTGAGTTCTAACAATATTGGTTTTATGAAAACGTCTCGAATAGCTTTTTGTGACACAACTCCATATGTACTTTGCGTTCGCGATTCATTGGTATTTATGATCTAATCAATTATCCGTTAAAATGTAACTTCAGATTTGATTATATTAAAATAATACTTGCTTTATAGCTTTTACTGTTCACTCCTTTTATTACGATCAATATTTATTTCGTACGTTTTACATGAAATACAGGGGTATTTCATAGAACGAATATAAAACATGAATATGAAAATAAAACGAATTTAAACATGCAAGTCAACAGATCACGTTATAACTACGCCAGACATGAAATGGTGGAACGGCATGACTTAGAATTACATTGTGACATTGTTTCTCGCCTCCCGCTAGTACAGCGGTAAGTCTACGGATTTGCGACGCTAAAATCAGGGGTTCGATCCCCCTCGGTGTGCTCAGCAGATATCCCTATGTGGCTTTGCTATAAAAAAAACACACACACATTGTTTCACGTTCCGCAAATGGTGTGATGCCTCTGAAAATACGGCCCGGCATAGCCAAGTGGGTTTAGGCGTTCGACTCGTAATCTGAGGGTCGCGGGTTTGAATCCCCGTCGCACCAAACATGCTCGCCCTTTCAGCCGTGGGGGCGTTATAATGTGATGGTCAAACCAACTATTTGTTGGTAAAAGAGTAGCCCAAGAGTTGGCGATGGGTGGTGATGACTAGCTGCCTTCCCTCTGGTCTTACACTGCTAAATTAGGGACGGCTAGAGCAGATAGGCCTCGTGTAGCTTTGCGCGAAATTCCAAAACAAACAAACAAAGCCTAAGAACACACAAAACTGATCGCTTTTAAGAAAGATATATGTAGCAGGCCTTATCCATCCATAATAATAATACATTCATATCATACAGTTGTGTTCAGGTTGGGCAATTAAAATTTCGAAGACAGGGTATTTCTTGTACTTGAAATAACAAAGGAAATATGGGTGAACTTGGACCCCTACCATCAGGATCATAAAGAAAGAAATATGCGACGAGTTGTATTCGGGCTGTAGTAAGCAAACAGCGGTATCTTGTATCAAGTGAGAGTCTATAAACAGAAACGTTAATAGCAAAAGCCTTCCATATGCTCCAAGCAACATTACGTATCATAACCAACAAGGATTTCCATCTGAAAAGTAACACGAGTCACATGTACACAAGTTGCTTCCACGACGTGTCCACGCAACCGTCGCATTCATCAAGGAGATGGAAAATTAAAGGGATATTTATGCTATCCTTTAAAAAGACATATCGATCAAGTCGTTGGTCACAGTGTTTGTGAATTTCTGTACAACTGGACTGTTGAAAATGATGCTTGAAAACTACCGTCATAATATACTAGGTGATTTATCGAAAACATCAGGAAGAAATAGTGTACTTTGAACGTAACGGCCTTACGACGAAGTGTTTTTACAATAGAAGCTACGCTGAAGGGTTATTGTAAGAATGCACGGTCATCAGATAACGGTGACTAACCATGTCAACATGAACTGCGAAGACACATTCAGGCTATAAAATATTTGACATGCAAATTACCCAACACATCTCTATATTTTTTCATTTGTGTGAATTTATCCAATAATTTCATTGATTTTAAATGTTTAATGTAACATTTTTGTCTACATTTTAGAAATGAGTAAACTTTTAAAGTTAGAATTGGGGGCGAACTGAATAGGAAAGTGAAATGGGACATATGGCCCATAGACGGTCAAATCATGGTTTATCAAATATACTTTTATCACTAATTAGCTGACCAGTGATTTTTCAGTTCCATCTTTTTTGTTTCTGAACTAAATCAGGTACTGTGTATTATACAGTAAAATAGAAAAAGTTAAAAACCCAAACATTCAAAATTTTACACTTCTAAAAATAGTACGTAGCTCAGGTACGAACTTGCAGTGTTAAAATTCGGTGTCTAGTTTTCTGCAGAGAACATAGTGTAGAAAGATCATTTTATAGATCTGTGTGTTTGTCCACAATTTATCAGCGTAAGACTAGAGGGAAGGCAGCTAGACATCACCACCTACCGCCAACTCTTGGGCTACTCTTTTAATAACGAATAGTTGGATTGAACGTCGCATTATAACACTCCCACGGTTAAAGGACAAGCATGTTTGGTGTGACGGGGATTCGAACTCACGACCCTCAGATTACGAGTCGAGCGCCATAATCACCTCACCATGCCGGACCATTGTATAGCTCTGAGCTAAGAAAATAACCTTTTAATTTCATTGTATCAACGTCAAAAATTATAGAAACGACGTCTTGAAAACTCGTAAGAACGATTGGTGAGGTTTGTTCTTTTAATGTATTTTGTCTTCTCAAAAACAGTTATTCTTCCTACTTGCACAAAATTTGTCTTGTATTTTAATAATTAATTCTTCAAACCCTCTAAGATCATAGGTTCGATGTAGGAACTAACAAACAACTAAAGACATTATACATAAAACAATGTTTTCGGTATGATTTTAACTAATCAATTATATTTCGTCGAATACGTAAGTGATTGTAGGTGAAGAAAAGTATCTAGGTTTGTGTTTTCTTTTAGCAAAGCCACATCGGGCTATCTGCTGAGCCCACCGAAAAGAATCGAACCCCTGATTTTTGGGTTGTAAATCCGTAGATTTACCTCTGTACCAGCGAGGGGGGGCAGTATCTCGGTTCATGATTATAGGTAGAACTCTGTAACTTAGGTTAGTGATCATAGGTGGAGCTCCGTAAAATCCGTTTCAGCACATTTTTAGTTAAAAGACAAATACTCAAATTAAAATATAAAATTATATTCAAATGACCAGAAATCTTTATTTCGTAGGACCCAACCTCTCTCAATCCACAGAATTCGAATTATTTTTTTTGTCTGTGATATTTTGAAAGTTAATGTTCTTACCCAATATAGGGCGGTGATTAAAATAATACAGAGAAAGTCGATAAAAGAAACAAAGGATCTTAAAGTAACGTAACCTGTTTAGAATTTGGAACCAAGTGTTCTCGCTTTGAAACTCTATAAACAGTTACGAAGAATACAGAACAAAGTATTCTCGCTTTAAAAAAAATTGAAACAGAAATTATACATTACACGAATAAAATAAGAGATGCGTTTATTTTGTCTATTCGTAAAGTGCTATTGTGTGAACAGTTGATTAGTTCTCACAGCCAAGGAAATATTGCACTTTTGTTTTTCTCCTTTATTGTTCGTTTCTTCTCAGATTATTGTATCTCTTCGTTAATTGTTCTGTACGTTGCATAGAGGCATTTCATATTCTAGCACCGTATCTTTAAACTTAAACTAAATGGGATTGTGAATTATATTAAAATTACGTAGTATCATAAATAAAGATATACATATACACGCGTGTGTGTGTCCATTCTACTTATTGTTTGTTTGTTAAGCACAAAGCTATACAGTTGACTATCATCTCTTTCACTAAGCCCCTGGTGGAGATTTTAGTGAAACGACACTTTTATCAGGAATATTCTTTGCCGACATAGTAATTTGTGTTCTTAATTTATCTATTGGTTAAGCCATGTAGTTACACACACCTTGTTGATGTAAGGCTATTTTGAATTTCAGCGTGTCTGATGGATGCTTTAACGAATGTAATTGAATATATATATATATTGTAGTGTTGACATATGGGGTCAAAGAACCTTTCATTTCATGTGCATAGGGAGAGTCACTTCCGTATTTGAAACGTACATTATTTTCTGGGATTCTTTCATAGATATTCAAATGTGGATCATTGTTATTGTAACTTTGTTTCTAATAAGAACCACCCTATATAAAGTGAAACTGTAAGAACACTGACGTTGCACGTATTGGTGCTTTAAAACAATATATCTCAAGCAGTTTGATTGTCTGATTTGCTAATTAGTTAGCAAACACAACACCCATTATAATAACGTTGACGATTCTGTCGCGGTAGAGAGATCACAGTGACTTCTCATTTCTAAATTTAGCACTTTACCACTATATAAATAAGCAACAGAGCTAATTATTGAAAGGTGCTAACACAAGAGGAGTTGAAATGTATCGAAGTTGTAAGATAAGAAGCATTTCAAGTAATATAGATATTGAAATATTTGAAAATTTAGTCTTAGCGAAACAGATATAGTGCGTTGGTCAGAGTATAATCTGTTGTACTGAGTGATCTGCCATTTCCACAGTCCTCCGAAAAGGTTTAGTTGTTGAAGTTCACGCAAAGCTATTCGAAAACTATTCACGCACCTCGTGTTTAATGTAAAACTGATAGGCTAGAGGGAATATTGTTTGTTAAAAACAACCCACCGTCAACTCTAGAGCTACTATTTTATCAATGAAAAGTAGGATTGGCTCATAGTATAACTTCTTTGTGGCTGAAAGGGCGAGCATGTTTTGTCGACAGGATTCGAACCCACGACTAACAAATTGTGAGTGAAGTGCCTTAACCATCAAGCAGATAAATTGCATAGTACTTTAAAAGTGATGCTCTCAGGCCATAAATAATTCACATAAATGGGCTTTAAAATTGCATTAAATGACCCAATTCAACAATTCATCTTCTTTCATGATAAACTATTCTTAAGATGGATAAAACTTGTCCCTTTTGTTCAGACTCCCCCCCAGATATTTCATCTTAAAAATTGTGACAAACAACAATGTTGTCCAACAAAGAAACCCATTCTTTTGTCATAGAAAATGCTTAAAAATCGAAGAGCATTCAAAATTTCTACTCCCAATCAGCAGTCTGCTTCTAGACCTCACTTCAAACCGATTAAAAACTCAATAACTAAAACATGAATATTTATAGGTTTGTTTTCTGTTAAATTTAAAGCAACACAATGGACTCTTTGAACCGTGCCCAGCACGAGTAGCGTAAACTGGGTTTTAGCGTTATAAGCATTTAGACTTGCCTCTGAGCCACTTGTTTGTTTGTTTGTTTTTTAATTTCGCGCAAAGCTACACGAATGTTGTATGTGCTAGACGTCTCTAATTTTGCAATGTAAGACTAAAGGGAAGGCAGTTTGTCATCACCACCCACCGCCAACTTTTAGCTTACTCTTTTACCAACGAATAGTTGGATTGACCGTAACTTTGTAACGCTCTTACGTGTGAAAGGGCGAGCATGTTTGGTGTGACGAGGATTCGAACCCGCGACTCTCAAATTACGAGTCAATCGCCGTAACCACCTGGCCATGCCAGGCCGTGAGCCACTAAAAGAACGAATATTTGTGGGAAAATTTACATTCACAGGATTCTGGCTACGTTTTATGACAAAAAAATGCACTTAGGTGTATTTTTTTTCATCATCATTCCGATAATAAATATTGTGAGTATATAGACTTTTATAGTGTAAATTTTATACAATTTTTTGAGGTATACTATTTTTTGAAAGTGATCAGATGTGGACATTTTTTTAATTATAAAGGAAATTGATAATGACAAGCCATCTGTTTTCGTATTTAATTATGAGAATTACAGGACTTTGGGGTACAAGTATAAATGTTGATAAAGAAGGAGACCTTTTCAGCTGAAAGGTTTCTTTGGTATAAGGTGCCGTGGATGTGGTGGACTCAGCAAAATCACGGGTGCTTAAAGAAAGGATTGATAAATATTCGAATAATTAGCGTTGACTTTAATTTCTTTTAAATTTAGTTTGGTGTATAAGACGTTCTAGATGAATCAACAGGTTCCTTATTGTCCATAAATTTTATGTTATTATATTATTTTTTACAGTTCCACAGGTGTCGCTGTTTAGGCAGAGACGCTTGATCACACAGTAGTAGTACTACTACTGGTGAGTTTCATAGTGTAACCTGTTTTTGTAGGTAAAATAAAATAACAGTTATTCAGTTAATACGTTTGTGCTTCTTTCATATTGAAGTGGTAAGTTTCAACGTTTTTTCTGCTAAATTTATCTATTTAATTATATCTGAACATGTTGATGTAGTTTCTAGTGAATGAAGTTATGACTGACAGGTGTTGATTCGGGCTGATTAGGGTTACTGTAGTCTGTAGATTAGTGTAGTGAAGTACTTTTAAACTGTGTATTTAGTACATAATTAGTAGTAGAACTGTAGCGTTTGCACCGAGTTGGTAACTATGTTCTGCAATTTTGGGATTCGATGACGAAAATAAGCAAGTCATATAATCTCTGTTTATAAGTCCGTTTAAGGTGTTAGTTTTTTTCAAGTTTTACACTTAAAAGTTTCTCTTTTAGTTTTAAAATAAAACATATTACTGTTTTCCATTACATTTTTGAAACAATATAATGAAAATAAACTTGGTAGGATATGCTTTCAAAATAATTTTCAGTTACCTTTATTCCTCAAAATATTATTATTGGGCCTGTGATCAGGATAGTACCCAATTAACATTAAAATTAAGATTTATGAATATTTTCTTCATAAAACAGTGAAAAGATAATAAACTGAAAAGTAAAAAGAAATAGCTTTAGTAGTAAAGTTCCATGTGTATAAAATTATATAGCTATTGTATTGAAAATATTATTAGATTTATAAAGCAAAATGCTTCATTAGTCATCTTTAAAAAACTTACAACTTAACATACATATTAGATAAACTTTCATGTATGTTGTAATGTTTTAAATTTTTACTGTTCCTACCACAAAAGTTTAGTTGTAAATCTACTTAAAGTAAATATTGAGCAAGAGATAATAAAAACTAGCAATTTCCACAGTTTTACTAGTATTTAAGTTAGCATTTCTGTTTTTATAAAAGTCACTGTTACTAAATTATTAGGTTTATTTAGAAAGTGCTAATGCAAGTTATTTTTGTTCACTGTATCTTTTTACAGTTATACTGACCAGAGATAACCTTACAGAATAATGCATGGTCTTCAAAGACTACACGTTCATGTTAAAACTGTGTTTAGAAAAGGGAAGTAAATATGTCCCCAAGTTTCAGGATTGAAATTATGCATCTTGTGTAACTCGTGTTCAAAAAAAAAGAGTTAACGCAGTTCATTGATCACAGACCATTCAAAAGAAATGAGGATGTTTTTTTTTTTTTTACAAGACAGTGATTAACACTTGAAAATATGAGGACCTATTTGTTATGAAAAATGGCAGTGTGAAGTGTTGGTTTTAAAATGCCATCCAAGAAACGATACAATCTAGTGAACGATGATTCCTTTGATAGTCGAATCCCATTACACAGTGAAGAAGCTTTTCATCATGGAATTACATTTTCAGCAAAAGTAAGTATATTATTGTATTTTGTATATTTGTTTACGTAATAATTATAATATCACTTGGAACATCATGTTGATACAATAATTTTTAAATATTGGTAAGGGATAGATGGAATATTTCGATATACAATACAGAGTTTGGATAATGAAAGTTAAGAAGAAATTTTATTAAAAAAATTGAAGAAAACCACAAATCTTGTACAACAGTTTGATGACAACGATTTCTGTATTTATTGAAGTTCAAATATTTATTACAAACATTCATAGTATTATCTTGTATTTAAATCTCTGTAAAATAATATAAATAAATCCTGAAGTATAACTTTTAAAATTATTTTACATTGAAATTTATTTATGATTTGAGAACTAAATTTCACAAAGGGGCACATTTGTGAACCATATGATTTACTCAGAAAAGTTAGGACACGGTATAGGATGTTTATACAGGGTAGCCCGTAAGTTCCTACCCATCCATATATTTTTTGTATTCAGTGTATCCGTGTGCTGTCTCTCATTCTCGCTGCATAATATTATGCAATGCCACATTGTGTGAGACATTTTCCTCAACATAGCAGAGGTTATTGTTCCAAATGCTGCAGCAACAGCTGCCTTCAACTCATCATCAGTATTATTGAATATAACATATGAATGGGTAGAGACTTACGGGCCACCCTGTAGAACTATTACCAGATATGCTTTCTATGCTTTAAATATTTTCAATGAACATATCAATTCTATTTGTAAAATAAGTCCTCTAAGCATGGTCTGTGTTGGACACCCAACAGTACTCTTTACTTCTTGCAATATTCTGCATAGTGGAGTGCATTTTATTCTACTAACTATCTGGTTCGAAATGATTAATAAAAAGAATTTGATCTTGTAAGAAAATGGATTTAGATATGCAATATAATGTTTTGAAAACATTCTGTACCACGTTCTAAAGTTTTTTTATAAGAATTTTTAAGATATAACAAGATGTGCTTTGTAATTGTCCTCCATACCTTGTTAAAAAAGTTATTAGAGAAGCTTTTTGTGCTTGAGCTGAGTAAATTTGGTTGGTCAATATAATTGATACCTGTGAGATTAATTGCACTGATTATTGCACATGACAAAACTGAACAGGTAATTTGATTGGTCGAAATAATTGATACCTGTAAGATCAATTACACTGATTATTGCACATGACAAACCTGAACAGGTAATTTGATTGGTCGATATAATTGATACCTGTAAGATCAATTGCACTGATCATTGCACATGACTTAACTGAGCACATAATTTGATTGGTCAATATAATTGATACCTGTAAGATCAATTGCACTGATTGTTGCACATGACTTAATTGGTCATATAGTTATTAATTTCACACACAGTTATCAACTAATCAAAATTAATGTCTTTGATTATTTCAACTATCCAAGTCTCATGAGAATAACTGATTAGCTCAATGTAATCAAATAATGAGCTCAATAATTAACAAGTTACACTAATCTTTCATCTTCGTTTCTTACTCAGTTATCCAATTATATTAACATGGAACTGTCATGAAAGGTGTTTCTGTATGGGAACTTGTACTCAACGTTTTAGTTTTATACATTACAATTATTCTTCATTTAGGTTAATATTTTTAATAACTTTACTGATTACCACTTAGTCTTAAATTATACTTTAATTATCATAGTGTTTTTAAATATTGTTAGTTGTTTTTTTTAACAACTAACCATGTGGATTCTGTAAGAACAACAGCTGTACCTGGTATTAATCTGAAGGAACTAGTAGGTTTTTACATTGAATAACATGCAAATGTAAATTATATTAAATTTTGTGGGTAATTTTTTGTCACATCACGTTATTTGTGACAAAAATGAATCATTTTTAAAATATGTAATCTTCCAAAAGGCACCTGAAAATACAATTTTTTTATCATTTCTGAAAAACAGAATTTGAAAATCTTTAAATTACTTGTATATATAGTTATTGTAAGTAGATATTTAAGAAAATGTGTGAAGATTTTTTTTTATTCTTTAATATTAAAATTGTAATTTATGTCACATGATTTATAAGTTATCAGCACATGCAGTAGTGTATGAAACTTTCATAGCATGCACAAAGTTAAATATTTTTTTTCTTCAAACTTTTAGTACATAGGTACCATGGATATCCCCCGACCCAGTAGCAGAGTAGAAATTGTATCTGCAATGCGACGCATTAGAGTAAGAAAATTTGATTTCCTTGTATTAAAGCCTAGTGTTGTTAATGTTTCATATACAAATCAGTAGTTAGAAAGCTCAACTTGTTTAGTGTTCCTGCTGTGATACTAATTCACGTGTGATGTATTGTGTCCCAGATTATGTTAGTGAATGCTACTTTGTTTTTCTGTGACCTGTTTTGTTTCTTCCCAAACCATTTGTCTAAATGTTCTCACCTAATTAAAGATACATAATTTAGCTTTAACTGTGACTAAGTAAAGCTACGTGTAAGAAAGTTGTGATGTTGTGACAGACCGACCATCTGTAAGTGTTTTGATGAACAGTGTCTCATTGTGTAATAGGACAGGAAACTAGAATATTAATTATAGAAATGTTGGAGAAGTTTTGTTTTCAAAACATGAAAAATATAGAGGAAAATTACTGAGTACTGATGAAGTGAAATAAATGTGAAAATTATCATACAATAAATAGGAAGGTCAGAGGGTAAAATAAATAATTGATACAAATGAGAAAAAACACTTTATTCTGAAAGAGAACTAATTAATGGTCAGATATCACTGATGTCATCTATTCTCCAAGACTTAATTATATTTAATGAGGCAATCCAGTAAACTTTGCCTGTATTTGCTACTCTTTTCTCCCAGAGAGGGGGGTTATTGCAATTGGGTCTGTGTCTGTCTTTCTGTCGGGATATCTCAAAAACTAATAAACCAGTGTACACAAAGTTTTACACAAGATGGGAGGACAAAACTGGACACTCCTCCCCATATTTGGTCTGAGTCTGGGCTCTGGACCACTTTGAAGCACTTTTTTGTAATGTAGATAAAGGGCACTTTAACAGTTTTAGGTTAATAACTCTGTAATACGTGATTGTATGAGTACCAAAGTTCATGATGATATTAAGGTTAAGACTCCTTATAAAATTATAAAAACTGATACAGATTGAAACTTATTCTGGATCTGAGAAGGATTTTGTGATTTTTCAAAAGTGAAATTTGATATTATTCCATATAAATGCATGCCATCTCAAAAGGGAGCAGTGGTGTATTCTCTTTGAATATTCTTGTTTCCTGTGACATAATTTTAATACAACTTTGTTGTTAAGGGGATAAATTTACAGAATACCATGTGCTCAGATATCTTAGCTGATAAAGCACAGTTTTTTTTTTTAATACTATATTTGGGTCTTGGTGAAAAGAATCATAGTCAGTTACAATGAATTTTTAGCAGGAATAAAGGAACATGTAATATGTACTTATATCTTCAGGATATCATGATATGATATTCAGTGTTGTTATAAGTGAACAACATATAATTACCAGACTACCAAAATTGTCTTGTGTAAACTGCACCTGCATAAATGTATGTTTAATATGGACAATTAAGCTAGATTTTGGAGTAAGTAGAAACCTAGACTTAAGATATATATTCTCTCATTTTAGTCATACAAAAGAAATATGTTAGATTATGTTACATTTTGGTTGTTTTCATAATGAAAATAATTATTTGGGATGTATAATATGTGTGTTTATAGCTTAGTAAAAGTATGCATTAAGCCTATTCTAAATAGGCAGTTAAGGTTATTTTCTTTCTTTTAGAAGTCTGTTGTTGAGGGTGTTTAATTTACTGTATTATTATTTCTGGGGAGTTTTACTAGAACACTCGCAAAAGTGAATCCTGTCAGATTCTTTGGGAATTGTAAAATTTGAATTTTTATTTTTCCAGGACAACCACTTTTAAAGTTGGATAGTTTTATTCAGTTAATAGTTAGTCGTACAGGCTTACCTGTAAATTCAGCTGTTGAACTCTAACCCTCCTTACACTATGTTAGTTTCTACTTTGCTTTCACCACCTTGTCCAGTGACATGTTGAACTGGCAATATGTTTAGGCCTCTCACTATCCATAAAACAATTTTCTATACACGAGCTTATCATAGAAATTGCCAAATCAAACCCATATCCCAGACATTTTGACCATCTATTTCAGTGGTGCATAAACTTTTTGAGTAAGGGGCCACAAACAGACTTCTCATAACCGTTGGAGGCCACAAAAAAGTGAAGATTAAAATCGTCCTACAGTTGTTTCACACAAGATGGACATCACATTTAAGAACACACAAATAACGATTACATCAAAGAGTTTGCATATTATTCTAAGAAAGTGTTATGATATGTCAACTGTCACAAAGTCAATGCGATGGATGGTGCTGCATGACATCTACGTGCTTAGAAATGTCCGGCTTGATGTTTGACGTTGAAAGACGCAATACTGCTTCCAGAGGATCATCAGTTAGTTGATTGCAAGTGTTGTTTTTGTTCAATTTCATATTTGAGAAAGCCTGTTCGCAACAGTACGTGCTGCCAAACATGCTGCTGTGGACAAGTGCGTTCTCTTTCAGATTAGCAAATGTATCGGGCAATGTTTTGTAGTAGTCAAGCAAACTGTTTTCTCGGTAAATAGCATGCAGTTCATCAGATGCCTGGAGATCAGTAAGTTCGAGCTGATATTCTGCTGACGAGTCATCCACTGACACACTGAAGGGATCAACAAAAAGATTCATCAACAATCTGCATTGGTCAAAGTCATGAAACCATGAGTTGAAGGATTGAATCAAGGTATCTAGCCTCCCAACATAAACTTAGGTGTCAATGTCCTGATTCTTCTGTAGCTGTGACTGAAGAGTGGAAAAGTGCACGAAGTTGCCTGATGCTGCCGGAACAACTACAACTTTGTCCTGAAAGCTGAGACGTGATTTGCAAGCTGATTTTTGCCTTGCATCTTCAAATTCAGATCATTTAAGTGTTGTGTCATGTCGATGAGAAAGGTTAAATCAGCTTGCCATGCTGGATCAGTCATGGAAATCACTTCTGTGTCATTGTTCTTGCTTCTGAGGAATTATATCACCTCATCAATTAACTCCCAGAATCTTTTGAGCATCATCCCTCGACTCAGCCAGCGTACTTCACAGTGATACACAAGGTCACCATAGTCTGAATCAATTTCTTCGAAACTGACGGTGATTGAGCCGTCGTGATTTGATGAAATTAACGGTTTTCGTCACTAATGCCATCAGTGCCTGAAAACCAAGTTCTTTACTGCACAGGTTCTGTTGGTGAATAATACAGTGCAACTTTACCAACTCGCTGTTCTGCTTTCCTCGATGCTTCATCAACAGTGCTACCAGTCTGCTACTTTCTCTGGTCATGGCTGGTGCTCCATCATTTGTCACACTTACCAGTTTTGTGAAATCCAATGAAACACTACTACACAATCGTACTGTCTTCTCGAATAGAGCAGACCCAGTTGTCTTACCCTTCATGGAAACCATGAAGTAGACAAAGTTGGCTGCTTTATTTGTAAGCTGCCTTGTCATGTCTGCTAAAAGGTGTGAAATTCTTCGTTGAACTGTCATACGATTCAAAGCCACCGTCTGTAGCTTGCAAACTGCTTCCGGACACAATTTTTCCGATGCAGTAATCATACATTGCTTGAGAAAATCACCATCAGTGAACGGTCGGCCAGATTTTGCTATCATCAACAAAATATCGTAACTGACCTCACATGCTCACCTGGTGATTCAGCGACCGCTGCAGAGATTTAGTTCGAGCTGTTTGTTCATCACCGACAACGTTATGGAAACCTTTATGCTTCGACTCATAATGACGCTTTATATTGGATACCTTCGCCACTGCTACTGTCGAATGACAGCAGACAAATCATGTTCTTCTGTTGTTGAACAAAACAGTATTGCACAGTCCAATCATCATGGAACTGCCAGTTTTTGTCATCAACTTTTCTTTTATGACTAGCTGCCATTTTATTATGAAATAATATCAAAATAGGACTTGTAAGTACATCTTGAAGAATAATTGGAACATGTGAGATTTCGTAATTATGAAAATATTACGTCATTGCACCAATGATTAAATGCCGATGCATTAACAAGATTTGCTTATTAAATTTTCTTTATTGCTCGACATAAATATAGAACCATCAGGTATATAATCATATGCATATTCTTCTATAGTGCTTAATCTTTGCGCAGGTGCGAACTGTTAGCTCGCAAACTCTCTATGTTTGACTTTCCCATTGGACATTGCAGGCCAGACTTTGTGCACCACTGAACTGTTTGCTTCCCTCTGTGGTGATGTTTCAGATTCTTGGTCGAATGAAGCATTGCTTTCATTTTATTATTATCCTACTACTTAGTTAATGTCATTTTCACTTCCTCATCAGCTGATTTCTTCTACATTAACTGAATTTTCTTCTCCCAAACCCCAGGATGTAATCACTTTATGTGACATACTTGTATTCTGGCTTTCCACTTTGGAGTGAGATGTGTTATCACTAACCATGGTGTTGTTTACTTTGTAGGGATGGGCTAATAATAAAATAGCCAAAACATATTGTTCATTATTGTTCGAGATCTCTCTTACAACAATGTAACACACTTTTATAAACATCTAACTTAGAGTTCCAAAAGCTGTTAAGATCCGTAATAGAGAACTGACAAATAGCATAACATCCAAATGTTCTGCTAATTATTCTGATTCTGCATCAGAAAGATAAACTAGCCAACGTCTGAAATTGTTGTGATTTATCCACCGTCTGTGTTTGCATCTGATAATTATAAACATGGTAATCCAGATAGCATTCAGTGCCTTCTTAGCAAGTTTGGTCATTCAGTTTGTTTGTTTTGAATGTAGTTCAAATAATATTTTTCAATTATTTGGTGTATGTTTGCATTTGATAAGTAGTGCTTAGTGATGTCTCAGCAACTTTTGTCATCCAGGTTACTTATATCTTCCACAGTTAGTACTGTTGTTTAGTTTTGGAATCAGTTTATCAAGAATGTAATTGGCTCATTCATTATGTATGTTATTATTTTTTATTGTTGGTGTTTTTTCAGTATGAATTTAAGACCAAAGGCATCAGAAAGAAGAAAGTTTATATACATATATCTGTTGAAGGAGTTCAAGTTATTCTCAAAAAAGAGAAAAAGGTTGGTAGTTCTGGTATACATAGTACGACTGATTATATTCTTTGTAGATATATCAATATTAAAGAAGTATGTAATTTATAACCATAAATCTTTAAGCCATAAACAGAACACATTAACATGAACCAAATATGCTGCATATTATTAAAAAAGGATCCTAAGGTACAAACTACAACGTGGGATTATAAAATGTATCCTAGGTTGTGGAGGTGACTGCATGAAGTGGGCCCCACATTGTGGTGGGGATACACTGTCTATCAGTCTTAACTTCCAATTTGCTAGTCTTCCATAAGAAAATTAGAAATTAGGAGAGCAAGATCTGGGGGCTCAAGCCCACAATGTCCTACATCTATATCACCCTTCACTGGCTGCAGACAGTTGTGGGAAGGTGACTGCTCTCCCAAGTTAAAATAAGAAAAAGATAAACATAAAAAGATGAAAAATATAAATAAAAAATGAACATAAGGTACTACCATTTGGGGGTAAGTAAAATAAAACTTACCTCTTGAGGTAAGTACCCCTCACCCCAGTATGGTAGGGGCACTAGTCAGCATTACATCAGTGAAGTGATAGTTTACTGTGATTGTCATGCTTTTATATGCAGCTCAAGGTGTACATCCACATAAAGTAGTGCCAAGTTCTTTGATGACCTTATTTTTAACTAAAAGTAATCTTAAGTAGAATTTCTCTGATTGTACTTTCTTTGTATTTATTACAAAATAATTTAATAATTTTATCTAAAATTTCTTTAAATCTGTTAATTTTTGTATCAGTATTTCAACTTTATTAATAAAATATTGTAATTTATTACAAATTTTACAATATCTGAATAACTGTGAATTATAATGTTTATAATAGATGGATATGGTACATTATGGATGTAATAGTTTTTAACAAATCATAAATCTTAAAAAAATATTAATTCAATAATTCAAAAGATAATTTTATAATTTATAACAAGTAATTAGTTTTTTTATTATCATTCAGAAATCTAGCTTTTCCTTCACAGAGTTTCACACGGTTATAAAAATTCTAAGTTTTAATATGGCCTAGCCAACAGTGTTCCAGGTAAAGTCCTTATCTGTGCAGTCATTTAACATTGCTCCATTTGCTCTTTTATGTTGAGCTGGGAATAAGTAACCTTCATAAGGTGACAATAAGAATAAACTATGTATGTACAATGTATGTTTTTAAACTGTGTGTAATAGAATTAATATACCATATGTTTTTGTTTCAAGTCCTCATTTCACACATTTCAAGATACTGTAAATGTATGACTGACAGTAATATCTTTCATTCCATCTTATTTTCTGTTGATTGCCATTGTTTGTAATATGTTTGTCAGTAATTTCCAAATAAAAAGTGAGGGTTAACAGATTGTTATTTTCTGTTTCATGCTGTACAGTTCTAAGTTCACTAGAAAGTTCTTTTGATAAACCTGTACTCTTTTACATGTGTTAATTTGGGCTGTTTTATTTTTAAGGGATGCATATTGCCCACTTTTAGTTTACTGTTTCTATTTACATATTATATCATGCAGAGGCATGTCCACTGGAATAGGTTAAGGTCAAATCCCCATCAAAGAGTTTGCCCACCCCAGCAGATCCTCATATGACACACCAGTATTTAGTCTTTTAATATTTGAAAATTCTTTTATACCTTATGACTTCAATTGGCATGAAAGTGTTAATTTTTTTCTGTTTACTTTTATTTTAAAAAATCCCACAAATACCACTGATACCATGCATTTTTTTGTAGCATTCATTGTGTGCTTATGAAATTGTGAGGATTTTTTATGCTCCAATAATTAATGATATCATAGTGATTTGTGTCAAACAAGGGATCCTAAAACTGGATACAGCAAGTCTTTCACAACCATTATACAAAATAGTCATAGCCAGATCACAGCACCACCTACCAGAATTGTTGCAAAAGTTCTTCATATTGGTAGTTTGAATGATTGGCCTCCATCAGGAAGGTTTTGAAGTGGTAATAATGAAATTCATTAGGAATTAACTGCAATCCTCAGCAGTCCACACAGACTGGTCAATTGAATGACAGTGTCACAAATGTGACTATGACCTTGAACCAAGTGCCATCAGTATAAGTACTAAATTAATCAAGAATTTGGGGAGACAATCAAAATAAATAATTTGAATTTTGTGAAGGTTCTGTGAGTGTAATTCAAACTAGTGACAGTCAGATGGGATACAAGTGAACTAGTGAGCTGATGTAACTGACACTTAGATTCAAGAGAGTAGACATGTGATGGGAATGGGCTAAAAACAATATTCCCAAAAAAGTTGATGTGTGGTGTTGGTGTTAAATAGGAAATGACTTTGTTGTTGTCCTGTTTTTATTTGATTGTGGTCAAGATGGACAAAACTCTTTACAGCTGCTTTAATATCAAATTGGGTTTGCTTTAGATGAAATTACCTAGATCTGGAAAGAAAAATTTATTTCCAAAGGATGGTGTTCCATTTCATTACAGTAGGATGATTCTGGATTCTCTTGGTTATCTATTTCCTAATCAAGGATTGTCCATTGAGGATCACGTGGATGACCACTACATCTCCTTTACTTCTTGTAGGTATTTCTAAAAGTTAAAACACATAGTCCACCACCAAATGATGTCACATAATTAGTAATGAGAGAGTTAAGAAACATCAGGCCTCCATTTTGTGATTAATTCAAATTTTGGTTTAAGATTAACGGAGCTCGTATTGAGTACTTCATGTGGAATGACAAATCTAAATGTATGTTTCATTCCAAAACTATCAAACAAGGACTTGGGGCAAAAAAACAACATATGGTATGTGAATTCTGTTACCCAATATATATTGTTGGTATCTTTTCTAAAACTGTTTGTCTTGGTTTAACAGAAACTTTCTTATTACCATTTGTGCAGAGCAATCATTACCGACGGAATGACAGTAGACTTTTGTTAATGCAACACCCTATATACAGGTATGTTTATTATTTATGGTTTTTCTAGGCCTTATTAAATTTTACACTTCTGCATATGTTTTGGTTTGCGATGTTTGTGCTTAAGTGATTAAATATGTCTTGCTATCCGTGTGAATTTGTCAAGGTCTCTAATTGCATTTTTTATTTCACTCTTGTCTTGATTGTATTAACTTCATAGATGTTGATTGCCATTTGTCTTCATGCCCTCCCCCCCCAAGAAAGTAGAGTAACTTAAAAATGTTGTCAGTTAGAACTGTATGAAGTTATCTTAACTATATTTTAACTTAGTTTGTAGTTTTCTAATGAACTAGATTAACCATTATCAATTTTCGTTAAATTGGTCTGACATGGTTTGGTGGTTAGAATGCTTAACTCTTCATCTGTGAGTCATGACATGGAAACCTGTTGCTGAACATGCTTGCCTTTCCCAGGCATGGGACTATTATGATGGTCAATCCCACTATTCATTGGTAAAGAGTAGTTACAGAGATAGCTAGCTGCCTTCCCTCTGATCTATCATTTCAAAATTATTTATGGCTAATACAGGCTGGTCCTCAATTAGCTTTCTACAAAAATTCAACAAATGTAGTAAACAAATTCAAGAATAAATAATTTAACTCTAATTTGGTCATAAATGTTTATAATTATTATTTTGTCATCTTGTAACATTTAAAGTAGTTCATAATGAAATTTTTAATTGTGTAAACTTGCATTTCTACACAACTCCAAGAACTCCTGCATGTAACAACTCACTTGTCAATTTTTTGATAATCTGTTTGCTTATCCCAAAGCATAGATTAGTATGTTTCAAGAACATTTCACCCCTTTGAGAATGTAATTAACCAATTGTTTCTTTTCTTTGATTACATACTATGAGGTCCTAAAAGTGGTAAAAAGAACTACTAATGGAGAACACCTTTAAAAGTAGTTGAACTTAAATACAGCAAGTTGTAAAATTAATAAAGTGGTGTGAGGAATAATTTATGAGAAAGTGATTAGATGTAACTTCTGGAGAGAACAGTTGAATTTAGTGGTAAGTTTAAAAGACTTGGGAACAAACTACTTATCTGTGATTAGATGTAGCTCCTGGAGAGAACAGTTGAATTTAGTGGTAAGTATAAAAGACTTGTGAACAAACTACTTATCTGTGATTAGATGTAGCTCTTGGAGAGAACAGTTGAATTTAGTGGTAAGTTTAAAAGACTTGGGAACAAACAACTTATCTGTGATTAGATGTAGCTCCTGGAGAGAACAGTTGAATTTAGTGGTAAGTTTAAAAGACTTGGGAACAAACAACTTATCTGTGATTAGATGTAGCTCCTGGAGAGAACAGTTGAATTTAGTGGTAAGTTTAAAAGACTTGGGAACAAACTACTTATCTGTGATTAGATGTAGCTCCTGAAGAGAACAGTTGAATTTAGTGGTAAGTTTAAAAGACTTGGGAACAAACTACTTATCTGTGATTAGATGTAGCTCCTGGAGAGAACAGTTGAATTTAGTGGTAAGTTTAAAAGACTTGGGAACAAACTACTTATCTGTGATTAGATGTAGCTCCTGGAGAGAACAGTTGAATTTAGTGGTAAGTTTAAAAGACTTGGGAACAAACAACTTATCTGTGATTAGATGTAGCTCCTGGAGAGAACAGTTGAATTTAGTGGTAAGTTTAAAAGACTTGGGAACAAACAACTTATCTGTGATTAGATGTAGCTCCTGGAGAGAACAGTTGAATTTAGTGGTAAGTTTAAAAGACTTGGGAACAAACAACTTATCTGTGATTAGATGTAGCTCCTGGAGAGAACAGTTGAATTTAGTGGTAAGTTTAAAAGACTTGGGAACAAACTACTTATCTGTGATTAGATGTAGCTCCTGGAGAGAACAGTTGATTTTAGTGGTAAGTTTAAAAGACTTGTGAACAAACTACTTATCTGTGATTAGATGTAGCTTCTGGAGAGAACAGTTGAATTTAGTGGTAAGTTTAAAAGACTTGGGAACAAACAACTTATCTGTGATTAGATGTAGCTCCTGGAGAGAGCAGTTGATTTTAGTGGTAAATTTAAAAGACTTGGGAACAAACTACTTATCTGTGATTAGATGTAGCTCCTGAAGAGAACAGTTGAATTTAGTGGTTAGTTTAAAAGACTTGTGAACAAACTACTTATCTGTGATTAGATGTAGCTCCTGGAGAGAACAGTTGAATTTAGTGGTAAGTTTAAAAGACTTGGGAACAAACTACTTATCTGTGATTAGATGTAGCACCTGGAGAGAGCAGTTGAATTTAGCGGTAAGTTTAAAAGACTTGGGAACAAACTACTTATCTGTGATTAGATGTAGCTCCTGGAGAGAACAGTTGAATTTAGTGGTAAGTTTAAAAGACTTGTGAACAAACTACTTATCTGTGATTAGATGTAGCTCCTGGAGAGAACAGTTGAATTTAGTGGTAAGTTTAAAAGACTTGGGAACAAACTACTTATCTGTGATTAGATGTAGCTCCTGGAGAGAACAGTTGATTTTAGTGGTAAGTTTAAAAGACTTGTGAACAAACTACTTATCTGTGATTAGATGTAGCTCCTGGAGAGAGCAGTTGATTTTAGTGGTAAATTTAAAAGACTTGGGAACAAACTACTTATCTGTGATTAGATGTAGCTTCTGGAGAGAACAGTTGAATTTAGTGGTAAGTTTAAAAGACTTGGGAACAAACTACTTATCTGTGATTAGATGTAGCTTCTGGAGAGAGCAGTTGAATTTAGTGGTAAGTTTAAAAGACTTGGGAACAAACTACTTATCTGTGATTAGATGTAGCTTCTGGAGAGAACAGTTGATTTTAGTGGTAAATTTAAAAGACTTGGGAACAAACTACTTATCTGTGATTAGATGTAGCTCCTGAAGAGAACAGTTGAATTTAGTGGTTAGTTTAAAAGACTTGTGAACAAACTACTTATCTGTGATTAGATGTAGCTCCTGGAGAGAACAGTTGAATTTAGTGGTAAGTTTAAAAGACTTGGGAACAAACAACTTATCTGTGATTAGATGTAGCTCCTGGAGAGAACAGTTGAATTTTTAAATAATTTTTTAGTTCTTTGAAAATTATGGCAACGCGTTGGGTAAGCCTTATACATTAGTGATGACAAAATATTGTAGTGACTCAAATCCTTATTCATTAAACAACTCCACAGTTGTTATATTTTGCAATTGGCAAAGTTTCCAAATGAATATGTTAATGAAACCAATTAACCTCAAACTGACAAAATGTGTATGAAAGGAAACTTCTCGATCAGTGATATAAATTTCATAAATTATAGTGGAATTCTGTGGTATCAAAACAGTAATTCATAATTTTATGGTTATTCAACTGTACAAATAACACCTAAACAAAATTTCATTTTATGTCTTCCACATATGAAATTTTAAAAGGCTTAGTGACCTATGTCAAGCAGCAATCAAGTACAAAAATCTTCAACTAGAAGAGATTATTGTTTGCTTTATTTAGTATTCTATGTTTTAAGAAAAGTAAGCTTAATAAATGATTTCTAAATAGTAATAATCTATATCCATATATATTGTATAACAACTGAAATGTGACTGTATATAAAGATAAAAGGTCAGTTTTATATTATTGGATACAGTGACATCAGTGCACATGTGCCCCATCTTTGTGACTTCTGTATTGTTAGCTATGTGTGGGTGAAAGGTCAGTGTAATAAGAATAAATGTATATCCTTGTGAGATGTAAGCTGTTTAGTCTAAATTTTTATGTTTTCAGATTATGATTTGTTGTCATCATAGAACAAAAGGGACACAACGTTTATGGTGGTTACAAGATTGATCAAATATACCAAACTCATACAGAGATTCATAAGTGAAAATAACAAACTGTTCAAGTTTTTTTTTCTTAAGATAAACTTTATAACTGACTGAGCATTATGAAGATTTCATGTGTGATATCTGAAAATTTTTCTGATGCATAAAAGTATTTTTAATCTTAAAATTACTTTGCATTTTGGATAGGAAACATGCAAAAAGAAAAACAAATGCATTGGAAAAACGTTAACAAACCTAAAGAATTTGGTATTTTGCATATGAAAGCACTGTAATGTTTACTGATAAGTTTCCAAATATTTTTAACCTATGCTTACAAATATAAATGCACAAAATGGCTACTAGGTGGATCCCATGGACAAAGTACTTGCTGAAAGAGTTGATAATAATTTCACGTTGTTTGCTGTGATGACAATGTTATTTTATCTGTTTTAAAATTGTGTAAACTGAAAATGTGTGTGTATTTGTGTATAGATACTTGTGTAAGATTTTGTGCTTGTTTTTTCTAGGATATTCTATGTTTCTCATGACTCTCAAGATATGAAAATCTTCAGTTATATTGCAAGGGAAGGAGGAAGTAATAACTTCAAGTGCAGTGTTTTCAAGTCCAAAAAGAAGGTATTTTTGACTATGTACTGACCAATCTAGGAACAATGCCACATAAAAGATGGCATTTTTTGAGTATGTGCTAATGGAACATGTGTTATAATTTCTTTACATATACAGAATGCCCAAAACGTTTGGAAACACAAGCACTTCAATGACTCTTACAGAACATGTTCCATGTGCTGTTCTTGTAAATTGATACAAAATTGAGATGGTATTTCTGTTCTCCTTGGACACTATAAAGCATACTTGTGCAGTCACTGGTGCAACAATCATTGCAAATTGTTGTTATAGTTGTTTGGTGTCTTTTTGGAGATGTGTGTCTTGAGTTGGACCCACAAAATCTATGGAACACAAGTCCAGAGATGTCGGGGCCAATGTCTGCCAATCCAATATCCCGGAGAAGGTGATATTTTTAGGGTGCTTATTTGAATCAATTAAAGGATGAAGAAACTTTTACTGGATTTCATCAATATTTAGGGGATTTCTCACTTCAAACTGAGAAAAGCTTGAAAACAAACAAACTAATAACATTTATTGTAAAATAAGAGAATACCAAGAGTTTTGTTTAAACTTTTAAGATAAGTTTTGTGGATGATTTTAGAGGTGGATCATATGTTGCTGTCATAATTATATGAGTAATAATGCCAGAAGATACTAACAGACAATCTTGGAACATTCAAAAGTCAAACTCCAACAGCAGTAAATAAACGTATACAACCCTGCATTTTTACTTCATGCACAGAACTAACAGTGTTACAGATTGTTAAACATTTTGACATGAATATAAGACTGTCAAGTTTGAGTCGCAAATATCGAATCTGTTTTCTAAAATTTATTACGATTGTGTATACCTGCTGTGGTTGTTGTTCTTAACTTCCTGACCCTCAAACTTTGAAATGTTTGAAAGATGCAAGAGTAGCCAATGCAGTCTGGCTTTAAGTATCACAAGTACTAGAACCCCCCACTCTTAATCAGTATGGAATTTTCTAGTCCAATACAGTTTAACTTATTTAACTTGTTATGTGATAGATGTAATTGTGTTGTTTCTGAGCAAAACTGAAATAATTAATACATAGGATTTTACCATGTTGTTCTTATATACTTTTATCTTTAAGTATTACTTACATTGTACCACAGCCATAGATTCAAACAATTTTGGGTTCTGCAGAAATAACAACGCAATCAGAGATTCTTAAATAGAATACCAAAAGTCACAAATTCTTAACTGTTAATATATTAAAGCAATGTGATACCAACACTTTGAACCTTATGATACTCAAGTTTTACCACAACTACAGATTGTAAAACATTAAAGTAATATGAAACCACAGATTGGAAACTTAAGGGATAATACATTCATAGAATATGAGACAAGTTAATAAAGTGGTAACATGACTTTAGATGTGTAAAACTTAAGAGTTCTAAGACATTACAACACTCAGTCATTTATCAGTACAACTATGTGTGGTGTGCCTTTCCTCATAGGCCCAGCATGGCCTGGTGGTTAAGGCGCTCAACTCGTAATCTGAGGGTTGCTGGTTCAAATCCCCATCACACCAAACATGTTCACCCTTTTTGAGCTGTGGGGGCATTATAATGTGATGGTTAAATTCGTTGGTAAGAGTAGTACAAGAATTGGTGGTGGGTGGTGTTAACTAGCTGCCTTCCCCTCTAGTCTTACACTGCTAAATTAGGGACGGCTAAGGCAGATAGCCCTCATGTAGCTTTGTGCGAAATTCAAACACGAACAAAAGCCTTTTCTCTGTTCTCTTACTTTATAATTAGGGACTGCTAGTGAAGATAACCCATTTTATCTTTGTGCAAATATTTGAAACAGACAAACATATGACCACTGTGTTACACGTCCAAAGGTGAAGCTCAAATCATGTTTATTTTGCACCTACTACCTAGATATTGTTTAAGCACTGAACCACGACTGTAAGAATGTCTTGACATTAGCATGTCTTGACAGTAATGACATATTACAGTTTATTTATTATAATGTAAGTTTTGAGTAAATTGTTTATTGTGTAGCTTAAACAATTGATTATCTAAACTCTTTTAAACTTGTTTTTAAACAGTTGGTTCTATATTCCAATTTAGTGAAACTTAAAGCACTGGTTTTAATTGTATTCTCTTGTTTCACAAGGTCATAATAAGATAAAAATAGTTCAATATTACTTTTCATTACACTATGTATGATTTACATATATTCTGTAATTCCATAAATAACTTAATTATTTTACTGTAAATAATTAAGATTTCACCTGAGGTGTTACAGTGGAATTTGAATAATGCATTTTTCAAATAATTTATATTCGTATAATTTCAGGCTCAAGCCATGAGGATTGTACATACTGTGGGCCAAGCCTTTGAAGTGTGTCACAAGCTAAGTTTACCTCTTCCTTCATCAAGTGGAGGAAGCCAAGAAGAAGTTCAAGAAGATAGAAACAGAGGTAAAAACTTTAACGTAAGACATTATGCAAGTTATACAATTATTTACTTTTGTTTTTTTTTAAATAATCACCCTAAAATAAAAGACAAACAAAATATTGTTGGTATGTCCAAAGGCTAAGCAATATATATAATAATTTATGTAAAAGTAGAGATTTTTATTCAATTTTTGTTGTCCTTGAAGTGTTGATGTCACACCACATATTTTAAACATCTATTTCTGGAAACCTTAATGTAGAAATTTACTGAGTTGTAAATTGGTAGCAGTAGGAAAACGTGACATTCTGAAGATGTTCCTCCATGCATCCAGTTCACCACTAATCCAAGAACCACGTTTGTCTGTGGATTAGCCTTTGATACCTGAAACTAGTTTACTGATTAGTGCAGTTTTTTGTAAATGATGGATTCAGAAGTTAATTGTACAACAAACCAGTTGTAGTTACATATCCTAAACAAAAATCATTCAGACTTCGTTTAACATTGTCATAAATAACTTAGCTTTTCAACAATCTCTAACTGTGACATAGACAACACTGATAAGTAACCTATTACAATGCCATAGAAAACATTGAGTAATAGCAGCTATGTTACCATATTGATTGTGTTCTTAGTACTGTAATCGAAATACTTGTAATTCTTGACTGGAAGTTCACAATAGTTTTCAGGTTTTGATTACAGAAAGGTGTCATAAAAACATTCAGATGAACCAGTTTTATTTTTATGGCAGATGTAAATTGTGTAATAACATTATAGTGACTTTTATTCACTTATTTTATGCTGTTAAGATTAGAACCCTGTTTTGTATATGTACATAGTAGACAATGAATGAAAGTTTTGGGTACTCTTGCATCCTCTGAATCTACAACACTAGATTTTGTTAAAACTATTTCTTCCATACAAAAACCAACAGAGTGGTCACTAGTTTGCACTGTGCAAGAAATGTGATTTCCCACTTTAACTCAAAAACCAAATAATGTAATTTTTAAGACGTTTTTTGACTTTTGGTTATGACTAAACCCTTCTATGAACCACAGCTTGGTGGGAACCTCTAGTTTTATTTTTCCAATCTGCTCTGTTGATAGCTGGGATTCAGTTCTGGGTCTGGCTGGGTCTTTCCCATTAGGATGTTTTTATGCTTATTCACTCTAGCGTATAAATCGTTTCTTTCTGGTGTGTGACTGATGTGCTGTTAATGAAGTATTATTTTATCATAGCTATACCACTCTATTTGCAATTCTGTCAAATTTGTGTCTTGTAGCTTTCCAGTTTTACATTGTCCCACTTTTCTCAGACTGACTGGTTCCAACAAGTTTTAAAATCTGTCACATGGTTTCTTTAGTGACTTTTTTTTTCATGAGTTCAGACAAGTTAAACATATAATTCAAGAATAAATATTTTATTGACTAGATAAATACAACAGACAAAATTGGATATTTGCACATCAAAAACAAACTGATGTAATACATATTTTTACCTTGCCCTCTTTCTTCAAATTCTGTGGTCAGTGTGTGTGTGTTTAATGACTTAAATTTGAAATTAACTGTATTGTGAACATTCCTAGAAGTTTTTATTACAAAGTACATGTTTTCTTTTTCTTCAGGCTGCTTACATGTGGATGGTATCTCCGAACGCAGTAGTTCAAACATTCAAGGTGGAGAATCTCTTCCTCCTACCAAACAATATCCATTATCCTCTGTACCAAATCCTCAGGTATGTTTTCACAAGACTAGAACTGAAGGAAAATTAAACCATGGTTTGTTGTTTTTTGTCTACTAATGAGCACATTGATACACTTACATTCTTCATACTAGGATCATTAATATAAAGGATATATTTAAAACCCAAGTTAAAATTCATACCTTCCATTCTTTCCTTGACATATCACAATGGGCTACTATAACCATGTCTTGCCCTGACTACAAACGTTATTTTTAGCAGGTAGGAGAAATGAGGGGTAACATGAATACTGTAAACACGAATTTACCACAACAATTACCAATTAGTGTTTACCACCATGTTCAGCTACTTCAAGAACAACTTGACCAGCAGTTTCAGCAGGCTCAAGCAGCTCTTGCCGAAGTCCAGTTCCTAAAAGGTCAGCTTACCACAGAAACTGCAGCTCGGCTGGAAGCTCAGGTAGGAACGGTCTGCTAACTAGTCCTCAGCCTGTTTCAGAAAAAAGAATACTTTATTAACACTACACTGTAAATTTGTCAATTATCATTTTAGAAAATCAACTGATGACCAAAGTGTGATACCTGAGCACCTCCAACATACTGGAGTTGTAGAGTATCATGTTTTTATTTTATGATTCATTGTTTTTTTTTCATGCTGTTATTTTAGTTGTCTTGAGTGTGCTTATGGTCAGTATTTAACTGTTAATTGTACATGTTGTTAGTGTTTAAATAAAATCTATTCATAGATCTCTCTTAAACCATCAATTAGTTGATATCTTCTAGGTGTCTGGGGTTGTATTCAGTGTTTTTGGAACGATCAGAAAACAAGCTAGCCTTCCTTTTGATGTTACTATTTTTAATCATAACTGAGAACAAAGCACCTGATATTTGCTTTTCCCTCGCAGGGTGTTAGGAATTAAGTTTGTTAACCACGCTCTCTGCCTTCTTCTGTTGCCAGCGGCTATAAACTTAAACTGCCCATTCACCCTCATTTGGGCATGATTTACACTAAATGTAAGACACCTTTGAGAACATAGTGTGTTCCTTTTCATGTATTATCTGGATGTGAGGGCACTACTAGTACTTGATGACCATGCTTTTAACTGACCCCAGAGAACTTTCTGAAGTTCAGAGTATGCCAGTAGGATTTACCTTAGTTAATAATTAAGTTATTATAAAAAATGTGTTTTGAACATAAAGGCACTACACCTTTATTATGATAAGTAGTAAGTGTATACATGCTCAAATCCACAATACAATATTACATTTAACACAACACTTTCTGGTGTTATGAAATGTATGCCCTAAAGTTTTAAAATTCACTATTGTGTGGTTATACCATGAGTAGGCCCTGGCATGGCCAAATGGTTCAGAGTGCTTGATTTTGGAGCTGATGGTCATGAATTTGGATCCTCTTTCATTTGCAGATGCATTATAATACAACAGTATATCCCATCATGCACTAGTAAAATAGTCTGAAAGTTGGTAGAAATATTGCAGTGTTTCACTGCTAGATGAGGGACAGCTAGTGCAGAGAGCCCATGTGTAGCTTTGTGTGAAATTCAAAACTATAAACCTTTGTTACCCATAACAATGGTGTGGTTAGAGATAGGTTTATCAGTGTTAACATTCTATATTACTTAACATTCTATCATGGAGATATTTTCAATTCCTTACAGTGGCTCCATTATGAATTGGTTTCCTAGAACAGCAGCATTCTATGGATACAAATGTAGTAACCCAACACTTGCATATACAGTATCAGGTTCCTGAGCTACATACAGTTATCTACTTCACCCATCTGAACATTAGTGCTTCTACTGGATTCTATATATTAACAAATAAACAATCACTTTATTAGCATTAAGAGAAATACAATTTGACTAACCCTCCAAACTCTGAATAATTGTAATGCTACCATGAAGTTATTGTGGCAGTAAAGTTGGGTTATTTGTTCTGACTTAAATAACGGAAACTGTGACACCCCTCTGTAGCCCACCCAATGTGAAGATGAGAACCATGCATCATTCTAGTAGAAATGTAATTATAGATAAAACACAGAACCCTGATTGTTTCAGCTGAAAGGTTAAATAAAATATAAATTGTACACCTAACTTATCAAGAACTTTGTCGTATTCTCATGCATTGAAATGACATTTACATCATCCCTAGACAGTACAGTTCTAAATACAATAAAGGTTCCCATTGTCATATCATTTACACAAGAATTATAATATTTTAATTACTACTAGTTAAAACTGTTGAGTTATTATTTAAGAATAAGCAGTAATTCAAAATCTTTGCTATGAGTATATTAGACATGACCACAACTTGACTCGGTCATTGCAGTTCTTAGAAAAGGAAACATAACATACTATTGTTCTGATGAACAATCTGAGCCATTCCTACATAGTATCAAGCAGGTGGCAGCACTACCATTAGTAAACTTAGTACTGATGTGCAAATAAAAATATTTGTTTTCTTTAATGTTAAGTGGTATAACACACATTTCTAATCCTAATAATGTCCTCTTTCCAGTCCCAGAACCACCAATTAATGGTCCACAACAAGGAACTGCTGGAGCACATTCAGAGATTAGTACAACATATCCAAGAGTTAGAAAGGAAATCAAATCCAGTTTGGGGTGAACTCTCTTCCCCTCTTCAGGTTTTTATATATTTTTTCCTTTATGCCATTTAAAGGGGAAAACAAAATTATCTTGTATTTTTTTTATGTGCCTCCAAAGATGCATTTAGTCCTGGCACAACTTGGTGGTTGAGACACATGACTCAGAACCCTGCAGATTGAGGTTTCAAATCCCTTTTAGTCATGGCCAGTCCTACTATGTATAGCCTAACAACCACCAATGTTGCATCTAATATACTCCATTTGCAAACAGTGTTAAAACTAGGGGGTGAACTTATCACTAAATGTACAAAATTACACTATATAAACATTTAGTATCAAAGGATATGAATGTTTACTAAATTAACATTATAATTTGTGAGCTGCTTGTTAAACTATAAATTCTTTCTTAACAGTTAACTGACAACAACCCTTCTGGTAGTTTGAGTATTGGAGAAGACTTCTTATTGAAAGCAGGTCAAAGTTCTTCGGCCGGGTCATCTCCAGCATGCAACTCAAAGCAGCAACAGCCCACCTATACTTCAGCAGCCTTTTTACCCTCAGGAATGTATAAATCGAATAATTCTCAGGACAAAATTTCAGATCTTCCAACTAGCCCCGCTCAACCTAGTAGTCCATCCCGTGTCACTTTTGTTTCATCATTCAGTGATCTGCCTCGGTCCCCTTCATCTACTGTAGTTTCATTTAGCACTACTAAGATCCCCGACAGGATTAACAGTGCTAACACTACCATAACACTACCTTCTACAAGGAAAAAGGAGAAAGTTTCACCTGATCTCGGTGGTCGGCTGACTAATGAAGGGTACTTTTCAGATTCTTCCATATGGAATTCTCCACTCCAAACAAACTCAGGACCTTCCTTTCTTCCTGGAAACAAGAATAAATTATCGTATAGTGAAGAGACGTTTCTTACACAAGTTACTGATGATTTGTTGGAACTAAACCTTGGCAGTGCGTCAGTAGTAAGACGTACACAGACTGGAGTAAGTTCTAGTACCACAAGTCCCGTAACGTTTTCTCATGGGCTGCACAAAAGCTGACATTATCTTGACGTTTAGAATTCAACATTTTATTGTACAAGAGAATGAGATATTATCTACATATCACATTTTCTAATTCCCAAATAGTGAAAATTTTGTAAATTGTACAGTATTTCCAATGTGCTTTTGTTTAATATATATAAAAGGGTAGACTAGAAGTAACCAATTTCAAAAACCTTCCTTCTCACCATGTTATTTCAAGAGTCATTAGAATATGTACAGCTCAATTATTTACTCTCATTTAAGTAGATGTAGAATGGTTCTCAGGATCAAGAACATTTCAATAATCTATATATCCTGCAATGGTATTGTATTATACAAAACAGTTTGTTGAACCTTACTAGAATCCACTCATCATGTATGAATTTATAGTTTCATCTACTTCAGCATGTTAAAACAAACCACAGAAACTTTACTTTGCTGGAGGACATAAACATGCACTGTGGTCTTGTAAATTAGCTAATAAATACAAGTACCTACCAGGCTTATCCCAACAAACAAGTCATACTTCTGTTGGTTTTATACCACCTTACAAAAAAACCCTTACTGTGCACCGAATCACTCTTTAGGTAACAGTTTTATGCTGATGAATCTGTGATAGTGGCACTGTGGTGTGTTCTTTTAAATATATATTAACAGTTACAGTTCCCTAGAATTAACCAGCTAAAAGTAACTGGGTTATCTCTAATAAATTCCTACCTATTGATGTGCTTGTTTGTCACAATATAATGTTTATGGAAAACAAGGACCTGTTACTACTCCATCTTGGCTGTCACATCCTCAAGCCAAACTAAAACTATTAAATAAATAATAAACTGTAGGCGTTATCATTCATACCCTTATCAAGCTATTTCTTAAACTCATTTAAATTTACCGCCTCTACAACCTAGGAAGTCAACCACTCTGTTAGAAAATTAAAACTAAGCTGAAGATGACTCCACCCTGGCAAAGTTTATATTTCTATCTCCTAGTTCTATAATTATCAGAGTTAAATATGAAAAACCATAATCCACAAACACTAACAATTCCCTCTGCAATCTTAAAACACTTAATCCAATCTATCCCAAATTCTTTATCAAAAGAAAACAGTTTGAGAAATATGTTTCTCATAGCACAGTCCTTCCATCCTAGGAACCTTTCTCTGAATCCTTTCATAAATACAAATGTCCTTCCTAAAGTAAGGTGCCCAAGGATTGAAGACAATATTCAAATTGTGGTATAATCTGTAAATATTGTTGACGTTTCTTTGGAATTCCAAACTTGCAAAAGTTAATAAATTTGAATCATCATTATGCAGGCAGTTAAATAACTGGAAAGAAAAATCTTCCTGATATTACAATAGTTTCAGAATGTATTGTAAGATCTGTAATGCAGCTATATTTTATTTCCATAAATGTACATTACCCTGAGAAGTGGCAGCAAAGATATACTTTGATATCCATACAGTTGTTTCTAGTCTACCCTAAAATGTGTTATATTTCAATTTTGATGGTTGTACATGTTTTACTAAAATTCATGTGTTAGGTTATGTGACAACAACAGTATAACACTTTCTTTTCACTCAGTGTGCTGGTTAGAGCAAAAGATCTGTTAAAACAGGCAGAGATGACATTTCTGACCAAGAATATTTTTATACATTGCACTGTGATTTTCATTTCTTTGTGCTTCTGTGGAAAAGATTTTTTGATAGTTTTTGAAGTAAATTTGTCATAATTTAACAACTGAATTCTGCAAGTTTTGGTTGTTAGTTCAGTTCTTAGGGTTATAGCATTTTTTGACAATGTTACTTTTCAAGAAAGTTGAAGTGGTAATGAAACAGGAAGTCTCTGAATCTCCCTTCTGTATAATTTTCACAGTTGTTTCCACGTGTTTTAGCTGCGTGGAAGATGTACACAATTCCACCAAACCCCACTACAGTTTCTCATAATTATTCTTGGCTCAGTTAAACTGCTAGTAACAGTATTTATTTATTTAGGTTTGTAGTAAAATGAGGAAATTAGCCCTGGTTGTTATATTAGTAAAGTAAATATTACTACTTTACAACAAAAAAAGAAGTTAATATACGAACTAATTGTCAACAAGTGCAGGAAATAGAAACCTGTTTAGTTCCAGTGTCACTTCTTAAAAGTGAGCATTTACTCATTATGGATGTTTTTGTCCATGTTTACTGGCAGTAACACCTTATGAACATACATCAGTAGAAAGTTTGTCTTCCCCTCTAAGAAATTTCCATGTGAACGTAGATGAGATAAAAATATTGAATTCTGTCGTCTTTTATAATGTTTACTTAACTGACACTCAGTCTGTGGATCAATCACTGAACAAGGCTTTCCCTCCTTCTAAAAATTGTCAAGAGAGACTTGAACTCTTTGCATTATTTGAATTGATCACCAGTACAGCTGAATTCACAGTAGTAACGAGACGTAAGTATAGAATCAATTCAAACTTCCCCAGCTCTGTAAAGCCACTTCCTCCATGGTGTTCGTGAGTTCTCGATATAGAGATGGCTCAGCGAGGTTTACTTGCTTGAAAATGAAACTTCTCTACTCTTTTATACAAGGACAGTCTGGTAAACCTTTAAACCCTGTCATCAAGGATAATCATTACTTAAGACAGAGGGAGTGTAACTTCATTACTAAAAACTGACAGTCCTCTGCTGTCCAACCACTCCTCCAAATTTCATCTCATCAACTCACAGACTGAGTGTTAAAAGTAGTTGTCATGTGTGTAAAACAGATTTATTGGGTTAAATTGGCTACTCTTGGTACTAAATATATCAAATAAAATAGCAAAAATAAATTCTTTTTAACACATTAACTGATCATATTGTCTTGAGACTGATATACAAGCTTCATTCGAGTCCTAGGAAAATAAGTGTGGTGTTCCCTTATAAAAAGAACATTGTTACTACGAGTTCAAATGATTAAACTTTCCTTCATTTTTGTAGCAAAATAAAATGTTAAACTTGTGATGATGACTGTGTAATAAAGTCAAAATGTCAAGGCCCAATCTACTCACGTTCCAACCCTTACTACCATTTTGTGTATTAATACATCTGTTAACACCACTAACAGTTTCATACAATATTACATTCAATAATGAAATCTTATACAATGTTACTAAAAAGTTATTGTTGTGGAATATTTCTCTTTTGTATGTGTGGCACTAAATAAAAGTTCATTTATCTACAATATGTTGAAGCATTCTTGGTAATAGCACACTTCATATGTATGGTGTATCATAAAGCATATACATAACACAACTATGTTCCTGTAAGTATCTGCTGTTAGTCTTAAAAGGGTAGTGTGTCGCTAACATTATGTGAAGAAAACATGCATCTCGTGATGACTAAAAACCCACTTGAAACAAAATTGTAGCTCAAGATGGCTGAAAGAGATACTAAAACTTATTAAACTACAGTAGAGAAGGATGTTTACTTTAACATGACCTAAGAAGGTCAAAACATTCTTTGCTTTATTGTAATGAAAGTTTTAATACCCATACCAGCTGTCTTGAGATACAAAATGTGTATGTATCCTCACTACTGACTGATATAAATACAAAAGGGACAAAGCATAAGATTTTAGTCCTTTTAAATCAATATTATGATATTATATTTAATCAATTTGTTCCAAAACAGTCCAATTTCCTTAGAAAATTCTTGTTTACATAAACCTTGAACAAGGTTTATGAATTATAATATGATCAAAATGTTTCATTTGGTTGCTAATAAAATTAATTCTTACCAACATGTAACAATCTTTCTTTCTGAATATCATTAATACAAAGACATTTAACTCACTGTTTACCACACCTAATGCATAATGAACAAAATAACAACCGTTAGAAGGGTACCAATTGATTTGTTGTCTAGAATTATCAATAAATTGTTTTATTCTACCACCCTTCTGTTTTCACTCTTTTTTAATATATAATTAGCAATGTCACATTATGTTACGCCAACACCCCCTGCAACAACATATAAACAGTAAAGCTTCCGTTCTCATTTTCAGAATCAGCCATTCTGTAAGATCTGTTTTTTAATTTGCAAAATAAAAAATACTGCAATCATAACTATATTATGCATGTGCAACTTTTAAACTCCAAAATAAAATATTACAGGAATACCAGCTAGATTTGCAACATTTATAAATTAGGCCTAAATGAATCAGCATGTTTTCATTGTACAACAAAAAATTCATCTGCAAAGCTTGGTTATCTAAATATCTCTGCAACTCATCATCTGTGAGTAAATGACATCATGAGCTATACATCTACATTTATTTTACATGTCTGAGCAAATTGTTTGTAAATAGGCTTAAATGAATCAGCAGGTTTTTATTATGCTGTAAAAAAGACTTTGCAAAGTTCTCCTGCAATGTAAAACATGCAACACTGTTACAAACTATTGACTAACCATTCAAGGTAACATTTAAAATGTTTCAAACATGAAACACTTAGCCAATCATGAGAGAGAGAGCAGAATAATACTAGTTACAACAATACCTCATAAAATCAAGCTAACATCTCTTTCACTCACATTTTAAGTACCAAAATGGTCAGTGTTTATGTTGTTCAGGTAGCCAAATGCAAGAGACTGTTTATACAAGGTTTACAACAAAGTTAATGACTTACTTTAACACTAAAGTAGTGAATGATTATTAATTATGTATGACCAATGGAATCTATTTCATAAGCTAGCTTTACTGTTTAATGTTATTCATCATGTTTAACAGTGTAACTATAGAAGTCTCTTACATAAGTAATTGGTTCCCCTATAATTGTACTCATGATCCTGATGGTTTCTGGCCTCTCCACAATTATGGGGACATACTTATGCAACTGATCATGTGTCACTTTCAACTAATGCGCATCTTTAACAGAAGTTTGCCATATTAAATACATTTAATCCCTCCCTCCCAATGTATCCATGTCTTTTTCATACTTGTATTGGAGTTCTATCAAGCATTTTCTTTTGTGATCAGTATACATTTAATTCAAAGTAATCCTACTAAACTAAATTCAATCTCAACCATGTGAATTACAGTTTCAAGTAATCATGTAACTTGTTTCAATCCAGTAAGTGAATTAGCATGAAATGTTAATACAAAATAACCTGCTTGAATATGAATAAGTATGCCTTTCAAGAACTGTTTTTGTTTTCACCAAACAAAAAACAAACATTCAAAATTAGGCCATGACAATTTTCTGTAATATATATAATATATCATGAATGAGGTGTGTAAAACATTACAGCATCTTAAATATTTACGGATATTGAAGGTACATTTCTATCCAATTTTATTGTATGATGTGTCATTTGGAATTCCTGTTTGTACCTACCTGATGCAATCACAGAATTGTTTATGTACTTATCTAATTCATAAATTAAACTTATTTTCAACGATAAACTTATTTGCAGTTATAAGTGCATTGAAAATTTCAAAAATAAGACATTTCATTAGAGTTTGATGTCAAATTCACTTTTTAGGATGTGTTAAAAAAAACACAATATTTCCCCAAGGATTTTGAAGGTTAAAGAATGGATATGTGAGGCATTTACTATGTTGTGTTTTTTTTTTGTCAATCCTTAAATAATGGGCAGGTACCAACCAGAGGATAAGACTTCAGCTAATGTAACCCCTCTTTTCAAGGAAGTTGATGAAAATTGTCCCAGTAATTACAGACCCATTAGTCTTAGGTCAGTTGTAAGAAAGGTTTTGGAAAATCTGTTAAAAGATGCTTTGCAAAGTCATTCAACAAAGTTCATGTTTGATTGGATAGCCAACATGGATTCACTTGGGAGAAATTCTTGTCTTACAAACCTTTTAACATTCTTTAAAAAGGTTACTTTTTATGAAGATAAAGGAAAGGGTGTAGATTTGATATATCTGGATTTCCAGAAACCATTTGACAAAGTACCACATAAAAGGCTTGTAATACAATTACCTTTATAGGTGTGGGAGATAAGTGGCTGGATGGTAAAAAGTAGGGGGTTGTTAGAAATAGAGTTCAGTCAAACTGGAGTAATGTCACAAGTAGAGTACCTCAAAGCTCAGTCTTAGGATTTTTGGATTTACATTAATTAAATAAATGAAGGAATAATTTATGAATTATTTAAATCTGCTGATGATATTAGTGATGCTGATACACAAAAAGATTTAGATGAGTTAGTGGGTTGATCAAATTGGCAGGCTGATTTGAATTATAATAAATGCAATATACTGCATGCAGGTTTTCATAATTTGGATGGGAATAACCTTAACAATGTTATGAAGGAAAGGGAAATTGGTGTACTAGTGGATCAGTCTCTAAAATCATCCAAGCAGTGTATTGTTGCTTGTGGTAGAGCAAATACGATTGGAGGTTGTGTCTACAGAAATACTGAATACAAGTCTAAAGAGGTTATAATCTGATTTTATAGTTCACTGGTTCGTATACTGTGGAGTATTGTGTTAAGTCTTAGGCTTCTTTCCTTAGGAAAGACATTGAACTGTTGGAAAAGGTGCCAGGGTTGGAGGAGTTGTCTTATGAAGACAACCAATCTTTCAAATTGATTTCTCTTGGAGTTAGAGGGGATTTGATTGAGGTGTTTAAGATTGAAAACGTAATTGATAGTGTTGATGTATCATCTTTTTTCACATTTAACAATGAGAATAGTAGGCCTACAGGACATAAATATAAACTTTGCCAGGGCAGGAGACATCTTCAGCAAAGACAGTTTCATTTTTCTAACAAAGTGGTTGGCCTTTGGAATGGTAGGTAGGTATGTATTCAATGTTTATGAACACAAAGCTACAAGGCTATCTGTGCCAGACAAGATGTGGTACAGTATAAGTACAGGGCAATTAACGTAAAAAGTAAAATATATAAAATTAGGAACTGCCAGGAAGACTAAAGCAAGACATACACCTTTTCAATCCTGGGTTCAAGTCAAAATAAAAATTGAAATGTGTAAAAGAAATCATGCTAAAAAGCTATATAGTCTGATAAAAAAAACCTTAAATTAAGTGTAAAAGACCAATGGTTCTTAAAAATGTAAAAACATGAGTGAGATGGGCAGTATCACCTATAACATAGGCCAAAGTCAAGGGGAAACCTGCCTTACAAATATCTTTAAAATGGTGTTATCGTTCTAGGTTATAAAAATAGCATGATGATAAATTGTGAATGATTGTGATCTGAGTGCCACATAGACCACACAATGGTGCAGCAGTACCAGATAAAAGGAAGTGGTGGGTTGAAAAACTGTGACCAATGTGCAGTCTTGCTAAAACAACCTCCTCTCTTCGATCCTTACAGAAGCAAGAGAGCTAAAGACCTAGAGAATGTGTGATTTGAAAAAGCTTGTTACTGTGTTGCTCTTTCCAGGTTGCCTGCCATCTGGTGTACAATCTGGATTTGATAACTGGACCATAGTCCATGTATGAAATGGGTACTGGGACAATAGATCCAGAATAGACAGACTTTGCTGCTCTGTCAACCAGCTCATTCTCACAAATACCAACATGACCAGGTATCCAATAGAATTGGATGGAGACAGATGAGAGAGAAAGATGGGCCAGTTTATTTTTGATATTGATGAGAAGAGGGTGATGACTATCATGGAATGATTCCAGGGCCAATAGACAGCTGGGTGAGTCCGTATATATATTGTACAATTTGTATATTGCATTGCTTCAATATGATTTAGGGCAAGAGAGATGGCATACAATTCGGCAGTGAAAACAGAAACTGTAGGGGGGATTCTGTGTGTCACAATCAAACTGTCACAAACCATGACAGAGCACACTGAGTCATCCGATTTGGAACCATCTGTATGTATAGGAATGGAAGGATCATATGAAAGATGTTAAGCAAAGAAAATGCGATATTTCCAATCAGGTGTATCTGCTTTCCTCAGATGACTCAAAGATAGGTTACAATTGGGGACAGTTATTCGCCATGGTGGAATAGGCTGATTTGAAGAAACTGCAATGTTATTCAAGGATAAATCCAATTCTTCTAATTGTGCCTGGATATGGAGACTAAAAGGAACAACAGCAGATTTTCTGTTATTAAAAAGTGTGGTCCACTGTGGTTGGAAAACACAACTCCAGGTAGGATGCTGTGGTAAGGATCAAAGTTTGGAAGCATACATTAGAGACAGTTGCAAATGGCAAATATACAAAGGGGGTTCATGAGATTCCACATACAGACTTTGCACGGGAGAAGTACGAAAAGCACCAATGCAAATCCGAAGCCCCTGGTGATGGACAGGATCCAACATTTTCAGTGCTGAAGATCTGGAAGAACCATAAACCAAAGACCCATAGTCAAGTTTGAATCAGACCAGGGCACGATAAATTTTGAGCATGGAGTATCGATCTGCTCCCCAAAAAGTAGAAGAGAGGACACAGAGAATGTTCAATGCTTTCAGACATTTGATATGAAGTTGATTGATGTGCGATATAAAATTTAATTTACAATTAAATATAAGACCTAAGAACTTTGCCTCAGGGAAGACAGGAAGTACATCATCATCAAGACGGAGTTCTGGATCTGGGTGGATTCCCTGTTCATGGCAGAAATGTATACAAATGGTTTTAGAGTGAAAATTGAAAACAATTTGCCGTGGTCCACTTCAGTATCTGATTGATTGCAGTTTGTAGTTGCCGTTCAACAAACCTCACATTTGACGACTGATGTAAGATGTGAAAGTCATCAACAAAAAGACCGTTTGCAACTGTAGGGGTGGAGCTGTTCACTGATGGCATTAATCTTTATAATGAAAAGTGTGACACTCAGAATACAGCCCTGAGGGACTCCAAGTTCCTGTGGGAAAAAAATGAGAAAGTGTTGAGCCCACATGGACTTGGAATTGGCACTTCATTAAGAATTGCTTGATGAAAAGTGGCAAGTTGCCATGCAAACCATATGAGTGGATGCCATATCTCCATGTTGTATTATAAGCTTTTTCTAAATTGAAAAAAACAATAACAAGATATTGTCGCCTTAAAAAGGCTTCTCTGATTGATGTTTCAAGGCAAATTAAGTGGTTTATTATAGAATGTTGTCTTCGGTACCCACACTGAGTAGATGAGAGGAGATTGTTTGATTCAAGAAACCAAAAGAAGCAAGCATTGATTATCTCCTCTAAGATCTTACTGAGACAACTTGTCAAAGCAATTGGATGGTAATTTGAAGGAATCTTTAGATTCTTCCCAGGTTTCAGAATAGAGAGTATGATAGCTTGTTGCCAAGCATCAGGATAGACATTTTCCTGCCATATCCAATTACAGACAGCTATGAGAATAGTAAGAGTTCTGGGAAAGGTGGCATAACATTTCATAATGTATATTATCAGATCCGACTGATGTATTGCCAGGCCGATGAATTGCAAGCTTGAGTTCCATCAGTGTAAGAGGGCAATTGTAGTCATAGGAATGGTCAGTTGAAAAGGAAAGAGGCAGATGCTCTGCCTGTGTTTTAATAGCTAAAAAGAAAGGGGATAAGTTTGAAGAGCTACATGCACAACAAAAGAAGTCTCCAAGAGTATTGGCAATGCTCTGTGCATCTGCAACATCATGGCCATCAGATATTAAGATAGAGAGGAGGTCAGATATATATTTCACTCACCCTCCAGATCTTATAACACAACTTTTGTGCTGGTTGTTGAAGAAATGCTGGAGGTGTATTTAATCCAAGATTCCTTCTGGCTTCGATATCTAACTTGCCGAGTGTGTGCATGGGCTTGTTGCAATGTAATGCAGTTTGAGAGTGTGGGGTATCTTCGAAATTTATCCCAAGAACATTTCTAAGTTTTTCATGTTATAGAACAAGCAGAATTCCACCAAGGGCAGGGATACCATGGGGAACATGTCGAGGTTTTAGGCTTGAATAATACGGTTGGTTACTGCTGCTATACAATCATCTATGGATGATTTACATAAGATGGCAGGATCAAGTTCTGAGAGACTAGTGAAAGAAGGCCAGTTGGCCTGGACCAACTTCCACCTAGGTATATGGGTCGGGTGGTACTTATCACGGCCAATCTCTCATAATATGATGTGAAAATGATCACTACCTCTTTGATTGATGTCAACCTCCCAGAAAAAGAGAGAGAGTAGCAAAGGGGAACAGACAGAAAGATCTATAGCTGTAAATGACTGACTAAGTGCATGAAAATGTGTGTGAGAGCCAGGTTGTGGTTCAGAAGCATATGCTCTATGGCGCACCCTCTCGTATCAATACAGGAGCCACCCCAGAGAGGATTATGTTCATTGAAATTTCATAAGATTAAAAAGGGGGTTGGCAGTTACTCAATGAGGGTATCAAGGTTTGAGTGATTATAATGCATTTCAGGTGTAAGGTATAGAGAGCAATAGTGATGGTACAACCCAAGGA
Organism: Tachypleus tridentatus; assembly: GCF_004210375.1. Classification (NCBI taxonomy): domain Eukaryota; kingdom Metazoa; phylum Arthropoda; class Merostomata; order Xiphosura; family Limulidae; genus Tachypleus; species Tachypleus tridentatus. The sequence goes on from NC_134827.1 coordinate 102,098,432, forward strand.
GACACGGATGGCTACAGTCTCCTAGGATGTGGTCAATGACAGGGACCAGGTGAGCACATGCTGATCAACCAGCAATGCAACTTCCCCATGTTCCCGTCCTACACATAGCCTGTCGTTCCGTTGTAATGAATAGTGTCGAATAGTAACTGAATTTGTAGGCTGTAGAAATGTTTCCTGCAAAGAAAGACATAGGGGATGATAAAAATAAATCAGATCTTTGATGTAAGTCACATTTGACTGGAAACCTAGACAATTCCATTGGATAAGTGTGGCCATGTGTAATTATTTCAGAGGAAAACACAGTAAAGAGTCTTTCTGCTTATGACCACTTTTTTTTTTTTTTTTATTGGATGTGGGTCTATCGCCCTCTATGGATCCTGCTCTAGCTCGAATGGTCAGGTCTGAATTTATCGGTACATGTATTAATGATTGAGGGTGCGGACAAGTGGTTTGTTCAAGTATTGGGGTATCAAGAGAAGGAGACCCCATGGAAATATCTTGACTTGAAGAAGGTGAAGTTCAGCAATGACTGGAAGGTGTGGTCAGGACAGAAATGGAATGAAACACAGATTAGTGAACTGTGTTGATTTTGGGAAGTGTTTTATTAAGATTTGCTGGTGAAGACTGTGTAGGGGATAGAGTAAGGTCTGTTTGGACTCCTACTGTAATAGTAGAATGGGTTAAAGCAGCATAAGTTCTGGTTGGAATAGGTAATAATAATTTGAGCCTCTGTGTAAATGAGATTGTTAACTGTCTTGTGATGATGTACTTTTTCTTCTACCCATATAGGGTAAGAGGTAAAATAAGAAGGATGCATACCATTACAGTTTATACAATGTGGTTTGAGTTGGCATTTGGTGGCATTATGGTTTTTACCATCACAACAGGCACAGGTTAAGGAACCACGGCAAGATTGTTTTGAATGACCAAATCGTTGACAATGAAAACATCATACAGGATTTGGAATATAAGGTCGCACCTTACAATCCTGCTTTTATTGTGGTGGGAGGACGAGGTGCTGTATCCTTTTTAGAATTTAAGAGAAAAATTGATGATTTCTAGAAAGATAAAAGATGGGTTTAAGTTTTTATTTTCATCAAGAGAAAGACAACACTGAAAGACAACAAGTGGTTCCTTGTTATTATTATGCTATGTGAATGAGGCTTAGCTTTAAAATGTTTCCTTTTCTTCTTTCACCAATATTCCATAAACCTGAGCATTCAACTGAAAGTACTGAAATTGACCTGAATCACATACATAATCTCTGTATCGTAAAAGTAAAGAGTGAGCAATTAATAACAGATAAAGAACCAAGATCAGACATTGTTTTTACCAGTTTTTACCAAAGTCAAAGATCAGATCTGTGAGATAGTATATCTATAGAAGGTTAGTACCCAAGGATTGGAAAACTGCAATTTTACACTGTATTTAAATGCGGGTGAAGAGTTGTCATGATAATTAGACCAGTTAGTCTGTAGTAGAAAATATTAAAGAGAATTTGATAAAGGAAGCTTTTCAAAATCATCTAGTGAAATACAAGGAAATACTTCCTTATTGATATCTCAACTATTCTCTCTCAAGTGTGTACATACTACATGGATGATGAAAATGATAGACTTACTACACTTAGATTCTCAAAAGCTCGTAATAAGGTGCCATAGGAAAATTAGTTAAAAAATCACAGCAGTGGGGGTTGTAAAAAAAACCCTTAAGGTTGATTGCAGGATGGCTGGGTGAAAATGCCAAATAGATGTTATTAATTGAGACATTTTAATGAAGTATTTTTCCTAAAGATTTGTTCATGAAAATATTGAATCTGTTTTATTACTAGTCTGAGTGCAAAGCAGTTTTCATCTTATGATTAAAAAACTATTCTTAATCCTAAAAATTTCAAATATTATTTGTGTAATCTTTAGAGCCAAATATATCTTGAAAGTTTCTTCTCAGCAAGACCATATTTTGTCTGTTATTTTCTCTACCTTAACTATGCAGGGGATCTGTCAATTTGACCAACCTCATAACCATAACAAATGAACAAATAAATTATCCTTTTTTTTTTCATTCTACTGATTGTAACATCAAAATACAAATGTTTAGTCTAAATAGATTAAATTTCATAACATTACTTATAATTATTATATATATATTTATTATATTCACCTTCCAGTCATGTCTGGCTAATATTACAGAACTTGCATTAACACAGTGCATGTCCACTCATGTTAACATGTCCAATAATATCAAACTGACCTTTGGTCTATACAAAGTGACCCTGACTTGGCTGTACTTTACTGGAGTACTATTTTGTAATATACAGTCACATTTCAATTATTATACACTGTATATCCATATAGATTATTACTACATAGAAATAAGTTATTAAACTGTTTTTCTTAAAATATAGAACAGTAAATAAATATGTAAAGCAAACAATTATATCTAAGAGCTGTAACTTTTGTACTCAGTTGCTGATGGACATAGGTTGCTAAGCCTTTTATACTTTTGCACATGGCAGATAAGAAATGAAATTCTGTTTAGGTTTTACATATACAGTTAAATAACAAAAAAAATCATAAATTAGTATATCAGTACCACAGAATTCCATTATAATATATCAAGCTTGGAACAGTGTATGTTGTTTTGGGATCCTTAACTCATAAATGATGTTGGCTTACTAAAAGAGTTTGAGGAAAGTTCTTGGGATGGAAGGGTTGTGTGACTTATGAAAGATTATGATCTCTCAGAAAAAGAAGTGACCTTCCTGTCACTGAAGGTTATAAGGTTAAAGCGATTTGTAGGACAAAAGCTTCTGGTTTCTTTGTGCTATATCCTGAAGATGTTTAGAGAACACAAGTTCAAGACTTTGAAAGGACTGTTTCACTTTTCAAAAGGGTTATTAGCTTACAGAATGTTTCTATAGACAGTAGTAGAGACCTGAATTTTACCACAGTTTAAAAGAGAAATTAATAATTTACTCAAAAAGTAAAAAGTTAGATTTGTTACTGTTTCTACTAGGGTGGGTGTATAAAGAGTCTGGAGGACAAAATAGTTTTCGCATGTTATTATCAAATTTAAAATATAAACTTGTCAGTATCAAATAAGAAAAGAAATAAACAACTTAAAAATTCTCCCTGGATTTAATCTTTAAGATCAGTTATCACTGATAACTTAATATTCTGGAAGTTTAAAAATTCAAAGTATTAGCTTCCAGATAGCAGGAATTCAAAGTTGTGATGTACAAGTATTTTGAAATAAAGATTTTAGATTCTCTGGCCTATGTTATGTTGTCTGTCAAAAGGTGAAGATCCTTATAACCCCGTAGAACATGTAACTAGTGCCTATATTTTTTGTAAGTACTTCAGTTCTGCATTCTTATTCATAGTTGGTTTTATCTTGCTCTATTGAGCAAAGAGGTGGCAAAACTGAACATAGAAAGTTGGGTACAGATGTTCATGTACACACCATATGTATTAATGTTTAAAGCAAAGGACCTATTAGTATATCTTAGCTGTCCTACCCTATAAACTATTAAAGACACCTCAAAGCCATCCATTATCATTCATATAGTTATCAAGCTGTTTCCTAAACTCACTTAAATTTACTGCCTCCATAACATCTAAAAGCAATTTGTTCCAGAAACAAGTCATCCTATTACATTTTGAAAAACCTATCTTAGCTGAAAGGGATTCCTTCCTTGTCAAAATTTATGTACGTTTCCTAGTCCCACTGTTCTCAAGTATAAAAAGAGATGATACAATCACATTTATCAATATCCTTAATAATCTTAAAAATATCAATCAGATCCCCCCTTCTAACTCTTCCTTTTTCAAGAGAGAATAATTTCAAAAATCTAAACCTCTCCTCACATGACAATCCTTCCATCCCAGGCATCATTCTAGTAACCCTTCTCTAAACCCTACCCAACAATTCAATATCTTCCCTAATGTAAAAAGCCTAAGACTGAACACAGTATTCCAAATGTGACCTAACCAGTAATCAGTACAATGAAATTATAACCTCATTAGACTTGAATTCAATATTTCTTTAGATACAACCTAAAATCCTGCCACTAGCAACAACACACTGCTTGGACTGTTTTAGAGACTAATCCACTATGACACCAAGATCCTTTTCCTTCATAACACTGTTAAGGTTATTCACATCCAAATTATAAATTATGATAACCCACATGCATAACCTTACATTTATTATAATTAAAACCCATCTACAGTTTATTTACCAAATTCACTAAATGATCTAAACCCTTTTGTAAATCAGCAGCATCCTTTTCACAACCAGCAATTCCAAAGACCTTGATGTCATCAGTAATTTATTGACTATTCCTTCACATGTGTCATTAATGTAAATAAACAACAACAATGGTACTAAAACTGAGCCCTGAGGTATCTCACTTGCAAGATTAATCCAGTTTCACTGAACTCCATTTCTAACTGCCCTCTCTTTTCTCTCATCCATTCAATTTGCTAACCCATCCTTCATGCCTGCAGAGAATTTTTAGGAGCCTTTCATGTGGCACCTTGTCCAATACTTTCTGAATTCTAGATATATCAAATCTTTACTCTTACCCTCAACTCCATAAGCAGTAACCTTTTCATATAATTTTAAATGATTTGTAAGGCAAGAACTTTTCTAAGTGAAACCATGTGGATTATACGGTAAAATCCTACACTTTGTTGAATGATTTTGCAAAGCATTTTCAACAGATTTTCCAAACATTTTACCATAACTGACGTATGACTAAGAGTAACACATGGCTCACATATCCAGTTCTTAACTTCTTTCAAAACCCTGTGGGATATGCTACCTAGCCCATGGGCCTTATCATTCTTACTTTCCAGTTTTTCTTAACCAGCTCAGGATAAATGTGATCATGTTGTTCAAACTTGCTTTTATCTACCAACTATTCAGTATGTGGAATACCACTTAAACTTTTGTTAAAAAACCAAAATTTAACAACCTAGCCATCTCATAATCATTAGATACTAGCTTTCCATAATTATTCCTCAAGGATCACACCCCCCATTCTAACACATTGCTTACCCTCAAATGTATTTTTAAAAAATTCTTACTGTTAATTTTTACATTTTCAGCCAACCTTTTCAATGTTTCAGTTCCTGTTTCAGTAACTTCCTTGATATTCTACAATATTCTAAGTTTCCCATCATACCAGTCAATTTAAATTAATTATCCTTTTCTTTAATTTTATCTATTTCCATTTGTTGGCTAACCTGGATTTTCACTTGCAGTCACACTTGTCTTTGTATAAGAAATGTTTTCTTGAATATTTAAAACATTATCTTAGAATATGTTTGACACATAATCAGTGTCTCCAAGTAACTCAGCTACCTCATGACATAATTCTAGTCACATACCTTAAACATTTGCCTTTTTTATTTTTAACCAAAACACTATTATTCCTCATTCTACATACAGAAAAACAAACCTAACAGAGCAATAATCACATGTGCCCAGATGTTTCTCAATTTCCATCCTCTCAGCAATTTCTAAAGTTGAAGAGAACAATATATCAAAAATAACATTTCTAATACCTTCCTTGACCAACTGGTGAAGAAAACCATCTTGAGTTTCTAAAAGCCTTCCTCCCTCACTGTTTGATTCTAGCATTTCATAATCAATATGTTTATAATTAAAATACATAATTATTACCTCATTAACAGCTGAAATATTAATCTTATTGTAAGGTTTCTTACCAATTTCATCAGTATTATTTGGTGGTCACTAACAAATTCTCACTTGAAGCTTTTTCCCTTTATGTCCACCAATAGAAACCCAAATGGCTTCAGTCTCCTTACTATTATCTTTAAAATCCTCAACTTCAACAGGATGTAACTCACATTGTACATAAAAACACTTCCATGCCCTTCTTTAGCATTATCCTATTACATAACCTGTAACACTAAACTTCACAGAAATTTGTCATCAAAATCATCTGCACTTAACCATGTCCCATTATATGAAACTCCTCCATTCCTCACAGTGTCCTAAAGTTTGTTTATTCTTTCTCTTATACTTCTACCATTACAACAGTAACAATTAAGCTTACCTTTTAACTACTTGTATACCTAACTTTTCTCTACCTTGTAATTTTCTTTTCTTTTTTTCTAAATTTAATTTTTATCTTGGCCCTAATCACTGTCTAGTCCTAATTTAAAACTTCACTTACATCTAACAATACATAAAAAATAACATTATTTCTAGTACCTTCCTTGACCAATTAGTGAAGAAAACCATCTTGAAGAGTTTCTAAAAAACCTTTCTCCCTCATGGTTTCACTCTAATATTTCCTGATCAATATGTCTGTCAGCCCCTACACTATTCAAATATGAACCATCCATTCCAAATAGCTCCCTTCTTCCATTAAACTAATCCCAAGTTCAACCAACCAATTTGCTCATTTTTACATATCAACCTAAGCCTAGCATTCAGCCTTGTTCATCTACTTATAATTTCAACCACGCAATTCTCAACAGTATCACTTACACAATTAAGTTATAACCTTTACATGCCTTTATGAGCCTCTTAAACCCATCAATTAGCTCCTCTGACCTACCTTTCCCTATTCCATTAACCCCTACATGTACAACAAAAACATCAATTACTAGCTCCCTTCAGCATATCTCTTCCTCTATCAGTTATATCTTCCACCCTTGCCCCTAAATAACAATCTTTTCCTCTTTTCACCATTTACTTCAGACTTCCTATCACATACTTAGTCAAAGAATCACTTATAACTGTAACCTCTTTCCCTGACCTTTTTACCTTCCTTCCAATAATTCCTCATCTAGACAGACCAAGGGCCAAACATTGCTGCTCAACAGAATAGACTAGTTACAATGATATTCATCACTTTTAACCCTAACAGTACAGTTTCTAACTTTCAGAAAGTCACTGTTAACTACTGCTTTCTTCTAAATAAGTTGTTTCATCCAACTCTGCTTCAGACCACTCAGCACAGCTGAGTATAACAATTAAGGTACAAGCATTCTTTACATATACACTATACTGGTGTAGTAACTATTCAATATTGAAGAAACCTATCTGTTGGTCTGTGGACACGCTTCCTCCTGAAATAGTTGACTGATCCAAAACAAATTTAGCATGCTAACTTAGTGATCAAAAAGTAAACTAAATTCATATTAAGTTTTTCTCCTATGTTGAAAACTTTAAATATTCTATAGAATAAACCTGTATTATTACTTCGGTAGCTACTGTAAATAGTTGATTTTAGCAAACTCACAACACAACTAAAATTCTACAAGTCACTGACAGTAAATAAAATTTTCAGCATTTTGGCTTGTTCCCATAATAATCACAATATACAGTAGTAAAACATTCACCTACAATATGGAAAATAAAACACTGCTACTGTTTATCAGCTCTTTCCTGATTCACACCATTTAACTTCCAGTTTAAACCAGGGTTAGAATAATCACTTAAGCCTGAATGGGAGAAGTATTTCATAATTTAAATGTTTTCTTTAGGATATTTCTTACTTCTTTATTTAGAATACAGATTTCCACAGAAGCAAATTTCAAAATTATTATTAAATTTAAAGCATTAAATGAACTAAGTTAAGACAGTAAAAATCTTGACCACATCTCCACTGTGAAAAGGACTACTTTGAACAAAAAGTGATGCAGCTACTTTGCCATTTCTACAAATTTTCTCAATCTGACTGCTATACCTCCTCCCTTCTACTTCACATCTTGTAAGATTCGTGAAGAGCAAATATTTAACTAATATCATTGATTGTAACGTTTATACTAATTCTGAGCTATCTCGAGACAATAAATAGAAAAACTAAAGGCTTACAAAAGTAGTAACAAAGTCCTCCACGGTCCCTTCTTGCTTGTTATAGTCTGTCAAGTTATTTTAAAAGTTCAAATATAAAATTTAATTAACTAAAAGAAGCCGTTTTTGGTAGGACTGTGAAACGTGTTCTCCCTTCTACTCAATATATGCTGTAGAAAACGCATGTTTGAACAACTTACGTTAAATTATGTATAAAGCAATCAGAGCAAATGCTCACAAGATAAAAATTTTTAGTTAAACCTCTATAAACCGAAAAATGTCCAGCTGGTCCTTAACCACCAATATGACAATAATTTTAAACATTTGTTAAATGTCACTTTTCAGGCTACTGAAATCTGAAAATGGCGCTCTTACTTACCTGCCAAACACTGCACCAACAAAACCATATAATGCTAACTAAAAAAAACAGAAAACAATATCTAAATTAACATAAGTTTTGCTTACGTTCGTGTTTCAACATCTCCTTTCTTCTACGAACCGTCGTGACACTGCTTACTGTAATACTACAATATGACATTAATCTGAAGTTAACCCTAATGTAGCATAACCTAGAGACAGTACTGCTGACAGTGCTACGAAGTATTTAATGGGCTACTACAATTACTTCGTCCAGCTGAAACGTTATTTGAAGTCAAACCATTACGGATGATTTCTCTTCTTCAAATAACGTAATATATGATCTAAAAGTACTTTGTTCAGTCTTATTAGAATTAAATATATTTATAATACTATAGAACGATATACTACAAAAACCAAAAACAAAGAAAATTTCTGCAAATCATGTCTCTAGGGGGATCCAATATTCGAATAACGGAATTAAAACAAATCCTAGAAACAAATTCGAAAACAGGAAAGGATTTTGTTTTGTTTTCTTATCTGCATCTTGCGTAAAATGTCCAGAGTATCTTTACCTTACCTTTTATTAAATGTATGCGTATACTCTTCATTTCATCATCAGATTCGATAATATCTTATTATTCAAAGTAGAAAATCAACAAAACAATATTTCATTGCATAAAACCTGAGGACAAATACATTTTAATCAAAGAAGCCACTATATCCCATAAGTTATTGTGTTTGATTTATTTAGAATACATAATTATAAAATAATAACCTTACTCTAATACCTCTTTTTAACAATCTTTTTGTTTAAAGAATCAGTGCAAAGCATCAGTATAATTCTTTGGATAGTTATTGTGTCACAGTGGCATGCCTGCAAATTTCAACGCTAGTAACCAGGTTTCGATACTCATGATGGACAGTGTACAAGTAGCCCATTCAACGCAAAGCTACACAATGTATCTGCATTCTGTTAAACGCTAGGAGTCGAAGACCGTATTTCAGTATTGTTATACCTTAAACCTACCATTGATCCATACACTGAGGGACCCTGGGTGAGTGATATGAGAGATTTGTGCTCGGATCTCTCCCATACATCATTATCCAGCAGACTCTACGTCTTCCCTTACGTTAAACTGGTACGTCGGCTAATTATTTAAATACGTCGAAACCTTTCAATGTGCGTCTTGATGTAAAAATATATCTCAGAATGGCTGGTATGGGTGCTAACATTTTTACCAATAAAGCGGAGAACAAAGCTTCGACCTTTCGTTCTGAGATACACTTTCAGTGTGCGGTACAAACACTAAAAAAATATATCTCCATGAGGGCTGCTTTTGGCCATGCTATGAACTTCACACACTGAAACATGTTTGATAAGTCTGAAATGTAACAACTACAAAAACATTATTTGTTAACCTTTCTAGTGTTAAAGTAAAATCTTACTGGCGTAAGAAGCGGGCGAAAGGGGTAAAAGAGCTTTCCATTTTACAATTCGTTCCAATAAAAATGCATCGAATGTAACTCTCCTAATTTATGCAGAATGTGCACAAATTTTAATCCGTAATCCAAGAGCTTCCAGGACCCTAAAGTGACCCTGAGATCCCGGTTGTAACGTTTGACCATGTGACTCATATTTTCTCACCTCGTTCGGTCAAATCAACCTTGGGCCTTCTCGCCCTCTGCATGAAATTGCATTATTTCTCTTACTAGCAAAAGAGTCGCTAGTGTCATCACAACTACTGCTCCGGAGGAATGATCTTGAAAGTGTCCAGAAGCCCTGTGTGTGTTAGTGGAATGATATCGTTTTCCATGTCTAAGTTACGTCTGCTTTTGAATGTTTATACAAAAAAAGAATATGAATATTAGATGTCATAGTTTCTGAGCTTTCATCATCCGTGATAGTATTTATTGCCCGTACGCTCTGAACACGTGTACTACCTATCACATACGTTTTTACGTATAATTTGTTTTTTTATCAATTACATTGACAGTTAATATATTGTGAAAATATTGTGTTGGCCCGTGCATGTGTTCGAAGTCTAAATGACTGATGTATTGGCGAAAATCACAACACCTATAACATGCACCCTCTATCGACAAACATATCTTCACGTTGATCAGTTGAGAAAAAGGCAATGAAAGAATCTAACTCTTGACAATCGCTAAGGAATTAGATCTAGAACACAGCATTAAAAATAATATAATAGGCTTAATGCTATTGTGTGATTACAAATAAATTGATCGTAAACTGTGTTTTAACCACTAGTGTGTCTGTTGTGTCCCACGTGGTGAACCTAGGACTGAGCAAAACGCATAGTCAACAATGGATAAGGTTTGGTTTTGGAATTTCGCACAAAGCTACTCGAGGGCTATCTGTGCTAGCCGTCCCTAATTTAGCAGTGTAAGACTAGAGGGAAGGCAGCTAGTCATCACCACCCACCGCCAACTCTTGGGCTACTCTTTTACCAACGAATAGTGGGATTGACCGTCACATTATAACGCCCCCACGGCTGGGAGGGCGAGCATGTTTGGCGCGACTCGGGCGCGAACTCGCGACCCTCAGATTACGAAGCGCACGTCTCAACGCGCTAGGCCATGCCAGGCCCAACAATGGATAAGACGAACATGGTGTGATTGGAATACTGTTATGGTACAGGATATTCGGAAAGTCACTGTGCAGTTTTGTAATCATATTTTATTCAGTCTATTTCAAGCCAGTAACTGATAGCGGTGTTTAGAAACAAAATAAGAAGGATCCAGGCCTGTATTGATGCCAACGGGGGTCACTTTCAACATTGTTTATAATTGTCATTCATATTTACCTCCTGTATTCTATATTAAAACATGTCTGTTAATAAATATATAAGTGTACAGTGACTTTCTGAACACCCTCTACAATCATTTATTTCGTGAAAATCCCTAAAGAAACGGAGGCGTTATATAACATAATAAGCCTAATGTTTATGCCAAGTAAATTAATTATAATCATGCTAAGAGAATAATTTTAATGTTTGTTTTAATAATTATGACTACAGCAACAAATAAAAAAGGGCTAATAACACTTACAGTCATGGCCGCAATTTAGGGTCAAGACGGAGAGGGAGTTGGACTTGTTTATTGTGAAAGTATCTAATAAACAAAATGTGAGAGGGAAACTATTCGCCTCTAATCATAAAATATAACTAACATTCTCTTCCATCTGAAGAAAATATGCATCATTTTAAAATTACTTTTCAGTGACGTACGCTATTAATGAGTTTTCATGAGTTCATAAGTTAGAATAGTTACAATTAATTCGTCACTTTTAAGCACTTGGTGGATGACCACAATGAACCAAATAACTTTGTATTTTCAACTTAGTTTATTTCTGGATCTAAAGTTTTCATTACATATTTACCAAACTTCCTTTTCTTAAGGCTTGTCTCTACCCAACAAGTTAACCACAATCTGAAAATATGCTCCACGTGGAAGAATATAATTAAATTTTCCCGCATAATTGAAACAAATCTAAATTAAAATATCATACAACCATTTCAAATACGAAATATTAATATGGTTTTACAAAGTCCAACTTTGTTGTGCTGTCTGTTAGAATCTTTGCAATGTCCATCTCTTTGATAACCTCGAACTTTCACTCTTGACTATTTCAAGCAATGACTGAGAACATTCAAGGATTTTAGAAAAGAAAACAGAATCAATAAATGAAATTTACAAACGCGTGAATATCACACAAAACGGTTTAAGGATAACTAGAATTTACTGTATTTTAGATACAGAATGCAAAAACTGATAGAAAATAATGTCGCAGTTCTTGTATTACAAATGGTGGTTATTCATCCTTTTATGCAATGTGTGATATACATCATAGGAGTCACTGTAATAACCATATAAAGTCAACAAAATAAAGTCTACTTGTCTGTTTATTAACTTTAAAATGTTTGTTTGTCGTTAGTACAAAGTTACAAAATAAGTAATTCACACTATAGTCACCACATAAAATCCAAACTCAGATTTTACCCTTTTAAAGCTGTAATCTCTTCACTGATATTGTGGAAGCTATATGCAGCTATTAGTCTTATGAATACCAGTCACTCAAAACAAACAATCTCTTTTCCAAGTCCAGTGACTGCCGAGTGGCCAGGTGGTTAAGGTACTCGACTCATAATCTGAGGGTCGCGGATTCACAGATAGTCCTCTTGTAGCTTTGCGCGAAATTCAAAAACCAAACTACGTCCAGTATTTTTTTTTTTTGATAATCCATGCAGTGTGCTACTGTCATCATGTTATATAAACAAAACCTTTTATATTTATCAATAATCATAAGTTAAAATGAAAGTTTATTCATGTGTACACATGACATGGTTTTAAAACGTTTTAAACAGAAACGTGAAGTTAACGAATCAGTACTCAGCGAAAACATGCATAATCAGAACATATACTTTCAAATACAAGAACTGACACACAATTCAAAACAGAAATCCACCGAAAAATCACCCATACTGGACTATACATTCCTTGGGACTCAGCACATGAAACAAAACAAAAACTCAGCATACTAAGAAACCAAATAAACACAGCCATAAAACTATGCTCACCAGATAAAATTAACGATGAATTAGACAAAATAAAACAATACTTCATCAACATCAATAAGTTTCCTCCACAAACCGTAGAAAACATAATACGCACACACCTAGACAAAAAGCAAAATCAACCACCAACTAAAGTAAATACAGCTCACGAATCAAAAAACCACGAAACCATATACTGCTGTATACCATATATTCCTGACATCAGCAAACAAATAACCAACATTTGGCAAAAATTAGTAACAAAATATGACATTCCAGTTAATACCAAATTTATTCAAAAACCAGGCACAAAACTGAGGTCTATACTATGTAAAAACTACACTGACAAACACAACACCAACATTATTTATAAAATACAATGTGATAACTGCCACGACTTCTATATTGGAGAAACAAGTAGAAAAATGGAAACCAGATTCAAAGAACATAAAAAGTCACCTTCACACGTTTTCGAACACTGCAAGTCAAATAAACACAACATAACCATAAAAAACACTCAAATACTAAATAAAGAAACAAACATAAACAAACGCAAAATTAAAGAAGCCTTACTTATACAACAACTTAAACCCAAAATAAACCAATATAAAGGAACGCCTTTATACCTATATTAATAATAAAATAAATAAAATTATATATTCAAACATCTAATACCGCCCTCTACATTTCGACACACAGTTACACAACCCCTTTCAAACATGTGGTCAGCTTCCGGTCAGTTACCTCTTTCTTTGTGAACCTGACGATGACCGAAGAAGGTCGAAACGTTGTTCGCTCTTCTATGTAAAATATTTTCTCAACCCAAACGAGCCGTTTTTGCATATAAATATACTTTCAAATGTGCATCCTGTATTTTTCTCATCAGCTGGCCCGGCATGGACAGGTGGGTTAAGGTATTCTACTCGTAATCAGAGGGTCACATGTTCGAATCCCCATCGCACCAAACATGCTCGCTCTTTTAGCCGTGAAGGCATTATAATGTGACGGCCAATCCCAGTCTTCGTTGGTAAAAGAGTAGCCCAAGAGTTGGCGGTGGGTGGTGATAACTAGCTGCCTTCCCTCGTGTCTTACACTGCAAAATAAGGGACGGCTAGCGCAGATAGCCCTCGTGTAGCTTTGCACGAAATTCAGAAACAAGCAAACAAACTCTTATTAACTGGTCTTACGCATCTCTAACAGCTCGTTTCTCCACCAGTAACTCTTCCAATTTTGATAATTTGTCAGAGAACACTTGAACATCATGTTGTACACTTGTTTAATGGTTCTCTAAAGTTGAAATTTGGTGACCAATCTTTTCTCGTTTAGCATACAATTCTTTAAGACCTGAAGTTTCCTTATCTTAATAGCGTATATTTATAGATCACAGACGTAAAACCACGTCCTAATCTATATTATCCTAATTACTTCTTAAAATAAGTATCACGTCTTTAAACTTCATATGGTAAAAAGTACAGTCGAAATGATACTTTGTTTTAAAGGAACATTAACGTTGTTCGTCAGCTAAACAGAACAAGGTCAAGTGATATTGATTTTTTTTTTTAATTAAGTATGATGTAAGGATGGAAATGCGAAGAATTGCAGAAACAAAGAAGAATGAATACACAAAACCGTGACCAAATCTTTCCAAGAATAACTTTATCAACAATAAATATTGAATTCCTGCCAGTTGCATGAATTCATGTTCCCACTATTCGTTGGTAAAAGAGTAGCCCAAGAGTTGGCGGTGGGTGGTGATGACTAGCTGCCTTCCCTCTAGTCTTACACTGCTAAATTAGGGACGGCTAGCACAGATAGCCCTCGAGTAGCTTTGTGCGAAATTCCACAAACAAACGAATTCATGTTTATTTATTTAAACTTTGGATATGTATTCTTCTGACTCTTGAAAATTCCTAAGGGTCAATATCGAGATTATAGTGTTAAAAAATATAATAGGCCTAACATAATGTCTCAGAACGAGTATAATTAACTACAATCGTGCTCCGCAATCTAGTAAAAGGCGTTCAGTCTATTATTTGCTCTTCGTACATTGGTCTAGCGAAGTTTGTTAAAATTTTAAAGTAAACCCCTACGTGATAAATCATTAGTAAAGGTGTTACAAACGTCACAGAAGTGTTCGTAAAATGTACTTTTTATGTAAAGAAATGCATCACAGTTTGCAACTAAACCTTTATATCATTACAAACGGTTGTAATTTAAAACTTTGCTAAAGTTTTTTGCTCATAAGTAACTCGCAACATTTAATTTCTGTAGTACTTATTAGGATATGAAAGACACATTAATACTAGAAATAATATTAGCATTTGTTTAAGCACTATACAAACCAATGCCACAAATGTTTATGATTAACATATTTTGGGGACCCTGGCCCGGCATGGCCTAGCGCGTAAGGCGTGCGACTCGTAATCCGAGGGTCGCGGGTTCGAGCCCGCGTCGCGCTAAACATGCTCGCCCTCCCAGCCGTGGGGGCGTATAATGTGACGATCAATCCCACTATTCGTTGGTAAAAAAGTAGCCCAAGAGTTGGCGGTGGGTGGTGATGACTACCTGCCTTCCCTCTAGTCTTACACTGCTAAATTAGGGACGGCTAGCACAGATAGCCCTCGAGTAGCTTTGTGCGAAATTCCAAAAACAAACAAACAAAACAAGAACTAAATATTTTATCGACTTTCCAAGTCCACAACGAGCAATTCATTTTGAGTTATATTGTCACAAACATTGCTTAAGTTATCTAGCTCGGTTGGCCTCCCTAACGAAGTTTTTCTTGGCTACCCTCACACCCTTGCAAGTTCATTTCTTCCGACGAGGGAGATATTTAATGTCCTTGGAGAAATACTAATGTTCGAAGTTGTTCACTGAAGTTAAATAATTTGTAATGTTTGAAATCTATAAGCGTTCCTGGTCAAATTCTGTGCTTTTCCGAGTAATAGGCGTTAATCACAATTATACCTTCCTAGGCCTATAGCACAGTGACTGTAGCTGACTAATAATAATCTTCTTCAGGCGTGTTGGTTTTATATAGCAATCACGCGGTTTTCTCGGAGTCTCAACAATGTTCTAGCACTTTTTCGTGAAACGAATTCGTTGATTCTTGCTTTCAAGAATCTTTTATAAATTTCGAGAACAGGCGGGACTGGAATAATACACAATAAATAATAGACGTCGCATAAAAAAAGAAAACTATATATTGAAATAAGTATAGGTACTAAAATAATTGTATAGCAGTAAATCCGTCACAACACCAACCAAATCTTTTTTTCTCTGAAAAACCTGAATATGACAGATTACTACACTTTGTTTATTTTGTTTTCCAAAATTTGCTTTCATTTTTTATCATCTTTAAAAAAATATATTTTTAACTCTAAACTATGTTGTTTTTTGTCATATTACGTTGCGAATTCTTCTCTTTAATATTAAAAAAAATGGACTGGGCGTGGCTTAGTAACCTGTAAACTGAATTCTGAATGCGAAGGTACACGCTTCGTGTCCTGTTGCGTACCTGTAGTATGACCTGCTAACCTCTCGAGTGTGAGCGTCCGCAGGGAGAGAGCAAAGGGTGGAGGCCCGGCATGGCCAGGTGATTAAAGCACTCGACTCGTAATCTGATGGTCGCGGGTTCGAATCCCCGTCACACCAAACATGCTCGCCCTTTCAGTCGTGAGGGCGTTATAATGTAACGGTAGATCCCACTATTCGTTGACAAATAAGTAGCCCAAGAGTTGGCGGTGGGTGGTGACGACTCTCTTGAGGTAGCCAAATGCCTCGTCATATAATTAGTGACGCGCATGAATGTATTTACGAAATTCCTAATGTCCCTATCTACTATCAATTCTTTTAATGTTTAGCAATGGGTCAACGGTAAGGTTACGGACTTACAACGTCAAAATGTAAGATTCTAGAGCCGAGGTGGACAGAGCGCATATAACCAAGTGTTTAATTTTATGGTGAAACAGTTTGTTTTTAATACTGTATCTTCTTTGTTTAGCTCTTTCTTGCTGTGACACTCCTTTAACTAATAATTATAATAATGGACTTTCTCTTTAACCCTTAAATTACCGACTTGCCTTTACACCGTTCACTACAAGTGGGCCTACACACTGCATAATGATTGCTTCAAGATCTGAGGGTGAAGTCATTCGTTTTCCAAATAGAAATCATGTTGTATCGTTGGTACTTTTAACTTCGTCTTTTCTGTACCACTAACGTGCTGTCAGGGGTCTTGTAACCTGAAAACTAATTGACCCACAAGCAATCAAGTGCGTAAAGAGTTTTTAAAATGTGTCCAAAAGCCGACTGGGAAAGGTGAGGAGGAATCGAAGCGGTAATGCTAGGGTTAGATGAATTACAAGAACAGTAGTAGTCTCTCGACTAATGGTTCAGTAAGATATAAATGTATTTATTTACATATGCAGAGAGAGATTTATCTATGTTTGTTTGGAATATCGAGGTATTATACATCTGTATTAAATCAAATATACATCTGAAGATACTATTGATTTAATTATCTGCTAATCCTCTTTCAAGTATCCCGAAAATCTGTGACTTGTGATTAGTGATCTGTTTGAAAACTTTCTATACATGTTGCGCAGTAAAGACAGTAATTTCTCCCATATTAAGTATAAACCCTCTGGTGATTCGTAAAGTCTCAGAAGAATTTACCTCCAACAGTGAAGATTTTCTTCTCTACCTTAGGGACAAAGAATAAACCCGACGTCAACTCTGCCGCGAACTGTTGTAAGTCTGACACGTTTGCACATGACCGTATTACATTTTTTCCTTCAGCTACCAAGAAAGTTTGTCTGATCGAAAGATTTTTATTACAAAGCGTGGGATGTTAAGAAGCGCTTGTCTTAACGATTTTGTTTTAATTCATGTTGTAAACCCTTAATGATTATGTTAAGCAATGCGTCGGTCGATACTGATTCACTCACCATCATGCAGGAATGATGGCTTTCGGAATATTCACACAATACAATATTCGTAGCGCAAGAGAGAGACGTGCGTGTTCGCCGCTGCCGTATATCCACCCACTTCATTCCATACGTGCCCGGATGACGTATAGGAACTAATAATATTCGTCGCAAAGGTCAGCAGACACTACAGCTTGAAATTAGTGGAGTGTGAGATTTTTTGGCATGCCTCAATAAATGTAATATTTCGTGGTTATAGCTCGAAATGTAATTACATTGTACAAAGACATCCAACTCTACAACTGTCTTAAATCCTATGTTTAATAATCAGTTTCTTTCTTCGGGGTATTTAGGACAAAGCTACTCCAGAGCCACTTGTGCTAGCTTTCCGTAATTTAGAAGTTATAGACTAGCGGGAAAATCGGATAGCTTTACCAACAAATGGTGGGATTCATCGTGATATTATGACGCCTCCGCGGCTGAGAGTGCGAGCATGTTCGGTGACGGGATTCCAAAATCCGTGGCAAGTAGCTCGTGAGCTGAGTGCCCTAGCTACCACGTTATGCCTGACTTCAATTAAACCATTAATCTAGATTTGCGACTAAATTATTCAACTCTCTGGTTATTCAACGTGAAATAAGTTGTCCGGCCGATAATGTTCTCACGAAGAAACGTCTGTATTTGACTATTATGACCTGATAACATTTCATGGTACACGAGTTGTACGAGTAGAGGGCAATTTATATTTTACATGTATTTAGAAAACGTTTACACTACTATTTCTGTTGTTATATGGGACGTCCGGCATGGCCAGGTGGTTGAAGCACTCGACTCGTAATGTGAAGGTCGTGGGTTCAAATCCCCGTCGCACCAAACATGCTCGCCCTTTCAGACGTATATGCGTTATAATGTGACGGTCAATCCCACTATTCGTTGATAAAAGAGTAGCACCAGAGTTAGCGGTGAGTGGGAAAGCAGCTTGACAAATCTTGAGCTACTCTTTTACCAACAAATAGTGGAATTGACCGTCACATATAACGCCTCCATAGTCGAAAGGGCGAGCATGTTTGCTGTGACGGGGAATCGAACTCACGACTCTCAGATTAAGAGTCGAACGCCCTAACCACGTAGTGACGCCAGGCCCTTTTCGATTAAAGTAACCCAAGAGTTGGTGGTGGGTGCTATTATATCATATATAAATCAAGGAAGACCAGCGCAAATAGCCTGATGTGAACCTTTAAATGAATGTTCTGAACCAAACAAACACTTTTTGATTTGAGGAAATAATATCAAATAATATGAAGCTAGACAGACGTGTTTCAGCTTGAAACAACATGTTTAGGTTCTTAAAATCTAAAATAAGTTAAAGGTATGGCTTCCATGAATTAAGTTTCATTATATTAAAAACCTTTCCTACTTCTTTACTTCAGAATATTTTCAAGAAGTTTCTAGGAAACCGCTTATTGATAACAAGAGAACAAAGTACACATTCCTACTTCTAAGAGTGGTAATAAGCTAACGTTTGTTTAGCTGCGAGATCTGTTGGTACAGCTTTGTGAATCTTACGCACTTAACGTGTGCAATTTTTTTGTTTTTTTAATCCTAAGAAAAACATTTGTTTCAACTTAGCTATCAGCGTGATATACCGTGCTTAAATACGTCAGTCATCCAGAGAAACTGTTTCCACGTTTTGTAATTTATTCATAACAGAAAACTCTAAAACAGATAAAGCTCGTTAACGAGCCCTAAAAACTCGATCAGTAAATAAATAGTAGCTTAGGAGTAGGTTACCATATATATCTAATGAGAAACCAAAAGACGAACGTGATAATAGGAAACATTTATTAAACGTTTCGAAATCGTCACAGTTCTATCACTAGTAAACAAAACAAAACAAAAAATATTTGTAATTACAACAGAGTTATATACAAGAGTGAATGATTTGAATAAACAAGTCGAGAAAACGAGAACGTGACACAATTGAAACAGTTAAATTTAAATAAATTTAAATCTAGTGAAGACTATGTTACTTAGGGACGGAAGAAGAGTATTTACGTTTAATGTTTCTTTTATAATAAGCTCAGTATTATGTTTGGCTGTTGAGAAAGTTTTAAAGTTAGAGAGAGAAATCAGAAGTCCTGTTTCTTATCGTGTTGACAGATAGTGAAGTTGGGAGGGTTTGTAACTTTCCTTCCAATTTTTTGTTGATATGCCCATGTGTTTACACGCTCGTACTTTAATAAGTCGTTTGGTTTCACCAGTATAGGAGACCTTACAGTCTCTGCCTGTGTATAAAAAACGAGATGTGAACACTGGACGGTCGCCAAACGACCTCTGTAGCGGACAAAATTTTTGAGTCTGAAATTCGGTTTCATAATAACTTTCAGGTCAGTTTAGGAATAGGAAATGTTACGTAAATTTTTAACTGTTTCGATATAATGGATCTCTGTTCTCCCAAGATATGGTAAGCAGGTGCATAAGGGAAGTTTGTGTACAGTATGTTAGGTGGTTTGACAAACAAATTAGAGGGACATGTATAAATATTTTATTGAAGTCTAAAATTGGTATAAGCGATTTTAGAGTCTCACAACCATTATCCAGTTATTTTTGTTGCGATATGAATATATTTTCTAATAGTTTCATATGATTCAAAAGATTTCACACAAGATTCTTTGAACAGAAACGCTGTTCCAATTTTCCATGGGTGACGTTTCTTTTCATTGCGGCGCTTTAAAGTGTTGCTGGAAAATACGAGTTGAGGAAATTACGCTAGACACTAGGCCTAATACAGAAAGTACTTTATAAATTTTATATTGTGCGTGTTTTCTAACGACTGGAATCGTTTCGTGTTTTGTATATAAATGATGTTTTTTATTTTTCTTTATAGTTATTTGAACTAAATTTTATTGGTTATAATGTTCAGAATAATTTGGTTATTTTAATTAACTTTAAGCTGTTGAATATTACTTTACATTGTTAACTTTGTGTATAACCTTAGGACTAACTTAAATATGGCCGAACATTGTGAGGTATTACTAGAATTGTGATTATAAATACTGCTGACAGAAGGTAGCCAATCAATAACTAAGTGCAATTTACGATAACAGGTTTTAGTTCTCTAGTCTATTGATTCACAGTAACTACTATTTCACTTTAGGTTTTTTGAAATATAATTATCTTCATTAATTTGTAAATTACTAAATATCTCTTACCCGAGTACAAACTCTGCGGTGAGCTCAGCACAGAGTACCCATCACACAGCTTTACGCTTCACAACAAACCAGTACTATTATAAATTATTATAATTCTCAACTGTATTTACAACTTGTCTTAGTAACGATACTGTTGTATTTAAATAAACTGAAAGCTTTAAATTAACGGTACCTATCACACCTTGTAGCCAAGTTTATAAGGGATTGTTAGAAAGCATGTCCCATGAGGCCTTCAATAAACAGTACCTTCCTCACCATTGAGCCTGTAGCTAAGCCTATAAGGAATCATTTAAAAACATTTTCCATATGGCCTTAAAGAAACAGTACTTTTACACCTTTAGCTAAGCCTATAAGAGATTATTTGAAAACATGTCTATAAGGCCTTAAATGATCAATATCTTTCTCACCCTTGAACTCGTGGATTTAACTTAGTCTGAAGTTTAATACAGAAATTTAACCTAGCCTGATATTTGATACAAAGAAGTAAGTTACCAAAGATATCTAGCTTTTTTTTACAGAAAGTCTTGAAACAGACGAATATATTTGTCGTGACAACTTGTAAGCTAACCACATTTCATGTGGAAGAAAAACAGATTCCATTTTGTTCGTTTTGAATTTCGCGTAGGGCTATTCGAGGGCTACTTGCGCGAGCCGTACGTAATTTTGAAGTGATAGACTAAAGCAGGGGTTACCAAACATTTTTCACAGGGGACCAGATTACTTGGGGAATGAGAAGCGTGGGCCACATGATCATTATGTTCAATACTCATAAGCTAGAACGACAGCTCTCTGTAAAGACTTAACACTAAGTTTAGGATGCCACATTAGCCATGTGGGAGTAGCATGCAATACACACATATAATAAAAAACAAACAGAAATTCAACCAACATTTATATTTAACAAAAGGTTATCAAAGAAGGTGACATTAGCAAAAACAATTGTCACATCGCACATAGTGGGTACATATCTGAATTTCACTAAGCCGCAAAAAAGGTAGTGAGATTTATGAAATTGGCGTTTGGCTTTCAAAATATCTTCAATGTTCGGTTTGAATTGCTGCATCCAATCATTAGAATTGCTTTCAAATGTTCATCAGTCAACCTTGATCAATGTACCGACTTCACATACTTCATTTTTGAAAATGCTTGTTCACAGACATAAGTTGTTCCGAACACTGATGCCATACCAGATGCGAACTGCTTCAGCTTTGGAAAATCATCTTCAGGTATGCAGCTGTAAAATTCAGTAAGTTGTCCCTCTCTGCGTTTTGCTTTCAACAAGTCATTTCCTTGCAAATCGATGACCTCCAGCTGAAGTTCCACTGGCACGTCATCAATGACACAACCAAAAAGATCCTGAAAAAGGAGAATGTCACTTTCGATTCTGTCGAGATCCGAAAATCTCTCTAAAAATGCTTATTTAAATCACCAATAATCTTTTTTTGAAACTCCAGGTTGACATCTTCTGTGATTCTAGCATGAAACTCATTGAAACAATAAAAATGAGAGAGGTTTCCTCCTTCCAAATGTGCTTCAAACAATGACAGCTTTCTCCGAAATCCTTTAATGATTCTATAGAGATTTCAAGTTCAATTCATTCATGTGGGATGTGATGTCAACCAAAAATGACAACTTTGACAACCATGTTGAATCTGACAGAAGTGGATCGACTCTATATTTCTCGATAAGAAGTATATCTATTTCTCTTCTCAGCTTACAAAAACGAGACAAGATTACCCCAGATGAGCCACCTCACCACCGTGTGATAAGACAAGTCACAGAAATCCGAATCAATTTCTTCAAGAAACGCCTTGAACTGGCGAAGATTAAGTGCATGACCCCGAATGAAGTTCACTGCAGAAATGACTGGTTTCAGTACGCAAGAAACATCTAAGTCTTTTCCACAGAGTACTTGCTGATGTATGATGCAGTTTATGAACAGAGCGCTTGGGAGTTGAAGATCTTCCAACTGTTTCCTGATCAGCCCCACCAGACCCTTCTTTACTCCATCAACTGTTACACCTCTAAGCTGATTCCACTGAAGGTTATAGTCTTGCAAAGTTTTATGCACTTCCATGAAAATGTCTTCTCAGTTGTTCTTCCGTGCATGCTGCAAACTGATGCCAACTCTTCCGTGATCTGAAAGTCCAAATTAACTCCACGAATGAACACGAGAATTTGTGACGTACGCGAGAGATCAGTAGACTCATCCAGTGCCAAAGAATACCAGTGGGAGTTTCTAGCTTTTTGGCGTATCTGCAATGCGATGTTCTCTCCAAGTTCTTCTGCTCTCCGTACAACTGAAGTTGCTGCAAAGCTGATACTTTCAAAGAAATTGTCTTTTTCAGTACACAGCTCATTTGCTGCTTCCATCATACACTCTTTGATGAAGTTGCCGTCAGTAAAAGGTTTTCCTCGCTCTGCCATCCTATGCACTATTTTGTAATTTGTACGAGTGACAGATTCAGTTTCAGCAAACTTTCTCGTGAAGAGATTCTTTTGAGATTCAAAAACACGTTTCATGGATTCAAATTTCTCAGAACGGAACTTTCCTGAAAATTTCAAATATGTTGATAGATGTTTTGTTTCATAAGATTGTACTCTTTCAAAACGACAACACTTTCTGTGCATATCACACAAGTAGCTTTCTGTTTTTTTGTTTCCACAAAGAAGTGCTTTTCTCCCTATTCTTCACGACACTCAGAGTTCACTTTTCATCTTTTAAAACCAGCCATAACAATGGGTGATTAAAACAGGATCTGGAAATGAAAAACATAGAACGCTGTGAGAAAAGTTTTGTCCTGGTCCAAGAACGCACAAACAAAATATATTGAAACGTACGTTTGCCACGACACTTACCTAAGAACGAGTTTCGAAAGCGCATAACCCGACTACTAAGAGAAATGAGCTTGCTGAAGCGGTATCCCAAGGCCGCTGAATTTATAAGACGAGTCGATAGGACGAGGGTTAAGTCTGTACTTGTTGTCGAAATCCTAATGCTTTCATAGATACGTGCCTCGATATGAATAAACGGGCAGCAAGGACGAAAGAAGCATTTTCCTATTGGTTAAAAATGCGCGTGACAGCTTTGTTTCTTTTTATCATAATGTCTCGTGTTTGCCAGCTTAAAGCGACCATCGGTGTGATTTATTTTGTTACGACAGTCGGACATTTGCTGAAATGTCACTTTTTATTTCCAAGCGGCTAGCTGCTGGCGGGCCGGACAAAATAACCTCGAGGGCCTTAGTTTGGTGACCCCTGGACTAAAGGGAAAGCAACTAGTCAACGTCACTCACCGCCAACTCTTGGGCTACTCCTTACCAACGAATAGTGGGATTGGCTATCACATTAAAACGTCTCCACAGCTGAAAAGGGCGAGCGTGTTCAATGACTGGATTAAAACCCGCAGATTGCAAATCGTGTGGCCTAACCATTAGGCACAGATTTCATACAGAACAATTTTCAAAACAAGCTAATTACAATAACTCAATCATAATTAAACTATTAATTAGAAGTACTATCTGAGGATATCCATTAAGAAAGATACACTTTATAGGGTACAATCTAAGATAGTGGGCTATCTGCTCTTGCCGTCCCCAATTTAGCAATGTAAGACTGGGGCTACTCTTTTATCAACGAAAAGTGGGATTGACCGTCACATTAGAATGCTCCGACGGCTGAGAGGACGAGCATGTTTGGTGTGACGAGGGAATCGAAGTATACGATAATGAAACTGATGTATCCTTTACACAACGTTGATTCAGTGAGAATTATATGATAATGAAACTGATGTATCCTTTATACAACGTTGATTCAGTGGGAAATGTTGTGATATGTATAACTTACCTTCAATGGTGATACATCTACTTTTAAACACCGTGTTTTCACCGTACACGTTGACTTTGAATACCTTGTTATTATGACTACAGATATTTAATACGCGACGACTAGCCAGTGGGTAACACGTCAGTTACGGAAGGAAGGGTGGGGGATAAAAGAAGAGCCGAAAACCCTGACAAAATTAAGATGGACAACAATTTAATTTTTTTGAACTTAGAGGGGCGAGGGCTGTATTATTCTGGTAGAGTAAAAGCTCTTAGAGAAAGAACAGTTTATAAACTGACTGTCTCGGATATTGGTTCGTTCTGTCATGGTGTTAATATAACAATTACAGTTCCGTCGTGTCCAAAGGGTATATTACAGAGAGGGGGGCTGGGACAGATGACAAAATGATATCAAAACTACAACTATGGAAACGCAAAATTGATAATACAGAGGAATAAGTGCCTCCTTGTCTTTTCCTGTTGGATCCACTGTTTGTATTCCAATATCTTCAGAAAAAAAACATATATATGCTCCCAGCTGTGGGTGCGTTATAACAGTGATAGTCAAATCCCATTATTCAGTCAGACAAGAGTAGCATTTATTCTCGCCTATTAATTAAAAATTAGAAATGGTTACAGCAGAAAGTTTTCGTAAATTAACACAAATAGCAGAAAACAGTTTTATTTTTATGTTTCTGTAAAGTGTATCTTGAAACTGAAACCAGGCACAGTTTCTATCCTTGTGAGTAAACAAACAGTTTTTTTATGTTTCTGTAAAGTGTATCTTGAAACGGAAACCAGACACAGTTTCCACCCTTGTGAGTAAACAAACAGTTTTATTTTTTACGTTTCTGTAAAGTGTATCTTGAAACTGAAACCAGACACTCACAATTTCCACCCTTGTGCGTAAACAAACAGTTTTATTTTTTATGTTCCTGTAAAGTGTATCCAGAAATTAAGATCTGATTAATGCATCTTTGTTCCCTGATGAGTAAATAAACAAACAGTTTTATTTTTATGTTTGTGCAAAGTGTATCTTGAAACTGAGACCAGACAGATACACCTCTGTACCATGGTGTGTAAACGGCAAATTCACGAACTTACAATGCTGAAATCAGGGGTTCGGTTCCCCTGGGTGTGCAGAGCGCAGATAGTCCGTGGTTAGCTCAGCGTTAAAACAACAATAACGAAACGAATGTATACAAGTATATTTTTCAGTTCAAATGCGCATGTGTACTGTGTAGTATATTTTGTTGTTTATAGCACAACAGTTTCCTCTTTATTGATTCTCTCCTAAATAAAATATTGGATGTTGGCAAACAGATTTCTACCTAAAAGTGAATCAGACAGTTACAAAGCAAAGTGAACAAATTTATACCTAACAATGAATTAAACATTGAAATGAATATGTGCTTAGTAAAGCGTCAAAGCGAAAGAGCCCGGCATAGCCAGGTGGTTAAGGGACTCGACTCGTAATCTGAGGGTCGAGGGTTCGAATCCTCCGTCACACCAAACATGCTCGCCCTTTCAGCCATAGAGGTGTTATAATGTGACGGTCAATCCCCCTGTTTGTTGGAAAAGGGTAGCCCAAGAGTTAGTAGTAGGTGGTGATGACTAGCTGCCTTCCCTCTAGTCTTACACTGCTAAATTAGGGACGGCTAGCGCAGATAGCCCTCGTGTAGCTTTGCGCGAAATTCAAAACAAACAAACAATCAAAGCGAAAAATTCTTGTACTTCTGAATTAAAAACGAAGCAGAAACGTTTCTAATTAGAATGAAATAAACAATGCACTGAAATCGTTTGTATTTAATAAAGGGTTAAATAGCGAGCTAAACTTTTTTTCTACTTACCAACGAATCAAACATGAGAATGTTCAGATTTATGCTTAACAATGAATTAAACAGTGGGAAAGTTATGGATTAAAAGTAAAAAACAAAGAAGTTTGCATCTTAGGAATATGTTACCTAAATAAAGAAATTTATATTTAATAATAAGTTAAACTGGAAATAAATAAGTTAGCACTAGGTAATAATAGCAAGCACGTGAAGAAGGTATGCCACTTTGGTGTTTTATTTTTTTGACATAATAGTCGACTGAACAGAGACAATTAATTAATTCTATTCTCGAGATTGAAGAGAGTTTGTTTGTTTTTTTTGAATTTCGCGCAAAGCTACATAGTTATTTGCGCCAGCCGTCCCTCATTTAGAAGAGTAAGACTAGAGGGAAGGCAGCTAGTCATCATCACCACCCACCGCCGACTCTTGGACAACTCTTTTATCAACGAATAGTGGAATTGACCGTCACATTATAACGCACCCAACGCCTGAAAGGGCGAGCATGTTTGGTGTGACGAGAATAGAACGTATTCTAAATTTCGAATGTTTTGTTTTTTATCATACGTAAACTTACTATCGTTTCGTGTTCTAGGTGTCGTTTTACAGTAATTCTTTTTAATACTCGGTAAAATAAGAATGAAAACACGTGATCGAATCAAACATTGTGTTTGATTCGACCACGTGTTTCCCCGTCGCGCCAAACATGCTCGCCCTTTAAGCCGTGGGGGCGTTATAATGTGACGATCAATCCCACTATTCGTTAGTAAAAGAGTAGCCCAAGAGTTGGCGGTGGGTGGTGATGACTAGCTGTCTTCTCTCTAGTCTTACACTGCTAAATTAGGGACGGCTAGCACAGATAGCCCTCGTGTAGCTTTCTGCGAAATTCACAAAACAAACAAACCATGTGTTTTTTTTTTTTAATCCAGTACTAAAAAGAAAACACGTGGTTGAATCAAACGTTACGTTACTCAGAGAAGTTCCAAACTTTGCATCAAACTAATGAAAATAAATACTGAAGTATTGACAACAAAAGAAACATCTGACACCTGCTGGGAGAAATCTTCACTCCAGTCTTTGTGTTTGTGTGTGTGACGAAATGTTTGGATACCGAATAACATAATTTAATTTCGGAAACTGTCACAGGTTTATACAGTCTCGTGGTATTAATATCAACAGTTATGAAACTGTTCTTCCTCCTTCAGGGTAAACCCAAGGTTTAAATCCTCTCCGACATAAGTAATAACACTGCGCTGTCGTGTCGTTGTAGTAATATTGACGACATTGTCAAATTGAGAAAGCAATCAACGTACACCGACAAACAAGGACACTGGAGGCCAGAGATGAAACCGATTTCCAACAAGGCCCGCCCATCTGCCGTGTACTGCAATATTACGCCACTTGAGACCTGTCTCTCTCTCGCATTTGGAACTCAAGTCTCTACCTTTTCGCTCTGATACTTCCCGCTTAAATATAAGACACGTGGCTCGTGCCTGCCAAAGAAAATATTTATTTTGTGAGATACGTACTTTGCATTCTTACTAAGCGAACTATAATAAACGTCAGAACTTTTATGACACAAAAGGAAAAATAAGGTAAAATTTATTGCAAAATAATCTGTTTCTCTTTGTCTAAAACAAATCTTTTCGACGAATTCCGAGACATGAATGGTAATAATAGTTTAAGTGACAGCAGCTCGAACGTTTCTCTCTCAACGGAAGCGAATTCGTCGAAGAAGGAACTCTACGAAATTGTCGTTCCGCTCATGCTGACGATGTGTTTCGTCTCCATGTTTTTTAACTTGGTTATCGTAGTCTCTGTAAAGTGGGTCCGTCGATCCGTTTCCCCCACGCTGTGCTTCAACCTGAGCCTGGCTGCGGCAGATGCTTACGCGTCTCTTATTCTAGGACTGGGTTTAGTTATCAACAGCCTGCTTCCAGAGGTGTATAACATCCGGCTTCACACCCGCTGCATCGCCTTGACTCTGGAAGCGTTTCGGCTGGGCGGGCTGTCCGTATCCGTCTACCACCTGCTGGCTTTGACCGTAAACCACTACGTGGGAATAGTACGTCCACTCCACTACGCCGCGACCGTGACACGAAGAGCAGTGGCCGCGACTGTCACCGGTATCTGGGTCGGTTCCCTGTCCTTCTTTTGTCTATATTTTTCTCTTGTGAGAAATCAAGGTTTTCGGTCGCCGTACTGCAGCGTAAACACGTTCTACCAGCTCTCGACGTTCAGAACCATCGTGTCCACACTGTTCTTCTTGCCCCTGGTCATCATGACCGTAATTTACAGTCACATCTTATTCGTGATCCGTCAACACCAACAGAGACTCCTTCAGGTGCCCTCATCTCGTCAGTTCCACCGAAACGTGAAGGCTGTGGTCACCACGCTACTAATCCTAGGAACTTACCTCTTGTGTTGGATGCCCGCAGTTCTCTTCTTTGCTGTCAGCTGTTTAGATTGCGTAGCTCCTTACACACAAATACCAGACACAGTTCTCCTTCCAGTGGGAATCGTCATAAACAGCCTGATTATCCTGAAGTCGTTAGTCAACCCCGTAATCTATGCAGCTCGTATGACAGAAGTCCAAGACGCTCTTCGCGCTATGCTCCCCAAAAAGTGTGATGTTCAACCACCTGATACTGCCGTCAGACAGCGAGCCCTGCTCCGTAGGAGGGGCACCTTCACGTCCAGTACCAGGATGGTGTCTTTCCGTAACTCCACTCACAGCCAGCGCCATATATCGGGTTCTGAGGAGAGCTATACGTAGTTGACAGGTTTAATAAAATATTTACTGGAGAGATTCCCACCTGCGAATGTGGGATTACACTTTTGTTGAAATGTTTATATACGGTCTCGTACTGGGGTTAAACGAACAATTCTTTTTCTCTTGTTATTGCACGTGTCGGTAAACTTTGTACGGCTAAAATGTGTATTTAAAAAAGCGTAAAACAAATACTTCACGAATATTCGACGTAAACTATACTGGACCGTGAATATCCAAAAATAAGTAGGCTAAACTGACGTGAAGCGAATAAATCATTTGTATTTAATATATACGAATTGCGTAAACAAAGGTGAACAAATATTTAATATTTGTTTCTCTTGTACACCTTGTAAGCCTGTCTTTCCTTTAATCAGCTTGTAGGTGTTATCGTTCTTTGATGTTTACCGAAAGAAATAAACACGTTTATATATGTATGGCGGTAACAGCGAACACTTGTCTTGAAATTGTTATTATTGTCTTTTAAGATGTGACGTCTGTAAGTGTTTCTTTGGTCCACAGTAAAAAACTGTTATGATGAAATATATCAAAATAAAACTATGAATTAGGAGAAAACGAAAGATATATCAAAGTAAATGTCGTTTTAGTCAGGTTCGAGAGTCTCGACCGTTTCGGAACGTGGATGCGAAATGGCGAAGTGCATAACCTACACCATTTTCTTCGTGCAGCTACTAACTTTGAGAAAAGACACTAGTTTGTATTAAAAGTCAGGGTACCTGTGATAACCACTGTACAGCTGTCAGAAATAAAGTTAACTTGTCTGGTTGCTATTAAGCACAAAGCTACACAAGAGGGTATCGGAACTCGAATTCTAGCGTCGTAAGCTCGAGAACTTACCTCTGAGCCACTGGGTAGCAGCCGATAACTGAAGTATATGAGACAGCAGTTGGATAACAAAATCCTAATCCATGACCAGGTGAAAAACGCAGTTGGAACAGAATCAGTTCTCAGTGATCCAGACGGATCAATGATAATGGTAGTCGGACCAGGAATGGGATTTAGTATTACCTTATGGTAAATCATCGACAGTGTTGTTTATTAGTTGTAGAAACTGTATCACAGTCTGTTGCTAAATAATATTAGCTAAAAACAATATACACGTTCCATTTAGAAGCTGCTTAAAAAACCAGTGAGAAATATCGTAAATGTATATAGTTTGTAATGTGTTAATTGGAAGCTACATATATATATATATCTTTAACACAAACTGCAGTTACGTGTATTTACAGGTTACTGCAGCAATCGAGAATAACAGTTTATCACCTAATTATTCATTAGAAAGAAAACCCGTTGTATTATTATAATTTAGTATTTTTAGAGATTCAGGCTATGTGTGCATTTATTGTATTCGGTTTGGCGTTTGTGACGCTGGATGTTTGTATCAGATAATAAACTTACTATATATATATATATATATATAAGAATTTATTCGCTGTTTATTCTTTTTTGTTTCACAATATATGCATACATATATATGTTCATGTTAAAACAAGAAAACAAATCAACGTATTTGTTCTACATAATATTACTTCTTTATTTTCAAAACTGAAACCTAAACTAACGTATAATTTTATGAGGTTAGATGCTGTTCTGTTATAAATTGAAAGAAATATTTGATTTAGCTTTTAAGATAAAGAAAGCTGACTCTTTTTTTTAATCTATTTGCATTTCAATACTATCATAGTACTGAACAATCTTTAGGCCTAACGTACACTCTTGGAATTCGTTTTCGAGTACTCACGCAAGACTGTCCCTGCTAGTTGTCCCTAATTAAAGCAGCTAATCAATAGCAGTTTTTGTTCTAATCAAATGATGCTCGGCCTGCTACTACACTACATGGCCAAAAGTATGTGGACACCCCTTCTAATTAGTGGGTTCGGCTATTTCAGCCACATCCATTGCTAACAGGTGCATAATATCAAGCATACAGCCATGCAATCTCCATAGACAAACACTGGCAGTAGAATGGGTCGTACTGAAGAGTTGAGTGACTTCCAACAAGTCAATTCGTCAAATTTTTGCCCCGCAAGAGCTGCTCCGGTCAACTGGAAGTACTGTTATTGTGAAGTGGCAACGTCTAGGAGCAACAACGGCTCAGCCACGAAGCGGTAGGCCACACAAGCTCACAGAACGGGATCATCGAGTTCTGAAACACGTAGCGCGTAAAACTTGTCTGTCCGCAGTTGCAACACTCACTACCAAGTTCCAAACTGCCTCTGGAAGCAACGTCAGCACAAGAACTTTTCGTTGAGAGCTTCATGAAATGGGTTTCTATGACCGAGCAGCCGCACATAAGCCTAAGATCACCATGCGCAATGCCAAGCATCGGCTGGAGTGGTGTAAAGCACACCGTCATTGGACTCTGGAGCAGTGGAAACGCGTTCTCTAGAGTGATGAATTATGCTTCACCATCTGGCAGCCTGATGGACAAATCTGGGTTTGGCGGATGCCAAGAGAACGCTAACTGCCTGAATGCATTGTGCCAACTGTAAAATTTTGTGAAGGAGGAATAATGGTGTGGGTCTGTTTTCTATTATTTGGGCAAGGCTCTTTAGTTCCAATGAAGGAAAATTTTAATTCTACAGCATACAATGACATTCTAGAGAATTGTGTGCTTCCATCTTTGTGGCAGCAGTTTGTAGAAAGCCTGTTTTGTTTCAGCATGACAATGCCCCGTGCACAAAGCAAGGTCCATAAAGACATGGTTTGCCGAGGTTGGTGTAGAAGAACTTGTCTGGCCTGCACAAAGCCCTGACCTCAACCTCATCGAACACCTTTGGGATTAATTGGAACACTGGCTGCGAGCCAGGCCTTCTCGCCCGGCCTCAGTACCTCATTTCACTAATGCTGTTGTGGCTGGATAGGAGTGAATCCCAGCAGCTATGTCCCAAATAGTAGTGAAAAGCCTTCCCAGAAGAGCGGAAACTATTATAGCAGCAAAGGAAGGACCAACTCCATACTAATACCCATTGTTTTGGAATGAAATGTTCAACAAGCACATATGGGTGTGATGGTCGGTCATCCACATACGTTTGGCCATGTAGTGTATCTAAGTAATGAATATACGATAACTCAGTATTAGTGCCAACTCATTACATGTGCCAACAGTTTGGTTGTTTACAATTTCGCGCAAAGCTACACGAGGGCTATCTGTGCTAGCCGTCTTTAATTTAGCAGTGTAATACCAGAGGGAAGGCAACTAGTCATCACCACCCACCGTCAACTCTTGGGCTACTCATTCATCAACGAATAATGTGATTGACCGTCACATTATAACACCCAAACGGCTGAAAGAGCGAGCATGTTTGGTGTGACGGAGGATTCGAACCTTCGACCCTCAGATTACGAGTCGAGTGCCTTAACCACCTAGCCATGCTGGGCCGTGCCAACAGTTAAAGGAAATAGTCCCACTGGTAGAAATCATACTTTTCCTTTGTATTACAAATAACAACCGTATGATATATTAGATGGAAAATAACAAGTTTATAACACCCACCGCCAACTCTTGGATTACTCTAATCGAATATTGGGATTCTGACCGTCACTCTTATAACTCACTCACAGAAGGACACGAGACATGAATCCTCAGAATCATAGTCCCTCACGCCAACTTTTATTATCAGGTCATCCTTCACGTAATGTCCAAAATTTAATACAGTTTTAATAACTGAAATATATAGTAGGACGTGTATAAAAATGTTCAGACAAGTGAAAAAACTAACCCAACTCCACTGTTTCAGTTCATTAATCAAATAAACCCTTATGAAGATGGATGTGTCTGAGGAGCACATCAGGCATATGCTTTATGCGTTTAATAAAGGCAATAGTGCACCAGAAACAACACGAAACATTCAAGGTGTTTATGGTGTGAAGTCTTTTAATGAAATAAAATGTCGAAGGTGGTTTCAGAAGTTCAGATCAGGTGATTACAGCTTAAGTGATGCACCACGTTCAGGTCATCCTGTTGAGTTTAATGGTGACTTGCTGCTGGCTGCACTTCATGAAGATTGTGTTGTAACAATTAAAGAACAAGCAGAGAAGCTTAATTCAACCCATTCAACAGTTCGTCATCATCTGCAACAGCTTGGAAATGTGTCAAAACTTGGAAAATGTGTCCCCCATGAGTTGACAAAAGCCAAGCTTTAGAGCAAGAGTGGACATTTGCACTTCTCTGCACTCTCGTGAAAGTAAATCACTTACTTAGGACAGGTTAGTAATTGGAAATGAAAAATGGATATTTTATAAAAATCTTAAGCGCTGCAGACAATGGCTCAGTGCAAATAAACTGGCTAAAGCACAGCCCAAAATGGACCTCCACCCTAGGAAGATCTTGTTAAGCGTTTGTTAGGATATTGTTGGTGTGATCCACTTTGTGTTGCTGCCACTCAAAGTAACGATTACATCAGACTTCTATTGTCAACAGTTAGAGTGCTTGAATGTTGCACTGAAAAAGAGGCCTGCTTTGATCTGTTGTAAAGATGTTGTGTTACATCAGGATGATGCATGGTCCCATGCAACAAGGACCACATCTGTAACGATTGAAGAGCTCCTTCTTATTCTCCAGACCTTGTCCCATCTGATTATCATCTGTTCCAAAGTTTGCAGAACTATCTTGATGGAAAAGGACTTGGAACACATGAAGACGTCAAAACTACCCTCTACATTCGTTTTCTCCAAACCTCAAGAATTTTATAGAAGACATCCAGAAGCTTGTGAATCGTTGGCAGGAAGTAATTAATAATAATGCAACATACGTTATTGATTAAATAACATTAAAAGTGTTTGAAATCCTTTCACTTTTTCTGAACCTAAAATTGAACATTACTCAAGGGACGACCTGATATATTCTAGGTCACCATTTTAATACTATGGATCTGATTCAGTGTCGTTGTATTTTCTTATGTTGCATCACACAACATTCGAATTACATTGATAATTCAAAAAATTTCAAAGTTTTAAAATAATGAATAAAATATTTATTTAAAGGGATATCGTGTATTTTCAGAGCAAAATTTTCCCTTTTTCCAAAGAAAGGAAAGAAAAACATTTATTAAACAAAAACACAGAGAGGGCATCACTGAATCATGTACCATTTCTAAATGTATGTAAAATCAGCTGGTTTGGGTTGAGAAAATCTTTTTATGTAGAGGAGCGAACAACGTTTCGACCTTCTTCGGTCATCGTCAGGTTCACAAAGAAAGAGAGGTAACTGAACAATAGCTGACCACATGTTTGAAGGGGGTTATGTAACTGAGTGTAGGAATGTAGAGGGCGTGCTTAGATGTTTGAATATATTTTTTTATATATGTATAAAGGTGTTCCTTTGTATTGGTTTATTTTGGGCTTGAGTTGTTGTATAAGTAAGGCTTCTTTAATTTTGCGTTTGTTTATGTTTGTTTCTTTATTTAGCATTTGAGTGTTTACTATGGTTATATTGTGTTGATTTGACTTGCAGTGTTCGAAAACGTGTGAAGGTGACTTTTCGTGTTATCTGAATCTGGTTTCCATTTTTCTACTTGTTTCTCCAATACAGAAGTCGTGGCAGTTATCACATTGTATTTTATAAATAATGTTGGTGTGGTGTTTGTCAGTGTAGTTTTTACATTAGTATAGACCTTAGTTTTGTGTCTGGTTTTTGAATAAATTTGGTATTAACTGGAATGTCATATTTTGTTACTAGTTTTTGCCAAATGTTGGTTATTTTTCTACTGATGTCGGGAATATATGGTATGCAGCAGTATATGGTTTCGTGATATTTTGATTCGTGAGATATATTTACTTTTGTTGGTTGATTTTGCTTTCTGTCTAGGTGTGTGAGTACAATGTTTTCTCCGGTTTGTGGAGGAAACTTATTGATGTTGATGAAGTATTGTTTTATTTTGTCTAATTTGTCCTTAATTTTGTCTGGCGACCATAGTTTTATGGTTGTGTTTATTTGGTTCGAATCCCGATCGCACCAAACATGCTTCGCCATTTCAATCGTGGGGGCGTTATAATGTGATGGTCAATCCCACTATTCGTTGGTAAAAGAGTAGCCCAAGAGCTGGCGGTGGGAGGTGATGACTAGCTGCCTTCTCTGTAGTCTTACACTGCTGAATTAGGAACGGCTAGCGCAGATAACCCTCGAGGAACTTTGCGTGAAATTAAAAAAACAAAACAAACAAAACAATTTAGTCCATAAAAACCCGATTTTTTAATTCTTGGATTAACTCAGATTTCTATCAAAGTTCTCAATTAAACAAGGGTAAATACAATTATAGTACATACGTTGTGGGAAAAAGCTCAGTGACTTCTTTTGAATAACCATCCATAACATAGCCTCGTTCCCATAGCATAGCCTCGTTCCCATAGCATAGCCTGGTTTTCAGCTTTACCAGTTATTTTAAACACAGCGCTTGACGAACGGTGATCAGATTACAGTGTTATTTTAATAGATCTCTCAGTCTTCTGACAGTCGAGCCAATACAGGCGCCCCCACACCTTGGACAAGAGAATTCGTAATTGGCAAATAACTAATTTCAATTTTCAAACCTGGAAGTCCTGGCATGACTTAGTAGTTAAAGAGCTTAACTCGCAGTCTGTGGGTCGCGGATTCGAATTCTCGTCACACTAAACACTCGTTTTTTCACCCGTGGGGTATTCTAATGTTAGGGTCATTCTCACTATTCGTTGGTAAAATGGTATCCCAGATGTTAGCGATGAGTGTTGTCAACTAGTTGCCTTCCCTCTATTCTATCACTGCGTATTTAACCCTCTTGTAGCTTTTCACGAAATTCAAAGCAAACGAAACCAAACCTCAAATAAATAAGTATAAAGTCTAAACACACAATGAAGGAGAGCTAATGGATAGACTGTTGATTATTCATGATGACGAGAAACCCACTTGAAGTAAAAATGAATCTCAAGACGGTCGGTGTGGGTATTAAAACTTTTATTGAAATAGAGAACAACGTTTCGACCTTCTTAGGTCATCTTCAGGTTAACAAAGAGGTTAACCTTCAGGTTACCCATACCAGTCGTCTTTAGATACAGACTGCCGATTATAATGTTTAATTTCTTATTCAAGCTTCGTTAAAATATGACGCAAAATCAAAGGTAAAAATATCGGTCTTTCAACTGGAAGCTATCAACAATTAGTGTAGTCTTTCACTGATAACGTTTTGACCAACATGTGTGAGCTAGTCAGTTGAGATGGGTCATATCAGAGGGAAAGATGATTTTACGATGATTAACATCCAACTGTCTATGCAACATACCTTTAACTGTAGATAATTTAATGAACGAGAATAAATATAAATATGCATGCAATTTCATAAAACATAAACTGATATCAGTGTAAATGCATTGATTCATCAGAAGCCCCCAGCTCATCATTGCGTTTCGATACCCATGGTGGGCACAGCGCAGAGAGCCCATTAAGTAATTTTGTACTTAACAACAAACAAACAAAATGGCTCCATGAATTGAGTACTTCACTGTTATCGACATTTTCGGCCATAATCCAGTTAATGTCTCCTCAAGCCAAAATAAATAGTGAGGCATTACAGTTGACAGCTGTTGTATTTAGGACATAATTTGGACCAACACCATTGTGGTCCGCGAATCATATATCAAAAGAAATAGAGTTTAAACTAATTTTTTATAATTTTTTTTTAAGTTCCAAAAATCCTTAAATTTTTATGTGGGAGTGATAATAATATAATTGTGAACTTTTTATAAGCGTGGACAGAAAGTTGCAGAAAAAAAAAACGTTTTCAGTTGGTATTAAGTATAAGATTACATTGTAAATAATGAACGGTAATTCAGTTTAAAAGTCCTGTTTACCTTCTTACTCATAATGAGCTCTTACCCACAACTAGCTCATACGCAAATTACATTTCTTGCCTTATCCAATTTCCGACTAGTATACTTTCTTTACCGTAGGTGCAGTTTACTCTATACTAAAAAAAAAACAACAACAAAAAACACCAAAAGAACAGAAAACAAAGTTTTACAGGTCAATATAATTGTCTCATGTCGTGTGAAATTTGTTTGCTTTTCGTAGAACAGTGACAAAACAACTTTTCCTGTTGTGATGTATAACTGATTACCTTAAGAAGATCGAAACATTGTTGTGCGCTTTATTTAAATAAAAGTTTCAATACCCATACCAGCCCTCTGGAGAATACATTTTTACTTCAAGTGGGTTTCTCGTCATCACTAATTGAGTACATCATTAAAGTTATGATACAGTTTTGTCCCTTCTTTTCCCTCCCCCACAAATGACACAGCGGAATATCTGCGGACTTACAACCGCTAGAAACCTGGTTTCGATGCCCGCGTATCATAGAGTTTCAACAATATGTTAACATGCTTTCTTTGAGTGAAGCAAATACTTTATATAATAAACCTTAAAATTATCTGAGGCTTTCGAATGCTTTACAGTAACATCCAAAACAGGGCCCGGCACGGCCAAGCGTGTTAAGGCGTGCGACTCGTAATCCGAGGATCGCGGGTTCGCATCCCCGTCGCGCCAAACATGCTCGCCCTTTCAGCCGTGGGGGCGTCATAATGTGGCGGTCAATCCCACTATTTGTTGGTAAAAGAGTAGCCCAAGAGTTGGCGGTGGGTGGTGATGACTAGCTGCCTTCCCTCTAGTCTTACACTGCAAAATTAGGGACGGCTAGCGCAGATAGCCCTCGAGTAGCTTTGCGTGAAATTCAAAAGCCAAACTACGTCCACTACTTTTTTGATAATGTACGCAGTGTGCTACTGTTGTCATGTTATATAAATAAAACCTTTTCTATTTATTAATAATCATAAGTTAAAATGAAAGTTTATTCATGTGTACACATAATATGGTTTTGAAACGCTTAGAACATTAAACAGAAACGTGAAGTTAACAAATTAGTACTCAACCATAATATGCATAATTAGAACATATACCTTCAAATAAGTATCCTGTGTTTCTCTCATCAGCTGGCCCGGCATGGACAGGTGGGTTAAGGCGTTCGACTCGTAATCAGAGGGTCACAAGTTCGAATCCTCGTCGCACCAAATATGCTCGCCCTTTCAGTCGTGGGGGCATTATAATGTTACGGTCAATCCTACTATTCGTTGGTAAGAGAGTAGCCTAAGAGTTGGCGGTAGGTGGTGATGACTAGCTGCCTTCACCCTAGTCTTACACTGCTAAATTAGGGACGGCTAGCACAGATAGCCCTGGTGTAGCTCTGCGTGAAATTCAGAACAAACAAACAATCATTTGAATATAATAAAATACAACGCTTGATTGGAATAAGGAAGTTTTTACCGATAAAAACACCAAATTTTATTCAAAGAACAACATCAGAATTTCTTGTAGTCTCAGTTCTTTGTGTTCAAAGTGAATCTTGAGGGGCTATTGATTAGTCGTTGTTTGTGAGGTTTGCTGTATTTGTCTCAGAGAAGCCTCTTTTCGCAAAGGTCTGACAATCAGCCAAAGCAAATAGAAAGAAACTGTGTAAATGCACGTGACGCACATAATGGTAGGTAAATAGATTAAGAAACAAGAGACCATAATCTCTCTTTTTTCTCTCTCTCTCTTTTAAAACGTGCTGTTTTTGAAGTATGTATACAAACCGTTTGTTTATAGAAGTACCAGATCATTTTAGTAATTCAATGATTCTGTGTTATTCATTGCGTTAATATTCAATTTGTGCTAATCTTGTAACACCTCAACAAACACCGTATCTTATCCTGCAAAAAAACAACAAAATACACACGAACAAACTATATTTGAAGAGTGGTCAGTTCGTCAAATACGAACATCTTCCGATGTTTACAGAGAAATACAAGCTAGTTAATGTGAAACCATTCGGGCACTGAAGGCTCGAAGGTTTTACTGGTGTGAGAAAGCAAAACCTAAACATTTCATTTGTCAGTCTAATAGTCTGAAACCTAAAATAACTCTTGGAGAGCAATTTCCTGAGACAAGACAACTGAAGTTGAAGTATTTTCTTCATTTAGGGTTAAAAATAAAACATAAAGAAATGCGTGTTTGTTTTCGTTCCGAGAAACTGCTAGGAATGATCCATTTATTATTTATATATCCTTAAGCTAAAGTGTTTTGTTTTACCTTCTTTTAGAATTGTTTGTTTGGTTTTTTTCTCGATAATGTAAATGTCTTTCAACAATTTAATTATTTTTTATAGAACGTCTACAGTAATCGAAGTGAAAATATTTGCATTTTCCGTAAGTTTTTATCAGTGGAAATAAAACTATCTATCTCACGGTCCTTCTGTGGCTCAGCGATCGGTTAACGAACTCAAAACGCCAAAATCTGTTGTTCGAGCTCCAGCGATAAAAAAAGCGCAGCTATTTCATTGTGTAACTTTTCACCAAAAGAGTACCACATTTCTACCATGTAAATATTGAACACCATGCTATGGACTTTATGTATTAAAATTTACGATACATCTAATTTACGAGAGTGCATCCGCTCAGAAATGGAACTGTTGAAAGTTTGTTTAAACGAAAAGCCACAGCGGAGTATCTGCTGTCCACACCGTGGGAGAATCGAACCTCAGATTTTAGAGTTGTAAGTCCGTAAACTTACCCCTGTTCTATCGTCCAGAATATTGGAAGTTTTTATAAGCTCGCGTAGTTGAACCTACATCTACATTAAGCAGGTGGGTGCTGTCACCAAGTTACGTAAGTTGAACAGGTTAATACAGGAATACGTGATTTGAACAGGCTGATACAGGAATACTTTAAAGGTATAAAATCAGTTATATGTAACACTCACTTTTCGATGTGAAGTTTAACGAAGTACTAAAACAGAAAACAGTTTTACCTTTTGTTTAATGTTAAATGCACTACATATAAGTAACATTGTAGTTCTTTGAAGTGAAAAAACTTTAATTATTGGTACATTAACATATTGCAGAGGATTTAAATACCAACAACAACAAATATCGGTCTGCCTTCTTTAATCGATCGAGAATTTTTGATAAGTGGATAGAAAATCCAACCTCTCTGGTTCCGCTACTGAGATCGATCTAGGAGAAGAACGTGCAATTCAGTGTGTTAGTTGAGTTTGAAGAAAGTAAGAAGATAAAGGAAATAACTATTTATATATATAACTATTTATATAAATATCACTATTTATATCCATATAACTACTTATATATATAACTATTCATATATGTATATAACTATTTATATACATATAAATATTTATATATATATAACTGTTTATAAACATATAAATATTAATATATATAACTATTGTTTCACCACATGTTAAAGAACACGGGAAGTAATTCGTTTACTAGGTGTCAGTTAAAGAACTGACAGACTGTTGACTTATCTTACCAGATCATCAGAGACTATTTACGTAGATACGAACTTATCTTACCAGATCCCAGTAATCACAGACTGTGTACTTAGATACGAACTTATCTTACTAGATCCCAGTAATCACAGACTGTGTACTTAGATACGAACTTATCTTACTAGACCCCAGTAATCACAGACTGTGTACTTAGATACGAACTTATCTTACTAGATCCCAGTAATCACAGACTGTGTACTTAGATACGAACTTATCTTACTAGACCCCAGTAATCACAGACTGTGTACTTAGATACGAACTTATCTTACTAGATCCCAGTAATCACAGACTGTGTACTTAGATACGAACTTATCTTACTAGACCCCAGTAATCACAGACTGTGTACTTAGATACGAACTTATCTTACGATATCCCAGTATTCACAGACTGTGTACTTAGATACGAACTTATCTTACCAGATCATCACAGACTATGTACTTAGATACGAACTTTTCTTACCAGATCCCAGTAATCACAGACTGTGTACTTAGATACGAACTTATCTTACTAGATCCCAGTAATAACAGACTGTGTACTTAGATACGAACTTATCTTACTAGACCCCAGTAATCACAGACTGTGTACTTAGATACGAACTTATGTTACGAGACCCCAGTAATCACAGACTGTGTACTTAGATACGAACTTATCTTAGGAGACCCCAGTAATCACAGACTGTGTACTTAGATATGAACTTATCTTACCAGATCCCAGTAATCACAGACTGTGTACTTAGATATGAACTTATCTTACCAGATCCCAGTAATCACAGACTGTGTACTTAGATATGAACTTATCTTACCAGACCCCAGTAATCACAGACTGTGTACTTAGATATGAACTTATCTTACCAGACCCCAGTCATCACAGACTGTGTACTTAGATATGAACTTATCTTATCAGACCCCAGTCATCACAGACTGTGTACTTAGATATGAACTTATCTTACCAGATCCCAGTAATCACAGACTGTGTACTTAGATATGAACTTATCTTACCAGACCCCAGTAATCACAGACTGTGTACTTAGATACGAACTTATCTTACCAGACCCCAGTCATCACAGACTGTGTACTTAGATATGAACTTATCTTATCAGACCCCAGTCATCACAGACTGTGTACTTAGATATGAACTTATCTTACCAGATCCCAGTAATCACAGACTGTGTACTTAGATACGAACTTATCTTACCAGATCCCAGTCATCACAGACTGTGTACTTAGATACGAACTTATCTTACCAGACCCCAGTCATCACAGACTGTGTACTTAGATACGAACTTATCTTACCAGATCATCACAGACTATGTACTGAGATACGAACTTATCTTACCAGACCCCAGTCATCACAGACTGTGTACTTAGATATGAACTTATCTTACCAGATCCCAGTAATCACAGACTGTGTACTTAGATACGAACTTATCTTAACAAATCCCAGTAATCACAGACTGTGTACTTAGATACGAACTTATCTTAGGAGACCCCAGTCATCACAGACTGTGTACTTAGATATGAACTTATCTTACTAGACCCCAGTAATCACAGACTGTGTACTTAGATACGAACTTAT
The DNA here is from genome assembly GCF_004210375.1 of Tachypleus tridentatus. Lineage (NCBI taxonomy): Eukaryota > Metazoa > Arthropoda > Merostomata > Xiphosura > Limulidae > Tachypleus > Tachypleus tridentatus. Next base: position 102,140,711 of record NC_134827.1, read on the forward strand.
CTTACTAGACCCCAGTAATCACAGACTGTGTACTTAGATACGAACTTATCTTACGATATCCCAGTATTCACAGACTGTGTACTTAGATACGAACTTATCTTACCAGATCATCACAGACTATGTACTTAGATACGAACTTATCTTACCAGATCATCACAGACTATGTACTTAGATACGAACTTATGTTACCAGATCCCAGTAATCACAGACTGTGTACTTAGATATGAACTTATCTTACCAGATCCCAGTAATCACAGACTGTGTACTTAGATATGAACTTATCTTACCAGACCCCAGTAATCACAGACTGTGTACTTAGATATGAACTTATCTTACCAGATCCCAGTAATCACAGACTGTGTACTTAGATACGAACTTATCTTAGGAGACCCAGTAATCACAGACTGTGTACTTAGATATGAACTTATCTTACCAGACCCCAGTAATCACAGACTGTGTACTTAGATATGAACTTATCTTACCAGATCCCAGTAATCACAGACTGTGTACTTAGATATGAACTTATCTTACCAGACCCCAGTAATCACAGACTGTGTACTTAGATACGAACTTATCTTACCAGACCCCAGTCATCACAGACTGTGTACTTAGATATGAACTTATCTTACCAGATCCCAGTAATCACAGACTGTGTACTTAGATACGAACTTATCTTACCAGACCCCAGTCATCACAGACTGTGTACTTAGATACGAACTTATCTTACCAGATCATCACAGACTATGTACTTAGATACGAACTTATCTTACCAGACCCCAGTCATCACAGACTGTGTACTTAGATATGAACTTATCTTACCAGATCCCAGTAATCACAGACTGTGTACTTAGATACGAACTTATCTTACCAGATCCCAGTAATCACAGACTGTGTACTTAGATACGAACTTATCTTAGGAGACCCCAGTCATCACAGACTGTGTACTTAGATATGAACTTATCTTACCAGACCCCAGTAATCACAGACTGTGTACTTAGATATGAACTTATCTTACCAGATCCCAGTAATCACAGACTGTGTACTTAGATATGAACTTATCTTACCAGATCCCAGTAAACACAGACTGTGTACTTAGATACGAACTTATCTTACCAGACCACAGTCATCACAGACTGTGTACTTAGATATGAACTTATCTTACCAGATCCCAGTAATCACAGACTGTGTACTTAGATACGAACTTATCTTACCAGACCCCAGTCATCACAGACTGTGTACTTAGATATGAACTTATCTTACCAGATCCCAGTAATCACAGACTGTGTACTTAGATACGAACTTATCTTACCAGACCCCAGTCATCACAGACTGTGTACTTAGATATGAACTTATCTTACCAGATCCCAGTAATCACAGACTGTGTACTTAGATACGAACTTATCTTACCAGACCCCAGTAATCACAGACTGTGTACTTAGATACGAACTTATCTTACGATATCCCAGTATTCACAGACTGTGTACTTAGATACGAACTTATCTTACCAGATCATCACAGACTATGTACTTAGATACGAACTTATCTTACCAGATCCCAGTAATCACAGACTGTGTACTTAGATACGAACTTATGTTACGAGACCCCAGTAATCACAGACTGTGTACTTAGATATGAACTTATCTTACCAGATCCCAGTAATCACAGACTGTGTACTTAGATATGAACTTATCTTACCAGACCCCAGTAATCACAGACTGTGTACTTAGATATGAACTTATCTTACCAGATCCCAGTAATCACAGACTGTGTACTTAGATACGAACTTATCTTAGGAGACCCCAGTAATCACAGACTGTGTACTTAGATATGAACTTATCTTACCAGATCCCAGTAATCACAGACTGTGTACTTAGATATGAACTTATCTTACCAGACCCCAGTAATCACAGACTGTGTACTTAGATATGAACTTATCTTACCAGATCCCAGTAATCACAGACTGTGTACTTAGATATGAACTTATCTTACCAGATCCCAGTAATCACAGACTGTGTACTTAGATACGAACTTATCTTACTAGATCCCAGTAATCACAGACTGTGTACTTAGATACGAACTTATCTTACTAGACCCCAGTAATCACAGACTGTGTACTTAGATACGAACTTATCTTACGATATCCCAGTATTCACAGACTGTGTACTTAGATACGAACTTATCTTACCAGATCATCACAGACTATGTACTTAGATACGAACTTATCTTACCAGATCCCAGTAATCACAGACTGTGTACTTAGATACGAACTTATCTTACTAGATCCCAGTAATCACAGACTGTGTACTTAGATACGAACTTATCTTACTAGACCCCAGTAATCACAGACTGTGTACTTAGATACGAACTTATGTTACGAGACCCCAGTAATCACAGACTGTGTACTTAGATACGAACTTATCTTAGGAAACCCCAGTAATCACAGACTGTGTACTTAGATATGAACTTATGTTACGAGACCCCAGTAATCACAGACTGTGTACTTAGATATGAACTTATCTTACCAGATCCCAGTAATCACAGACTGTGTACTTAGATATGAACTTATCTTACCAGACCCCAGTAATCACAGACTGTGTACTTAGATATGAACTTATCTTACCAGATCCCAGTAATCACACTGTGTACTTAGATACGAACTTATCTTAGGAGACCCCAGTAATCACAGACTGTGTACTTAGATATGAACTTATCTTACCAGATCCCAGTAATCACAGACTGTGTACTTAGATATGAACTTATCTTACCAGACCCCAGTAATCACAGACTGTGTACTTAGATATGAACTTATCTTACCAGATCCCAGTAATCACAGACTGTGTACTTAGATACGAATTTATCTTACCAGATCCCAGTAATCACAGACTGTGTACTTAGATACGAACTTATCTTACTAGACCCCAGTAATCACAGACTGTGTACTTAGATATGAACTTATCTTACCAGATCCCAGTAATCACAGACTGTGTACTTAGATATGAACTTATCTTACCAGACCCCAGTAATCACAGACTGTGTACTTAGATATGAACTTATCTTACCAGATCCCAGTAATCACAGACTGTGTACTTAGATATGAACTTATCTTAACAGATCCCAGTAATCACAGACTGTGTACTTAGATACGAACTAATCTTACCAGACCCTAGTCATCACAGACTGTGTACTTAGATATGAACTTATCTTACCAGATCCCAGTAATCACAGACTGTGTACTTAGATACGAACTTATCTTACCAGACCCCAGTCATCACAGACTGTGTACTTAGATACGAACTTATCTTACCAGATCATCACAGACTATGTACTTAGATACGAACTTATCTTACCAGACCCCAGTCATCACAGACTGTGTACTTAGATATGAACTTATCTTACCAGATCCCAGTAATCACAGACTGTGTACTTAGATACGAACTTATCTTACCAGATCCCAGTAATCACAGACTGTGTACTTAGATACGAACTTATCTTACCAGACCCCAGTCATCACAGACTGTGTACTTAGATACGAACTTATCTTACCAGACCCCAGTCATCACAGACTGTTTACTTAGATACGAACTTATCTTACCAGACCCCAGTAATCTCAGACTGTGTACTTAGATATGAACTTATCTTACCAGACCCCAGTAATCACAGACTGTGTACTTAGATATGAACTTATCTTACCAGATCCCAGTAATCACAGACTATCTACTTAGATATGAACTTATCTTAGGAGACCCCAGTAATCACAGACTATGTACTTAGATATGAACTTATCTTACCAGACCCCAGTAATCACAGACTGTGTACTTAGATATGAACTTATCTTACCAGATCCCAGTAATCACAGACTGTGTACTTAGATAAGAACTTATCTTACCAGACCCCAGTAATCACAGACTGTGTACTTAGATATGAACTTATCTTACCAGATCCCAGTAATCACAGACTGTGTACTTAGATATGAACTTATCTTACCAGACCCCAGTAATCACAGACTGTGTACTTAGATATGAACTTATCTTACCAGATCCCAGTAATCACAGACTGTGTACTTAGATATGAACTTATCTTACCAGATCCCAGTAATCAAAGACTGTGTACTTAGATATGAACTTATCTTACCAGATCCCAGTCATCACAGACTGTGTACCTAGATACGAACTTATCTTACCAGATCCCAGTAATCACAGACTGTGTACTTAGATACGAACTTATCTTACCAGATCCCAGTAATCACAGACTGTGTACTTAGATATGAACTTATCTTACCATATCCCAGTCATCACAGACTGTGTACTTAGATACGAACTTATCTTACCAGATCCCAGTAATCACAGACTGTGTACTTAGATATGAACTTATCTTACCAGATCCCAGTAATCACAGACTGTGTACTTAGATACGAACTTATCTTACCAGACCCCAGTAATCACAGACTGTGTACTTAGATACGAACTTATCTTACCAGACCCCAGTCATCACAGACTGTGTACTTAGATATGAACTTATCTTACCAGATCCCAGTAATCACAGACTGTGTACTTAGATACAAACTTATCTTACCAGACCCCAGTCATCACAGACTGTGTACTTAGATATGAACTTATCTTACCAGACCCCAGTAATCACAGACTGTGTACTTAGATATGAATTTATCTTACCAGACCCCAGTAATCACAGACTGTGTACTTAGATACGAACTTATCTTAGGAGACCCCAGTAATCACAGACTGTGTACTTAGATATGAACTTATCTTACCAGATCCCAGTAATCACAGACTGTGTACTTAGATACGAACTTATCTTAGGAGACCCCAGTAATCACAGACTATGTACTTAGATATGAACTTATCTTACCAGACCCCAGTAATCACAGACTATGTACTTAGATATGAACTTATCTTACCAGATCCCAGTAATCACAGACTGTGTACTTAGATACGAACTTATCTTAGGAGACCCCAGTAATCACAGACTATGTACTTAGATATGAACTTATCTTACCAGATCCCAGTAATCACAGACTGTGTACTTGGATATGAACTTATCTTACCAGATCCCAGTAATCACAGACTGTGTACTTAGATATGAACTTATCTTACCAGACCCCAGTAATCACAGACTGTGTACTTAGATATGAACTTATCTTACCAGATCCCACTCATCACAGACTATTTACTTAGATATGAAGTTATCTTACTAGACCCCAGTAATCACAGACTGTGTACTTAGATACGAACTTATCTTACCAGACCCCAGTAATCACAGACTGTGTACTTAGATACGAACTTATCTTACTAGACCCCAGTAATCACAGACTGTGTACTTAGATACGAACTTATCTTACTAGATCCCAGTAATCACAGACTGTGTACTTAGATACGAACTTATCTTACTAGACCCCAGTAATCACAGACTGTGTACTTAGATACGAACTTATCTTACGATATCCCATTATTCACAGACTGTGTACTTAGATACGAACTTATCTTACCAGATCATCACAGACTATGTACTTAGATACGAACTTATCTTACCAGATCCCAGTAATCACAGACTGTGTACTTAGATACGAACTTATGTTACGAGACCCCAGTAATCACAGACTGTGTACTTAGATATGAACTTATCTTACCAGATCCCAGTAATCACAGACTGTGTACTTAGATATGAACTTATCTTACCAGACCCCAGTAATCACAGACTGTGTACTTAGATATGAACTTATCTTACCAGATCCCAGTAATCACAGACTGTGTACTTAGATACGAACTTATCTTACGAGACCCCAGTAATCACAGACTGTGTACTTAGATATGAACTTATCTTACCAGATCCCAGTAATCACAGACTGTGTACTTAGATATGAACTTATCTTACCAGATCCCAGTAATCACAGACTGTGTACTTAGATATGAACTTATCTTACCAGACCCCAGTAATCACAGACTGTGTACTTAGATATGAACTTATCTTACCAGATCCCAGTAATCACAGACTGTGTACTTAGATACGAACTTATCTTAGGAGACCCCAGTAATCACAGACTGTGTACTTAGATATGAACTTATCTTACCAGACCCCAGTAATCACAGACTGTGTACTTAGATATGAACTTATCTTACCAGATCCCAGTAATCACAGACTGTGTACTTAGATACGAACTTATCTTACCAGACCCCAGTAATCACAGACTGTGTACTTAGATATGAACTTATCTTACCAGATCCCAGTAATCACAGACTGTGTACTTAGATACGAACTTATCTTACCAGACTTCAGTCATCACAGACTGTGTACGTAGATACGAACTTATCTTACTAGACCCCAGTAATCACAGACTGTGTACTTAGATACGAACTTATCTTACCAGACCCCAGTCATCACAGACTGTGTACTTAGATATGAACTTATCTTACCAGATCCCAGTAATCACAGACTGTGTACTTAGATACGAACTTATCTTACCAGACCCCAGTCATCACAGACTGTGTACTTAGATATGAACTTATCTTACCAGATCCCAGTAATCACAGACTGTGTACTTAGATACGAACTTATCTTACCAGATCCCAGTAATCACAGACTGTGTACTTAGATATGAACTTATCTTACCAGATCCCAGTAATCACAGACTGTGTACTTAGATATGAACTTATCTTACCAGATCCCAGTAATCACAGACTGTGTACTTAGATACGAACTTATCTTACCAGACCCAGTAATCACAGACTGTGTACTTAGATATGAACTTATCTTACCAGATCCCAGTAATCACAGACTGTGTACTTAGATACGAACTTATCTTACCAGACCCCAGTCATCACAGACTGTGTACTTAGATATGAACTTATCTTACCAGATCCCAGTAATCACAGACTGTGTACTTAGATACGAACTTATCTTACCAGACCCCAGTCATCACAGACTGTGTACTTAGATACGAACTTATCTTACCAGATCATCACAGACTATGTACTTAGATACGAACTTATCTTACCAGACCCCAGTCATCACAGACTGTGTACTTAGATATGAACTTATCTTACCAGACCCCAGTAATCACAGACTGTGTACTTAGATACGAACTTATCTTACCAGACCCCAGTCATCACAGACTGTGTACTTAGATACGAACTTATCTTACCAGACCCCAGTCATCACAGACTGTGTACTTAGATACGAACTTATCTTACCAGACCCCAGTCATCACAGACTGTGTACTTAGATATGAACTTATCTTACCAGATCCCAGTAATCACAGACTGTGTACTTAGATACGAACTTATCTTAGGAGACCCCAGTAATCACAGACTATGTACTTAGATATGAACTTATCTTACCAGACCCCAGTAATCACAGACTGTGTACTTAGATATGAACTTATCTTACCAGACCCCAGTCATCACAGACTGTGTACTTAGATATGAACTTATCTTACGATATCCCAGTAATCACAGACTGTGTACTTAGATACGAACTTATCTTAGGAGACCCCAGTAATCACAGACTATGTACTTAGATATGAACTTATCTTACCAGATCCCAGTAATCACAGACTGTGTACTTGGATATGAACTTATCTCGATATGAATAAACGGGCAGCAAGGACGAAAGAAGCATTTTCCTATTGGTTAAAAATGCGCGTGACAGCTTTGTTTCTTTTTATCATAACGTATCGTGTTTGCCAGCTTAAAGCGACCATCGGTGTGATTTATTTTGTTACGACAGTCGGACATTTGATGAAATGTCACTTTTTATTTCCAAGCGGCTAGCTGCTGGCGGGCCGGACAAAATAACCTCGAGGGCCTTAGTTTGGTGACCCCTGGACTAAAGGGAAAGCAACTAGTCAACGTCACTCACCGCCAACTCTTGGGCTACTCCTTACCAACGAATAGTGGGATTGGCTATCACATTAAAACGCCTCCACAGCTGAAAAGGGCGAGCGTGTTCAATGACTGGATTAAAACCCGCAGATTGCAAATCGTGTGGCCTAACCATTAGGCACAGATTTCATACAGAACAATTTTCAAAACAAGCTAATTACAATAACTCAATCATAATTAAACTATTAATTAGAAGTACTATCTGAGGATATCCATTAAGAAAGATACACTTTATAGGGTACAATCTAAGATAGTGGGCTATCTGCGCTTGCCGTCCCCAATTTAGCAATGTAAGACTGGGGCTACTCTTTTATCAACGAAAAGTGGGATTGACCGTCACATTAGAATGCTCCGACGGCTGAGAGGACGAGCATGTTTGGTGTGACGAGGGAATCGAAGTATACGATAATGAAACTGATGTATCCTTTACACAACGTTGATTCAGTGAGAATTATATGATAATGAAACTGATGTATCCTTTATACAACGTTGATTCAGTGGGAAATGTTATGATATGTATAACTTACCTTCAATGGTGATACATCTGCTTTTAAACACCGTGTTTTCACCGTACACGTTGACTTTGAATACCTTGTAATTATGACTGCAGATATTTAATACGCGACGACTAGCCAGTGGGTAACACGTCAGTTACGGAAGGAAGGGTGGGGGATAAAAGAAGAGCCGAAAACCCTGACAAAATTAAGATGGACAACAATTTAATTTTTTTGAACTTAGAGGGGCGAGGGCTGTATTATTCTGGTAAAGTAAAAGCTCTTAGAGAAAGAACAGTTTATAAACTGACTGTCTCGGATATTGGTTCGTTCTGTCATGGTGTTAATATAACAATTACAGTTCCGTCGTGTCCAAAGGGTATATTACAGAGAGGGGGGGCTGGGACAGATGACAAAATGATATCAAAACTACAACTATGGAAACGCAAAATTGATAATACAGAGGAATAAGTGCCTCCTTGTCTTTTTCCTGTTGGATCCACTGTTTGTATTCCAATATCTTCAGAAAAAAAACATATATATGCTCCCAGCTGTGGGTGCGTTATAACAGTGATAGTCAAATCCCATTATTCAGTCAGACAAGAGTAGCATTTATTCTCGCCTATTAATTAAAAATTAGAAATGGTTACAGCAGAAAGTTTTCGTAAATTAACACAAATAGCAGAAAACAGTTTTATTTTTATGTTTCTGTAAAGTGTATCTTGAAACGGAAACCAGGCACAGTTTCTATCCTTGTGAGTAAACAAACAGTTTTTTTATGTTTCTGTAAAGTGTATCTTGAAACGGAAACCAGACACAGTTTCCACCCTTGTGAGTAAACAAACAGTTTTATTTTTTACGTTTGTGTAAAGTGTATCTTGAAACCGAAACCAGACACTCACAATTTCCACCCTTGTGAGTAAACAAACAGTTTTATTTTTTATGTTCCTGTAAAGTGTATCCAGAAATTAAGATCTGATTAATGCATCTTTGTTCCCTGATGAGTAAATAAACAAACAGTTTTATTTTTATGTTTGTGCAAAGTGTATCTTGAAACTGAGACCAGACAGATACACCTCTGTACCATGGTGTGTAAACGGCAAATTCACGAACTTACAATGCTGAAATCAGGGGTTCGGTTCCCCTGGGTGTGCAGAGCGCAGATAGTCCGTGGTTAGCTCAGCGTTAAAACAACAATAACGAAACGAATGTATACAAGTATATTTTTCAGTTCGAATGCGCATGTGTACTGTGTAGTATATTTTGTTGCTTATAGCACAACAGTTTCCTCTTTATTGATTCTCTCCTAAATAAAATATTGGATGTTCATGAAAAGGAAAATTAGAGCTAAGAAGCGTTGGATTTGGTTTAAATTTTATTTATACGAAAGAACATAGATTGTAAACATAAAAAATAATTTTAGTGGTGTGAATATAATAAAGTCTTGTATTTGTAGATAAATGTTTATCAAATATTAGATGTTGGCAAACAGATTTCTACCTAAAAGTGAATCAGACAGTTACAAAGCAAAGTGAACAAATTTATACCTAACAATGAATTAAACATTGAAATGAATATGTGCTTAGTAAAGCGTCAAAGCGAAAGAGCCCGGCATAGCCAGGTGGTTAAGGGACTCGACTCGTAATCTGAGGGTCGAGGGTTCGAATCCTCCGTCACACCAAACATGCTCGCCCTTTCAGCCATAGAGGTGTTATAATGTGACGGTCAATCCCCCTGTTTGTTGGAAAAGGGTAGCCCAAGAGTTAGTAGTAGGTGGTGATGACTAGCTGCCTTCCCTCTAGTCTTACACTGCTAAATTAGGAACGGCTAGCGCAGATAGCCCTCGTGTAGCTTTGCGCGAAATTCAAAACAAACAAACAAACAATCAAAGCGAAAAATTCTTGCATTTCTGAATTAAAAACGAAGCAGAAACGTTTCTAATTAGAATGAAATAAACAATGCACTGAAATCGTTTGTATTTAATAAAGGGTTAAATAGCGAGCTAAACTTTTTTTCTACTTACCAACGAATCAAACATGAGAATGTTCAGATTTATGCTTAACAATGAATTAAACAGTGGGAAAGTTATGGATTAAAAGTAAAAAACAAAGAAGTTTGCATCTTAGGAATATGTTACCTAAATAAAGAAATTTATATTTAATAATAAGTTAAACTGGAAATAAATAAGTTAGCACTAGGTAATAATAGCAAGCACGTGAAGAAGATATGCCACTTTGGTGTTTTATTTTTTTGATATAATAGTCGACTGAACAGAGACAATTAATTAATTCTATTCTCGAGATTGAAAGAGAGTTTGTTTGTTTTGTTTATTTGTTTTTTTGAATTTCGCGCAAAGCTACATAGTTATTTGCGCCAGCCGTCCCTCATTTAGAAGAGTAAGACCAGAGGGAAGGCAGCTAGTCATCATCACCACCCACCGCCGACTCTTGGACAACTCTTTTATCAACGAATAGTGGAATTGACCGTCACATTATAACGCACCCAACGCCTGAAAGGGCGAGCATGTTTGGTGTGACGAGAATAGAACGTATTCTAAATTTCGAATGTTTTGTTTTTTATCATACGTAAACTTACTATCGTTTCGTGTTCTAGGTGTCGTTTTACAGTAATTCTTTTTAATACTCGGTAAAATAAGAATGAAAACACGTGATCGAATCAAACATTGTGTTTGATTCAACCACGTGTTTCCCCGTCGCGCCAAACATGCTCGCCGTTTAAGCCGTGGGGGCGTTATAATTTGACGATCAATCCCACTATTCGTTAGTAAAAGAGTAGCCCAAGAGTTGGCGGTGGGTGGTGATGACTAGCTGTCTTCTCTCTAGTCTTACACTGCTAAATTAGGGACGGCTAGCACAGATAGCCCTCGTGTAGCTTTCTGCGAAATTCACAAAACAAACAAACCACGTGTTTTTGTTTTTTTTAATCCAGTACTAAAAAGAAAACACGTGGTTGAATCAAACGTTACGTTACTCACAGAAGTTCCAAACTTTGCATCAAACTAATGAAAATAAATACTGAAGTATTGACAACAAAAGAAACATCTGACACCTGCTGGGAGAAATCCTCACTCCAGTCTTTGTGTTTGTGTGTGTGGCGTGTGACGAAATGTTTGGATACCGAATAACATAATTTAATTTCGGAAACTGTCACAGGTTTATACAGTCTCGTGGTATTAATATCAACAGTTATGAAACTGTTCTTCCTCCTTCAGGGTAAACCCAAGGTTTAAATCCTCTCCGACATAAGTAATAACACTGCGCTGTCGTGTCGTTGTAGTAATATTGACGACATTGTCAAATTGAGAAAGCAATCAACGTACACCGACAAACAAGGACACTGGAGGCCAGAGATGAAACCGATTTCCAACAAGGCCCGCCCATCTGCCGTGTACTGCAATATTACGCCACTTGAGACCTGTCTCTCTCTCGCATTTGGAACTCAAGTCTCTACCTTTTCGCTCTGATACTTCCCGCTTAAATATAAGACACGTGGCTCGTGCCTGCCAAAGAAAATATTTATTTTGTGAGATACGTACTTTGCATTCCTACTAAGCGAACTATAATAAACGTCAGAACTTTTATGACACAAAAGGAAAAATAAGGTAAAATTTATTGCAAAATAATCTGTTTCTCTTTGTCTAAAACAAATCTTTTCGACGAATTCCGAGACATGAATGGTAATAATAGTTTAGGTGACAGCAGCTCGAACGTTTCTCTCTCAACGGAAGCGAATTCGTCGAAGAAGGAACTCTACGAAATTGTCGTTCCGCTCATGCTGACGATGTGTTTCGTCTCCATGTTTTTTAACTTGGTTATCGTAGTCTCTGTAAAGTGGGTCCGTCGATCCGTTTCCCCCACGCTGTGCTTCAACCTGAGCCTGGCTGCGGCAGATGCTTACGCGTCTCTTATTCTAGGACTGGGTTTAGTTATCAACAGCCTGCTTCCAGAGGTGTATAACATCCGGCTTCACACCCGCTGCATCGCCTTGACTCTGGAAGCGTTTCGGCTGGGCGGGCTGTCCGTATCCGTCTACCACCTGCTGGCTTTGACCGTAAACCACTACGTGGGAATAGTACGTCCACTCCACTACGCCGCGACCGTGACACGAAGAGCAGTGGCCGCGACTGTCACCGGTATCTGGGTCGGTTCCCTGTCCTTCTTTTGTCTATATTTTTCTCTTGTGAGAAATCAAGGTTTTCGGTCGCCGTACTGCAGCGTAAACACGTTCTACCAGCTCTCGACGTTCAGAACCATCGTGTCCACACTGTTCTTCTTGCCCCTGGTCATCATGACCGTAATTTACAGTCACATCTTATTCGTGATCCGTCAACACCAACAGAGACTCCTTCAGGTGCCCTCATCTCGTCAGTTCCACCGAAACGTGAAGGCTGTGGTCACCACGCTACTAATCCTAGGAACTTACCTCTTGTGTTGGATGCCCGCAGTTCTCTTCTTTGCTGTCAGCTGTTTAGATTGCGTAGCTCCTTACACACAAATACCAGACACAGTTCTCCTTCCAGTGGGAATCGTCATAAACAGCCTGATTATCCTGAAGTCGTTAGTCAACCCCGTAATCTATGCAGCTCGTATGACAGAAGTCCAAGACGCTCTTCGCGCTATGCTCCCCAAAAAGTGTGATGTTCAACCACCTGATACTGCCGTCAGACAGCGAGCCCTGCTCCGTAGGAGGGGCACCTTCACGTCCAGTACCAGGATGGTGTCTTTCCGTAACTCCACTCACAGCCAGCGCCATATATCGGGTTCTGAGGAGAGCTATACGTAGTTGACAGGTTTAATAAAATATTTACTGGAGAGATTCCCACCTGCGAATGTGGGATTACACTTTTGTTGAAATGTTTATATACGGTCTCGTACTGGGATTGAACGAACAATTCTTTTTCTCTTGTTATTGCACGTGTCGGTAAACTTTGTACGGCTAAAATGTGTATTTAAAAAAGCGTAAAACAAATACTTCACGAATACTCGACGTAAACTATACTGGACCGTGAATATCCAAAAATAAGTAGGCTAAACTGACGTGAAGCGAATAAATCATTTGTATTTAATATATACGAATTGCGTAAACAAAGGTGAACAAATATTTAATATTTGTTTCTCTTGTACACCTTGTAAGCCTGTCTTTCCTCTAATCAGCTTGTAGGTGTTATCGTTCTTTGATGTTTACCGAAAGAAATAAACACGTTTATATATGTATGGCGGTAACAGCGAACACTTGTCTTGAAATTGTTATTATTGTCTTTTAAGATGTGACGTCTGTAAGTGTTTCTTTGGTCCACAGTAAAAACTGTTATGATGAAATATATCAAAATAAAACTATGAATTAGGAGAAAACGAAAGATATATCAAAGTAAATGTCGTTTTAGTCAGGTTCGAGAGTCTCGACCGTTTCGGAACGTGGATGCGAAATGGCGAAGTGCATAACCTGCACCATTTTCTTCGTGCAGCTATTAACTTTGAGAAAAGACACTAGTTTGTATTAAAAGTCAGGGTACCTGTGATAACCACTGTACAGCTGTCAGAAATAAAGTTAACTTGTCTGGTTGCTATTAAGCACAAAGCTACACAAGAGAGTATCGGAACTCGAATTCTAGCGTCGTAAGCTCGAGAACTTACCTCTGAGCCACTGGGTAGCAGCCGATAACTGAAGTATATGAGACAGCAGATGGATAACAAAATCCTAATCCATGACCAGGTGAAAAACGCAGTTGGAACAGAATCAGTTCTCAGTGATCCAGACGTATCAATGATAATGGTAGTCGGACCAGGAATGGGATTTAGTATTATCTTATGGTAAATCATCGACAGTGTTGTTTATTAGTTGTAGAAACTGTATCAAAGTCTGTTGCTAAATAATATTAGCTAAAAACAATATACACGTTCCATTTAGAAGCTGCTTAAAAACCAGTGAGAAATATCGTAAATGTATATAATTTGTAATGTGTTAATTGGAAGCTACATATATATATATATATATCTTTAACACAAACTGCAGTTACGTGTATTTACAGGTTACTGCAGCAATCGAGAATAACAGTTTATCACCTAATTATTCATTAGAAAGAAAACCCGTTGTATTATTATAATTTAGTATTTTTAGAGATTCAGGCTATGTGTGCATTTATTGTATTCGGTTTGGCGTTTGTGACGCTGGATGTTTGTATCAGATAATAAACTTACTATATATATATATATAAGAATTTATTCGCTGTTTATTCTTTTTTGTTTCACAATATATGCATACATATATATGTTCATGTTAAAACAAGAAAACAAATCAACGTATTTGTTTTACATAATATTACTTCTTTATTTTCAAAACGGAAACCTAAACTAACGTATAATTTTATGAGGTTAGATGCTGTTCTGTTATAAATTGAAAGAAATATTTGATTTAGCTTTTAAGATAAAGGAAGCTTACTTTTTTTTTTAATCTATTTGCATTTCAATACTATCATAGTACTGAACAATCTTTAGGCCTAACGTACACTCTTGGAATTCGTTTTCGAGTACTCACGCAAGACTGTCCCTGCTAGTTGTCCCTAATTAAAGCAGCTAATCAATAGCAGTTTTGTTCTAATCAAATGATGCTCGGCCTGCTACTACACTACATGGCCAAAAGTATGTGGACACCCCTTCTAATTAGTGGGTTCGGCTATTTCAGCCACATCCATTGCTAACAGGTGCATAATATCAAGCATACAGCCATGCAATCTCCATAGACAAACACTGGCAGTAGAATGGGTCGTACTGAAGAGTTGAGTGACTTCCAACAAGTCAATTCGTCAAATTTTTGCCCCGCAAGAGCTGCTCCGGTCAACTGGAAGTACTGTTATTGTGAAGTGGAAACGTCTAGGAGCAACAACGGCTCAGCCACGAAGCGGTAGGCCACACAAGCTCACAGAACGGGATCATCGAGTTCTGAAACACGTAGCGCATAAAACTTGTCTGTCCGCAGTTGCAACACTCACTACCAAGTTCCAAACTGCCTCTGGAAGCAACGTCAGCACAAGAACTTTTCGTTGAGAGCTTTATGAAATGGGTTTCTATGACCGAGCAGCCGCACATAAGCCTAAGATCACCATGCGCAATGCCAAGCATCGGCTGGAGTGGTGTAAAGCACACCGTCATTGGACTCTGAAGCAGTGGAAACGCGTTCTCTAGAATGATGAATTATGCTTCACCATCTGGCAGCCTGATGGACAAATCTGGGTTTGGCGGATGCCAAGAGAACGCTAACTGCCTGAATGCATTGTGCCAACTGTAAAATTTTGTGAAGGAGGGATAATGGTGTGGGTCTGTTTTCTATTATTTGGGCAAGGCTCTTTAGTTCCAGTGAAGGAAAATTTTAATGCTACAGCATACAATGACATTCTAGAGAATTGTGTGCTTCCATCTTTGTGGCAGCAGTTTGTAGAAAGCCTGTTTTTGTTTCAGCATGACAATGCCCCCGTGCACAAAGCAAGGTCCATAAAGACATGGTTTGCCGAGGTTGGTGTAGAAGAACTTGTCTGGCCTGCACAAAGCCCTGACCTCAACCTCATCGAACACCTTTGGGATTAATTGGAACACTGGCTGCGAGCCAGGCCTTCTCGCCCGGCCTCAGTACCTCATTTCACTAATGCTGTTGTGGCTGGATAGGAGTGAATCCCAGCAGCTATGTTCCAAATAGTAGTGAAAAGCCTTCCCAGAAGAGCGGAAACTATTATAGCAGCAAAGGAAGGACCAACTCCATACTAATACCCATTGTTTTGGAATGAAATGTTCAACAAGCACATATGGGTGTGATGGTCGGTCATCCACATACGTTTGGCCATGTAGTGTATCTAAGTAATGAATATACGATAACTCAGTATTAGTGCCAACTCATTACATGTGCCAACAGTTTGGTTGTTTACAATTTCGCGCAAAGCTACACGAGGGCTATCTGTGCTAGCCGTCTATAATTTAGCAGTGTAATACCAGAGGGAAGGCAACTAGTCATCACCACCCACCGTCAACTCTTGGGATACTCTTCTATCAAAATAATGGGATTGACCGTCACATTATAACATCCCAACGGCTGAAAGAGCGAGCATGTTTGGTGTGATGGAGGATTCGAACCTTCGACCCTCAGATTACGAGTCGAGTGCCTTAACCACCTAGCCATGCTGGGCCGTGCCAACAGTTAAAGGAAATAGTCCCACTGGTAGAAATCATACTTTTCCTTTGTATTACAAATAACTATACAACAACCGTATGATGTATTAGATGGAAAATAACAAGTCTATAACACCCACCGCCAACTCTTGGATTACTCTAATCGAATATTGGGATTCTGACCGTCACTCTTATAACTCACTCACAGAAGGACACGAGACATGAATCCTCAGAATCATAGTCCCTCACGCCAACTTTTATTATCAGGTCATCCTATACGTAATGTCCAAAAATTCAATACAGTTTTAATAACTGAAATATGTAGTAGGACGTGTATAAAAATGTTCACACAAATTAAAGAAACTAACCCAACTCCACTGTTTTAGATCATTAATCAAATAAACCTTTACGAAGATGGATGTGTCTGAGGAGCACATTAGGTATATGCTTTATGCGTTTAATAAAGGCAGTAGTGCAGCAGAAACAATACGAAACATTCAAGGTATTTATGGTGTGGAGTCTTTTAATGAAATGAAATGTCGAAGGTGGTTTCAGAAGTCCAGATCAGGTGATTACAGCTTAAGTGATGCACCACGTTCAGGTCGTCCTGTTGAGTTTAATGGTGACTTGCTGCTGGCTGCACTTCATGAAGATTGTGTTGTAACAATTAAAGAACAAGCAGAGAAGCTTAATTCAACCCATTCAACAGTTCGTCATCATCTGCAACAGCTTGGAAATGTGTCAAAACTTGGAAAATGTGTCCCCCATGAGTTGACAAAAGCCAAGCTTTAGAGCAAGAGTGGACATTTGCACTTCTCTGCACTCTCGTGAAAGTAAATCACTTATTTAGGACAGGTTAGTAATTGGAAATGAAAAATGGATATTTTATAAAAATCTTAAGCGCTGCAGACAATGGCTCAGTGCAAATAAACTGACTAAAGCACAGCCCAAAATGGACCTCCACCCTAGGAAGATCTTGTTAAGCGTTTGTTAGGATATTGTTGGTGTGATCCACTTTGCGTTGCTGCCACTCAAAGTAACGATTACATCAGACTTCTATTGTCAACAGTTAGAGCGCTTGAATGTTGCACTGAAAAAGAGGCCTGATTTGATCTGTCGTAAAGATGTTGTGTTACATCAGGATAATGCACGGGTCCATGCAACAAGGACCACATCTGTAAAGATTGAAGAGCTCCTTCTTATTCTCCAGACCTTGTCCCATCTGATTATCATCTGTTCCGAAGTTTGCAGAACTATCTTGATGGAAAAGGACTTGGAACACATGAAGACGTCAAAACTACCCTCTACATTCGTTTTCTCCAAACCCCAAGAATTTTATAGAAGACATCCAGAAGTTTGTGAATCGTTGGCAGGAAGTAATTAACAATAATGGAACATACATCATTGATTAAATAACATTAAAAGTATTTGAAATCCTTTCACTTTTTCTGAACCTAAAATTGAACATCACTCAAGGGACGACCTGATATATTCTAGGTCACCATTTTAATACTATGGATCTGATTCAGTGTCGTTGTATTTTCTTATGTTGCATCACACAACATTCGAATTACATTGATAATTCAAAAAATTTCAAAGTTTTAAAATAATGAATAAAATATTTATTTAAAGGGATATCGTGTATTTTCAGAGCAAAATTTTCCCTTTTTCCAAAGAAAGGAAAGAAAAACATTTATTAAACAAAAACACAGAGAGGGCATCACTGAATCATGTACCATTTCTAAATGTATGTAAAATCAGCTGGTTTGGGTTGAGAAAATCTTTTTATGTAGAGGAGCGAACAACGTTTCGACCTTCTTCGGTCATCGTCAGGTTCACAAAGAAAGAGAGGTAACTGAACAATAGCTGACCACATGTTTGAAGGGGGGTTATGTAACTGAGTGTAGGAATGTAGAGGGCGTGCTTAGATGTTTGAATATATTTTTTTATATATGTATAAAGGTGTTCCTTTGTATTGGTTTATTTTGGGCTTGATTTGTTGTATAAGTAAGGCTTCTTTAATTTTGCGTTTGTTTATGTTTGTTTCTTTATTTAATATTTGAGTGTTTACTATGGTTATATTGTGTTGATTTGACTTGCAGTGTTCGAAAACGTGTGAAGGTGACTTTTCGTGTTATCTGAATCTGGTTTCCATTTTTCTACTTGTTTCTCCAATACAGAAGTCGTGGCAGTTATCACATTGTATTTTATAAATAATGTTGGTGTGGTGTTTGTCAGTGTAGTTTTTTCATTAGTATAGACCTTAGTTTTGTGTCTGGTTTTTGAATAAATTTGGTATTAACTGGAATGTCATATTTTGTTACTAGTTTTTGCCAAATGTTGGTTATTTTTTCTACTGATGTCGGGAATATATGGTATGCAGCAGTATATGGTTTCGTGATATTTTGATTCGTGAGATATATTTACTTTTGTTGGTTGATTTTGCTTTCTGTCTAGGTGTGTGAGTACAATGTTTTCTCCGGTTTGTGGAGGAAACTTATTGATGTTGATGAAGTATTGTTTTATTTTGTCTAATTTGTCCTTAATTTTGTCTGGCGACCATAGTTTTATGGTTGTGTTTATTTGGTTCGAATCCCGATCGCACCAAACATGCTTCGCCATTTCAATCGTGGGGGCGTTATAATGTGATGGTCAATCCCACTATTCGTTGGTAAAAGAGTAGCCCAAGAGCTGGCGGTGGGAGGTGATGACTAGCTGCCTTCTCTGTAGTCTTACACTGCTGAATTAGGAACGGCTAGCGCAGATAACCCTCGAGGAACTTTGCGTGAAATTAAAAAAACAAAACAAACAAAACAATTTAGTCCATAAAAACCCGATTTTTTTAATTCCTGGATTAACTCAGATTTCTATCAAAGTTCTCAATTAAACAAGGGTAAATACAGTTATAGTACATACGTTGTGGGTAAAAGCTCAGTGACTTCTTTTGAATAACCATCCATAACATAGCCTCGTTCCCATAGCATAGCCTGGTTTTCAGCTTTACTAGTTATTTTAAACACAGCGCTTGACGAACGGTGATCAGATTACAGTGTTATTTTAATAGATCTCTCAGTCTTCTGACAGTCGAGCCAATACAGGCGCCCCCACACCTTGGACAAGAGAATTCGTAATTGGCAAATAACTAATTTCAATTTTCAAACCTGGAAGTCCTGGCATGACTTAGTAGTTAAAGAGCTTAACCCGCAGTCTGTGGGTCGCGGATTCGAATTCTCGTCACACCAAACACTCGTTTTTTCACCCGTGGGGTATTCTAATGTTAGGGTCGTTCTCACTATTCGTTGGTAAAATGGTATCCCAGATGTTAGCGATGAGTGTTGTCAACTAGTTGCCTTCCCTCTATTCTATCACTGCGTATTTAACCCTCTTGTAGCTTTTCACGAAATTCAAAGCAAACGAAACCTAACCTCAAATAAATAAGTATAAAGTCTAAACACACAATGAAGGAGAGCTAATGGATAGACTGTTGATTATTCATGATGACGAGAAACCCACTTGAAGTAAAAATGAATCTCAAGACGGTCGGTGTGGGTATTAAAACTTTTATTGAAATAGAGAACAACGTTTCGACCTTCTTAGGTCATCTTCAGGTTAAGAGGTTAACCTTCAGGTTACCCATACCAGTCGTCTTTAGATACAGACTGCCGATTATAATGTTTAATTTCTTATTCAAGCTTCGTTACAATATGACGCAAAATCAAAGGTAAAAATATCGGTCTTCCAACTGGAAGCTATCAACAATTAGTGTAGTCTTTCACTGATAACGTTTTGACCAACATGTGTGAGCTAGTCAGTTGAGATGGGTCATATCAGAGGGAAAGATGATTTTACGATGATTAACATCCAACTGTCTATGCAACATACCTTTAACTGTAGATAATTTAATGAACGAGAATAAATATAAATATGCATGCAATTTCATAAAACATAAACTGATATCAGTGTAAATGCATTGATTCATCAGAAGCCCCCAGCTCATCATTGCGTTTCGATACCCATGGTGGGCACAGCGCAGAGAGCCCATTAAGTAATTTTGTACTTAACAACAAACAAACAAAATGGCTCCATGAATTGAGTACTTCACTGTTATCGACATTTTCGGCCATAATCCAGTTAATGTCTCCTCAAGCCAAAATAAATAGTGAGGCATTACAGTTGACAGCTGTTGTATTTAGGACATAATTTGGACCAACACCAAATATCATATATCAAAAGAAATAGAGTTTAAACTAATTTTTTATAATTTTTTTTTTAAGTTCCAAAAATCCTTAAATTTTTATGTGGGAGTGATAATAATATAATTGTGAACTTTTTATAAGCGTGGACAGAAAGTTGCAGAAAAAAAAAACGTTTTCAGTTGGTATTAAGTATAAGATTACATTGTAAATAATGAACGGTAATTCAGTTTAAAAGTCCTGTTTACCTTCTTACTCATAATGAGCTCTTACCCACAACTAGCTCATACGCAAATTACATTTCTTGCCTTATCCAATTTCCGACTAGTATACTTTCTTTACCGTAGGTGCAGTTTACTCTATACTAAAAAAAACAAAAAAAAAACACCAAAAGAACAGAAAACAAAGTTTTACAGGTCAATATAATTGTCTCATGTCGTGTGAAATTTGTTTGCTTTTCATAGAACAGTGACAAAACAACTTTTCCTGTTGTGATGTATAACTGATTACCTTAAGAAGGTCGAAACATTGTTGTGCGCTTTATTTAAATAAAAGTTTCAATACCCATACCAGCCCTCTGGAGAATACATTTTTACTTCAAGTGGGTTTCTCGTCATCACTAATTGAGTACATCATTAAAGTTATGATACAGTTTTGTCCCTTCTTTTCCCTCCCCCACAAATGACACAGCGGAATATCTGCGGACTTACAACCGCTAGAAACCTGGTTTCGATGCCCGCGTATCATAGAGTTTCAACAATATGTTAACATGCTTTCTTTGAGTGAAGCAAATACTTTATATAATAAACCTTAAAATTATCTGAGGCTTTCGAATGCTTTACAGTAACATCCAAAACAGGGCCCGGCACGGCCAAGCGTGTTAAGGCGTGCGACTCGTAATCCGAGGATCGCGGGTTCGCATCCCCGTCGCGCCAAACATGCTCGCCCTTTCAGCCGTGGGGGCGTCATAATGTGGCGGTCAATCCCACTATTTGTTGGTAAAAGAGTAGCCCAAGAGTTGGCGGTGGGTGGTGATGACTAGCTGCCTTCCCTCTAGTCTTACACTGCAAAATTAGGGACGGCTAGCGCAGATAGCCCTCGAGTAGCTTTGCGTGAAATTCAAAAACCAAACTACGTCCACTACTTTTTTGATAATGTACTCAGTGTGCTACTGTTGTCATGTTATATAAATAAAACCTTTTATATTTATTAATAATCATAAGTTAAAATGAAAGTTTATTCATGTGTACACATAATATGGTTTTGAAACGCTTAGAACATTAAACAGAAACGTGAAGTTAACAAATTAGTACTCAACCATAATATGCATAATTAGAACATATACCTTCAAATAAGTATCCTGTGTTTCTCTCATCAGCTGGCCCGGCATGGACAGGTGGGTTAAGGCGTTCGCTCGTAATCAGAGGGTCACAAGTTCGAATCCTCGTCGCACCAAATATGCTCGCCCTTTCAGTCGTGGGGGCATTATAATGTTACGGTCAATCCTACTATTCGTTGGTAAGAGAGTAGCCTAAGAGTTGGCGGTAGGTGGTGATGACTAGCTGCCTTCACCCTAGTCTTACACTCCTAAATTAGGGACGGCTAGCACAGATAGCCCTGGTGTAGCTCTGCGTGAAATTCAGAACAAACAAACAATCATTTGAATATAATAAAATACAACGCTTGATTGGAATAAGGAAGTTTTTACCGATAAAAACACCAAATTTTATTCAAAGAACAACATCAGAATTTCTTGTAGTCTCAGTTCTTTGTGTTCAAAGTGAATCTTGAGGGGCTATTGATTAGTCGTTGTTTGTGAGGTTTGCTGTATTTGTCTCAGAGAAGCCTCTTTTCGCAAAGGTCTGACAATCAGCCAAAGCAAATAGAAAGAAACTGTGTAAATGCACGTGACGCACATAATGGTAGGTAAATAGATTAAGAAACAAGAGACCATAATCTCTCTTTTTTCTCTCTCTCTCTTTTAAAACGTGCTGTTTTTGAAGTATGTATACAAACCGTTTATTTATAGAAGTACCCGATCATTTTAGTAATTCAATGATTCTGTGTTATTCATTGCGTTAATATTCAATTTGTGTTAAGCTTGTAACACCTCAACAAACGCCGTATCTTATCCTGCAAAAAACAACAACAAAATACACACGAACAAACTATATTTGAAGAGTGGTCAGTTCGTCAAATACGAACATCTTCCGATGTTTACAGAGAAATACGAGCTAGTTAATGTGAAACCATTCGGGCACTGAAGGCTCGAAGGTTTTACTGGTGTGAGAAAGCAAAACCTAAACATTTCATTTGTCAGTCTAATAGTCTGAAACCTAAAATAACTCTTGGAGAGCAATTTCCTGAGACAAGACAACTGAAGTTGAAGTATTTTCTTCATTTAGGGTTAAAAATAAAACATAAAGAAATGCGTGTTTGTTTTCGTTCCGAGAAACTGCTAGGAATGATCCATTTATTATTTATTTATCCTTAAGCTAAAGTGTTTTGTTTTACCTTCTTTTCGAATTGTTTGTTTGTTTTTTTCTCGATAATGTAAATGTCTTTCAACAATTTAATTATTTTTTATAGAACGTCTACAGTAATCGAAGTGAAAATATTTGCATTTTCCGTAAGTTTTTATCAGTGGAAATAAAACTATCTATCTCACGGTCCTTCTGTGGCTCAGCGATCGGTTAACGAACTCAAAACGCCAAAATCTGTTGTTCGAGCTCCAGCGATAAAAAAAAGCGCAGCTATTTCATTGTGTAACTTTTCACCAAAAGAGTACCACATTTCTACCATGTAAATATTGAACACCATGCTATGGACTTTATGTATTAAAATTTACGATACATCTAATTTACGAGAGTGCATCCGCTCAGAAATGGAACTGTTGAAAGTTTGTTTTAAAGCAAAGCCACAGCGGAGTATCTGCTGTGCCCACCGTGGGAGAATCGAACCTCAGATTTTAGAGTTGTAAGTCCGTAAACTTACCCCTGTTCTATCGTCCAGAATATTGGAAGTTTTTATAAGCTCGCGTAGTTGAACCTACATCTACATTAAGCAGGTGGGTGCTGTCACCAAGTTACGTAAGTTGAACAGGTTAATACAGGAATACGTGATTTGAACAGGCTGATACAGGAATACTTTAAAGGTATAAAATCAGTTATATGTAACACTCACTTTTCGATGTGAAGTTTAACGAAGTACTAAAACAGAAAACAGTTTTACCTTTTGTTTAATGTTAAACGCACTACATATAAGTGACATTGTAGTTCTTTGAAGTGAAAAAACTTTAATTATTGGTACATTAACATATTGCAGAGGATTTAAATACCAACAACAACAAATATCGGTCTGAGATTCCTTCTTTAATCGATCGAGAATTTTTGATAAGTGGATAGAAAATCCAACCTCTCTGGTTCCGCTACTGAGATCGATCTAGGAGAAGAACGTGCAATTCAGTGTGTTAGTTGAGTTTGAAGAAAGTAAGAAGATAAAGGAAATAACTATTTATATATATAACTATTTACATATATATAACTATTTATATAAATATCACTATTTATATCCATATAACTACTTATATATATATAACTATTCATATATGTATATAACTATTTACATATATATAACTATTTATATATATATAACTATTTATATAAATATCACTATTTATATCCATATAACTACTTATATATATAGATATTTATATACATATAATTATTTATATATATATAACTGTTTATATACATATAAATATTAATATATATAACTATTGTTTCACCACATGTTAAAGAACACGGGAAGTAATTCGTTTACTAGGTGTCAGTTAAAGAACTGACAGACTGTTGACTTACCAGACCCCGCTCATCAGAGACTATTTACGTAGATACGAACTTATCTTACCAGATCCCAGTCATCACAGACTATTTACGTAGATACGAACTTATCTTACCAGATCCCACTCATCACAGACTATGTACTTAGATATGAACTTATCTTACCAGACCCCAGTCATCACAGACTGTGTACTTAGATACGAACTTATCTTACTAGATCCCACTCATCACAGACTGTGTACTTAGATATGAACTTATCTTACTAGATCCCACTCATCACAGACTATTTACTTAGATACGAACTTATCTTACCAGATCCCAGTCATCACAGACTATTTACTTAGATACGAACTTATCTTACCAGATCCCAGTCATCACAGACTATTTACTTAGATACGAACTTATCTTACCAGATCCCAGTCATCACAGACTATTTACTTAGATACGAACTTATCTTACCAGATCCCACTCATCACAGACTATGTACTTAGATATGAACTTATCTTACCAGACCCCAGTCATCACAGACTGTGTACTTAGATACGAACTTATCTTACTAGATCCCACTCATCACAGACTATTTACTTAGATACGAACTTATCTTACCAGATCCCAGTCATCACAGACTATTTACTTAGATACGAACTTATCTTACCAGATCCCAGTCATCACAGACTATTTACTTAGATACGAACTTATCTTACCAGATCCCAGTCATCACAGACTATTTACTTAGATACGAACTTATCTTACCAGATCCCAGTCATCACAGACTATTTACGTAGATACGAACTTATCTTACCAGATCCCAGTCATCACAGACTATTTACTTAGATACGAACTTATCTTACCAGATCCCAGTCATCACAGACTATTTACTTAGATACGAACTTATCTTACCAGATCCCACTCATCACAGACTATTTACTTAGATACGAACTTATCTTACCAGATCCCACTCATCACAGACTATTTACTTAGATACGAACTTATCTTACCAGATCCCACTCATCACAGACTATGTACTTAGATACGAACTTATCTTACCAGATCCCAGTCATCACAGACTATTTACTTAGATACGAACTTATCTTACCAGATCCCAGTCATCACAGACTATTTACTTAGATACGAACTTATCTTACCAGATCCCACTCATCACAGACTATTTACTTAGATACGAACTTATCTTACCAGATCCCAGTCATCACAGACTATTTACTTAGATACGAACTTATCTTACCAGATCCCACTCATCACAGACTATGTACTTAGATACGAACTTATCTTACCAGATCCCAGTCATCACAGACTATGTACTTAGATACGAACTTATCTTACCAGATCCCAGTCATCACAGACTGTGTACTTAGATACGAACTTATCTTACCAGATCCCACTCATCACAGACTATGTACTTAGATACGAACTTATCTTACCAGATCCCAGTAATCACAGACTATGTACTTAGATATGAACTTATCTTACCAGACTCCAGTCATAACACTTCATTGCTGTAAGCGATCGGGGCACAAAAATGTTTATTCATTATATATACATGTGTGTCATTCGATTCAAAAGCAGCCCCTCAGTGGCACAGCGTTATGTCTGCAGACTTACAACGCCAGCGGCCAGGGTTTTGATACCTCTAGAGGGCATAACACAAACAAACAATTCCTGAGTAGTGACTATATAGAGGCTTCCAATAATTTTCTTTAAGATTTATCACATCAAAGGTTATTTATTGCACTATCAATCACTAACCCTCAACCAAATGTTTTAACACACGTAAATATGTATTAATTTAACAACATGCTTTTATCTTTATTTTTAGGATTTCTTAAACATCTTTTCCAAAATTGGTTAGAACCATTGAATTTGTTTGTCTGTTTGTAATTAACCACAAAGCTACACAATAGACTGTCTGTGTTCTGCCTGGCACAGGCAGCGAAATCCTGTTTCTTCTGTTGTACATCTGCGTACATATCACCTTGCCGCCGGAGGACAAAAGCATTGAGAAACATTTTAATATTAGCTGCCTGTAGTGTGAGTGTGTTTGTTCTGTTTTTCTGATTTATTTCGTCATAATATATCACTTCTTTGGAGAGATTTTAGCCGTGAACAAGGTTCGATGAGGCTGGTAGAGCAGAACTGAAAGTATAAGTCCTGTTGCACACGACACCGAATTGTCCCGCGAAATCCTCAAATGGTATTAGTTATACTCAGAACATACAGCACGCTAATAAAGAAGAAAGCGTTTCGTAAAGAAATATTGGCACTTCTCAAACGCAATCCATACGCTTTTACAGCTACACTTAACTATAAACCAAATATGTATTAATTGTATCAGTAAAATATTTTGTTCGGAAAGCTTTCTAATTTCTTGGCCCGGCATGGCCGGGTGGTTAAGGCACTCGAATCGTAATCCGAGAGTCGCGGATTCGAATCCTCGTCGCACCAAATATGCTCGCCCTTTCAGCCGTAGAGGTATTATAATGTTACGGTCAATCCCACTATTTGTTGGAAAAGAGTAGCCCAAGAGTTGGTGGTAGGTGGTGATTACTAGCTGCCTTCCCTCTAGTCTTACACTGCTAAATTAGGGACGGCTAGCGAAGATAGCCCTCGTGTAGCTTTGCGTGAAATTCAGAATAAACAAATATCCGTAAACCAGCGGGAAACATAGTTCTTGAACGAACGTAGATCAATGTTATGAAAGCTTAATTATCACAAATAAATGTGTTTCAAATTGTCCTCCAGTGGTTCAGCGGTATGTCTGCGGACTTACAACGCTAAAAACCAGGTTCGATACCCGTGATGGGCAGAGCACAGATAGACCGTTGTGTAGCTTTGTCCTTAATTCAAAAACGACAACAGCGTTTCAAATTCATGCAGTAGACCAGCTGTTTAACTTTCTCTTTGTTCAATAATGTTGTGCTTTTGCATTTGGATGTGTCTGTGTTGTTTTTTATTTTTTTTGGCTAGATGGCGTTTTCACGTCACATGATAACCGTAAGGCTTAATAACTAAAACTTTCTTGAAACTTTAAGAAATACTTCAAGTCAGATATAAGGAGCAAATCGGGTGAGAATAGAGTGTTTACTGTGTGTACTACATTGTATATTGATTACTGAGTTAGCGAACTTGTTAGTTGGTTTGTCTGTTACTCTTATTTAGTTCAATGCTGAAAATTCTGAGTTTGTTTTAACGAAGTACGAGAGACATGAGAACGAGATTAGTTAGTAAGTGACTGTTTAGCCTTATTTGTAATGTTAATCTTATTGTTAGTTCTCGTGAGTTGAATAAATAAATACTTTTTGTTATCGTCGAGAGGATTGTGCTTTGCGTTATTTTATTAGCGAATTATCTTAAATCAACTTGCACAGAAGTTGAAATTGTTAGAACAATAGCAAATACGTCTTCTCAGTGAAGCTAAATGTTCGGAGTTGTTCATCCGAAGGGTTTTCTTTTTCGAACAGCGTTGTTCAGTTCTCATAGCATATATATATTTATGATAAAGTGTGGGTTGAAGGGCAATTCAAACTAAACCCAAAGAGTGATTACACTATATAAATAACGTCGTGTTTTCTAGTTGCCATGACAACAGCGATTAAGTAGGGTCACTTTCTTTTAATCACGCGGATTACTACCATTAACTTTTACAGCGAGTGCACTTGAGTCCTAACAAAGTTTTGGTTAACACAGCTAATCCCAAATGCCCATAATGACACCTTATAGCCGTATTAAACATATGGTACCTGTATTAAAGCAATAAAGAAAACATTGTACGGACAGGAATTCGACCATCTGAGGCCCTGATGGATACTTACTTTAAAAAAAAAGAAGAGATTTCGCTCCACCGTGAGGTAATGAACGAAGGGTCAAATTAGTCTTTCCTCACTCTTTTAGTTCCAAATTTTCCTGTTCAACATCGTAAACCAAGAGTCTAACCACAATTTGGTCGTTACATTTTTGTTACAAAACGACGTCGAAGAAATGACCACAAAAAACCGTAATTGTACAAATATATGTCCCTAATCAATGCAGTATGGGTATTTATATCAAATAATGTTTTCATCGTAAAGAATAATAACCATCAAGTGATCAGTGTTTTTTTTTTTTTATTTAAGCGCAAAACTGCACAATAGACTATTTGCATCTTGTCCGCCAGGGGAATCGAGCTTTCGTCTGTTTTTTTATTAAGCACAAAGTTACACGAGGGCTATCTGTGCTAGCCGTCCCTAATTTAGTAGTGTAAGTAGGGAGCTAGTCATAACCACCCACCGCCAACTCTTGGGCTACTCTTTTGCCAACAAATAGTGGGATTGACCCTCACATTATAACGCCCCCACGGCTGAAAAGGCGAGCATGTTTGGCGCGACGGGGATGTGAACCCGCGATCCTCAGATTACGAGTCGCACGCTTTAATACGCTTGGCCATATCGGACCCATTATAATTCGAAGCTCATTGTGTGTAGAACTTGGTTGCATAAACAACCTTCCTATGTATATTAAAACATTGTACTGAAGAGATAAAGTAAACAAGTAAAGAAAACAAATTTCAAAAATTCAAAAAGGAAGTAAATCTAGGGATGGCTAATATCAATCCTTCATAAATAATATAAACAAGATGGTAGGGATGGTATTTGCATCATCCCTGCGTAATAATACATACAAGAATTAACATGTAGCAATACATATAACTATTCAATCACTACTAAATTGATCTAGTGTTTGTCTCTTACATTTTAATACAGTGTCTAGTGCAGGGCGCTCAACTCGCAATCTGAGGGTCACGGGTTAGAATCCCTGCCCCACCAAACAACCGCGGTGACACTGTAATGTGACGGTCAATCCCACTATTCGCTGGTAAAAGAGAAGCCCAATTGTTGGCGGTGAGTGGTGATGACTGTCATTCCTCTAGTATTACACTCCTAAATTAGGTACGGCTAGCGCAGATAACCCTCGTGTAGCTTTACAAACATTCAAAAACAAACAGCCCCCCGCTAGTACAGTGGTATGTCTACGGATTTACAACGCTAAAGTCAGGGGTTCGATTCCTCTCGGTGGGCCCAGCAGATAGCCCGATGTGGCTTTGCAATAAGAAAACATACACACACACAAAAAAAAAAACTGTGCCTATGCTATTATGTAGGGGTGAGCAAATGCCATCTTTACTGTCTTGTTGGCTTTGTTTTTGGAGGATTGATATTAAACCTTCCTATATTTACTTCCTTTTTTGCATTTTATTTAGCTATATCACATAATACAAATGATATTATTGCACAAATTCAACCACACTGGTACACAAATACATTTGTTTATATCAGATAAACCAATTACCTTTCTGGCCCTCAGCCCCGGCATGGCCAAGTGTGTTACGGCGTTCGACTCGTAATCTGAGGGTCGCGGGTTCGAATCCTGGTCGCACCAAACATGTTCGCCCTTTCAGCCGTGGGGGCGTTATAATGTTACGATCAATCCCACTATTCGTTGGTAAAAGAGTAGCCCAAGAGTTGGCGGTGGGTGGTGATGACTAGCTGCCTTCCCTCTAGTCTTACACTGCTAAATTAGGGACGGCTAGCACAGATAGCCCTTAAGTAGCTTTGCGCGAAATTCAAAACAAGCAATCTTTGGCCCTCTGTCGGAGAATTGGGAGAAAATTAAGATCTTAAGAAATGGAAGCCATATATTTGTTGTTTTGGCATTACACTATTTCACTTTAAAGTACGTTCCACATCAAACTGAGCACTATTAAAATATACTTACTTTTAATTAATAAATTCACAGTGAAACATTATAAAAAATCTTTGAAACAAGTTCCAAGAGACACATACTCTTTATGTGTGTGTGTTACGAACTTCGAAGTAGCATAGAGATGTTAGACTGAAATATTTTTAGGACCACCGTATAATTGGTTCTTGATCAATTTTCTTATTGTTTCAATATAGTGTTAGAAAAACAGGAATGACCAACCAGACGCAGTTTCGGAGGTTTCTTTCCCTTTTGAACCCAACGTTTCGTTTATCTTTTGTTTTTTCGTACTCTCTCCCTATGGCTCAGCGATATATTTGAAGACTCACAACGTTAAAAATCGAGGTTTTATCCCTAAGGTGAGCATGAATCAGATAATCTGTTGTGTAGCTTCGAGTTCACACACAAAAAAAAACAGACAAAATTTTGACATCTCTTTGCAGTAGATGAATAATTGAAATGTATTTCAAAATACTGTACTTGATTTGAATAGTTACTTTAATTAAAGACGTAAACGTGTTATTAAATAATCAGTGATTGCTAGAAACACAAATGTGTTCCTAAATTAGCGAATTAATGTATTTGCTACATATATATATCTACACACAGAGAGAGAAAAAAAAACGATGTACGACATCAGCCAAGAGTCCAATATTACCATGACGTCTACTCCGTCTCTCTTCAAGCGAACTTCATGATCTTATGAAAACACACGGGTTACAAAAAATTAATTAAAAACAAAACTCAGAAACCATATAACAGGAGAGCTTCCTAATTTGTACCCGCTGGACAAAAGTCTGCTTTTCCAAAGCGCTTTTGTTGTAGGGTTTCGTATTTTTCTCAAGTATAAGAGTTTTGTAATGGCGCCATCTAGTGGCTAGTTTGAAAGCATTTACTTGGCTGCTCATTTAACTGCACATTTTATGACATGTTTGAGTGTTCATAACTTTTGTTTTCCTTCTTTTTTATATGGAAACATATAGAAAGAAAAATAACTAAATGGTCAGATAACATATATTTAAATTTTCTTATATATATCACAAGAGAACATTTTAAAAATAAATTATGTTGAGGTAGTGAATTTATTTACTCAGCAGAGGTCCTTAAAAAATCACCAAAACTACACAACAGCAAGAAAAGATTAAGTCGACGTAAAGAAACCCTATTATAATACGTATAGTATTCTTGAATGAAGTGATAATCTTTTAAAAATCTGATAAACTTTCCAATTTATAATATCAAAAATAAAACAAAAATGTTTTTTTTCTTGGTAACACAATGTTACAACATAAATTTTGCAACTTCCTCAGAGGTGACGATGCTTATTGATGTTATATAGAAAAGCAAATAATCTGTGTACTGTATGATTTTTGTCAGATTTTATCGTAACTTTTTAAGCATAAATTTTTATTGTAATCTATGTTATGACCCCCAGTTGCTCACTAGTAAGTTTGAGGGCTCATACCGCTAAAAAGTGGGTTTCGATACTCGTAACTGGCACAGCATAGATAACCTATAGTGCAGATATGCTCTTAACGACAAACAGACAAAGAAAGCCATGTTTCACCAGGTCATGTATAACAATTTATTAGTTTTTGTACTAATCCTGATGAAACGTAATGATGAAATATAGGTTGTAATAAGTGTTGTATGTATTTTTTTTGTTTTTTAATTACATGGGTTATGTAGGTCTTTCTTTTCTTTAACTTGTACTATCCTTTCAGTACGGACTACGAACTATGAAAAACGACAAATAATGATGTGTTGTTTTCAGACTGGAATGGCCTTGTGGTTAGGATGTATGACTTGCAATCTGTGGGTCGCGGGTTCGAATCACTGTCGCCGAACATGCTTGCCCTTTCAGCCAAGCGACTTTATAAAGTTACGGTCACTCACAGTATTCGTTGGTAAAAGAGTAGCTCAAGACTTGACTGTGGGTGGTGTTGACCAGCTGTCTTTCCTCCAATCTATCACTGCTAAATTAAAATGTTTAACGTATATAGCCCTCGCGTAGCTGTTATTGTTGTTCTGAATTAAGCACGAAGCTACACAATGGGCTATCTGTGCTCTACCTACCACAGGTATCGAAACACGGTTTTTAACGTTGTAAGTCCGCAGACATACCGCTGAGCCACTGGAGGACTCCTCGCGAACTTCTTTGCGAAATAGAAAATGAACTATATATCGTTTTCTTTTTAATTCCAAATGATATATATATATTTATACTTTACGACGTTGTAAAACAAAGATATTAAACAGTGCGTTAAGTAGAAGTCTTAAGTGATACTGTCTTTTTCTCTGAATTTCTTTCCACTAGGGTATCGTTTGTTTATTTTTTGGCAACGATTTTAAATACAAAATATGTAGTTCGTTGGTGAATTTAGGGTTAGTACATACCCAGTATGGAATATTTTGATGCAGTTTTATCATTCTAAGCTTTTTGCAATTTATAAGTCGTACGTATATTGTAGTATACTATATTATTTTATGAAGTTTCTTATTTGTGCATCAATTTTGTAACTAAATATAGTTCAATGTTTATCGTGGTGTAAGTTATACTGGTTCTCGTACTTGCACAAAATATAATAACGAATAGGCTTAATATTAACATGTTTTACAAACTAACTACAAAACCAGGGTAAATGGGTTTCAAACATGTTGCGTGACATTGTTTCTCCTTGCACAAGATTCAACAAATGCCATGTTGTTGACGTTTTAACTTTTATATTTTGCTAATATTCCCTTGGAAATAAATGTAACTAGAAAATAAGTTGAGAATTTGTTTTTTTATTGTCTTTGTATTTTTTTCTTGTATGATGGTTTTTTCTTAATGCTATGGCTTGTTGCTTTTGTTTTGGCTTGCATTCTAGGCCATTGTTTTTCACTATTTTTCACAAAACCTATGGTGTTATTAAGAAAAAAAACTTGTGTAAAAATTTATATTGTATTTTTGTGGTGATTTTTAACTATGTTTGTTATTGTTTTTGTGGTTGTGTATGTGATTATTATGTGTTTAAAACTATTTCTACAGTTTGAATATTTTTAATCCATAAGTATTATAATATATTAGATGTAAAGTAATCTTTCTTTGATACTTGTTTTGGTTTTTGTTGCCATATGTTTTCATTTAAATATGAATTTGTCCATGTCACAGAATTTACAAAAATGTTTACTGCGATCCACTATGTAGCATGTGCTTTCTAACGATTTGGATTATGTTGCTTCTAAGTTTAATATTTGTTTGTTAATAATTAATAGTTTTTAATATTCTATCTTTTACTGGTGTTGAGAAAAATCTCTCTTGTTTCTTTACAAATTTCACCAAAATCTATATTCCATCTATTATTAGTCCAGTGTCACATATTATTTTTCAATATATATATATTGATTTGTCACTTTTAGTTTGTAATTTCTCCACACTCTTGTTTGTTTTCTGTTTGTGTGTATTGTTTTTCCTTCTCATGATTGCTACTGTGTCCTGTGATTTATATCGTGTGGTTGTTTCATTCTTTTCACATTATTTTTCCAATTCATATTTTGAGTTTTTAAACCATGTATTTTTCCTTGGATGTTATGTTTAATTTGTTTTTTTACTTCCTGTACAAAATTAATAATTATATATAGACCCACAGATTTGTTTTTTGTCCCATTTGTTTTTTATTTTTTGTTTTGTTTTTTCATATTGGACTTTTTTTTTATTTTGAGGTAGTCAATTTAACTTGTACCAAAATTTTGTTATTGTATTTTCATCTTTTAGGGATTAATCAAACTAAGTTTAACAAGTTCAGATTTTTTTGGCAATTTGGTGTTTATTATCTGGCATGTTTATAAATTACCTGTAATTTCTTTATTTGTGTGGTTAATGTAAGAGTGGTTTCCAAGCAAGTTGTTAGGGGTGCTGTGAGATTTTTATCAAACAAAGAATAATGAAGAACATAATATATATACGATATCATTATAAGAGGCCTAACTGTACTTCTTTGGTTTGCTGATCCAAACTGTGTTGATGAGCCTTGAATAGGTGAAACTGTAGTCAGTGGCAGAGGGTACAGCTAACTAAGGAATACAATAAACCTCTATATCACATTAATCTCATTTCCAATGAAAAATAAAATAAATCTTTATATATACAATTAAGAACATAAAACAAAAGTTATATAAAAATATTGCATGTAGTAGCAGGGGCGTCATGCAAATCTGGGTTAGTTAGGTCATCATCAGTGAAGAAGCTTGTGATATATGTTTCTGAGCTGTAGTTTGGGTATTATTTTTGTTCGTTGTGTTGTGTAACTAAGTTTTGGACATTTTGTGTATTGTTAGTGATGTTCATTAGATTTTAGTAATGTTTTGTGTGTTGTGAGTTCTTGGGAATTATTTGTTAGTTCTTTCACGTTCTGTAAATTTATGTATTTTAATTTGTTTTTAAGTTCAACGTGCAGGATTTTATGTTACAAGAACCTTAAGTTTCCACTTTTTATTACTACTGAATTTTTGTCTTCTTTATTAAAGTTTTTCCATGTAGTTCCAGGGTGAGATGTAGTCTTTATTAAAGTTTTTCCATGTAGTTCCAGGGTGAGATGTATTCTTTATTAAAGATTTTCCATGTAGTTCCAGGGTGAGATGTATTCTTTATTAAAGTTTTTCCATGTAGTTCCAGGGTGAGATGTATTCTTTATTAAAGATTTTCCATGTAGTTCCAGGGCGAGATGTATTCTTTATTAAAGGTTTTCCATGTAGTTCCAGGGTGAGATGTATTCTTTATTAAAGATTTTCCATGTAGTTCCAGGGTGAGATGTATTCTTTATTAAAGTTTTCCATGTAGTTCCAGGGCAAGATGTATTCTTTATTAAAGTTTTTCCATGTAGTTCCAGGGCGAGATGTATTCTTTATTAAAGATTTACCATGTAGTTCCAGGGTGAGATGTATTCTTTATTAAAGATTTTCCATGTAGTTCCAGGGCGAGATGTATTCTTTATTAAAGTTTTTCCATGTAGTTTCAGGGCGAGATGTATTCTTTATTAAAGATTTTCCATGTAGTTCCAGGGTGAGATGTATTCTTTATTAAAGATTTTCCATGTAGTTCCAGGGTGAGATGTATTCTTTATTAAAGTTTTTCCATGTAGTTCCAGGGTGAGATGTATTCTTTATTAAAGATTTTCCATGTAGTTCCAGGGTGAGATGTATTCTTTATTAAAGATTTTCCATGTAGTTCCAGGGTGAGATGTATTCTTTATTAAAGATTTTCCATGTAGTTCCAGGGTGAGATGTATTCTTTATTAAAGATTTTCCATGTAGTTCCAGGGTGAGATGTATTCTTTATTAAAGATTTTCCATGTAGTTCCAGGGTGAGATGTATTCTTTATTAAAGATTTTCCATGTAGTTCCAGGGTGAGATGTATTCTTTATTAAAGATTTTCCATGTAGTTCCAGGGTGAGATGTATTCTTTATTAAAGATTTTCCATGTAGTTCCAGGGTGAGATGTATTCTTTATTAAAGATTTTCCATGTAGTTCCAGGGTGAGATGTATTCTTTATTAAAGATTTTCCATGTAGTTCCAGGGCGAGATGTATTCTTTATTAAAGATTTTCCATGTAGTTCCAGGGTGAGATGTATTCTTTATTAAAGATTTTCCATGTAGTTCCAGGGTGAGATGTATTCTTTATTAAAGTTTTCCATGTAGTTCCAGGGTGAGATGTATTCTTTATTAAAGTTTTCCATGTAGTTCCAGGGTGAGATGTATTCTTTATTAAAGTTTTCCATGTAGTTCCAGGGTGAGATGTATTCTTTATTAAAGTTTTCCATGTAGTTCCAGGGTGAGATGTATTCTTTATTAAAGATTTTCCAGGGTGAGATGTATTCTTTATTAAAGATTTTCCATGTTCCAGGGTGAGATGTATTCTTTATTAAAGTT
The DNA here is from genome assembly GCF_004210375.1 of Tachypleus tridentatus. NCBI lineage: Eukaryota > Metazoa > Arthropoda > Merostomata > Xiphosura > Limulidae > Tachypleus > Tachypleus tridentatus. Next base: position 102,176,975 of record NC_134827.1, read on the forward strand.
TTTCCATGTAGTTCCAGGGTGAGATGTATTCTTTATTAAAGTTTTTCCATGTAGTTCCAGGGTGAGATGTATTCTTTATTAAAGATTTTCCATGTAGTTCCAGGGTGAGATGTATTCTTTATTAAAGTTTTTCCATGTAGTTCCAGGGTGAGATGTATTCTTTATTAAAGTTTTTCCATGTAGTTCCAGGGTGAGATGTATTCTTTATTAAAGTTTTTCCATGTAGTTCCAGGGTGAGATGTATTCTTTATTAAAGTTTTTCCATGTAGTTCCAGGGTGAGATGTATTCTTTATTAAAGATTTTCCATGTAGTTCCAGGGTGAGATGTATTCTTTATTAAAGATTTTCCATGTAGTTCCAGGGTGAGATGTATTCTTTATTAAAGTTTTTCCATGTAGTTCCAGGGTGAGATGTATTCTTTATTAAAGTTTTCCATGTAGTTCCAGGGTGAGATGTATTCTTTATTAAAGTTTTCCATGTAGTTCCAGGGCGAGATGTATTCTTTATTAAGATTTTCCAGTAGTTCCAGGGTGAGATGTATTCTTTATTAAAGTTTTTCCATGTAGTTCCAGGGTGAGATGTATTCTTTATTAAAGTTTTTCCATGTAGTTCCAGGGTGAGATGTATTCTTTATTAAAGATTTTCCATGTAGTTCCAGGGTGAGATGTATTCTTTATTAAAGATTTTCCATGTAGTTCCAGGGTGAGATGTATTCTTTATTAAAGATTTTCCATGTAGTTCCAGGGTGAGATGTATTCTTTATTAAAGTTTTTCCATGTAGTTCCAGGGTGAGATGTATTCTTTATTAAAGATTTTCCATGTAGTTCCAGGGTGAGATGTATTCTTTATTAAAGTTTTTCCATGTAGTTCCAGGGTGAGATGTATTCTTTATTAAAGTTTTTCCATGTAGTTCCAGGGTGAGATGTATTCTTTATTAAAGTTTTTCCATGTAGTTCCAGGGTGAGATGTATTCTTTATTAAAGTTTTCCATGTAGTTCCAGGGTGAGATGTATTCTTTATTAAAGTTTTTCCATGTAGTTCCAGGGTGAGATGTATTCTTTATTAAAGTTTTTCCATGTAGTTCCAGGGTGAGATGTATTCTTTATTAAAGATTTTCCATGTAGTTCCAGGGTGAGATGTATTCTTTATTAAAGTTTTTCCATGTAGTTCCAGGGTGAGATGTATTCTTTATTAAAGTCTTTATTTTTTCCATGTAGTTCCAGGGTGAGATGTATTCTTTATTAAAGTTTTCCATGTAGTTCCAGGGTGAGATGTATTCTTTATTAAAGATTTTCCATGTAGTTCCAGGGTGAGATGTATTCTTTATTAAAGTTTTTCCATTTTCCATGTAGTTCCAGGGTGAGATGTATTCTTTATTAAAGTTTTTCCATGTAGTTCCAGGGTGAGATGTATTCTTTATTAAAGTTTTCCATGTAGTTCCAGGGTGAGATGTATTCTTTATTAAAGTTTTTCCATGTAGTTCCAGGGTGAGATGTATTCTTTATTAAAGTTTTTCCATGTAGTTCCAGGGTGAGATGTATTCTTTATTAAAGTTTTTCCATGTAGTTCCAGGGTGAGATGTATTCTTTATTAAAGTTTTTCCATGTAGTTCCAGGGTGAGATGTATTCTTTATTAAAGTTTTCCATGTAGTTCCAGGGTGAGATGTATTCTTTATTAAAGTTTTTCCATGTAGTTCCAGGGTGAGATGTATTCTTTATTAAAGTTTTTCCATGTAGTTCCAGGGTGAGATGTATTCTTTATTAAAGTTTTTCCATGTAGTTCCAGGGTGAGATGTATTCTTTATTAAAGTTTTTCCATGTAGTTCCAGGGTGAGATGTATTCTTTATTAAAGTTTTTCCATGTAGTTCCAGGGTGAGATGTATTCTTTATTAAAGTTTTTCCATGTAGTTCCAGGGTGAGATGTATTCTTTATTAAAGTTTTTCCATGTAGTTCCAGGGTGAGATGTATTCTTTATTAAAGTTTTTCCATGTAGTTCCAGGGTGAGATGTATTCTTTATTAAAGTTTTTCCATGTAGTTCCAGGGTGAGATGTATTCTTTATTAAAGATTTTCCATGTAGTTCCAGGGTGAGATGTATTCTTTATTAAAGATTTTCCATGTAGTTCCAGGGTGAGATGTATTCTTTATTAAAGATTTTCCATGTAGTTCCAGGGTGAGATGTATTCTTTATTAAAGTTTTTCCATGTAGTTCCAGGGTGAGATGTATTCTTTATTAAAGTTTTTCCATGTAGTTCCAGGGTGAGATGTATTCTTTATTAAAGATTTTCCATGTAGTTCCAGGGTGTAGATGTATTCTTTATTAAAGATTTTCCATGTAGTTCCAGGGTGAGATGTATTCTTTATTAAAGATTTTCCATGTAGTTCCAGGGTGAGATGTATTCTTTATTAAAGATTTTCCATGTAGTTCCAGGGTGAGATGTATTCTTTATTAAAGATTTTCCATGTAGTTCCAGGGTGAGATGTATTCTTTATTAAAGATTTTCCATGTAGTTCCAGGGTGAGATGTATTCTTTATTAAAGTTTTTCCATGTAGTTCCAGGGTGAGATGTATTCTTTATTAAAGATTTTCCATGTAGTTCCAGGGTGAGATGTATTCTTTATTAAAGATTTTCCATGTAGTTCCAGGGTGAGATGTATTCTTTATTAAAGATTTTCCATGTAGTTCCAGGGTGAGATGTATTCTTTATTAAAGATTTTCCATGTAGTTCCAGGGTGAGATGTATTCTTTATTAAAGATTTTCCATGTAGTTCCAGGGTGAGATGTATTCTTTATTAAAGTTTTCCATGTAGTTCCAGGGTGAGATGTATTCTTTATTAAAGATTTTCCATGTAGTTCCAGGGTGAGATGTATTCTTTATTAAAGATTTTCCATGTAGTTCCAGGGTGAGATGTATTCTTTATTAAAGATTTTCCATGTAGTTCCAGGGTGAGATGTATTCTTTATTAAAGATTTTCCATGTAGTTCCAGGGTGAGATGTATTCTTTATTAAAGTTTTTCCATGTAGTTCCAGGGTGAGATGTATTCTTTATTAAAGATTTTCCATGTAGTTCCAGGGTGAGATGTATTCTTTATTAAAGATTTTCCATGTAGTTCCAGGGCGAGATGTATTCTTTATTAAAGATTTTCCATGTAGTTCCAGGGTGAGATGTATTCTTTATTAAAGATTTTCCATGTAGTTCCATGTATTCTTTATTAGATTTTCCATGTAGTTCCAGGGTGGATGAGATGTATTCTTTATTAAAGATTTTCCATGTAGTTCCAGGGTGAGATGTATTCTTTATTAAAGATTTTCCATGTAGTTTCAGGGCGAGATGTATTCTTTATTAAAGATTTTCCATGTAGTTCCAGGGTGAGATGTATTCTTTATTAAAGTTTTTCCATGTAGTTCCAGGGTGAGATGTAGTCTTTATTAAAGTTTTTCCATGTAGTTCCAGGATGAGATGTATTCTTTATTAAAGTTTTTCCATGTAGTTCCAGGGTGAGATGTATTCTTTATTAAAGATTTTCCATGTAGTTCCAGGGTGAGATGTATTCTTTATTAAAGTTTTTTCATGTAGTTCCAGGGTGAGATGTATTCTTTATTAAAGATTTTCCATGTAGTTCCAGGGTGAGATGTATTCTTTATTTTTTGATGTCTTTTCATTTACTTTTTTTATTATTCCCCTTTTATCCCACCCTTTTCCACTCAACTTCTAAAAAAAATCTCACAAACAAACATTATAACTTTTAAGTGCCTCATTTAGTTCTGATTTCAATGTTGATTTGTTTGGTGTGTGTTTTGTTGGTATTCTAATTCTATTTGATTGTTTGATTTGTTTGGTGTGTGTTTTGTTGGTATTCTAATTCTATTTGATTGTTTTTAATGGTATCCTCAAAAGGCAATCTCTTCACTGAAAGACTGAATCTTTAAAGTATCAAGACCAGACAGGATTATAAAGGAGGTCAAAGATCAGATGTGTGAGTCTTTCATTTTCAGTAATGAGCAAGTATAAAAAGAAAATGTAATGTTTTAATTTATAATCAATATGATTATAAACACATCTTGGAGTTTTGTTAGCTGTTTGCAGGCTTGAATGAGCTGTTTTACAACACATCCAGTTCTTTAGTCACATTTATGAATCAGTTCCATTCTACAGTAAACATGATACAAATTATGATAATCTAATGTATTATTTTTCAGTTACTATAATTAAGGACTTTTCATGGACTATTTTGACCAATTTATCCAAGTCATTTACTAGTATAGAGATATGGCAACTGCTACAATTCTGCTGCAGTTGTTACATAAAATACTCTTCTTCTGTGGTGCTGCAGTAATTTTGAAATAGCGACAATCACTGTTAGATCTTATGGTGCACTTGGTTCCTGCTTGTGCATCTGCCTATAAGCTCTGTTATTCCACTTTTCACTAAGTAAGCTTGCTACTGACAAATTCACTTTTGCTGCAGAAAATTGACCAGTTGATAGATGAAAGCTGTTGTGAACAATCTTCACAAGTCTGAGTATATCAATATCTCATTAGACCTAGAAATACCAAAGAACTTAATGTTGTCAGCTTACCTTATTAAATTACAGTAGAACTAGAAATACCAAATAACTTAATGTTATCAGCTTACCTTATTAGATTACAGTAGAGCTAGAAATACCAAAGAACTTAATGTCATCAGCTTACCTTATTAGATTACAGTAGAACTAGAAATACCAAATAATGTAATGTTGTCAGCTTACCTTATTAGATTACAGTAGAACTAGAAATACCAAATAATGTAATGTTGTCAGTTTACCTTATTAGATTACAGTAGAGCTAGAAATACCAAAGAACTTAATGTTGTCAGCTTACCTTATTAGATTACAGTAGAACTAGAAATACCAAAGAACTTAATGTTGTCAGCTTACCTCATTAGATTACAGTAGAGCTAGAAATACCAAAGAACTTAATGTTGTCAGCTTACCTCATTAGATTACAGTAGAGCTAGAAATACCAAATAACGTAATGTCGTCAGCTTACCTCATTAGATTACAGTAGAGCTAGAAATACCAAAGAACTTAATGTTGTCAGCTTACCTTATTAGATTACAGTTGAGCTAGAAATATCAAAGAATGTAATGTTGTCAGCTTACCTTATTAGATTACAGTAGAGCTAGAAATACCAAAGAACTTAATGTTGTCAGCTTACCTTATTAGATTACAGTAGAACTAGAAATACCAAATAATGTAATGTTGTCAGTTTACCTTATTAGATTACAGTAGAGCTAGAAATATCAAAGAACTTAATGTCGTCAGCTTACCTTATTAGATTACAGTAGAACTAGAAATACCAAAGAATGTGATGTTGTCAGCTTACCTCATTAGATTACAGTAGAGCTAGAAATACCAAAGAACTTAATGTTGTCAGCTTACCTCATTAGATTACAGTAGAGCTAGAAATACCAAATAACGTAATGTTGTCAGCTTACCTTATTAGATTACAGTAGAACTAGAAATACCAAAGAATGTGATGTCAGTCAGCTTACCTTATTAGATTACAGTAGAACTAGAAATACCAAAGAATGTGATGTTGTCAGCTTACCTCATTAGATTACAGTAGAGCTAGAAATACCAAAGAACTTAATGTTGTCAGCTTACCTCATTAGATTACAGTAGAGCTAGAAATACCAAATAACGTAATGTTGTCAGCTTACCTTATTAGATTACAGTAGAGCTAGAAATACCAAAGAACTTAATGTTGTCAGCTTACTTTATTAGATTACAGTAGATCTAGAAATACCAAAAAATGTGATGTTGTCAGCTTACCTTATTAGATTACAGTAGAGCTTGAAATACCAAAGAATGTGATGTTGTCAGCTTACCTTATTAGATTACAGTAGAGCGAGAAATATCAAAGAATGTAATGTTGTCAGCTTACCTTATTAGATTACAGTAGAACTAGAAATACCAAAGAATGTGATGTTGTCAGCTTACCTTATTAGATTACAGTAGAGCTAGAAATATCAAAGAATGTAATGTTGTCAGCTTACCTTCTTAGATTACAGTAGAGCTAGAAATACCAAAGAACTTAATGTTGTCAGCTTACCTTATTAGATTACAGTAGAGCTAGAAATATCAAAGAATGTAATGTTGTCAGCTTACCTTATTAGATTACAGTAGATCTAGAAATACCAAAAAATGTGATGTTGTCAGCTTACCTTATTAGATTACAGTAGAGCTAGAAATATCAAAGAATGTAATGTTGTCAGCTTACCTTATTAGATTACAGTTGAGCTAGAAATATCAAAGAATGTAATGTTGTCAGCTTACCTTATTAGATTACAGTAGAGCTAGAAATATCAAAGAATGTAATGTTGTCAGCTTACCTTATTAGATTACAGTAGAGCTAGAAATATCAAAGAATGTAATGTTGTCAGCTTACTTTATTAGATTACAGTAGAGCTAGAAATACCAAAGAATGTAATGTTGTCAGCTTACCTTATTAGATTACAGTAGAGCTAGAAATACCAAAGAACTTAATGTTGTCAGCTTACCTTATTAGATTACAGTAGAACTTGAAATACCAAAGAACTTAATGTCGTCAGCTTACCTTATTAGATTACAGTAGAGCTAGAAATACCAAAGAACTTAATGTTGTCAGCTTACCTCATTAGATTACAGTAGAGCTAGAAATACCAAAGAACTTAATGTTGTCAGCTTACCTCATTAGATTACAGTAGAGCTAGAAATACCAAATAACGTAATGTTGTCAGCTTACCTTATTAGATTACAGTAGAGCTAGAAATACCAAAGAACTTAATGTTGTCAGCTTACCTTATTAGATTACAGTTGAGCTAGAAATATCAAAGAATGTAATGTTGTCAGCTTACCTTATTAGATTACAGTAGTGCTAGAAATACCAAAGAATGTAATGTTGTCAGCTTACCTTACTAGATTACAGTAGTGCTTGAAATACCAAAGAACTTAATGTTGTCAGCTTACCTTATTAGATTACAGTAGAGCTAGAAATACCAAATAACGTAATGTTGTCAGCTTACCTCATTAGATTACAGTAGAGCTAGAAATACCAAAGAACTTAATGTTGTCAGCTTACCTTATTAGATTACAGTAGAGCTAGAAATATCAAAGAACTTAATGTCATCAGCTTACCTTATTAGATTACAGTAGAGCTTGAAATACCAAAGGATGTGATGTTGTCAGCTTACCTTATTAGATTACAGTAGAGCTAGAAATATCAAAGAATGTAATGTTGTCAGCTTACCTTATTAGATTACAGTAGAACTAGAAATACCAAAGAATGTGATGTTGTCAGCTTACCTTATTAGATTGCAGTAGAGCTAGAAATATCAAAGAATGTAATGTTGTCAGCTTACCTTATTAGATTACAGTAGAGCTAGAACTACCAAAGAATGTGATGTTGTCAGCTTACCTTATTAGATTACAGTAGAGCTAGAAATACCAAAGAACTTAATGTTGTCATCTTACCTTATTAGATTACAGTAGAGCTAGAAATATCAAAGAATGTAATGTTGTCAGCTTACCTTATTAGATTACAGTAGAGCTTGAAATACCAAAGAATGTGATGTTGTCAGCTTACCTTATTAGATTACAGTAGAGCTAGAAATATCAAAGAATGTAATGTTGTCAGCTTACCTTATTAGATTACAGTAGAGCTAGAAATACCAAAAAATGTGATGTTGTCAGCTTACCTTATTAGATTACAGTAGAGCTAGAAATATCAAAGAATGTAATGTTGTCAGCTTTCCTTATTAGATTACAGTAGAGCTAGAAATACCAAAGAATGTAATGTTGTCAGCTTACCTTATTAGATTACAGTAGAGCTAGAAATACCAAAGAATGTAATGTTGTCAGCTTACCTTATTAGATTACAGTAGAGCTTGAAATACCAAAGAACTTAATGTTGTCAGCTTACCTTATTAGATTACAGTAGAACTAGAAATACCAAAGAACTTAATGTTGTCAGCTTACCTTATCAGATTACAGTAGAGCTAGAAATACCAAATAACTTAATGTTGTCAGCATACCTTATTAGATTACAGTAGAGCTTGAAATACCAAAGAACTTAATGTTGTCAGCTTACCTTATTAGATTACAGTAGAGCTAGAAATACCAAAGAATGTAATGTTGTCAGCTTACCTTATTAGATTACAGTAGAGCTAGAAATACCAAAGAACTTAATGTTGTCAGCTTACCTTATTAGATTACAGTAGAGCTAGAAATACCAAAGAACTTAATGTTGTCAGCTTACCTTATTAGATTACAGTAGAGCTAGAAATACCAAAGAACTTAATGTTGTCAGCTTACCTTATTAGATTACAGTAGAGCTAGAAATACTAAAGAACTTAATGTTGTCAGCTTACCTTATCAGATTACAGTAGAGCTAGAAATACCAAATAACTTAATGTTGTCAGCTTATTTTATTAGATTACAGTAGAGCTAGAAATACCAAAGAATGTAATGTTGTCAGCTTACCTTATTAGATTACAGTAGAGCTAGAAATACCAAAGAATGTAATGTTGTCAGCTTACCTTATTAGATTACAGTAGAGCTAGAAATACCAAAGAACTTAATGTTGTCAGCTTACCTTATTAGATTACAGTGGAGCTAGAAATACCAAAGAACTTAATGTTGTCAGCTTACCTTATTAGATTACAGTAGAGCTAGAAATACCAAAGAACTTAATGTTGTCAGCTTACCTTATTAGATTACAGTAGAGCTTGAAATACCAAAGAACTTAATGTTGTTAGCTTACCTTATTAGATTACAGCACAGACTCCCAAAGCACACCACTGGTTACAAATGTCCAGCACACCACTGGTAACAAATGTCCAGTTTGACTGAACTTCATGAATAACAACATTTTGCTCTCTTTCATACCCACCCACCCATCATCATCAATCCATGGCCTGGCATGGCCAGGGGTTAAGGCATTCAACTTGTTATCTGAAAGTCGTGGATTCGAATCCCCATCAAACCAAACATGTTCGCCCTCTCAGCTGTGGGGTCAATATAATGTGATAGTCATTACTACTAGTTGTTGGTAAAAGAGTAGCCCAACAGTTGGCGGTGGGTGGTGATGACCAGCTGCCTTCCTTCTAGTCTTACACTGCTAAATTAGGGATGGCTAGTGCAGATAGCCCTCATGTAGCTTTGCCCAAAATTAAAAAACAAATAGTCCTCAATCCAGTTAACTGGTCTTTTCTTAATCTCTTCAACATGTACCCTCTGAATATACCTCATTTGATTCTGAAAACAAAAAAAATTCACAAACTGATAAAGCAAGATTTTTATACACTGTATTGCAGAATATGTGACTACAGAAATTGTCTTTTAGTTAAAATGAACAGATTATGTTGTTTACCTCTCTGGTTGTTACATATATAAGATACAGATTTAGTTATCTAAACTGTTAAACTACCATTTTATGGTACATTTATAATAATTTTTATATTATATTTTCCTCTCTTTCTCTGAATACTATTTCCAGTTTTGAGAAGTATATAGAATTTTAAGAATTTATAATTATTCATAAAAGCAGCATATTGTATTTCCAAATTTCACTTTTTTTTTCAGTGCATATTGTAGTCACTCTTACTTCAGCTGAACAATAGAACATCTTTACAGTTTGAAGAAAAGTCATGTTTACGTGGAAAAAAACTCAGTTACCATCTCGTCCTGAAATTCCACCAGCTGGTGACATCTTGAGAGATTTAGAAAATGTTACAAAGGACGACGTTGTAATATCCGTATCTCCAATATCCCTGTATTCACATTCTCTATCAGGTGAGAATTTTGTTATTATTTATCACCGTGAAGTCTGCTCAGAAGTAGTATTTTAGTTGTGGTGATGCATAGTTTCTGGAGACATTTCTGTGATCTGTTACATTCTGAATAAAATATCATGTTATTTCTGTTTTATTATTTGGTGCCAGTATGGGTCCAACTAAATTAATGAAAAAAATATAAACATGTAGTCATTTTCCAAATTTTTATTTTTAATATGTCTAAAATGGATTCATTAAGAATCTTATTTATTCATTTCCTGATTTAGTATTTTGGGACTTATAACCCACTAGAAGGAAGATTGGTTGTTTTTTTTTTAATAAAATAGAAACTTGTAACTTTAACGTAAGTGTAGTTTTATTGATTTTATCCATTTTGTTTTTAAACTCACTTATCATGGTGATATAGTTGTCTATTTCTCAGTCCTGAGGCTTTAAGAAGTCATAGGTTTGTGATATAAACACATAATGATATTTTTCCCCTGTAACTTTAATCTGTATGAATCACCATGGCTTTCATTTCAGTGGAAACTCATGTAGAGATTGAGAGAAAGTATTGAAAGCTTGACTTGGTGATGTGTTTCTTGTAGAATATATATTTGTGAACACCTTTCAACAAAATTGTAATGCATTTTTTTAACTTATTACTTTATCATTTTATATTACATTTGAATTGTGATTTTTCAATATAATAAGAAATTTTGTGTCTGTGTGGAATGAGATAAGATTAGCTTAGATCAACTTACTCTCAGCCTTTGTATGTTTCTTTTTGCCAGTAAGGCCACATTGGTATAAATAAGTACTTAAATGGACAAAGTAAATCACAGAAACAAAATGAAAAAGAAAGAACAAATAGATATAAAAAAATGTGTTTCAAAGTTAACGCACGTATGAAATTAAACCATTAACAGTAAAGAAAATTGGACTCGTTTATAATTTTGGTAAAAAAGTTGTTTTTGTTGTGATCATAAAGAGTGTAAAACTAGATTTGTTGTTTTTAGAATTGAAACAAAGTGAAATTTTGTCACATAAAATAAAATCTTTTAATGGAAAGTGTTTTTCATTTCTCAAACAAATTATAAAGAATTGTTTTTTTAATTTTCAGAGCCAAAATTTTATACCAATATCTCCAATAAAAATAAGATATTTTTGAGAAGCTACATAGTCTTTAGATAGTTTATTTCAAGTTTCAAACTATTTCGTCAAGTTACCTTAACACTTGAAATCGATGAGTTTTAATTTTTGTCTGTGACTTGTGAAAAAGTAGTTTAATGCTTCCTTTATCCTGTACTTGCAGAAAGCTCTGGACTTCTGAATACGTCCAGCCAGAGTGAACTTGAAAATAAAGATACAGTCGATAGTCCGATCAAAAGTTCATCATCCTTCAGTGAAAGTGATGTAGAACCCGAGGAGGCATTTCAAAAAGTACTTTTTTAAAATGACCTTTTATATAAATTTTAATATATAAATGACTTATTATAAATGACCTTAATAGGGAAACAAACCATGGAATTTTGTTTGTTTTCAAATGACTAAATACTTGAAGTCAAGATCTTCTGAGAATTGGACAATCATTTTGATTTCATGTTTCCTTAACACTCCTACGAAAAGTGGGGCCTAATAGGTTCCAGAGCAACTTGAAAGGTTATTAATATTAGGCTAATAATTTTGTATTTAAATGAAATTGCCATTTAAATCCATTAATGAATGGATTAACGAGATTCCCACTGTCCCTATCTACTATCTAGCGAAACCACAGCCAGGGGAATGGGCTTGGAGAAATCAGGACTAGAAACGTCTTTTCGTAGGAGTGTTAAAATGTGGAATCACTAACTGAGATGCCAGTAAAGAACTTGAAGTAGGAGGTATGAATTAATGGTTGATTATCAGGGCTGTGTCTGGATTAACAGGTGAACCAGTTAGATTTCTGGTGTGGGTGGATAGGATAATTTTATGGGTTCCATATGAGCAGGCTAGTAATTTGCTAGGATATATTGTTCAAACCTTGTTAGGGACTGGTTAAGTTAGGTTTGAATGGGATAAAGAAAATGACTTGAAAGAGAGTCAAAGATATTATTTATACTGGTAAGTTAAAGTTCATTTCTTTTTAACTAATAATTGAAGTATTTTGTAATTAACTGCCGTAATTATAATCTTTGGTAGCAGTTAGTATTTAAAAAGTGTTGGTCAAGTGAAAATGTTACGTTAGAAGGTTCTAACAAAGAGCATTGTAATAAAGGAGTGAATAATTTTATTTGGGTCTGAAAATGACGACAACCAGATCAGGTGGCCCAGTGAAACAACCATCTAATTCTCTCTCTTTCTCAACTAAATCATTTTGCATATTTTTTCAACTTTCATTTGTGAGGATGTTAGAGAAGCTGTTGGTGGTTCTGTTTTCATCATAGTTCAAGAATTCCTCGAGTTCATGAGGAAATATCTTCCCAATCAGAATATGAAAATAGCTGTTAAAAAAAAATGTTACTTAAGCTCTGAAGAAGGTATGATTGGAAAGTTAGTTATATATTAGAAACTGTAGGATCTAGTTTGTGATCCTAAACTGTAGGATCATTACCCTTGGAGGTTTTTGCTCAAATACCTCTAGAGTTGAGAATTGTGTCCCAGACTTTATAAAAGTGAATGAGAGTAACCATAATGAAGATATGGATGTTTATAAATATTCAGTCATGCCAGCTGAAAAGGAATGTATTTATATCAAGCTTTTACCTATCAATTATTATAGTCATATAACTCAACTCATCAAATCTGATACAACAGGACTGAGAAACTCTAAGCGTGTTTACATGTAGCATGTATGGTACTGTTAGTAGAGTTTTTGATGTAGAAAAGCTGATATTTTGGCCCACTAGTAATTAGTCTCTTTAATTATGCATACATAAATAATTTATTGCTTTATCAGTTTTGTCATTTACTACTTGAAATTAATAGTTAATTAATGGATCTTGGCAAGATTTTTAAACAAGGTTTCATAATTTACCAATTTAATTTTTACTGGGCTTCTGCCATATGTTAGAAATCATTTTTTAGTAAGTTGGGCATTTATGTAATTAATAGATAAAATGGAGACAAGAATTGAACTTGCAAATTTGTTTTCTGCCTCACTTTTTTCATTTAGGTTCTTAGTTTTTGGTTTATAATTCACTTGAGAAAAACTTCGTTACTGAAGGTGTTTCTTCAAAGAAATGTTTTTTAAAGGATAACAGTTATCTGCTTGGCACATTTTTACTAGTTTGTAGCACGTTATAAAAAATTTTAAATGACTCTTTCTGCACGTGGTCATTTCGTACTTTTAGTATCTACACATTAGGGAAAAGTAACCTCAGTTAGAAATGGTTACTGTGAAAATTTCCAACCATAAATCATAATCATTGTAATTTTGTGAATAATTTGTGATAACGGGAAGCCCACTTGAAGTAAAAATGTAACTCATGACAGCTGGTCTGGGTACAAACTGTTTTCTGCTTTATCAGTAAAAGTGTTAATACCTGTACCAGCTGTCCTGTGAACAGTTGATATTTGTGATTTTGGCTTCAATAAACATTTATATAAAAAAAAAAAAATCTAATCGGTTGTTATTTCGTAATACTATTGTAAGTTAGTTAAGATATAATAAATTTGTTTAGTTTTGTTTAGCAAGAAGATGATTTAGTTAATTTTGTTTTTCAGGTAAAGCAGTTCTTTGATTTAAATAAAAAAATTGAGAAAAGTCTCGAAATGTTACAATGTCAGACAGAAAAACTTCAAGATGTTACTCAAAGCTTAAGTGAAGAGATGTCTGTGATAGATGAGTCCACGCATTCTGCAACGTGAACTGAAAGTAAGTTCTGCACCAGATGGCTTTTGCTGAGTTTCTAGCTTTGTTTTCACCCTTTGATATACTTTGGTAACTTACAGATCTAGGGCAGTGGTTCCATCAAACCTCCATAAAGACTCATGGATTACAATAAGTATGTAAGCTAGTTTAGTATTTGACTAAAACATATGAAGTTCACAGAATATGTGATCACACGCATGCAAACACGGGGTTGTAAAAACAAATTTGAGAAAATTTAGAATTTTTAATAATATGAATATTTATTCAGAAAAAATTAAATAGAATTTAACTTGTTGATTATTGAAAACTTATTTGTAATCACTGTTTCTCCCAGTTTCCAGGGTAGGCAAACACATTTCTGTTTACCAGTGCGGGTCCATGGACTATTTGTTTGGAACCACTGGACTGGGTTACATATCATATGATATAATGAATTATTGTTTTTAACTTAAAGGATTAATATTTTGGTTTTTTGTTAACTTTATTGTTTCTACTTTGTTAATGGAATTTTTTAAATGTAACCTTGGTTATTTTGACTTAAGTAGAAACCATCACATAACTGTGAAAGTACACATTCCATAGCTTTTAATGAAATAATTATATCTTCGTGAAATTTGGCAGACTTTTAATAAACATTACAAGTGTTATATGCAAATAAGTCATACTTTAAATAAGGTACTGTTATGAAATATTTGACTGTAAATTTATGGAGTCAGAACGTGATTCAGACTCATTCTAGTCTGAATACAAGGTGGTCTTCATGTTAACATTAAAAACACTTGTTTCATCTCATAATTTCTAAATTTCATTCATATAGTAAACTTTATAAGTTGTGTGTTATTTTCTCTATCCTAACACTAAAGGGAACAGGTCCATTTGAGAGATCTTGTAACAATCACAGAAATTATGAAACGAATCTAAGTTATTTTTTTCTTTTGTCTCTCCAGAATGATTACCTGTTGCAACAGAAGATTGCAGATGTTTAAATCGCCTCATGTGCATTGCTGTTTACGCTTGTTTTTATTTAATTCAATCACTCTCTGAGCCATTTCTAACTATTAAATCTGTTTAACAAGCTGTACACAATATTGTGAACGTTTAACTCAAGTTTATTGAATTACGTAGTGCATGTGAATTACTTAGTGCACGTGCTGCTCTTATGAAAAATGTTTTAATTGGACTTATTTTAATTCAGGTTTTTCTTACATAACTGCACAAATTTCTCATTTTTAGATTTTAGTGACCTTTTAACAATGGGTAAAACTATTCATGATGAAACAAGGAATTTATGTCTGATCTTTTGTTTTTTCATTCTCAGCATCTTATAGAATGTAGTCCTTTTTGTACTGATGATAGAAGTACATAAAATAACTTTTTATTTATTTCATATATGCAAGTAAAGTACAAACTAATAACATGCACAAAGCATACAGTGTCCTACAACTATTATTATTTAACTGACTTTCTAATTGAGGTATGAACATCTTAAAATACTTCACTTACCCTGTTGATGTGAATTCAGTGATTAAAACAATGAATCTATTGGCTGAGTAATCTAAACACTGTCACTAGAATGAGTCAGCCTCGTTCAACAATCAGTAACTTTAAATCTCATTTTTCCATTGGTCATGAATAACTCAAGATCAAATGTTGGAGTGAGAGAATTACTGATATTTTGTTAATGATAGAATGTGAAAGGAAGGCTTGGCAAGTGGGTTTGCCTTTCTGGTGTATATCAAAGAAAGTGGATGCTATAAAACCACACTATGCCATAGTAATATCTTCACTGTAAATGTTTAAACTGGAGACATCATATAGGGGTGATTAGAAAATTGAAAATGGCCAATTTAAAACAAATAAGTGTGATACACGATGCTTAAGGGCACAGATTGAGATGTTATTTACATATTTCTTTCTGAAACTGAAACCTAGTTAATAAACCAAATTTTAATATTATATATACGTTTTGTGCCACGTTTATTAGCGTATAATGATTATAAAGTAATTTGATTGAATTTTTCGACATAACTCCATAAAAACTCACAATACGTACACTTTATCTACCAGCATTCAGAGGGTTAATGGGGACAAAAATAGCACTAAAATGTAAGGGGGTTTATAATACTCATTAAAGAATAAAACCCAAACAAATAAATGGACAATTCCAAGCTATAAATACACTTGAAAGAAACTGAATACCTGATCATTACTCTTAATTAAACAAAACTTCAAAATGTCACCAAAGTATTTGCAAACACACAAAAAATCCTCAGGAATGCCATCAAAACTTAAACCCAAACTACAGTCGTGTACAGTCAAACCTAAACAGAAAAGCCAGTAAGGTATACAAAATATGTAGTCTCTCCACTCTTATTGTTGGGCAGTATTCTTTACCATTACAGCCATGGATGTGGGTCAAAGTGTTTATTCCACGATCTTTTAAAAAATATTACGTATTTGATATCACTTATCGACTATTAATTTAACCTACATTACTTATTTAGTGACATATCATAGTACAGGATAGTAAATACCATGTGCAATATATGAGGATGACAAAACCAACTGTACATAAGTATGTCATTGGTTTTAGAGGTTACATGAACTGTACGATGGACACAAATATTTTTATTATTCACATAAACATCACCTTGCAATTCGACTTGTCAGATTTATGTCAGTTCACAAACATATCTGGAATACAAATATTTTTGTAACACATCTGACTTCTGTGTACTGCAGGTTTGTACATTTTAGTGCAAGCTAACTATAGTTTGTGTAAATAAAGATGGTAAATCGGGAATTGTAGGCAACATTTTTTCTCCAGTTTTGAGGATGGTCTGATGCATATTTATTTTAAATAATATTCAGTCAGATATTTTGTAACTTGTTTTATTAAATATCAAAAGTGGTTTAATTGTAATTATATACTTTGTTATTTCAAACCTTTCTGTATTTGTTTAATATTCTGACGTTAGAGACCTCACTAATAAAATCAGACTATAAGAAGTCGTAAGGATGGAATGTTGGAACTAAAATAAAAGTCAGAACTTATTATTGCATTCAGAATATTTTAATGTATATTTCATTACATCTTTGGATTTTGAATACCCACCAGTAATATGTGTATGGACTCACAACAATAAAACCTGAGATATGATCTTCTGTGTTGGACAGAGTGCAAAGATTCAGGTGTGTCAGTCTGCACAGAAAAACAAAATAACAACCAATCAGTAGATGCTAAACTTTAAAATTTTCTTATAAGCTGAAGGTATTTGATCAAATTTAATCTAGTTTAATGTCATGCCCTTATCAATGGTGTTAAAACTAAACTAAAAACTCTGATTAGATTAATCTGATGTGGTTTTATTCACTGAATTACTATGTTAAATTTTCTTGTCGTGGTCAGTTCATTAACTTGCCATAAGAATGTGCTAAATAAAAGACACCTGGAAATTTAGGATAAATTATTTATCTTATGCAAGTTAATCCAAATGTTTAAATTTTAACTATCATTTTTGTAGTTTATAAAGTTGATAAACTAATCAGTGTTAAATTTCTCTGTATCTCACAAGAGAAACGTTACAAACAAAATGACATAAATTAATAAAAAAATAACTGTTTGTCGAATGCACAAACACTGAATGTTTAGTACAATTGTATCTTAGCTTATATGTTGTGTTAGTTTGGCCTCTACAAAACAGCAAGTAATTTTTTATCAATATTTTCACAAGTAAACCTAAAGCAGAATTAAACATGAAAACACAAGTTTGTTCAGTGTTTAAAGAACATGATTTTATAATAGTAAAAGAACCTGAACCGATTCTGCTATGTTACATCCACACTCGCTATGATGTAATTTTATTTCAGGTCGTCGACTAATCATCGAGCAGGCAAAAAAAACAAAGCAAGATATAACGAAGATGACTAGTTGTAATATGATGGCAAAGGTTACGTTGGAAATAGGTTTTCACTGAAAAAATTCATTAAGCATGCAGGAAATACTAAATATTTATTAGCAACGTTCTTCTGTATAGTCTTATGTCGCAAATAATTTTATAAAAAAATATCTTAAAAGAGTAACTTACTTAATAAACTATATGTATCAGAGCTGTTGTAAGTTTAAGTCGGAACATTATTTTGTTGTCATTTGTTTTTTATAACTAAGCATAAAAGAATATTACTATTATGTATAGTATAGTCTTCTGTATAGTCTTATGTTGCAAATAATTTTATAAAAAAATATCTTAAAAGAGTAACTTACTTAATGAAAGACGTCTACAGATATGTACTTCAGAGCTGTTGTAAGTTTAAGTTGGAACTGCATTATTTTGTTGTCATTTGTTTTTTATAACTAAGCATAAAAGAATATTACTATGAAATGTGATTAACAGTTTTTATGGATTGTGTTCAGAAATTAAATTTTTAGAACAATTATCTTTTAATACAAGAAAAAATCCATTGCATGCAGAAATGAGATATTTTGGCTACACCCAGAGACTAATGCATGAATCACAGCTTCTTTTAACTTGATGGAAAGGAACAGATAAACTAGTGAATTTTAAAATAGGTCCATTAAAATATAGCCTTGTCCCAATATTAAACACCAACAAAGCTCATTTGTTGAGAATTTTAAGACAAAACTCCTGACAAGCTGAATGCATGCACCTGACAGTAAAAGTGATTTAATTTCTGCAGCATTGTTTATGGTACTCCTTACAACAGTGATTGTTGCTCATTCATCTGGATCACTTCTAACAAATAAATTATCATTTTGTTTGCTGTACAAAGACACCTGTCATCAAAGTCTGTTGCAAGTGGCTTTTTAAGAACCATGTGTCTACCACTAGGGAGTATTATAGTAATCAACTGAGAGATAAGATAATTGGGCCTACTTGGAAAGTGCAACAAACATCAAACTGTGTGCCAATTAACCAATTCCATCAACAGTGATCTCGAGTTGTGTCCAGTCACTCTACTTCCATAAACATAGAGTGACTGCTCATGTGATGAAGCAAAATAACAATCTGTGAAAAATGCATAAAGCTCTCTAGTATTTTTGTGCTATTTTACTTTGTGAATATTTTTCTAAGATAATAATAAGTTCACCCAACTCTTATTTTTATAAAATTGGTTAAGTGAGCAATTTTGAAACCTCTGTTGACTTTCTTAGCTTTAGAGACGTGATTGTCTCTGTGGTGGAGCTCTGGATTTCAGAAGTGACAACATCAGTTATAATATCATGAAATACATAAAATTCCCACCTTTAAGCTGTGGATGAATTACAAGAGTGATAGTCAATCTCTAAGTATCGGTGGTAGGTAACACAAAATAAAGGGTGGCATAACATAGCTTTAGTCGCTTTGCTGTAAATAGAACAATTCTTTGTTATCAGAGAGACAACTTAAGAGTGTGAAACAAAACTCTACTATTGCTGAAGACAGTTTTGAAACTAGATATGCTATCTGGTGGGTAGAGGTAAGTCTTTGGATTTACACCACTAAAATCAGGGGCTCTGTTCTCCTCAGTGGACATGGCAGAGAGCATGATGTGACTTTCTTTGCTATAAAAACACATACGTGCTGTTAACTAAGAAAATTACAGGCTCATTAATACAAGTTTTGAAAAGCTTGAAAGATAAATGAAGCTTTCTACATAGATACACTAAAAATATATTCAGGTTCGGAGATTAGCAGTTAGCCCAGCATGGTTAGGACACTAAAAACAAGCAAACCAACCAAAGATTAACAGTCTGTAGGTACCGCTGATAAACATACATAGAGCTATCATTTAAACCTGAACCACTGGAGGCATATTACTAATAAAATATCATTTTCTTTACTTTTGTAGAAATGGATTTTAACTAAATATTTGGTATTTATTTGTGGTGCCCAGTGTGGCAAGGTTATTAGGGCACTGGACTCATACTCTGAAGGTTTCAAGTTCGAATCACTGTCACACTAAACGTGCTTTCCCTTTTAATTTTGGGGGCATTATAATGTGAAAGTCAATCCCATTATTCGTTGGTTAAAGAGTAGCCCAAGAATTAGCAGTGGATGGTGATGACTAGATGCATTCCTTCTAGTCTTACACTACTAAATTAAGGATGGCTAGCACAGATAGCCCTCATGTAGCTTTGGATGAAATTAAAAAACAAATCAACTTTATGTTAGGTAGTTCTTGATTATTTATCATCTTTGTTTGACCGAGTTCATTTGTAAAGTTATTAATCAAAGTGAAATATAATTGGAGAAGGCTCTAAAGAAAATTGATTAACTTTAATAGCTTTAATTTAAGGAGGAACTATTAAATTCCTGAGTGTGAGGTGGAAAAATAAATTGTTTAAAAAGAAAAAAAAAATTCTTTGATTTCCTCGTGACGTTCATTCTCTATCAATTTTGGAAGAAAAATATCCTTTAGTAACTAACAAATATAATTCAATCTAAATTCAGGTAGCTGTTAACTGTTGTTGATTTAAAAAAAAAACAATGAGGGAATCCTCAATAGTTGTGGAAGTAATTAGACCTCAAAACGGTCAAGAGATGGAGCTATGAACTAAAAGTCTGTGCTTGAAAAAACAAGAAGGAATCCTCAATAATTGTTGCATTTGAAAACGTCTTAGCTGGGGTTAGAGTGAATAATCTATGAAACTTTTTTTTCGTCAATAATGCAAGACGAAGGGTGAATGTATACCCTATGAAACATTTTTTTTTGGTCAACAACACAAGACGTAGGGTGAATGTATACCCGATTCAATTTTATTACTTATCAGGATCTCTACAAGCTTACAATCAAATTGAAATTATTTTAGGAACGATTAGAGTAAATTAGTCTATGAGACCTTTGGCATGGCCAAATATATCAGTTGAAAGCATTTGACCTACAGCAGATTTTAAAATAGTGATTAGATCTGAAATCGGTCAAGAGATAGTGGAGCTACGAGGTAAAAGTTTGAAAAAAAAACATTCGAAGCTATTCTATATGCCATGGCTAATGAAATATATATATATATATACCTTATTTAAATATCTCCAGTTTAATATATGTAAACCTGTATACAAACCTTTATGAAATTTAAGTAAACTAAGCGGTTTGCTATTAAGATAAAATTAAAACTAATAAAGCTGAGATTTGCGAGGAAAAACAAGAATCAGAAACTATTTTACTGAGACAGAAGTATAAGTAAATTCTATTTGGTTGAGGAATAATTCGTGAGCGTTTTTTCAAGTTAAATAAATATATTCATAAATGAAACGCTTTCGCAAAATATTTCATGTCATTTGGTAGATGATTGTTTGCTCTAATAGATGGTGTGTTTGATTTTCATGTCTTTAATTTTTGCTTTCATTTTCAGCTCATTAAATGGAATGTCAAGTGGACAAAATCGAGCATTTTCGACACCATCTGCTTTTCGCATTTAATTTCTTGCAATTTCGTTTAAAACAATGCATACTATATACCTAGGTATTACATGAAATAAAGTATCATAATAAATGTTTTGGGTGTTCATGCATTGAAGTATTGTATGGTCTTGCATGTAATGCTTGAATGAAATTATTTAAAAACGCTCAGGAATTATTCCTCAACCTAATACATTAATTGTAAATTTGATATTCGAATACTTTTGAGGAACATGTGTGTAAAACAATTTTGTGTGTGTTTTAGTATCTTGTGTTGTTATGTTCTGATACTCGAAATAATGTTAAACCTGATACTTGTGTTATGACATTTTCTCAGATTCACCAATTTGACCTCTAAATAATTAGACATGATTTGCAAAATAATGGGAGGTATGAAAGGAAATTTTTTGGAGAGTAAATTCGAATCCTCTTATTTTTGATTGGGTTTAGCAAAGTAGTAGACTGACATGAAATCCAATAAGCTATTTTTCATTTGTTTTACAATTACAATTAAAATACGCAACAGGCATATTTATGAAGCCTTTGCTAGAGGTTCAAATGCTTTCATAAGTATCTTCCAAAACATTTTCTAAACTTTGGTGTTGAAATCCCAGAAAAAGTGAAGCTTAAATAGAATTAAAACGGACAATGGCCCGTAAAAATGTTAAAAACACAGTCAAAATGGACAGTGTCACCAACACCGATGACACAATCCAAAGTCAATGGTAAATTTTGAGTGTAAACATATCTAAAATGCACAACAGTAGAATGCGAGCTATTGTGAAATAAGTGTCACAATGGTCAGGCCTGATGAGAGGGGGGCAGAGGGCTACAGATGCTGGGAAATATGGGATAAAGAATAATACATCCTCATTTTCATAATATACTTAAAGAAAATCGCAGTACTGCGGCAAGTCGCTTTGCTTCCAAAAAATGTAAATTTTCAACACGTTTGGCTTCTGTCTACCAGAAAAAATTCTTCATACGCCCATGAATTTATGAAAACTTCAAAAAGGGGCCCAGGGACATAATTGTACCTGGGCCCCAACCTGCCTCTCGACGTCCCTGACCAAATAAAAGAAAATAATGGGTTAAAAAGCTGTGACCATTGTGGATTCTTATCAATACAATTTACTCTTTACAATCCCTATGGAAGCTAGATGGCCAAAGAGTAGTAGAAGGTTTGATCTGGAAAAGCTTGATGGGATGTTTTCGCCAGCTGTCAACTGGCAGGAAGCCAAGAATTGATCACAGAACTGTAGTCCATAAATGAAACAGACCCAGGCAAAATGGTACTAGAGCAGACAAACTCAGCTGCGGTGTTGGCGAACTTGTCCTCCTGAGTGCCGACGTGGCCTGGTATCCAGAAAAACCAGATATAAATGGATGACAGAGAAAACTAAGCCAGGAATTTCGAAATTCCAAGGAGAACCGGAGGGTAAGAAATCACGTGAAGCGATTTGGGGCCCATAGACTGCTAAGTTAGTCTGCACAAACTACAGTCAAAGCACTGATTAACTGTTACATGATCCAGAACAAAAGAGATGGCATAAAACTTGGCACTAAGCATAGAAACTATAAAGAGGAGTCTGGTTCTAATCGCCAAGCCATGACAAGCTCCTGAATTCGGACAGTCCATATAAATAGCTACGGAGGGATGGTTCTGGAGATGTTTAGCAAAGAGAAAGCAGTGCTTCTAATATGTAGAATCCATTTTCTTCAGGTGACTCAGTGAATGATCACATGTAGGAATGGTAACATGCGTCGTCCAATATCAGATCCAACTCAGTCATATATGCCCTGATATGGAGGCCAAAAGATGGAATAATATACCATCTTTTACTGAATAGAACAGCCCACAGCGGATGGAAAATACCATCGTGAGGTGCTGTGGCAAGGAACATAGTTTAGTAGCGTATTGCAGGTAGAGGTGCAAATGTTGAAGATATAGAGATAGATCATGGGAGGTGTCATTCAAAGTCTGGACTGGCAAAATGTGAAATGCCACTATGCAGAGCCAGAGACCCTAACGATGAATGAAATCCAGCATTCTAAGTGCAAAAGGCCTGGCTGAACTAGAGACTCACAATCAAGTTTTGATCTTATGAGAACACAATATATCTTTAGCATAAAGCACTTAGGACAAAGCCTTGAGGGTCTCTGTGCTGAACGAATGAGAAAGCGTAGAATCAACACGCATATGGAATTTCCTGTTAAATTAAAAATTCTGAACAAAAACAGACAACTGGCTACAAAACCCACCAGAGTAGAAATCACTTAAAATTCTGTACCTACATGTTGTATCACAAGCCTTCTCAAGAACAAAGAAAACAGAAACTAGGTGTTATCTTTTGATAAAGGCTTCCTTGATTGACGTTTCAAGTCTAATCAGATGGTTCCCATGGCAGAGCACTGTCGTCGGAACATACGTTGAGTGGGTAAAAGGAGGTTTTTAGATTCTATAAACCAAACGAGATGAGCACTGACCATTCTCTTTAAGACTTTACAAGAGCACTTCATTGAAGCAATAGGTCCATTGTTTGCTGGAATCTTGGGGTCCTTTCAAGGCTTAGAAAAGAGTAGTATAATAGCTTGGAGCCAAACGTCAAGAAAGACATTCTCCAACCTAGTCCGGTTAAAAACAATCAGAAGGATAGAAAGAGAGGCGGGAGATAAATGGCGCAGCGTCTCAGTCTGGGTTGGTTGATATAGTGACGGACTGATGAAGAACGATCAGCAGTTCCACGATGGTGAACAGGCAATTTTAGTCAGAGAAATCCGCCTGTTTCTCTTTGATTTGTAACAGGTTGGTCATAAAGAAAAACAAGACAAAACACAAGACATATTTGTTAAAATGTACAAATATATTAAAATTTAATTAAAATAAAGTTAAAATGTATTCTAAAGGTGGGTGTATTAAAATACCAACGAATAGTGGGATTGAAATTTAACGCCCCACGGCTGGGAGGGCGAATTAAAATAAAGTACATAACGACATTTTGACCTAAGATGACGTGCCAATTAAAAACAATTTGTTATTCTTAGAAGATAATCAGACAAGAATCTACCTGATCTCCATTTTACCTGATATTAACCCTGGAACATGTTAAAGTTAGAAACTTGCATGACCAATGCTATGTTATTATTTAATCTGGAGAACCAAAGAAAAGTAGCAAAATTTTATAAAACTGACTTTTAAACTAAAAATAGTTAAAAACATGCTATTCAGCCAATCACTACGTTAGGAACGGCTAACACAGTTAGATTTAGTTACTGTTGTTTAACTTTGCACAAAGGTGTGAGAAGTTATCTGCGTTGACCCTCCATCACCTAGAAGTTACAGATAACAGGAAAAGGATCTAGTCAATATTATCCATCGCTATTCTAATCGAATTGTGGGTTTTATCGTAACGTTACAACCTCTCAGCAAGTTGAGAGGGCGAGCATATTTGGCGAAAGAATTCGAACCTGTAAATTTTGGGTCAAACACCTTATCCACCAGACCATGATAATTTTGGAGGGTAATTAACAAACACTTTATTTATAATAGCTAAAGCTTGAAAACAGAGCGATCAAAACTAGATTTCTCTACAAGAAACTGAGGCTACATATAACATATAATTACTTTAAATTATAATGAAATATGGGTATATTATAATAATTCCTTCTAGATTGTCCCCCCCCCAGTGGTTCAGCGGTATGCCTGCGGACCTACACCGCTAAAAACCGGGTTTCGATACCAATGGTGGGCAGAGCACAGATAGCCCATTGTGTAGGTTTGTGCTTAATTCAAAACAACAACAACTTACTAGGTTACTGGAAAACCTTTACTTAAAGAGTTTTCGATATGTTTATTTCTTATATTTGAAATAACACACAAAAAAATGTTTTAGACCTAATATCTTTGCAATAGGTTTAACAATAAAAAAATATTGAATACTAGCTAAAGTATCCGTTTCCTGGTCGTTTCCCTTCGGTGGACTCAGCAGATAGCCTGATGTAGCTTTGCTATAAGAACACACATGCACACGTTCCATGGACGGAAGTTATGTAAATTCATGATTAATGAAAAGTTATTTTAGGACATGAAATATTGTTTCCTTTATATATAATTGAAACAAATATCATCCCATAAAAGCTGCAAAATGTAAAACCGCAACTTTTGTATGCATCCAACAAACTTTTATGTCAAATTTGGTGAAGATCCATCAACAGAGTAAGAAGTTGTGGAGAAAGCTCCAAATGTGAAGATCTATCCACATTCTGCGAAGTAGTTAAATGGACTTGGAACAGACAACAGATAAACTATTATATTTTTATTAATTAATATTTTATTCTGTAATATTATTTATCTTCGTGATATGTAAAAAATCAACAGTTATTTTTAAAGCCAAATAAAGCATTGAAATATATACTGCTGTTAAAAATACCATAAGATAAACTTTTTAATTTACGTTGTGATTGGCGCATAAGTTACGTATTCAAGATTCTTGTAGTAGAAGTTGTACTATTTAAATTATAGTAAATGTAATGCGAACATCTCAACATTAGATTGTTCCATCGTATAGGAATAATATTTGTCTTTATTATATAAATATGAGTATTTGTTCTTATACTAATTATTTGTAAATTCGAAATATTTTAACAAATGCTTCCTTGCTGGAAGTAAAACTACTCGCTCCTGAGTTTAATTATAGATTGAGTGAGTATTGGCCTATGTTTTGATATTATGGCGTTTTAAATTCAGTTTCAAATAAACTTAAGTTTTGAATCTAATACTGAGTGAGTCATTGTCATGTTATTAGGATATTATTAGAAAAGTATTTTTAAAAATTAATTTTATTTTCTAGAGTTATTTCAGTACTGATGTTCTTTTTGAACAAGTACACCTTTTCATAGAGCAAACAAATTGTAGTGTTATACAAGTCTGTTTTTGTTTTTACATGGAGATTAAACATTTTGTATCATAAATCTCATATTTGATACCATTAGTTTTACTCTTTTAGTTCTATATTTTTTGATTAGGTTAAATATAAATTTTGGCTTTTTAGTCTCCTTAAACTAAAACCGTAGTAGTTAGATATATATGTTTTTAGTTATGTTGAATGGTTGTACTTTAAAAGAATTGTTGTCTAATAACTTAAGAAAGCTGAAGGTATAAGAATGAACACCATCTATTAAAAGAACCAATCAAACCTTCAAACTAAATTTAAATGCTTTTTTTTTTTTTTACATTTATTTATTTGTTAATCTAGCAAATGTTTCAAATAGCTTCATGGCACAATGTTGAACTAAAAGATAATTTTATAAAGGTACATGTTTGGATTTAAGCTTACAAAAGTTAGTAACATATGTAATAACTAATATTCAAATTCTCATTTTTAATTTTATTTTAACAGGCATAAACATATTATACAAAGTCTTATTATTAAATACCTAGATATTACATGATTCTGGTGTCAAAAGTGTTAGTTCTGAATAAACTACTGGGTCGTGGGTTGCTTATTCAATCAGTGGATCTCCCTGTGGCCCAGCTGTTAATCTGAGAACTTATAATACTAAGTTTGGTTTTTATACCCATAATGGGTACAACACGGACAATCCATTGTATAGCTTTGTGCTCAAATAAACAAAACAAACATTCAAAATGAAAATCCTGAGAGCAGTGAGTGTAAGTTTGATAGATTTTTTTTTAATCACTAAGTTATAAACATGTGGAATAGTTTTACTGGTGGTATGATCTGTTTCATTATCTTAAACTTTTTTATCATTTGTTAGACAAATAGTGATAGAGTTGGCTATTTTCATTTTGCATTGGTTAGTTTTATATTTTGTTTCTGGTGAACTTACAGTGAATTACTTGTAGTGTTTCGAAGAACCTACCTTGTAACTTATTCTAGGTTATTGTTATTATTGTTGTATGTATAGACCCAGTGTTATCAGATTTAATTTGTATCTGCTTTAGTAAATTACATAACTGCTTTAACTATGTGTAAGAATGAGGTATCTTGTGTGGTTCTTGCAGGAAAATACCAATTATTTATCTATTTTTTTTTAGTGTGTTTGAATTATGAATCGAAAACATGCAGTTGCAGCTGGAAAAGATCGAATACGGTCTAAACTTCAGGACGTTAAGGAGGAGAAAGAATTAATTATTTCTATTATTGAGAACCTCGTTGCAAAGGTATGTACACTAACATAATATATTTTACTGTCTCTCATCTGTGGCATTGTTTACTGTTTCAATTTTAAAATGTAATTTGAATGTTCTGTGCACTGAGTTTGCATCTTAGATTCCTTAAAGATTCAAGTACAATAGAAACCAACTGTTATCTATAGCTAATTGTTACATCTATATAATATAAAACTGAAGATTTCATGAGTTTGTAGTATGAAGTTATTAAAACTTATGTAATGTTTGTACTTTCTTTGTTGACAAACCTTGTGTTAAACTGGTAAACTCCTACCACGAGATTACTTGATGTGCATTTAGACAACATTAACATCTCTTTCCATTTCTTTTTGTTATATCTTTTGCCTTTTTCACTAGACATTCTTTTCTTGTAAGACATCCTCACTTTTCTAATTTTTTTGCTGTTAATCACTGTTGCTGTGTTGAATATATTCTTTGTACGTGGAGTTTTCTTTATCAAAACTTATCACTTTTTATCCTTCTGTTAGCGGTATTGTTTATTTTGTATTTTCACTTGACCTTATAACCTTTATATCGTTCCTTTTTTTGATGTTGTACAAGTGCTTTACTCTCTGATTTGATTTCAATTCGTTGACTTTTGCTGTGTTTTTGGTTTTATTTTCTGAAATGTTATGCTAGGTTAGATGATTCTCATTTGCTATATATTCTGACTTTTAGATTTTGTTGAATGTTTTTTTTGGCTTCTTTTGTCATGACATTTTTCTTTGAGACAATCACTTGTCATAACAATGTTAGTCCTGACTCACATTTCTTCTAAACTATGTATGCATCAAATTATATTTGGGTCCATGACTTTGTTGGACACGGAGTCTTAACTATAAAATAACATACAAGTTGCATAAAAAATGAAAAACACCATCAGCACTGTAATATCTTGCACAAATTATTACCCAAGGTTCCTATATATTTCACATACAAAGTAAGTTGTTTCACCCAGTGTTTAGAAATCTGTTCTTTATGTAAAATTACTTCTGATGAATTCTTGCTATTTGTTTCACTGCACAATAATTGTATCAAATTACTGAACTGTGATTAATTTCTTTGGAATATCTTCCAGACAAACGAAACTGCCAATTCTTGCCTTGAGGAAGAAAACCAAGCTGCATTTTTCAAGAACTTTCATCAAGTTAGCCAATCATTGGAATCTTGCTCAGAGAAACTTTTTTTTATCAGAATAAACCTCTTGGAAACTGATGAGGGTGAAGAAGTATTACAAGTAAATAGATCTAAAGAAAGCTGTGATGAAGAGCTTTTCAAACTTGATGCCTCAAACAAGGCGACCCCTGACATGAAGGAACAGTTAACAACTAATGATGCAACATCAAAAAATGTGTACAGTAAAGAAACTCTTCTGCACTTGGGTAACAAAACAAGTGTGAGCTCAGATGACAGTTATAACCAAGTCAATGTGGTGGCATGCCCTGCTTCCTCATTTTATTCCACCTTATCAAGTTCATTGACAAATGGAGCATTTGAACAAAATATGAAGTTTGATTCTTATCACAGTGCAATTATTAATGATAGTAAAAGAGTTCAAGAGGATGAAAACCAGATAACTGTAGGTATTCCTTCATGCCAGAAGCATAGAACCCAAAGTTACAACCAGAAATCCAAACAAGATGGACATTTGTCAAACGTGAAAGATGACAACAGTAATGGTCTGAAAGAAATGTCAGTGAAGAAGGTAGTTACTTCAACTGAAAACATCAATGATACCTCTAATTCAGGGAATGTTGGACTCTGTGATGAATTCCAGTCTTCAGCACAGGTGTATCACAGTTCTTTCTCATTTGGTGTATGTGACAAAGAACTTGCCCAGTCAACAAAACACAGCATTGTAAAGGATCAACTAGAAGTGGATAATCAGTCTTTTACCTCACCATATAAATATGACAAGAACTTAGAGTCATTAAAATGTTTTATTAATGTAGGGGGTCAATCTCATATGCTACAGACTTGCAAAAAATCCACAAATTCTAGTCCACAGTATGCCACAACAGACAGTCATTCCTGCATAGGAGATAATTCTCAGAATATTTCACAAGCTTTATTCTCATTTGACATTGTGGAAGAACAGTACCATGCACACACTGGACCTGATGGTACTGAACGTTCTAAACCTTCAGACCCCAACAAACAAGAACATTTGTCGTTATTTCATAACAGATTAAATCAGCATTATTTCACACCATCTAGTGTATGTAGTGAAAGCTCAAAACAACTACAAACAGACATTCCAGAAGGTGAACAAGCCTGTAGCTTATGTGGATCTGAAAATTTTTTAGGGTCATCATCTTCTCTCGGTACACCAGGTTCATGGCCAAATGCATCTCTTGCAGCTGACAGAAATCTGCCGACACCTTCAGTTCCTTCCACAGCATGTTACGAACAAAGTGTTCATTCACTTGCATCACCATCTAGTAGACTGAAGAGCCACCCTTGTCTGCCACGTGCACTTGATCAAAAACCACTAAAACTAGCACGTGCTAATGAGAGAAGTGATTTTGTAATTCGTCCCATACGTGTAAAGACGGGAGAGCCCATACCTGTAGTTGTGTCCCACATTGTCAGTCCATCAGAATTTTGGCTTCAGCCTGCAGGAACAGTGATCGAAGAGCTGTCTCACCAATTGCAGTAAGTGTGCAGATCGTTGTATTTTAAATATAGTTCGTTATTATCGAATAATAAGCACAATGTTTGGAATGATGCACCATTGAGTTTAAATCATTTACAAGTAAGAACCAACTTAGTGAAAAATGTTATTTTCACATGTTAATATAACCACTCAATTTCTCCAACATTTGTTACTACAACATGTTAATTTACCCTGTAGAAACAAGTGACAAGTTGCTAATTTCGCAACCTTTTTACACAGTTAAGTTCACGACTTAAATTACTTTATTATCAATGTTTGTTGATAAACTTGACTTCAGAAACTGAAATTATAATTCAAGTTTTATATTATTTAAATTTTAATTTCTTAATTTCAAATTGAAATATTCAAATGAATTTTAAGTTTCCACCTCTGAGTTACGTTGTGTGGTGGTACTCTGACTTCTTGTATATATGTTTTTCTTTTCTTATAAGGGCCATAGATTGTTCAATGAATTAGAAACATGTCCTAAGGATATTGACAAACCAGTATATAAACTTGTAATCTGTTGTTTTACTGAAATATCACTACCTTTGTTCTGTACAAGTGACACAACCCTCCGATGTCCTGTTTTTTAAGAAATGATTTTGACATTGCTAGTGCACATATATATATATAATCAATAAAAAGAAAGTATTCTAAACTACATAAATCAGATGACTGACTGTTTTATTTTAGTAGTGAAAGTCAGTAGTGCAGCAGGACAGACTGATGTGTTTAGACACTGCTCAGAGAAGTTATAGAATTTTTAAAATTAATTTATGGGTTGGCTAGAAAGTAAGGTAAATTATTAAAGTTTTGAAACATTCTTTTCTAGTGTCTGATGTTGTTTTTTGTTCTGATTATTTTCGGACAATCAACATACAGAGAAAAATCTTATTAAACTATTCATTTGAGTGTGAAAGGCTTTGAGGACAGAGTAAATGTTATGGTTGCTTTCATCTTCATTTATTATTATATTTTGTATACATTATAACAGAAGTAACTTAAAAATATAAGTAGAAACTTACTGGGTTAGATACAAAAACTTCTCTGAAAAAGTCTGATCTCTCTCTTCCTGGATTACATGCAGGCTGGTGCCATCTCTTGTTATAATTTGATGATTTGTTTACACCAAGTGTCTGTTTTCACTGAGTGACTTGTTGCTTTGTTACACTAATTAAATATGTTGAAAAGAACAAAAACACAACAGTGATAAATGAAACAGTCGTGAAAAGATTAAGAGCCTTAAAACCGTTGATATAAATATTTGTAATTACATAATATGTAGTCATTCTTAAAAAAAACTGCTATGGGATTTCTTGATGTATTTAGGCCTAAAATACACATGTGCAGTTTGTTCAAAACCACACACTTATTTTGTGAACATGCATTCAGAAGTTTCTGCATATTCAGCTAAGTTTGCCTTCACTACAGCTTTATATTTACTTTACTTTGCAATATTTAGCTTTGTTTCATTTCACAACTACTATAAACATCATTTAGCTACTTTTACTTTAGTACAGTTGTTATTCTTTGTTTTTGTGAGTTTTCTTTTTTAAACTTATAAAACTATGCCATACATTGAACCCTCTTAACTGTTTCATACTTTGTACTCTGTTTTAAGTACCATTACTTTATTGTTTACTCTACTTGTATTTTTATTAAGCATAGTTATGTGCATGTAATTATGTTAAATAAAGATATGTCTGTCTGAGTTTGTTTGTCTTACTGCATACATTTTTTTTAAAAGACCAGGATTTATTGACGTGATACATAATTCCTAGATTAAAGTGTAACTCAAATAGTGTGTGTGTTTAATTATAGAATAAGGAAAATGCAAGTGAAAAGCACATAAAAGTTACTACAAATGTTTTGCATGTCTCAGCTAGTATTTATATGAATAAAATAATTACTAACTAGTGTTAAAATGTCATCCAGGAACCTCTGACTTCAAGAACCCAGATGTGACTGCACCCATTACTCCATCTATTTCTGCACCATTAGACACGAGTTATGCTCACTATTTTGCATACGATGTTTTGTCGCATATAATTAGGAGCAACAGTAACAAAAATTGAGTCTTAGCTCATAGTTGTTGAGTCATATCCTACAAGCCCACAGTAAAGTGATAAAAATAATTTTAAACAATAATAGTGGAATGAATTAACTATTTCACGATTGCCTTGGTGTATTACATCAAACATGGAACCCAAAGGTGACCACTTAAACCTCCTAAATAAATATCAAATGTTTTGTCTTTCAGAAAATCTTAATATTTAATCTCTTATTTTCTTTGCTCTCACTGTATGTGAGGTTGGACAAATGGACTGATCTCATAACCAGCAAAGGGTTGCGGGTTGAATCCCGGTCGCATCAAACGTGCTCACCCTTTCAGCTGTGGGGGCATTATAAAGTGACGGTCAATCCCACTATTCATTGGTGAAAGAGTAGCCCAAGAGTTGGCAGTGGGTGGTGATGACTAGCTGCCTTCCCTCTAGTCTTACACTGCTAAATTAGGGACGGCTGGTACAGATAGCCCTCGAGTAGCTTTAAACGAAATTAAAAACAAACAAACAATACCAGCATAAAACTATATAAAGGTTGAAGAATTTGATATAAATTGAGTAGAACTATTCTATTCTTTTTAGTATAGACCACAGAGTTTCAAGGTACATGAGAGTTTCTACTTCTAACGTTGTCATATAAATTTCTTATGTTTATTTTACTGTTAGTAGCTGAAATGAGTTTTTTTTAACTTGTGTGTAGTTTAGTCAGAAGGCCATGTAAATAACTGTTTGTTTTTTATGTATACTAGTAAAGTATTTTGATAATTTTGTAAAATGCATCTTTAAAATCTACAGAAATTAATTTGTCTTCCTCCTTCACTTGAGAGCATAAATGAGATGTAGGACAACCAAACATAAAGCAGTGAATCACTTCTTTTGCCATTATTCTGTTTATGTGAAACTTTTAGGAGCAAATGACTCATTTGTTACAATTTCTTCTGTTGGACCTCAGTTCCTTGTAGATCTGGTGATGGTTGTAACTGGACAAAACACATGACTTCCTCCTTATGTAAGGCTAGGGATCCTCCTCCTTCCATGGATTAGATGAAAAGATTCCCCTTGCAGTCAGGTTTTGAATTGGAGATGAAGATCCACCTCATCTTTCTACCATGTGCCAAATGTTAGTTTCCAGTAAATCTGGAGTTGGTTGTGTTGAAGGTGCAAACATGCAGAGATGGATTCTTGGTTCTGGAGATCCTCTTCCCTGTCTGTACCCATTTTTGAAGTGAAAAGTAAAGAACCCTCTTCCTACAATTTGACCCGATGTACAATTGCAAATACTGCCAGGTGTTGGTTGATGTTCAACTATCATTTACGGTATGTTTACACCCTTGTCACTCCACACTAGGGGACCCCATTATTTCTGTATATTTTTTGGAACCTCTTCAAGTTCCTGCTCTTTACATTTTAGTAATATATGACTAAACTGGTGTGTTGTATACATGACTCAGAAGTGGTATGTTCTCCTACTGGTGTGTTGTTATACATGACTCAGAAGTGGTATGTATGTTCTCCTACTGGTGTGTTGTTATACATGACTCAGAAGTGGTATGTTCTCCTACTGGTGTGTTGTTATACATGACTCAGAAGTGGTATGTTCTCCTACTGGTGTGTTGTTATACATGACTCAGAAGTGGTATGTTCTCCTACTGGTGTGTTGTTATATATGACTCAGAAGTGGTATGTTCTCCTACTGGTGTGTTGTTATACATGACTCAGAAGTGGTATGTTCTCCTACTGGTGTGTTGTTATACATGACTCAGAAGTGGTATGTTCTCCTACTGGTGTGTTGTTATACATGACTCAGAAGTGGTATGTTCTCCTACTGGTGTGTTGTTATACATGACTCAGAAGTGGTATGTTCTCCTACTGGTGTGTTGTGTTTAATTTTTTATCACATCTAATGTTTTTGCTTGGAGGAAAAGGGGGATCATTTTTTTTCACTGGTCCTCCACCAATTTCTTATGGGATTTTAGTTTTTGTGAGAGGATCTAAGATGCTGTGTCGGAAGTTAACATTTTCCTAAACTGAAGATGTATAACCATTATATACTTACTAACACTAATATTTCCCACCTGTCCTCCTCATTTCTTATGTGATTTGCTTTGGTTAGTTATGACCAGTGTTGAAGTGATTAACAATACATGATTAGAAGGGCACTAGTAATTAAAGGGTAGTGTCACACTCCTATTGATAGAGGGTTGCTGCATGGTCATTTTCATGTTGTTATGCAGTAATAAGTGGGAGTAGTGAAGATAGTGGCAAACATATATTTGTACTAATAGAGAATAGCAGAAGTTGAGAAGGCTTTTTGTGACAGCAGATGAGTATCTATAGAAAATATATTTGTAGTTTAGATAAATGTTAACTTCCTCTACAAGATTACAAATGATTGTTTGACTTATGTACCTTGGAATGCGATCTTTATATCAGTTATAAACACTTACTTTACTAGACACGAGTAGACAAGAAATTTCAAAATAATGGAGTAGTGGGTGGGGCTACTTTGGTAGGTTAGCAAAATATGTTGATGTTTCAGAAAATCAAAAACAATGGGAGGTTCTTGTTTTATATTCCAACTTGTAAGTGTCTGACATTTGAGTTTTTATTTCATTAACCACTAGAGACATTGTATAGTAAGTGTAATATATTTTTTAACTAAACCATTTTTCTTTTAATTTTCATTTTAATTTGTATGTTAAGGGTATGAATTTATTGAAGGGTTGTTTTTCATTTGACTGTAACTCAAGTACTTTTCATCTCTAAATTTCTAGGTTGGCAGGACAGCAATATCAGAATAATGAACTTCACCCAATAGAAATTGGTTGCTATTGTATGGCAATTTTTCCTAAAGATTACTGCTGGTACCGGGCTGTGGTACTTGACTGTTCATTGTCTGGTAAGGATACAAAGAAAAAAAAAAGTAGAAAATTATTGTGTGTCAAACTTACAACTGAATGAAAACTATATTTCTTTGGTTTAAAATACTGACTTGTGAAAAAGATATAAATAAAAACATTGTGACCAGAATACCTTTTTTGGGGGCCTACAAAACAACATTATTTGAAAATTACAATTAAAAGAAGGCAGAAAAACAAAAATAACATTACCGTTTAGAGAAAGTTTGTCTGTTTTTTCTAGCGTAATAATCTGTAAGTGCCATAAAAGGTGAAGTATGAAAATATAGACGATTTGTGAACTTCAGTGAACTGCAGTTGCCTGTTGAACGAAAAGGAGACAACGGCTTCTGTACTGAGGCATTCATTTGAGTTTATAAAAACAAAAGTTAGAATGTGAAACCCTTTTCGGGACCTCGGACTCAAAGGCTTATATTCATTTGTGCTCGTTGCACCTTCTTTTCTTAAAGTATTGCACACAAATTATGACCGTGCTCATTTGGAGCATTTTGAAGACTGTGTCACATCTAATGAGGAACAATGACATTTGAACTTGCACACGATTAGTTATTTATTGCAAGCTCAGTAATGTTAATGGAACATAGACACACGATTAGTTATTTACTGCAAGCTAAATAATGTTAATGGAACATAGACACACAATTAGTTATTTACTGCAAGCTAAGTAATGTTAATGGAACATAGACACACAATTAGTTATTTACTGCAAGCTCAGTGATGTTAATGGAACATAGACACACGATTAGTTATTTACTGCAAGCTCAGTAATGTTAATGGAACATAGACACACGATTAGTTATTTACTGCAAGCTAAGTAATGTTAATGGAACATAGACACACGATCAGTTATTTAATGCAAGCTAAGTAATGTTAATGGAACATAGACACATGATTAGTTATTTACTGCAAGCTAAGTAATGTTAATGGAACATAGACACATGATTAGTTATTTACTGCAAGCTAAGTAATGTTAATGGAACATAGACACACGATTAGTTATTTACTGCAAGCTAAGTAATGTTAATGGAACATAGACACACGATCAGTTATTTACTGCAAGTTAAGTAATGTTAATGGAACATAGACACACGATCAGTTATTTACTGCAAGCTCAGTAATGTTAATGGAACATAGATACACAATTAGTTATTTACTGCAAGCTCAGTAATGTTAATGGAACATAGACACATGATTAGTTATTTACTGCAAGCTCAGTAATGTTAATGGAACATAGACACACGATTAGTTATTTACTGCAAGCTAAGTAATGTTAATGGAACATAGACACACGATTAGTGATTTACTGCAAGCTAAGTAATGTTAATGGAACATAGACACACGATTAGTGATTTACTGCAAGCTAAGTAATGTTAATGGAACATAGACACATGATCAGTTATTTAATGCAAGCTAAGTAATGTTAATGGAACATAGACACACGATCAGTTATTTAATGCAAGCTAAGTAATGTTAATGGAACATAGACACACGATCAGTTATTTAATGCAAGCTAAGTAATGTTAATGGAACATAGACACATGATTAGTTATTTACTGCAAGCTCAGTAATGTTAATGGAACATAGACACACGATTAGTTATTTACTGCAAGCTCAGTGATGTTAATGGAACATAGACACACGATTAGTTATTTACTGCAAGCTAAGTAATGTTAATGGAACATAGACACATGATTAGTTATTTACTGCAAGCTCAGTGATGTTAATGGAACATAGACACATGATTAGTTATTTACTGCAAGCTCAGTAATGTTAATGGAACATAGACACACGATCAGTTATTTAATGCAAGCTAAGTAATGTTAATGGAACATAGACACATGATTAGTTATTTACTGCAAGCTCAGTGATGTTAATGGAACATAGACACACGATTAGTTATTTACTGCAAGCTAAGTAATGTTAATGGAACATAGACACACGATCAGTTATTTAATGCAAGCTAAGTAATGTTAATGGAACATAGACACACGATTAGTGATTTACTGCAAGCTAAGTAATGTTAATGAAACATAGACACACGATTAGTTATTTACTGCAAGCTCAGTAATGTTAGTGAAACATAGACACACGATTAGTTATTTACTGCAAGCTAAGTAATGTTAATGGAACATAGACACACGATTAGTTATTTACTGCAAGCTAAGTAATGTTAATGGAACATAGACACATGATTAGTTATTTACTGCAAGCTCAGTAATGTTAATGGAACATAGACACACGATTAGTTATTTACTGCAAGCTCAGTAATGTTAATGGAACATAGACACACGATTAGTTATTTACTGCAAGCTCAGTAATGTTAATGGAACATAGACACACGATTAGTTATTTACTGCAAGCTCAGTAATGTTAATGGAACATAGACACACGATCAGTTATTTACTGCAAGCTAAGTAATGTTAATGGAACATAGACACACGATTAGTTATTTACTGCAAGCTAAGTAATGTTAATGGAACATAGACACACGATCAGTTATTTAATGCAAGCTAAGTAATGTTAATGGAACATAGACACACGATCAGTTATTTAATGCAAGCTAAGTAATGTTAATGGAACATAGACACATGATTAGTTATTTACTGCAAGCTAAGTAATGTTAATGGAACATAGACACATGATTAGTTATTTACTGCAAGCTCAGTAATGTTAATGGAACATAGACACACGATTAGTTATTTCCTGCAAGCTCAGTAATGTTAATGAAACATAGACACACGATTAGTTATTTACTGCAAGCTCAGTAATGTTAATGGAACACAGATAATTTGAAAAAATAAATGCTATACTTGTTTTCTAGTCCCTAAAATGATACTATCCATAGAAGATCTGAACAACAATTTTTTTTATTATTATAGATTGAAATATAATCTATTTTATTAGCGTGTGACAGATGTTTTTATATTTGACTGCTAAGATGAACAACCAAATTCTCCCAACACTGTGACTGTGCAGTATATTGACTACGGGAACAAAGAAGTTGTGTCTGCAGCATGGTTGCGTCGTCTTAACGTGGAGTTTTTGAGTGTTCCAAAGCAAGCAGTGCAGTGCTACTTAAGAGAGGTATGTCATTACTTCATTGAATTTGTTTAGTTATAGATAAATACACAAATGGACATAACATTTTATTATTTCTGGTAAGGCAACTTTAAAATTAAAAAAAACAATTAGATTTTCATTATTTCACGTAAGCAGTCAAAATGTGAATTTTCAGAAACATATTTGCATAACAAAAACAATAAAATACACAAGTAGTTTGATTATTACTTTTTTTTTTGTTTAATTTTTGGTACATGTGTGGTTTTTGTTTGATAATTTCTGTTTGAGTAATTACAACTCCAGCCAATGTGTGTGTGTGTGTGTGTGTTTGTCCATTATTTATACTTTTCCTGGCTGTGTTTGTTTGTTTGTAAGCTCCTTTTCTCTTACTGCAAGTCATGTCTAATTGGGGACTTGACTTGGGTCAGATTTTTTTATTGTTAACTGGGTGCGTATTTATTTTCATGCTCTGCAGGGTAGGTTTTACTTTTGTCTCCTGTGTCTTATTGATATTTGTCTTTTATCTTCTAAGTTCTATCAGTAGTGTGTTTACTTTAAGTGTTTCTTATTGTTTTATGTTTTTGGTCGAACTTCAGTTTTGAAAGTTCATTATTTTTATGTGCTTTGTAGACTACAAGTTTCCAGATTTTGTTAAATAATAAGTACTTTCTTACAGTTTTATTTTGTATTTGATGTGTCTTTTTTGGATACATTTTATGACAGTTCCCTGAGATCTGTGGGCTCTCTCTGAAGATATCTGTATTCAATTCTGCCCCCTTTCTCCCAATCCATTTCCCATATCTTCTTCCTTCCTCCTTGTGATTGTACCTCATCTGTTCATCTTGCCTAGTCTGTTCAAGACTTACTGCTCAAAGAAGTGGTCAAAAGGGTGGTACTTATTCAGCCAGAGTTTTATTCCAGTCTAATTTTGTCTGTCAAAAGAGAGGAGATTGGAGACGTGTCATAAACCTGTCTCGCTTGAACTCTTATCTAGAGCCACCTTGCTTGTATATGGAATTCTACTTCTCACTTCTTCATGGGATTTTTCCCTGGACTGCAGATGACAAAATTATTATGAAAGATGCCTATCTTAATATTACAATTGATCCAGTGTCACATCATACCATGTTGGTCAATCATGCCTTATTTCTTTTGTGAAGCGAATTGAGTAGGGTTTCCTCACTAAGTTAGAGAAGTCCCTTATTACCACTTTACAGTATCTTATTCATTTGGATGTTCTCTCCAAACCTTACCTCTGTTGGGCTTAGCTTTCTTCACTGAGGCAATAAAATATGGAGTACACAGTCACAAAAGCCCTTTCTACTCTTTCTATCTCTACACGAGAGGTTCTATCTCTTATGGGGATGTGGGCTTTCTTGGAAGCTCTCATTTCCTTGGTTTGGGGTTACATATTCTCTTCAATGGATGCTTCTCAACCATTGGATCTTCTTCCACAATTCCTTGGGACCAACCTATCACCCTTCTTCATGGGATCAGGGCTGATTTTGCTTGGTGGCTCAGTAGAGACTTGACCATGGTGGAGTTCCCATTCCCTGCCTTATCCCATGTCTCATATATTCACAAGTGATTTCTTTGTGGGTTGGGGATTTCTTTGTGGGAAAATATTTTACATAGAAGGTCAAACGTTGTTTGCTCTTCTATGTCATATAAATTTCTCAACAAGTTGGTTTCTCGACATCACTAATTTCCAACAAATTTCTGGACAGTTTAGGAGGCTACTCTTCATATTGGTATCCTAGAACTATTGTCAGTTTGTCAGGCTTTATCATTTTCTTCAGCTCCTGTGGGAGTGGATAGATGATGTTCATTCTGACATTTCTGCTCTTTTCAGCTATATCACCAAGTAAGAGGACCAAGTACAGATCTTTGTTTTCAGACTCTGGATCTCCAGTACCAGGCTAATGACTATGACATGACAGCCCTAGCATATCATGTTCCTGGAGTTGTGAATCTTGTGGATAAACTTATCTCAACCAGGTTCTCCCCATGGTGCAGTATATTCACCCTCAGGTATTTTGGTCGGTGTGTTATCAACTAGTAACATCACATGTAGGTATGTGTGTCAAACTTTTTTCTGTTTGGTTTTCAGTCCCACAATCCTCATTTCTGGGGGTGGGTGTATTAAGTCAAGATTTGAGGGGATCTTCATTTATATGCCTGCCCTCTGATGAGACTCCTTTCCAGAGTCACCTTATCCAGACAGCTTTTTGTCATCCACTGCTAGTTTCTCTGTACTGGCTGGCTCAGATGTGGTTCCTTCAGCTCTTGCTCATTTTGGAGTAACAACCTCTGCCCTTACCTCTATTCTAATCTCACTTCCAGCAATTATGTTTGGATATATTTTACCCAGTGCTACCAATCTCTTTTTTTTTTTTTTTTTATGTATGGCTTTGGTCTGATTCATTGCCTCAGCTCAGGGACTCAGCTCTAGTGCAGCATCTTTCCTTGTTCGTACCATTTCACCTTCTTCTTTGTCTGTGTACCAGATGTTTTCTTCTTTCAGATTATGGTCTTTTCACTGTAGTTTTCATCCATCCAATTTTTCTGTTTTTAATCTGTCCCAGTTCTTCACCTGCTTCTTTGATCAGGATTTGTATGTGTCAACTGTTGAAAGTTATAGAACTGTTCTGTTGAACACCTTCCATTTCTCTCTCTCTCTCTCTCTTTTTTTTTTTTTACTAGAAAGCCACTTCCTTGCAAGTTATTTCCCTCCTTTTCCATTCCTTTTGGCTGGTCCATCTGCCACATCCATTTTTTCTGCTGAATTGGGATCTCAATGTGATTCTTCCTTTGAACCCTCTGCAACATGTTCCTTTACCATTTTTCCTTAAGACCTATTTTCTCCTCCTGGCAGTTGGTCATTGTCATTCCAGTACTATGTCATGAATGTGTCTTCATGGTGTCTCCTGTCTAGATTGGCCTTCCAAAGACATCAGATATTTAGGAATATTCTATAACATTTTCTCTTATTTCCTTACCTTCCATTTTCCAACTGTAATCTTATTCAGATCCAAATAGACAATTTTTCCAGTTTGTTCTCTATGATCTTATGTTGTTCATACTGCTTCGTTTTGTGGTATTTTATTTATGTGGTTTATTTATTCCATGAAATTTCTCTGTTTTTCATGACCTATCACTTATTATACTCTGTGATTCCCTTTTAAGAATCACAGTCCATCTAATTCAATTTGATAGTAGAAAATGGCCGTAACTTCAAATAACTCAAAACCAGGACTGGAAAGGCCAACTTTGGTGAAAAACACTGCTGTTTGAACTACCTGTTAATCATCCTGGTGAGTGATTATTACAATTTTTGCTACAAGTCTTTTATAAGTTTTATTACTTTACTTTTTGAAAATGGCCATAATGTCAAATAACTCAGAACCAGGACTGGAAAGACCAACTTCAGGTGACTGATGGTGGTTTTTGTGTTTACTTGTTAGTCTTCCTGGCGAGTTATGATAATTACAAATATGCTACAGAAAGTCCTTTACAAATTGTGTTACTTCAGTTTTTCTCTTAACGTTGTAGACTAGATGTAAACATTGGTTTTATGCTATTTGTGTTTTTTAAAATTTTTTGTTTGTTTTACCTTAATTTCCTTTTATGAATTTTATTAATTTTACTCTAATTTTAACCTTTTATCGGATGTTTGGTGCAGATAGCCTAGCTGCTTCATGCCGTAAAACACCAAATCAACCAACCAACCACTTATTATACTCACTGGTCGAGTTCATCAACTTATACAACCAGTATATTCTCACTTCCCCCTGGAAGATCTCTGTTTACGTAATGTTTCTTCAAACCAAATTTATCGTTTTTAGCTGCTTGAATCTGCAATCCTGTTGAGAAGATTAGTTTGGCTGGTATGTGGACAACTGCCAATACATTTGTTGCACATTATCTGCATGTCCTAGGTGTGTCTCTCTTTGGCAGGTATTGTCTTCCTCCTGTTACAGTTCTACACACATCTGTTTACCTTTTGACTGGGGTAAGTCACCATACTTTGTTTTTATCTTATTTATTTCAAATACCTCATGTTTCATGATCCCATCTGTTGATGGGTGTTTGCTGGTTTGGTATGCTTAATATTGTGTTACCTGCAAATGTGTATACTTCGATAATGTTCACTATTGAGATGAGGTTTCTGTAAGACCACCAGTTGCTTCTCTGTTGGAATGTGCATGTGTATGTGTGTGTGTGTGTACATACACACTCACACACAGTTTTTTTTATTATTGTCATTAATGTTTCATGTATAAAGGTCTATCATTGATGGATTTCATTGTAAAGTAGATGGGGATTTATGTCCATTCTTATTGAATCATGATTTCACCAATTGGGATTTTTATGATTTTGAAACTAAGGACTCGCAGACAGCCATTGAACTGTCTTTAGTATGTCATTCCTTCAAGCCTCCCAATGCATATTACCCTCTTTTCTCTTGTAGTTGTACACTGGAGTCCTTGACACTCCTGGTTCTCAGTCTAGAGTGAAGTGTGAAGGAGTTTTCCTTTCTTCTGAGTGGGTTTTATTTAACAAACCAAATCAAACTTTGTGTACCCACTCATTGAAGTGAGGGCTTTTGTCATTATAATTATTGCTGTACTAAACAATG
Organism: Tachypleus tridentatus; assembly: GCF_004210375.1. NCBI lineage: Eukaryota > Metazoa > Arthropoda > Merostomata > Xiphosura > Limulidae > Tachypleus > Tachypleus tridentatus. The sequence goes on from NC_134827.1 coordinate 102,219,556, forward strand.
AATATACCATAACATAATATGGAAGATCCAGGGTTCTTACCCCACATGTTTTCACCCAGATAAACTACACTTTCTGATGAAAAATGTCTTTGGCAGGGTGCTTCCCTTGGATGTTTTTGTCAAGGCAGACTGTACTTACCTATACAAATTCCATTCATAGGGTTCTGTCCACATATAGTTATTTCATTTTTCTCCAGCACCACACTGTGGCTCACTGTCACTGCATTAAGTACCATAGCCTGCAACATTTGTGGACAATGTATGACGCACATGTTGATTGTAGGATGTTCATGAAAACCCTTATGATAACATGCATACATTTTTTTTTCTTAATTCTATGTACCCAAATTGTTTTCCCAGGATGTTTTTGCATAGGAGGGCTGCACTTGTTGATCAGTGTCGTAACATTCTCTGATGTAGCCCAAGGCACTACCCTTCGCACATATTTATACAGGCTCATTATCTCTTCCATGGCAGACTTTCCATATTTGTCACTGCAGTGCTGTAATCTTTTTCCTGAACATATTAGTACCTGCCAATGTAGTTCTTCCCTCTTTGTGTTCCAATATTAATTATTGTGTAAAGGGCATACCTGTTCCAGAAGTAGTGCTTTACCTCAAAAGTGTGCTTTCTTTTCATATTCTTGTTCACCTGTTCTTTCATCGTAATTACTTTCTGCTTGATTGGATATTGATGTGTCTTCACTGACCTCTTAACCTTTGCATTGTGGGATTCTACCTTTTGCATGAATGGAGGTAAGACTATTTTGGAAGTTAACATTTTTTTGTACTGAAAATGCATTTCTGATAGGTACTTGCCCCTTTTCACCCATTTCTCATCCCTCCTCTCCACTGATATTGTCTGATAGGTACTTGCCCCTTTTCACCCATTTTTCATCCCTCCTCTCCACTGATATTGTCTGATAGGTACTTGCCCTTTTTCACCCATTTCTCATCCCTCCTCTCCACTGATATTTTCTGATAGATACTTGCCCCTTTTCACCCATTTCTCATCCCTCCTCTTCACAGATATTTTCTGATAGGTACTTGCCCCTTTTCACCCATTTCTCATCCCTCCTCTTCCACTGATATTTTCTGATAGGTACTTGCCCTTTTCACCCATTTCTTATCCCTTCTCTTCACTGATATTTTCTGATAGGTACTTGCCCCTTTTCACCCATTTCTTATCCCTTCTCTTCACTGATATTGTCTGATAGGTACTTGGCCCTTTTCACCCATTTCTCATCCCTCCTCTCCACTGATATTTTCTGATAGGTACTTGGCCCTTTTCACCCATTTTTCATCCCTCCTCTCCACCGACATTTTCTGATAGGTACTTGCCCCTTTTCACCCATTTCTCATCCCTCCTCTCCACCGATATTTTCTGATAGGTACTTGGCCCTTTTCACCCATTTCTCATCCCTCCTCTCCACCGATATTTTCTGATAGGTACTTGGCCCTTTTCACCCATTTCTCATCCCTCCTCTCCACCGATATTTTCTGATAGGTACTTGCCCCTTTTCACCCATTTTCATCCCTCCTCTCCACCGATATTTTCTGATAGGTACTTGCCTTTTCACCCATTTCTCATCCCTCCTCTCCACCGATATTTTCTGATAGGTACTTGCCCCTTTTCACCCATTTCTCATCCCTCCTCTCCACCGACATTTTCTGATAGGTACTTGGCCCTTTTCACCCATTTCTCATCCCTCCTCTCCACTGATATTTTCTGATAGGTACTTGCCCCTTTTCACCCATTTCTCATCCCTCCTCTCCACCGATATTTTCTGATAGGTACTTGGCCCTTTTCACCCATTTCTCATCCCTCCTCTCCACCGATATTTTCTGATAGGTACTTGCCCCTTTTCACCCATTTCTCATCCCTCCTCTCCACCGATATTTTCTGATAGGTGCTTGCCCTTTTCACCCATTTCTCATCCTTCCTCTCCACCGATATTTTCTGATAGGTACTTGGCCCTTTTCACCCATTTTCATCCCTCCTCTCCACCGATATTTTCTGATAGGTACTTGGCCCTTTTCACCCATTTCTCATCCCTCCTCTCCACCGATATTTTCTGATAGGTACTTGGCCCTTTTCACCCATTTTTCATCCCTCCTCTCCACCGATATTTTCTGATAGGTACTTGGCCCTTTTCACCCATTTCTCATCCCTCCTCTCCACCGATATTTTCTGATAGGTACTTGGCCCTTTTCACCCATTTCTCATCTCTCCTCTCCACCGACATTTTCTGATAGGTACTTGCCCTTTTCACCCATTTCTCATCCCTCCTCTCCACTGATATTTTCTGATAGGTACTTGCCCTTTTCACCCATTTCTCATCCCTCCTCTCCACTGATATTTTCTGATAGGTACTTGCCCCTTTTCACCCATTTCTCATCCCTCCTCTCCACTGATATTTTCTGATAGGTACTTGCCCCTTTTCACCCATTTCTCATCCCTCCTCTCCACTGATATTTTCTGATAGGTACTTGGCCCTTTTCACCCATTTCTCATCCCTCCTCTTCACCAATATTTTCCAATAGGTACTTGGCCCTTTTCACCCATTTCTCATCCCTTCTCTTCACTGATATGCTAGTGTTTCTAGTTTGTACCTGTCGATTTTTTTGAATGTGACGACTGTTACAGAGCTGTGCTGATATAGATGGTAGAGAATGATTGGTGGAGGGTATTCACATGATCAGCATGTGTTCTAAAATTGAGAAAAACTGATTGGATATAAAATACTGGTGCACTGTTAGTGAAATATATTTTAGCATTGCTTATAAAGTAATCCAGGATCAAGTTGACTTTGGGTGAAAAGAGGAAAGTACCCATCAGAAATACATTTTATGTGAAAGAAAATGTTAATTTGCACTTCTTGTGTATTAACCTTATAATTACATGTCCCCTTTATGTCCATTTTACAAGGTTTCATTGAGTTACATTTGAAATGTACATTATTATTCAGTGTTTTATAATATCTATGTTTTACTTTATTTGAAAAAACTTCAATTTTGTTTTCTTGTGACACATAAGCATTTACGAGTCTTAGCTTTTGGTCTTTGTAACTTAAGTAATTTTTATCATACACTTGACTTTGATGTATATACGGAAATTAGGCCATTTCCTCTGTTTAGATATCGTCTTCTTCAAACTCTTCAGGGCAAATTTGAAGAAAAAGAAATCTCTTGGGAGAAGCCAAATTCACATGATTCTAAGATTTCACACTCAACACTTTATTTCTGTACATTTTTATAAACAATAGAAATAGCTTATTCTATAGCACAACTTTCTATTGGTTATTTTAAAGTGGGATGCAAAATTGCATACAGTCTCTTTAAACCACTCTTGGTATTTTTGGGGCAGATGTCCTCTCTTTACTAGAATGTAGCATTGTTTTTATCCAGAAATATGTCAGTTAGATAGACAGTTAATTAGTATTTAGGTTTTGGTTGTGTATTGTATTATAAATTTACGTGTTTATATATGTTTTCAACTGCATTTAGTAAAGTTTACTAATGTTTATAAATGTAATCTAAACTGCCTTGGTTTATGAGCCTTAGTGTGGTATGTGTAACAAAAACATTCCACCAAAGGCTAAAGTGTCTCTACCAATGATATAATGATGTTATCTTAAGACATGTTGATGTGTCTCAGTATAGTTAATAATACTAAAGAACAGGAAGTCAAAATGAAGAATTCTAAATAAATTATGCATAAAAATAAAATGTTTTGCAGTTAAGACAATTTATTTTGATTATTTTGGGAAAAATTAAAAGGCATATGTTGTTTTTTTTTTTTTCTGTTTCAGTTTCAGAAATTACTGTATGTTGATGATATTTATAGTTAGAAATATGATAAAGAAAGTGAAAAATAAAATGTAAACATTTACCATAAAAATCTTCTGATATTCATTTAGAAGGTTCTAAAACAATAAGATGGAACAAGTATTTTTACACTTAATGTAAAAACCACCTTGTGATTGAACTATTGAGAGTTTTGAGTGCAAATAACCATAATAAATAAATAAATAACAAATAGAAAATAATAATCTTATTTTTGGTATACAAAACATTTGTAAGCTTTAATAAAATAAAACCAGTTTTTATTAAGGTACATTAAGGGTTCATCATAAATATTGTAGAACTGTGTATAACTCTTTATATGAGTTGTACTAATTGAATATCAACCCATAACCATATGGTTAAAAGAAAATCTATGCTAACTTTATCAGAATATAAGCCCAAACAAAAGCTCTTGTTTTCTGTCATATTGGAAAATAACACAATTGCTTATTGAAAAGTATTAGATGTTTTCGTGGAATTGCTGAACAAAAGTGAAATATAAAGTGTAATAATTATAACAAATTTTAGTCTATTAGTTGCTAGTCCTAGAATTTTTCTGAAGTAGAGAGATTTAGTGCACTGTTGTTTATGGTTTATATGTGTAATTTCATTTTTAGGTGAAGCCCCTGTTTGGGCAGTGGCATGGGTCAGCTTTGGATCAGTTTCAGAAACTAGTTTTGTTACCATTCGGCTTAAGAGCTACATTTTATCAGCCTGTGGAAGACAATGTGCACCCTGTTGAGATCAGTTGTTTTGTACCTGTGCTTCAATCTTATTACAGCATTGCTAGCTCTTTGATTACCTCTGGATTGGCATTGCGAGCTCTGAGCGAAAAGGTAGGTTTCATAAATTTAATCAGGATTATAAAAAACCTGTTATATGCTAACTCATTAGTGAGCTTAACCATAACAACTTTGAAAAAATGAAAATAACATGCTTGTAATCGGTGATACTATGTTTAAATTTTTGTTTTTCGTTTTATAAGTAATCCCTTTATTATCCAATAGTACATTCTTGAAAGTGAGGGTGAAAGGTTTTGAATATTTTTAATGAGTAAATTGAACATCAAATTTCTGGATAAAATTAGTTACTTTCATGCTGTATTTAGTAACGTGAATTTTCTATTTTTTGCTTGAGTTCTGAACTGAAAAAGTATGAAAATGAGTGACTTATTAAATAATTTCTTCTTCTTTTGTGTAATTGCGGTTTATGATTCTTTGAAACTGAACCATTGTTTTCAGGGTAACATGGGAACAGAAGATCACGTGCCTGTCAGCACAGCACAAAATGCAGCATCAGGTTTCAGTGACATGCCACAACATCACCATTTTCAGAATAGGCCTAATCTACTTGTAAGTGATACTTCTCAAAGTTCTCTACAGAATACCAGCGATAGTGAAACAGACTTTACACCGAAGAAAAATGAGATATCTCGAGACGCTTCTGCTGAAGCGTCTGGATCAGAAGATACCAAGCAAACACCCCTCAAGAAAAAGACCTCTTGTCGATGTGTGATACCGGAAATGCTGTTAAATGGAGACAGTCAGTCAGACAGCACAGACCACAGCTCAACTGGTAAAATGTTTTTTTGGAATTGTCTTGTTTCACCAGCAAAAGTCCAGACAAGTGAAGATGGTTTCTTTGTGGCACTTGCTTCTGTTGTGGTCTCTCCCAGTGAATTCTATGTCCATCCGGTAACCAAGGAAAATTCATTACTTGATGACCTGCGTGAAAAAATGGCACATTTCTATGGGATGAAAGTTTTAAAGAAATGGCCAGATAATAGTATTCCATTACATGTAGGCCTTTACTTTTGTTGTCGTTACACTTTGGATAGATACTGGTACAGGGTAAAACTCATAAAAGTTCTTGAAAAAGATTATTACCAAAATACTCCATCTACAGGAAAGGTAAGAAATTAATAAGTCTAAGAAATGATTGATATGTCCACTGATAAGTTTAAATGAGGTCCTCATTAATTTGTAATTGATTTAAAATACAGAATTAAATTATGTTTCTGTTACTGACATTTTTTGTTTAGTTTTCAAAAGTATAAATTATTTTGGGTTTTTTCTTTTGGACAAAGATCACATTTCAAAAATGTGTTATTATTATTTTTTATTGATTAATTATTACTACGAAAAAATAACTTTCAGTCATTGTATTATGTAATGCCAAATATGTACTTTAATATATTAGTATTTATTTCTGCTAAGAATATGTAGTAACAATTACATTAGTGAAATAAACAAAATATATTATTAATGAGCTACTGCTATTAATTGAGATAAACACATTTGAACCTTCAAAGTGTTAAATTTTCTAATAAATGAACAGTTAACATGCATGTGCTCTAGGCTGGTAATAAAAACTCCATCTCATGTTTTTAATGTACATGTTTTGTTTTGTTTTCAGTTTATATATATTTATATATATATGTGTGTGTGTGTGTGTGTGTATTTTAACCATAAATTTTTTAAGCCATAAACAAAACACATTAACATGGAACAAAATATGCTGCATATTTTTAAAAAGAATCCTAAGGTACAAGCTACAACATAGGATTATAAAATGTATCCTAGATTTCGGAGGTGACTGAAAATGTAGGACCCACATTGTGGTGGGGATACACTGTCTATCAGTCTTGACCTCCAATTTGCTAGTCTTCCATAAGAAAATTAGAAATTAAGAGAGCAAGATGTGGGTGCTCAAGCCCAAAATGTCCTACATCTATATCATCCTTCACTGGCTGCAGACAGTTGTGGGAAGGTGACTGCTCTCTAAGTTAAAATAAGAAAAAGATAAACATAAAAAGATGAAAAATATAAATAAAAAATGAAAATAAGGTACTACCATTTGGGGGTAAGTAAGATAAAACTTACCTCTTGCAGTTAGCATTCCTGGCCCCAGTATGGTAGGGACACCAGTTAACATTACATTAGTAAAGTGATAGTTTACTGTGACTGATGTCTTTTATATTTGGCTCAAGGTGTACATCCACATAAAGTAGTGCCAAGTTCTTTCTTTCACACACACACACACACACACACAAAATAGATATAGATTACAGAAAGTGCATGTTCAAATCGGGAAAATTATTTTCTGCTTTTAGAAAATGGTATTTTCGTTAGCATTCATTTGAAGATGAAAGTTTTACAATAACAATTAAAACATCTTTAATGACAGATATTTTGGAATTTCTTCAAATTGTGTCATCAGTGTTTAAACTTCAAAACAAAAGTTAGTTCATAATATTTGAACAACAAAAAAAAACTTTAGCTATTGTAAGTTTTTGTTGTTGTTTTTTATTCAATCAGAAATTTAGAAAGAATAGATTTAAATGGTAACAATGTAATGGAATGTATAACAAAACATGATTCACACATATGTTTACAAAAACAAGAGAAACTGTTTTAGAGAAAGGCTTAAATATAAGTATAAACACTATCTGCACAATAATAATAAATATAAAAAATACCGAGAATCTGCATTAATGACAAATTCATGTATTTAGTGTTGGATGATCATTGAAAGTGAATAGTTTCTGTAATAAAGAGTCCATAATTTGTGGTCTCAGAGCCAAGAATTTTAAAGTTTTCTAGAGTATGGGGCAGTAGTTATTCTCACTGTGTAATCAGCTGGAAGACTTGGGTGGAATAGTTAGCTTATGGCTCTTTCTTGCTGGAATTTCCATATACTTGTGTGCATGTGTATTTATAGATGAGATGTAGTTTTACCTGTATGGGTACCTTTACAGCTACAACAAGTGCATTTATAAAGGACCCATGAATACATGAGAATAGGTGGTAAAGAATCTGTGGTTTAAAACATATTTTTAAATCTAAATGTTGATGTTTAGTGTTCATGTCTCAATGTACATTTCATTATATTGTTACCATTTAACTCTGTTCAACTTTCAACTGAACTCAGTAGCAAAGGTTGTTTTTTTGTAGTTCCAATATTATGAACATTTTTAGGTTTTAACACCGATAATGGAATATGAAAAAAATTCCATAATGTCCATAATTATGTCCATAATGGTGTTTTTTGGTATTAGAGTTTTTAAAATTTGTTATAATTTGAACAGTTTTCAAATTATATGATTTAATTTTTGATAAGTAAATTAAATATTAATATTCTGGATATAATTAATTATTTTTATGTTGTATTATTTAGAAATTCATTGTTATTATGGAGATTTGGGTATGAGAGACTTAGAAAAACAGCAATATACAATTTTAGTGTTTTTCTGTTCACCACAGATGACTAATAGTTAGTGTAATGCGGCAGTGCTATACAATTTTATGAATGTTAAATGAGTTCAAACTACTTGGATGTTTAAAATGAAAGTTTCTGGGTAATAATAGAAAGGAAAATAGTTTTATCAAATATTTTCTTAAATTTCAGTAGTTTTTTTAACACCATATCATTGGTTTATGTGTGTGTATGGGCTATTTTATTAAAATCTGTACAAAAATTGGAGTTTTTATTATGATAAATATTTGACTATATAAACTTTGAGGATTTCCTAAATAAAGTTGGAGACAAAGTAATATGTGTGTGTGTGTGTGTGTGTGTGTGTGTGTGTGTGGAAGTCTCCAATTTAAAGAACAAATATATGGTGAAAATATTAGACAAAAAATTTGTATGTTTTGCTATAACAGTAGCCTTGCTTATATAGAAACTGTATGTTAGATTTAGTGTTAGCAGATGTAGTAGTTTTATAGAAACATGAATTTTTGTGAAACACTGTAAAGGTAAGTGAATAATTGGGTTAATTAATGAGTGTGTTTCTCTGAGTAGTAAATAGTTTCTTAATAGAATGAGTAGATTGCACTACAAATAGTTTTAATTACATTTTTTATATCGTACCTAACAAATGCTTTACTGATGGGAGTTTTTTTGAAACTTCTTGTTCTGTGAGATTTAAAACAAAGTGTTTACCAGGTTTTTATTTTTTTTTACCTTTTGATTTGTGTGACCTTTAGAGATACGTCAAACATATTTATAATGAAGTGATGGAAAGTATCGACAAAAAGAAATTTATTTTAATTGATTAGTATAATTAAATAATTGGAAAAGATTTATATATGTCACAAAGAAATTGTACAGGATGTTGTCAGATGTGCAGTACAGAGGTAGATACAAACCCTACCTCCTTGTAGTTCACATTGTGCAACAAAAATTTTAGATGGAGCATTTTCATAAAATTTGAAATCATCTCCAAGGGGTCTGTTTTTGTTGTTTTTTTTATGCAGAGGAGGAGTTCACGGAAACTTAAACAGCCCTTAACTCCAGTTCTTGTCCAGTTCATTGACTATGGAAATGTAGAAAAGGTTTATCTGAAAGATCTTTATCCATTAGTAGAAGAATTTAGAAAATATCCAGCTTTTGTTGTCCGCTGCTCTCTGGCTGCCCTGAGACCAAAAGGTATCCAGTCTATGAAATCTGAAGATGATGTTAATAATGCACTAGATTTACAGTGGCCAGAAGATGTGGGAAAGAGAATGATGGAACTGATGGGCTTTAAGAAATGTCTCTGTATACAAGTTATTTCCACATCACAAACAGAAACACCAAGGTATGTTCCTCAGTGTTTCCTTCAAGGTTGTGTTCTGAGTACTGAATAATATAAAGCATCCCATTATACTTTTTTTTATTTTTCCCTATTTCTAACTGAATTAATTAAAATAATTTGTTTCGTAAAAAATAAACCTTGTAGATTTTATGATATTGTGTGATGAAAACTTAAAACATCAAAGTTACTTAAAAAATGGATAAATAATTCTTTTTAAATAACTTTTACATATTAATTTTTTCAGTCTTCACTTGATTGAAGAGACCTAAAAACTTTTGATGTAAGCTCTGATAATTCTTAATGTACGATCTAGATGAATAACACGTGTGTGTTGGTCTTAACAAAAATGTTATCAGACTTAAAACACATTGACTCGGAGTTTTAGAAGAGAAGGATTTGAAAAGTGTTGTTAACTGGGGAAAAGTTTTTTGTTTTTTTTTTTCAGTTGAGAAGTTTTTAATATTATTCAGTATGTAAATCTAGTTTTCTGTAACCAGACAAACAACTGCTTCTCCATTTTTATGTCTTGAACAATTTTATTTATGTTAATATATGTATAAAAAAGGTCCAAGTTCAGATCAGACCATGTATATAAATGTAATTATTTTGTGGGTATAAGTATTTCTTATTCAAGCTAGCTCTGTATTTTGCAAGCTAATAATTAGCTAATAGTGTCATTGGATTAAAATAACACCAAAAAACCCCTTACTACAGCCATGAATATATGAATAAAAATAACTAGTTTTTTTTCAACAGAATGTTATCATGAAGTGACATTAACAATAGAAAAACATTTGATAAGCCTTATTAATAAAATCAAACAATCTTACAATCAACACATAATGAGGCATATATTATATCTGTTTTATTATTAATTTCCAAACATTCCTAATCTTATCAAATTAATTTTACAATATATTCTACATATTTGAATAAATTGCCCAGCATGGCCAGGTGGTTAGGGCTCTTGACTCACAACCCCGTCCAAAACCAACTGGCCCGTTTCTCTTTAACATCTACTTCTATCCAGTTTTTCTGAATACTGGGCTGGAACAAGCTTGCTGACACGACAGCTAAGTCCATCAGCTCTGGCACTATCACCGCTGTGCCTGTTCCACACATGGACTATGGTCCTGTATTCAAGGCTCAGCTCTGTGCCAGCTGTGCCAACAAACTTTTCCAAATAACAAACTATATTGGACTTTGACCATCTTGCTTCTGTAAGGATCAGAAAGAGGAAGTTGTTCTAACTAGACTAAACATTGGTCACAGTTTTTCAACTCATTGTTTTCTTTTATCTGGAACTGATGCACCATTGTGTAGTCTGTGTAACATTCGGGTCACAATAAGCCACATTTTACTTTCTTGCCATCGTTATTACTCTCAGTGACGGCACCATTTTAAACATGTTCTGTCCCAAGGTTTATCTATAATGTTAGTCAGTGTTATTGGTGATGGTGACTCTGTCCACCTTGGAGATGTTTTTAGTTTTCCAAAGCCCATTAATCTTTTTAATACCATTTAAGTTTTTTAATTTATACATTACACCTTTTTAATGTGGCTCCCTTTTAAAAATCACAGTTCATCTAGTTCAATTCGAAATTAGAAAATGGCTGTAACATCAAATAAGCCAAAACCAGGACTGGAAAGGCCAACTTCAGGTGACTAATACTGCTGTTTGAACAACCTGTTAGTCATCCTGGCAAGTTATTATTAAAATTTTGCTACAAGTCTTTTAAAACTTTTATTACTTTACCTTTTGAAAATGGCCATAATGTCAAATAACTTGGAACCAGGACTGGAAAGGCCAACTTCAGGTGACTAACTACTTACCTGTTAGTCTTCCTGGTGAGTTATGATTATTACAGTTATGATACAGAAAGTCCTTTATAACTTGTATTACTCTAGTTTTTATCTTAATGCTGTACATTAGATGTAAACATTGGTTTTATGGGATTTATATTTTATTTTAAACTTTGTTTTGTTTTACCTTAATTTTCTTTTATGAATTTTACTGAATTTACTTTAATTTTAACTTTTAACTGGAGGTTTGGCACAGATAGCCTAGCTGGTTTGTGCCATAAAACACTAAATCAACCAACCAACCAATCAAGTTTCCAACATGCCAAACATACTCATTTTTTCATCTGTGGGGGCATTATTATGTAATGGTCAAACCCATTATTTATTGGTAAAAGAGTAGCCCAATAGGTGACAGTGGGTGGTGATGACTAACCCTTCCCTCTAGTCTTACACTGCTAATACAAATGTTAAAATTTTAAACAAATTAATTTACCAAACATGAAAAATTCTTTCATTTATTTGATCTCACTAAGATAATTTTTGTGAGAAAATGTAGACTCAACTTTCTGTCAACTGGTAATTTCTGAACTCCATGTACATTATCTTTGTTACTAACTGGTATTAATCAATGTGTATCTTTTAAGAAACGTTACTTGTAGTTCATATAACCTTTAGCTGCAGCACGTAATTGTCAAGTTAAAGCATAAAACACTGGTAGAAATCACTTTATGTTATAATTTGTGGGTTTTATAAAATCTTTCTAAGATTGAGTGTTAAGAGTCCAGAAGTTTAGCTAATCCTCCAGGCTGTTGTGGTTTTTTTATTATTCCACAACTGACCATAGGATTTGTTACACACACATACATATGTACATATATAAGTGTAGCATGTGGTGCAACGACTTATTGTTTGTTCTGAAATTATGTTAGTTTTATAAAACGTAATGACTACAATTCCGAGATGACAAGTACTCAAGTGAAAAGCAACCCTTCAACAAATCATACTCTTAACATACAACTTAAAACGAAAATTAAAAGTAAAAATGGTTCACATAGAAAATATATTTTATTATATCTACCAAACAATGTCTATAATGATTAACGAACTAAAAACTCAAATCTCAGACACTTACAAGATGGAATATCAAACAAGAACGTCCAATTGTTTTTGATTTGCTGAAACATCAACATATTTTGCTAACCTACCAAGGTAGCCCCACCCACTACTCCATTATTTTGAAATTTCTTGTCTACTCGTGTCTAGTAAAGTAAGTGTTTATAACTGATATAAAGATCGCATTCCAAGGTACATAAGTCAAACAATCATTTGTAATCTTGTAGAGGAAGTTAACATTTATCTAAACTACAAATATATTTTCTATAGATACTCATCTGCTGTCACAAAAAGCCTTCTCAACTTCTGCTGTTCTCTATTAGTACAAATATATGTTTGCCACTATCTTCACTACTCCCACTTATTACTGCATAACAACATGAAAATGACCATGCAGCAACCCTCCATCAATAGGAGTGTGACACTACCCTTTCATTACTAGTGTTCTTCTAATCATGTATTGTTAATCACTTCAACGCTGGTCATAACTAACCAAAGCAAATCACATAAGAAATGAAGAGGACAGGAGGGAAATATAAGTGTTAGTAAGTATATAATGGTTATACATCTTCAGTTTAGGAAAATGTTAACTTCCGATACAGCATCTTAGATCCTCTCACAAAAACTAGAATCCCATAAGAAATTGGTGGAGGACCAATAAAAAAAATGATCCCCCTTTTCCTCCAAGCAAAAACATTAGATGTGATAAAAAATTAAACACAACACACCAGTAGGAAAACGTACTACTACTGAGCCATATATACTCTTCACCCTGTGGTTTCTTTGGGAGTAGTATTGAGTGATGTGGGTTGCTACTCACTGTTTCATTACTTCAGAAGATTGATGTTATGGTGTTTTAAATTTATTATAAGATTATCTGAAAATTTAGTGAAGGTCAGTACATTCCAGGTCGAATACTTTACATTGTAACTTTAGTGTGGCATTAATTTGTGGGTTTCAACAGATTATGATGCCTACGGTGTTTTATGACAAGACGTGGTGTATAGCCAACAAAAAGTGTGGCTGTTATTCCCTAAAATGTTCTTTTTAATTGTTCTAACTGAACATATAGATATATTTTTAATTTGATTTCGGTGCATCTCTCATGCATTTAATATCAGTAGGTTACAACAGAGTTGAGATAAAGGCTTATGGTATATGTAAAAAAATATTCGTATATAGATGGCAGCACTATATACGAATAATTTTTTTTGTGAGTAATGGCAAGTACCTATCAGGCTTACATTTGAAGTTTAGATAGTTTCGGTGTTTTATGAAAAAACATATATGGGGGGGGGGGATTTGTATGGTTGTTAATCCTTCAGATGTTCTTCCTAAATGTACTACCGAAACATGTAGATATACTTTGATATTAAATGTTCCCTCTAGGAAGGATACCTGCTTGAACGTTCATGTTTGGGATACTCAGGGTTCAGATGACATTCTGATAAACTCAGTCCTAGTTGAAGAAGGGCTTGCTGAAACAGATATTTCTCCAATATCAGTAGAAGATAATGAAAAAAGTCGTGCCAGAAGTTGATTCAGAAAAGTCAGATATTCAAACTCCACCATCATCTGGTTAGTGACAGCATTATCTGATTTTTAATGTGTAAAAAATTTATTTTTAGCTTAACGTTACAGCAGTAGAATGTTATTTTACATGTTTTTCTGGTGGAACGTTATTATGTTATACCATCACCATCTTGAACAAACCCTAATTTATGTAATCTTGTACATTATTACTTCTAACTGTAACAGTATATTCAGCACTGCAAAAAACCTCTGTGTAATATATGTTATATGAATAATAATTATTAGTAACTTCTTAACATAAGTTGACATTTTAATTAACATCAAAGTAACTAAAACAAACAGGTATAGCATGGCACTCTGTTTAGTTTTGAGTCTTGGGTTTGATCATGTCACTAACTACACTGTGGTTGCTCTTTCAGCTGTGAGGGTGTTTCAATGTTATGGTCAATGCCACTTAGTTAAGAGTAGTTTAAGACTTGGCAGTGGATGGTGTTGACTAGCTGCCTTTATTTACTGCTTCAAAATTTGAGATGACTAGTGCAAATATCCTTCGAGTAGTTTCAGATGAAATATTTAAAAAAAGGTTTAAAAATTAGTGAAAAAAATGAATTTAAATTAATTAATCAGATATGTTCGTTTTTGCTATAGTATTATGGTTTGATATACTAGTCATTCAATGGATAAAGACAGTTATGGAGTTGGGGAGGTCTAGCTCTTGGTGCTTAAAAATGTAGTCTAGTTGTGGTGATAATACATGTAATTTTTTTAATAATCGTTAATACAGGGTGTTTGGAAAGTCACTGTACAGTTTTGTAATCATGTGTCTTTTCAGTCTATTTCGAGCCAGCAACTGATAGCGGTGTTTAGAAACAAAATAAGAAGGATCCAGGCCTGTATTGATTCCAACGGGGGTCACTTTCAACATTGTTTATAATTGTCATTCATATTTACTTCCTGTATTCTATATTGAAACACATCTTAATAAATGTACAAGTGCACAGTGACTTTCCGAACACCCTGTATTATGTTAGTATACCTTATAACTTGAGAAACCAATTAACACAGTCTCAACTCTTGTCTATTTTTCTTTCTCTGGAAAAGGATGGTCCTTTTGTGAGACCCCTTCTTCATGTTCTTGTCCATTAGAGATGAAATTAAGATGAATAATTATCATAAAATAATGTCTGCTAAAATACAATTGGAGAACATCAAATTGGTGATTGTGAGTTGCATCCAATAACACCTTGCATAACTCAGCTGATGCAAGAGAGTTATGTTACCCTGAAATACTAACACCTTCAGTTCATTAGTGGAAATTAATATTTCTAAAAGTAATTATTACACACAAATTATTCAACAAAAATATTATAATGAAACCAATACCATATGACCAAAATATTGTTAATGATAAAATATAAACTGTAGTTTCCAGAACCACAAATACTTTTGTCCATTTTTCTTATTTAAAATATACTTATTTATCAAGTAATTGGGAGGACATGCAGGATTATGATAGTATGTTTAATGGAAATGAATTGAATTATTCCAACATATTTTTAACAAACTAATTTCCTTTGTACAATGTCTTAAAGGGACAAATACATTCTTAAGAATATATAAGACCAAGTAAGTGGTGGTGTTTGTTTTATTACTTTGGTAGACTGAACAGAATTATTTTTTTTATTCCTTGATTATTTGAAATTTGTATTCATGTACCACAATTTTTGGGTCATCTAATAGAAATCCACTCTGACATGAACAATTGGGACCCCATGGTTGAAGATTACCTCAGTGCACGAAACAGTTATGCTGTTGATATAGATGATCCAGGGGTAGCAGTAACAGGATACAGTAAGATTTTGTTGTTTTCATTTGTTACTTACCTCCATATTTTTTTGTGTTTGTTCTCTCATTTCTAATAACCTTGCTTTATTTCTGTGCATGCAGAAAGATTGTATTTGATTGGGCTTAAATTTGAGAAGTTTGTACAAAGAGCTGTGTTTAGTTTATAATCTGCTTTAGTTTGTCCAGAAGACCCTACCTAAAGATCAACATTGGAGGAAAAAAAAACAGAGAACTTAGAATCATTATTACCTCTGTCACTGAAATGGACAGAAGTTATTTTCTCACCCCTATTTGTTTGTCTCAAAACTGGCTAAATGGATTTAGAAGGTGTACATTGGACTGTGACTAAACTCAGAAGTGCTTAGTTTTTGGAGGATGAAAACTGAACGTCAAGGTTACAGCAAGTTTGCAAAAATCCAAAACAGCGACTACCTGTTAACATAGGTACCAATTTTAACACTAGTTTTACTCTATAAGCTATAAAAATGATGGGATTTTGATGAAACGTGGCAGATATTGTTCCTCGTTGTCTTACCAAAAGTGTCCCAAGACCATAAAGATGGAGATACTGACACATTTTTTTACACTTTGAGAACCAAAAATGACAACTACCATATTATTAAAGTATGTGCTCTGCTGAGTTACCATCTAGATGTCTATATTTTTGCCAAGGTTTATGTTTATATAATACAATATTATATAAGGCTTAGTAAAACCTTGAGGCCAATCAACATATTTGTTTCTTCTTTGATAAAAATTTACAAGATTGATAAGATATGAAGTTGCTAGACTTTAATATGAGTGTTTCCTTAAAATTGAAGCTCTGTATGTGCTCATAAATGTTAAGAACTTGCATGTGAAGATAAAGAAGGATATATATAATACTTTAACCATACTCTACCTGTCGAGGGTACAGAAGGAATAGTCTGTGTTTTACCCATGTGCAGTTTCTGAAACTTGCATTAAAAATAATGTAGAAAAAACATCTTGTAATTAAAGTTTAATTTGTCCACCAGTCCTGCATAAGTGTATGTTACGACAAATGGAATGCAAGAAACATTACTGAAATGGTTAAGGAATGGTATTGCTGAAGACTACGCAGAACTTAAAATCATTTTATAAAATTGAATTACCATGGAATTTTTTTTTTTCATGTGCAACAAAGAATCTTAGTACAAGTGTTGAATCAACAGAAACAAGTGGACCTTTTTTGTTTCGGAGAACTAAACATACAAGTCCATCATCGGAGTTGAACAGTACGAATTGAATGGACAATCATACTTTTTTGTAGTTAGATATACAATTACCATTTTAAGCATTGTATCTGTTGGAGCATCACTTACTTTTCCCACAGATGCTCAATCACATGGAATGTTTAAAAATATGTAAGGTGTTTCTTCTGATTTCTATGAAGTAGACCATCCATATATCAACTTGTGAAAATGAACTGTATCTTGAATGTCTTTGTACCTTTAATTTTTTTCCCATTTTCAATTATTGATTTCCCACAATATCAGAGGAATCTCTTGCAAAATCAAATGATGTCTTAACACAGCCAGTTACATTTTGTTGCACGTCCATATGAGCTAATTAGTGTTCAAAATATTCTGGTTACAATCTCATTCTATCATTGCAAAGTCATTCATGATGTATTTTGAAGGGTTAGGTGTACTTGGAAAATTAATATGTGTACTTTTGTTTTGTTTTTGTGAACTAGTAGGAAAACAAATGATTATCTTGCACTGTTACCAATCAGAATAGCATTAATATGCATATGAGATGCAACACACACCCACACACAAAAGATTTTTTGTCAAACTATCCAGTGGTTCAGTAGTAACACTGTAGGCTTATGACCTAAGAATTTGGGTTCAATATTCATTATGGGCAGAGCACAAATGAGAATCAAACCAAAACTTTCCCATCAAAACAGTTGCTTTCCAACGTGGTACAATAATGAAATTTTTAGTCAGTTTCACCTGACAAAACTGCCATATGTTAACTTTAGCAGAAACGTGTATGTTCAATGGTTTTATGCAACAAATTTATATGAAAACTATTTTTGGATGTGTTACAGAAGCTAAAGATGAGCAATATATCTGCAAGTATTTTAGTGTGAAGGGAAGATGCCCGCGAGGTGAAAACTGTCATTTTGAGCATGTCTACACTGGAGACGGTAAGTTGTTTGGAACTTAGTACAAGTTGTTTTGGTTTATACCAAGCGTTTTGTTTGGCTAACATTCCCAAAATGTGCTGAGAAATCTTGCTATAATGGTTATAGCATGTATGTCAGTATCTATGTATGTTACCAAAACTTGTTTGCTATCTACTGAATGGCTCCACAAACAAAAATCTGTAAAATGTTTACACTTTGGGTATTTAGGATTGAGAAAAAAAATTATAAAAATGGCTGTGGTATGTGTGACAACCATTTGTTTATTACATAACACAACTTTCACTAGGACTTTACATGAGAGTTTGATTACATATTTATTGGTATAATTTTATAATGTAGTACTGAGAAACTGGAGTTCCTAAAAAAAAAATTTTTTTCGATAAATGGTACATTTTTTAAAAACACTACAGTTTATACCAGAAAAGTTGTGAAATTTTTTAGCTCTTTACATTTAAATAATTTTGGTAGAATGAGCCATGTATGACTAAAGACCATAATATAAACACTTTTCTCGTTTACTTCTCAGAAAAGAAAAAAAAATGTGTATTTTTATTAAAAACCATGTTATCATTTTTAGATGGCACAACCAGAGATGTAGAAGAGGTTGCGAACAATTGTCCACGACTAAAACTACCAGCAGTTGGGAGTTACGTGGCCTTGAGTTTGTCTGCTGTCTTCAATCCAGGACACTTCTATGCTGTCTTTCCCTATGGACCAATTCCTTTTTTCAAAATTAATGAAAAAGGTATGTCAAAAAACAACAATGTATATTTGTAATATCTGATTAATTCAGCTGTTTGCTGTAGGAATAGGTTTTAATATACTGCTAATTATATTTGTATATAGGATATATGTGGCTTTGTTACAGTATTGCAATATCTTTGTTATAGCTGAATAATTCATTAGCTGTTTTTAAAACTTGTCATATTTTTCATCATAAGAATCATTTCATCCAGTGTCTGCTCATTGGTTGAATATAGTGAAAGTAATTATTTTGTCCAGTCATCAGTTATGTGTATTAAACACATCTCACATTTCTCCAGTGAAGTGTTTGGTATTTCGTGATGACGAGAAATCCACTTGAAGTAAAAATGTATCTCAGGACAGTTAGTATGGGTATTAAAACTTTTACTAATAAAGCAGAGAACATTTCAACCTTTTTAGGTCATCTTCAGGTTAACAAATATAAGAAGGTTGAAACATTTTTCTCTGCCTTATTAATAAAAGTGTTAATACCCATACCAGCCGTTCTGAGACACATGTTTGGTATTTGTTTCATCCAGTTTCTAAACACGACTTATTTATTTCAACAGAAAAGATCAGTGTTTTTTAATAAAGTGTTTTGTGTTGTTTAACTACAAGGAAACTCTTTACGTATTACTATCACTTCCTTCAAGTTGTGGGTTTCTTCAAAACTGGTTTAAAAACAGTCCTAAAATAACTTTTCATTCTTGTGTTTTGAGCTTATTTTTGTTGATATTTAGGTCCTACTACAGAAGAAGAAAAAGAAACCCTGGAAGCTCTGATAAAGGCTATGACGTAAGACTTAAATTTTTTGTGTTCTTTTGAAATTGGATGTAGCAGTGGATGTACACTTTTTTCAACAGATCTTATTTTCTTGTTTTATATTGAACATTGAGACATCTGTTGAAAACTACCCTTTGAAGGCACTGTGAAGAACTCGATACAGAATAGAGTGTATTGATTTATTGTGTTGATGGTCCTTACATTTTAATTCAGATTTTTTAAAGTAATCTTTCACTTTCTGCATACAGCTAGTTTTGCTTTAGGTTTAGTTTGGAGAACATTCTTCTTTTCTCTCCAAATGCTGTTGATATGTAAACATTTATTAAGTTGCCATTGGAATCTACAGGTCTTTCTCATGCAATCTTTAACTTTCTTGATACATGTAGGTAAAAGTTCACAGTTTTTCAGAGTTGTGTTAACTGGACATCAAAACACAATCTAATTTTAACATAATTTCGGTTCTTAATTTCATAAATATTTAATTAATTTCTCAGTCTTGTTTGTGTTACCTGACATTTGTTTACTGCAACTTGTCCATTTCCTGTTTGGTCTTCATCATTAACCGATGTTCTAAGTTTAATATGAATTACTCAGTATAATATAGATATTACTAAGGCAGTGTTTATGAATTACTCAGTATAATATAGATATTACTAAGGCAGTGTTTATGAATTACTCAGTATAATATAGATATTACTAAGGCAGTGTTTATGAATTACTCAGTATAATATAGATATTACTAAGGCAGTGTTTATGAATTACTCAGTATAATATAGATATTACTAAGGCAGTGTTTATGAATTACTCAGTATAATATAGATATTACTAAGGCAGTGTTTATGAATTACTCAGTATAATATAGATATTACTAAGGCAGTGTTTATGAATTACTCAGTATAATATCGATATTACTAAGGCAGTGTTT
Source organism: Tachypleus tridentatus (assembly GCF_004210375.1). Lineage (NCBI taxonomy): Eukaryota > Metazoa > Arthropoda > Merostomata > Xiphosura > Limulidae > Tachypleus > Tachypleus tridentatus. The sequence goes on from NC_134827.1 coordinate 102,239,901, forward strand.
ATGAATTACTCAGTATAATATAGATATTACTAAGGCAGTGTTTATGAATTACTCAGTATAATATAGATATTACTAAGGCAGTGTTTATGAATTACTCAGTATAATATAGATATTACTAAGGCAGTGTTTATGAATTACTCAGTATAATATAGATATTACTAAGGCAGTGTTTATGAATTACTCAGTATAATATCGATATTACTAAGGCAGTGTTTATGAATTACTCAGTATAATATAGATATTACTAAGGCAGTGTTTATGAATTACTCAGTATAATATAGATATTACTAAGGCAGTGTTTATGAATTACTCAGTATAATATAGATATTACTAAGGCAGTGTTTAATTTTTATAGCCTTCAATTTTCTTTACATAGCTATGAACCGGAAAGTCAAACCCACTTGCCATGCCCTCCCATCACATCTTTTATTTCTCAGATTTCTAATAATTCTCTCTAGTACATTATTTATAATCAGTGGAAAGACAAAGTTTTGATTTACTAAATGATATGTAGTGCTACCTTTTTCATAGTAACAGTTTGTGTCGTCTTTTTCTACGGTTTGAAAGTTGCTATTGCCAAGTTCAGACTGAGCAGCTAAAGGAAGTTTGAAAGTTGCTATTGCCAAGTTCAGACTGAGCAGCTAAAGGAAGTATTTTAAGGCACTTGTGCCTTAGATAAAAAGCCAGTTAGATTGTAATATTTTTATGACATTGCCATATTTTGTTTTTGTAAGTGCATATTTGAAATAGAACTCGTTTGATGAATAATTTATTTATCATTACAAGAAGAACTAACCCTTTCTGCGAGGTTGGAGACCTCAGTCGACTTGAAGGCTCAGCACGGCAGGTGACCTTCCTTTATTCCTGTTATTCTTATGTATTGAATTCAACATATATAGTATTGGGTACAATCACTAAACATTTCAGGGACTTTTGTTGAGTTATTGCTCAGATATCATAATACTGATACTGTAATTAGGTGAAGTATCAAACATATATATTGAGCGCCATGCCGAACATTAAAAGTTGTTATTCAGTGCTGAAAGGGTTAAGTTTCATCAGCAAGGCAATGTCAAAACTTGAGAAGCCAAACATAAGTACTAAGTTCATTCTTTCACATATGTTTTCATTTACTTTTGCAAAAGTAACTGCAATATAAACATGAGAAGCTTATTAGGTTACATAGTAAAACAGAGAAAACTTTATCGTGAGTGACACGTGCATTATGTTATTTAATAAAATGGTTCGAGCTACAAATTTGTTTGTATGGCTTACAGGTAGTATCATGAGATTATTAGTTTAGGCTTAGTTCTAAAACCCATAGTAAAGTTAAGTAAAAAAAGGTGTGAGTTGTGTAGGACAAATAACTACAATTTTCTCTTACAATCTGCAAACAAATAAAAATAAAGAGGGTGTAACTTACATTTATTTCTAATTTTTGTGATGATTATATCAGTAAAACAGGTAAAATATATACTACAGAAACTTCTGATGTTCATTTAGGAGGTTTTGGAAGTTATACAAATTAAATATGAAAACTGTAAGATGAAAAAATAATTTTTTATGTTAACTTAATAGATCACCTTGCACCGATACTATTCACTGTTCAATAAGAGATCTTTAGTATAAAAAAAACCTTCAATATAAGTTTTCTGGTGTACCCAGATATAATGAAGACGCACCTTCTTTCCACACGAAAAGTTATTGCACGTCTTGTGGTTGAAGTTTGGTCAAAGTGACATTATATCTACACATTGGAGAGAGTGAAACAAATAGAAAAACGTAATTCAACTTGTATTTCACTACCACTTGTAAAAACACAAAAAGGAAATGAGAAAAAAAATACAAAGTTTTCTATTAGAAAAATGAAATTGCTTTAATTTGTTAAATTCAATGAAATTATTTTCCTCAAAATATTCTAAAACGCAACATAATATATCTCGTTTACTGTTACATCTCATGTTCTCACCTTAAATGTTAAATTAATGTCAAATAGTGGGCCTGGCATGGTCCAGTAGTCAGAGCATTTGTTTTGCAATCAGCAGGTTACATTATTGAAACTTATTTCAGAACATGACTGGGGGGTTATTGTAATGTTATGGTCAGTTCCATATTTATTGGTAAGGAGGAGTAGCCCAAGTGTTCGTAGTGGATACTTGTTATTGGTTATAAAGTCTACTTTATTGTAGACTTAGTAGTTCTGAGATAAATCATGAAATATGAATGTTCTCACTGTTCTGACCCTAGAAATCTTGGGATCAAGAAATTTCAAACTAATTCTCTCGTCTTTATACATTTCAAAAGAAAACATTAGAAATCTTAGATTTTACCATTCAATGATTTGTAAAATATCAATACTATGTGTGAGGTTATTTATGACAGCTGTTACAAAATATTTTATTTGTTTAAAGGAAAAAATCAAAATATGTACTTTATATACAAATAGTTTCACAGAAATGCCCCAAATTGTAAGTTTTAATGCTAATAATAATTTCCTCTGACTTGCTGTCTTTATTGTCATCAAGTTGTATTTATTTTCATCATGCTTCAAACAATGTCACTTTTAGGTTTTCATATAATTAGCTGTTCTAAAATCATAGTAGTGCCCACGTTTATTTACTTTTGTCATTTTGTTTCTCTCTTAAGACTGTTAGTTAATTTAGTATGCATCACATAATGATTTGGTCTTCATGTGCTCTGGATTAGTTTTAAAACATATCTGGTAAACCTAGCTAGTCAAACGTTATGACCGGTAAACACGTACCAGAAAACTTATTCTGAGTAAACAAAGAGTTTATGATTTTTTAGATGCTGTTTACATCTCTCTCTCTTACTTCACATGATAGATAGATGAATTATTTTTACAAATTGTGTTTTTAGGGAATATTATTCCAGAAAAGTGTTTGTTCAAGACCCAAGTAGTTTGCCTTCTCCTGGACAAATAGTTTCTGCTCGAAGTGAAGTACATGGCCACTGGTATCGTGCTAGGGTACTCACCATAGAATCTGAAGGAAAAAATGTTGAGGTAAAAACGTCTGAATTGTTTTTAAAGTGTAAAATAAATATTGATCTATGCCAGAATCTGTCTGCATGATGGGGGTTAGAACCCCTGAAGTCTTGTAAATGATAACTGTACCTGTTATCCAGTACAGTGGGTCCCCATCATATGTTGTATTGTTTCATTATTATGGTATTCACCAGTTACTACCCACGTATCAAATAAAGTTACCTTGTTTCATTTCTAGAGCATTTTAGCATTGGCTAATTTTTTAGCATTTATCAGTATTTTTGGAAGAGTATCACCTTGTTTTATTACTAGAGTGATATAACATTGTTGAACAACTTTACCACGTACAGTTTTCATAAGTGTACTACCAGCATGTGTGTGAAACAGCTTTCCATTACTAGAGTATACCAGTGTTGTTGGACTAGCTTACGGCAGAGGTTCTAAACATGTTGTGTGAACATACAATTCTGCAGTAAAGTCATGTTACACTCTTTGAAAGTTATTCAAGGGTGGACTGAAAATTTTCAGGAGTGTGTCCCACATAATACATTTAAATTTTGTGTTGTTTAAGACATACATCCCACTTTACAGGACAAATAAAGGGGATTGCTAGTATAAAATTGAAAGGTGTTAACCCTATTATGACTGGTGAGTTCCTTTCAAGTGTCTAATATACACCTGCATCTCATGTAGCCAAGGTTAAGTAAACGTAATGATTAGCAATTATTCTTTTAACAACTATTTTGTTAAAAATATTCTACAAATGATGTTTTAACACCATGTGATATTATTTATTGTTAACTCACAAAGAAACTTTGAAAACAAATGTTCAAAATTACATTTCTGTGAGGATACTTTGCTTGTGATAAAAACATTTATAGGTTTCGTGAAACTTTTACCTGCTCCTCAAAAAATCATGGGTTGTATTGGCTGAGAAATGCATGATACCTTGAAAAAGTTTCATTTCTTGTTTGTGAATTTACTTCAGTATGGATGGTTTTATTACCACGGCTTTCTCTCTTCCCACTCTTTTATAATCTCGCAGCATGTTCTCTGAAAACATTACTAACGAAATTCAACTTTAACAAAAGCTACAGCTGATAGCTGTGAGTGAGTTGATAGAAGGGATTTTAGTCTTTGCCAACTTGAAATAAGTTAATAAGGCACATGTTTCAAAGTTTTTCAAGATATTGACTGCCAGAAGTCACTGAAGACATGAACTGATTTACTCTAACATAAAGTTTACAACACTCGGGAACAAACCAAAGATCTGGGAATTTGTGTGTCTAGTTTTCTTTTGATTGTTTTTTCATTTTAAATTATATCTGTTTAAAAGCTACAGGACTTTGAGACAAAACATCAGATAAACTTTGATTATGGTAAGTGACTGCAAAATATTCTGATTACTCAAATCCTTAATGCACACTGAAAATTATTATTTATTGAAAACAAAATATATTTATTATATATTTTATATTGACCTAGAGTGTTATTAAACACCAAGATACTTAGTTTGATAAAGGTGATGATAATACTGTTTTGGTTGTTTTTTTTATGATTCTGAAGTCAGAAATGGTGCAATAGAAAAACAAACTATTGTAACAAGTTTATTAACAAATATTAATAAAGTTGAAAGTGATTTATGTGTATAAAATAGAACTTTCTGATCATCAGTATAAAACAAATTAACATTTTAAGAATTAGAAAAAGAATTTTTTGATTTTTTTTTTTTCAGAAATTTCTAGGAACAAAATTTTGGAATAGGAAAACTAAATCTTACAAGATTTTGTTATAAGTTCATACAACTTATAACAGTTGTTATGTATTCTTTATGAATTTCCAGTTAACTTTTATTAACTCATTCACTGTCATGAATTCATATCTATGTATATATTCCTCTACAGCTATGTTCTGTGAGTTTCAAATACTTTGCCAACATCTGAAAAGGGTATTCCCATGTGGCATTTTGAGTCAAATTGATTTTGTACAACAATATCGGTAGGCTTATGTTATAATTGGAGAAATGGTAGGAGAAATTATAAACTCATATTTAATTTAACTAAACTGGGCGAGTTTTAGTTAAGAAACAAAGATCCTGGATGTAAAGTTTGTTTATGAGAGAACCACATGTAAGTATACATTAGAATGTTAGACAGTAGTCTCTTACTATACTTATGAATTGAGCAAGTAGCTTTTTCCCTCAAAATGTTTGGCCTGTAAATCAGTGCATATGAGATCCTGTTTTGTACAATTTAAATCTAATGCTTCGTACTTAATGGGAAATGTGGATTTACCCATTGTGAATTGTGCTGCTGTATGACTGGTCCTATTCTTTCAACGTAAGTAAAGCTGTAGATACCTTCTGTTTTACCAATGAAGGACAATGCTGTCATCTTCACATGTAACTTTACAGCAATACTCTCCACAGGCAGAGCAGTTATTACCTTTAGAGAATAACAAAGGCAGGTAGAATGAAGCAAGTTAATGGTTTTCTGGAAAGTACAAGAAAACTGCATAGGTTTAGAATAAAAGGTAAAAGTATCTATATTAAAATAAGAAGGTACAAAATGTATTGTTTGTTTGCGTATCTCTGTCATATCGAACTTTCTAATGATTACAAGTATCAAATTTCAGATAATAAACTGAAAATAAACTTTGAACTGGAGAGCTGTCTACAAACATGACACCAAAAGTATCAAAAGATACGTGATCCAGCAGTTGTTTCTTCTGTAACAGGTATTTTATCTAGACTTTGGTGACTGTGAATGGATCCCTATCAGCAATATTCATGACTTAGAACCCAGGTTTTTGTATTTACCTGTACAAGCTGTAGAGTGCTTCCAAGCAAACATAGAGCCAATAGGAAGAGAGAAAGGACTAAAGTGGTCTGATGCAGCTAAGTAGGTTTAACGTAGTTTTGGTTTAGTCATCATAATTTTTGTTTTTTATTAGTTTATTGCTTTTTTTCATTGGATTTTAAAATATATTTATTACCTGTTAATGTTTCACATAACTACAGTAAAAAATAAGTCCATTGATAAACAGTTTTCTTTTGATTTCATTAGTTTATGTTGTGCTCTTATTGGACAAATAAAGGGGAAAAAGAAAAGAGACAAAACTGGCTACTGTTCATACTTACTACATTCTTTATTGATTTCCCTTCTCTGTAACCATCTTTAGCTGGAACAGAAACTACTTTTCCATATTGTGTCAATTAAAATGACCAGAGAGACAACTTAAGTAAACGAATTAATTTAACACATTAAATTTTGGATTAAAACATCATAAAAAAAACTAGTTTTTATTTTCTTCCTTCCAGAAACCTCTAAATATTTGGCTTGTGTATTAGTTACATTTAGTCCACTACATTTCTTAATGCATAATTAAGTCCTACAACACGAAACTTTTAGATATTTGACATCCATATGCTACACTCATCAATATCCACATTTTGTTAATACATAATTAGAATTTGTCTAGTCAGACTCCAAGAAACCTTTAGATAGGATTTTAAAAAAACTAAGCCATCACAACTACCTTGGAACTGATCAAATCAAACAAACACCAATAGAATGTTTGCACAAAACTCCCAATGGTTTAACATTTTATGTGAATTTAATGGATTGTAACAATTTGAGAGGCAGTGATACATTCTCTAATATTGAAAAAACTGCTCTAAATGTTTTACTTGGATATCAGTTACTAATAGTAGGTTTCATTAATATATAATTAAAGTTATCAGGCCACAGGCTAGTAAGGACCACACTTACATTTTGTTCCACCTAGCTATGGCATTACCTGGCTGTGATCCTTTGAACAACCACAGTGGCTCTGCAAGTGTTATTTGTCTTGCTAGTAACTATCCATTCCCAGTGTTATGGTACCATGCTCCCGTTCACTTTTTGCTGTACTCTCAATGCTTTTAGAATCTAAAAATTGTGTTTTCAACCTGCGGTAAGTACAGCACAGATAACTCGTGTAGTTTTGTATTTGAAGACAAAGAAAGGCCAACTCTTATTGGACTTTTGTTTGGCTTTTACAGTTACAAAATGACGTTAGGTGGCATTAGCTTAGTTCTGTGAGGTCGTGTATCAGAGAAACAGTCAATGGGTTCAGCTAGTGATACTAATATTGAGTTTTTTTTCACTTTATTAATGTATAAATAGCCCAAGGTTTGCATTCCTATTATATAAAGTAAAATGTTTATGTGAAAGTATTTATTAGTAAGTATGACTAGTCTTGATTCAGTTATATTTAAAAGCCATTTTGTTAAGAATTAGAAAATTGTAGTTCATCAGCATTTTTTTATGCTTGTCTGTATTAATTTTTGACGAAATTCACGTTTTTTTTTAATATGCGAGAAAGTAAACTTTTCTATGTTTGTTTTATTTCAGAAAAATGTTCAGTGAATTAGCCTGTAACAAGCTTCTTCTAGCTCATGTTGTGAACAAGTAAGTGGTTTTAATTTTGTTTCAGTAACATATAAAGTTGATTATAATTATCACAAACTTGTACTGCTTTTAATGCTTGTATGAACACTTGTAAAGTTTTTGCTATAAAGATACTTTAACTTTTGAAAATTTTGCACTATAACAAGTAGAGATTTGAACAGTTTGTGTTAAAATCAATATTTGTTAGGGTGCTTGAAAACACTGATCAAGATTATATATCTGAAGAAATTTAGTGAATTCATTGGTGGTATTCAAATTGAACAAAATATTAGTAATTTACGTGATATTACATTAAAACAGTGATAATTTAATCGCATTGTTCTTTACTCGCCCAAAGTTTACGGTAAGATGAAAGTATACTAATATTTCAACTGCACAATGCATGTTTTATAGTAGTGGTCCTTTCCACCACCAAGGACCCCTTTTATTATTATTATTTTTCCCAACATACCCCATGCTTTTGAAAGATTCCATCTAACTCTCACCAAACTGTTCTTATTAACTAATAATAGTCTCGACTTTTGACGTTATTATTCTGCAAACTTCCTTTGCATTGCTTAAAGAAAATAGGTCATGAACAGCTCATATTGAATTCAGTTATTGTTAACTTTATTGTGCTTTAGTAATTAAAAGCATGTTAAACATTTTACAGTTCCTAGGCACTAAACTAACTTTGGTGAAGACTAGTTATTATTTTACAAAATGACTCCTGCCTTTAAATGGTAATGTAAATATTACTTGAAAAAACAAAATGTACTGAATAATTAGTATATTATATTTACAGTATGCAATTTTAATTATTTTTTTTTATAATTCTGTTTATGATTACTGAGGATAAAGTCAATATATCATAATGTTATAGAAGCCTAGGTATCAAGGGTTCATTTACTTTTCTGTGAAAATGCTACACAGTATGTAACAGAGTTTTTCAGGTTTAAATGGAAAGCTGTTCCTACTCCCTCTGTTATTTTATTATGAAGATTTAGTGACTTAGTCTTTCAAATATTTACAATTGAAAATTAAGAACATCAGCAAAATCTCTCCAGTCTGATCTGTGCGTGAAGTATATTTTTAATAATACTATTATACCAGTATCATTTGTTGCATGTGCAATAAGTTTCTTTACTGAATTTTCTAATCAGTGTAGCATGTTTTGTTCAGATTGAATTTATCCATGTGCAAAGTTTCTAATATTTGAAGTACATGTACTTGTATATTCTGTGACAGATGTGTGCATAAATGTTCAGAAATAAATGGGTGTGGGGAGCTGTCAGACATTCCCCTTGGTTTATAAAAGGTTAGTATTGTGAGTTATGAATTAATGTTATCTTCAAGGGTAAGAATTTTTCATTTTCTCTCTAGAAGCGAAGATGCATTATATATTGAACTAAAAGTTCCCCTGGACAGCGGTCATATCTCAGTCAGCGAAGCCTTGATAGCAAGTGCTCTTGCTCAGTATATACCAAAAAGTCATCTCATTCCAAAGCCTTCTGCCCATTCTGGTGCTGACAAACCTAAATCAGTGATTCATGTTCCTGGCTGAGGAGTTCCAGATGAGTTTATTTTTCTACTTCAAAACTAAAGCAAGTAATAAATATTAGTTTTACTCTTGTAAGTATTAAGTGGAAGCTATTTATTGTGGTTCTCTTCTGGAAAGAAGAGAGTTAATGAATGCAGTAAGATACATATTTCACCAGTTCTGGTCTTGCATTTTATGTAGCATAATTGTATTTTTAAAATAGTTGTCAAAAATTATTTTTTATAGTAGTGTGTGAACGTGTAAACAAAACTTGATATAAAGAAATGTTTCTGTAATCAGAGCATTGAGGTGGTAATGTTGTAATAATAATGAAACAGTCAACATCCTTCCAAAAATTGCAATTTTTAATTAAAATGGTTCATCATAGGAAGGTAAATTGTATATAAAAAAAGCATGAAGAATTCCACAAATCATTCATAACAATTGTTTGTTTTATCACATTAAAGCTGAAACCAATTTTTTTCAAAACCAAAGATACCATACCCTTCTATTGTCACACATACTGACTGTATGTTATTGCTAGAGTGAATTTAATTAAAAACTTGTAATTTAACATAAATAAGCATACAAAATAAAACCATAACCCAACTTCTATAATGTATTAACTTAGTATATAAAAATCACCGGTCCATGCCTTAAAAAGTATAACTGAACATTTATGGGGAAAAGGACATTGTCGTAAGTAAGTGAAAAGTTCCACGTAACAAGCAAACATTTTATCGTAATCATCAGAGAAAAGAAAACAAAACTTCTTTGGTTGCAACAAATTGCATTCCCACACTTGTTACTGATAATTTCATCAGATTTATCAAACTTTCCTTTACCATGATTAACCAGCACAATAATTATTGTGAGTATTAAGGTAGCTTTGCTGTATAAAAAACAAATGACTGTTTCGTGATGACGAGAAACCCTCTTGAAGTGAAAATGTATTTTAGAGACATCTAGTATGGGTAGTAAAACAGAACAGTATTTAGATCATCTTCATGTTAACTGATGTTCTGTACTTTATTTTAAATTTTTCATTCAAATGGCCATTTTGTCTTGTTTTGCACTTTTAAGAATCTTTGGGTGTTAGCTCATATAACATCCTCAGAACTGTTGTTCAAATCCTGCTCAGCATTCTCATGGTTCTGGAAAGCTCAAAAGCCAGCTGTCCTTAGAGAATTAATAAAATATCCAGAAATAACTTTTATCACAGAATTAGCTTTATTCAAGTATTAGAAGCTTGTTTAATTTGATTAACATGATGAAAGACTACTTTTATTGCTATGCAAAATATTTGTCCATCATAACTGTATCCTTTGCATGATGTTAAGTTCAAATAAGGAGAATTATTTTAACATATCACAGAAGCCTTGAAGTATATATGAAAGCAATTCCTTATGATGTAACCTAAAGCACCTACAGAATAAATTGAGTACCTGATACATAGTTCAAGCTCCTATCATAGTTTGATTCTGAAAATAACTGAACAAACTCCTACTGTAACCATTTTTCTAGCATGGCACATTCTCTCTCTTTAAGTAGTTTCTATGACCTGTCTGGCAAGTAACAAAACTCCTACAGTTGGCAACTACAGTTCCATTTCCTCTCTTTCAAAGTGCTTTTAGAGAAACAGAAAGCTTGAAACACCTAATTATTATTTTTCTTTTTATTTATATAAACTACTTCTGAACAATATCACCTGAAAGATATTTAGAAGAGTTTACTTACAAATCTTTTTTTAATATATCAGCAAAAACGATTTATTTCATCTAAGAAGTTCGTCACATTCAAATATTGTAAATACAATATTCTGACAACTTCATTTTGTTACAAATTCTGCCAGAACATGTTAGATTGTTTTTCATACACAAAGAGAAGTCAGAAGAGGAAAGATTCTCATAAAGATATTGCTGTCACAGAGTGGATATCTACAAGAGATATCTGACGTGGCAGATATTCCAAATGTGCTTGTTCTGTGTCAACTTAAAAGTATTCTCAAAGGATACTAAGTAGTGACACAATTTAAAGTTAGTTAAATTATGAGAGGCTTTCTCTTCAAATCTAAAGTAAAAACACTGAATATCATGTACTATAGCTGTGTCAACTCAATGCCATTTCAAGAGATACGAGAGACACTGCTACTGTTGAAATAAAATATACCTTTTCAGTTGTTTGATAAAGTCAATCAATGTAAAAGCTTCTATTGTTTCTGTAATCAGATCAGCTGAAAAACTGAGAAAAGTTGGAGACATCAACATAATTTCAAAAATTTACAAAGTCATGTTGTCAACAGATCTTAATAAAAACAACTTTCATTACACACAGCTTCAACATCACATCACAAGGTCCCCTTTTCTCTAGCCAGTTTCTAGAACATGGAAGTCAAATCACTGAGAACTCAGCAGAAGAGGATCGTTCCTCAGCTCGGTGAGGCGGACCCGAGGGATTCTTTGGTGGCAGTGATGTAGAAGCATCTGACAGGATACTTTTGGCATACGTCTCGCAAGCCTCAAGTAAGAACAAATGTACAAAGCACACTGTACAACTTTTGTGGAGGTGTCATATGCGTCTCATCTGTTTTCTCACCAGTGTCCCTGAGCTGCCTTTTGGAGCCTTGGCTGGATCCTGCTTTTCCTGATATCACACACAGAGCTGGTTTCCACTGCCAAAACATCTGGCTAGGCAGTATTTCATATTCTTAAAGCTAGACAAATGGAGACCTTGTGGTAAGGTGTGTCATACAGTAAGTACGTGGCCTAATGATTTCAAATACAGTTTGTAAATTTCTTTTTCATTATATGCATGAAACTTCCGTACTTAAGGACTGCATCAAAACATTTTGTTTGAAGTCTTCCAACCTCCTTCAGTTTCAGTAACTGATAGCCTTGATGGAAAGAATACCAACTTTGAAGTTCTAGCAGAATTAAAATACATATAAAAAAAACCATATTTAAAAGTAAGTTTTTTTTTTTCACTAAACTGTTTCTTTGAGGACTGCAAGTTCCAACATCATCACCAACCTAACCAAAACACTTGTTGTTCCACTAAAGTTAATGGTCACCTCTAAGCAGTTCCATCAGCAAGTGAAAGCTAGGCACTTCACCCCCACGTTGTTTGCTAGCCAGTGATTCCTTTCCCATTTGACAGGCTCTTTCCAATTCAGGAATTCGCAACAGTAATTCACCCAATTTGCTGGGAAGGTGGGGGTAGTGAATGCGGGTGTATAATTGAAGAGCCTGCAGCACTTGTTTCTGACAGGTTCGAACTTTATCAGGTTCTTTCAAGCCACTTACATCTGAATTCATAGCAAAATTGTATATTTGTTAGTCTTAAAAGTTAACTAAAAATCTGAAGTGGAGAATATATCCTTTTTAACCCTTAACTTACTTCTTTTTTATAACAGGGATACATATGTTTTATGACATATTTCTGCCTAACATAATCACTGGTGAAAAATCAATCAATGCAAAACACACAAGAAGGCTTTAGCATTAATTAACTGAATAAATAAAGTGGAACAGTTTTATTTTTAATTTTGTGATGTTATTAATAATACGTTCCCTAAAAACTTGTGATTCAGGTCCTTATAACTAACAATAATTCACTAGTAACTTTTTTAATTGTCCAACATAAAAGAGAATTTAATGAGTTACAGGCATTGGTAACAACAAGTTTTCAAAGTAGGTTCCTAATATTTAGTACGCTATAAACTTAAGGTTATTTCTCTGTTAATGCTTTTGGAAGTAACTTTTATTACTAATAAAACAAAATAATAGATTGAGGTACAAATTACGGTCAACCCTCAGGACTCAAATATTTCATGATTCTGTGAGAATTGGAGACATACGACTTTTGTTTAATAAGCAAGTTTACAGCATACTTATTTGTCTACTAAATATTAGCAACCCACTTGTGATATCTTCGAAAACTCTTGTCGCAAGGTTTAAGACACTCTCTGAAGCCATAGATAAATATGCCACTTATATCACTAAATTCTGTGGTATGTAAAAGACAGCTGGATTTATCAGTATTCTATATTATAAAGTAATGTTTGTTACTTCCTTATGAGTTAACTAACCTTTCACACAAAAGAACAAAACAACCTACCCGAGGTCAATAAGATGATGACCTTCAAACAAACAAATTCATGCTGGTCTACTTGAAGGGTACGTAAATGTTCTGTTAAATTCAACATTCGCTCTATGACCGGACCAAGTCCGGTCTGCTCAGCCTGTTGTAAAGTGACGGGCTTTCCTCTGGAGATGCGTATTTCATTAGGAGTAGACATGGACCGATAACAGCAGCTCAGTAACAACATTTCACACCAGGAGTTAATAAGAAGAGCAATCTGATCATCCCTCTGTGATAGAAATGGAAACTTTCTTAAACAACTAATCTTGGATACTTAACCAATTTGCCCAGTCTGTGAAGTATATCATATCAAGAGATATGGTTTTCCTTGCACATCAAAGAAATGCAAATTAAAATAGGACACAACAAAAGTTAAGTTTAGCATGTACAATTTTGGTTCAGAAAATCCTAACTGAAAATTCTTAAGAGTGCAAAGTTAACTCCACACAATAATTTAGCCAGTGCAAATGATATCAATATTAAATTCAGAAGTTTTTAGTACACTTGTGTGACACTAGAGGGGTAAAAACATATGCACAAGATTAACATTAAATAGGGTAAGAATTTGGTTTTATCTTAAGTTGACTGTTTTTGAATTTAGCTATTTAAGGGTAGAGGGAATGCAGTTAGTTATCACACCAGACATGCTTTCACTTTCAGTCATGGGGGAATTATAATGTTACAGTCAATCCCACTATTCATTGGTAAAAGAGTAACCCCAGAGTTTGTGGTGGGGATTTGAACCTGTGACCCTTAAATTCTGAATCAAATGCCTTAACCACCTGTCCAGGATGGATCTCATGTCAACTGAAAGATAATTACAGTATTATATCTTTCATATGTATTTCTTTTTTTTATTTGAAAGATTAAACTAATTTAACATTTTCCAACCATTACTGTAACATTAAATATCCAAGTTTGTTGTAATGAAAACAAGATGAAATTAAAAAAAGATATTTCCAGTAAAGGGACAAAAAGACACTGTCCTTACAGCAAGAGAGCTTGAGACTCACTTGGATTTCTTTGAAAAGTGGCAAACTTTTGCACCATTTCACAATCTTATAGAGCCTGTCATCTGCAATCTTGCAGAGTGTCGTCAGATAATCAGATTCACCGTTTACAGGTTTCTCTTCCAACTGCTCGGAACCTTAGTCATTTCCTTCTCAGAATGATGCCAGAGATGCTCTACAGACATTATCTCCTGGATGAGTTGTGGTATGTAGGGTGGAGACTGACTGGCTGGAGAACTGTTGTGGCCATCGGAAACTAAATAAAAAATACTCTTAACGTGTCAGGAGAATCGTGTAGAATAACCACAACAGTAAAAATATATGACAACAATTAAGACTCGGTTAGTATATAGCATAAAGATCCCCACTACAAATGTACAAATCATAGATAGAGTTAATTAAGAGATAATTGTTTATCAATGGAGCCACATCGATCGCTGATTGCATTCTCTGCGAGATATAAATTCTGTGACCATCTTTAGAGAAAATCTAATCTATCCTCATCTTCAAAGATACAAACACGCACCTTTTATGGGTCGGCATTATGTGTAGGTGCAGTGCTTGCATAACCCTTGGGCACAAGGCTGCTAACCAAAATAAGGAAACTGAAAAAGCTGTATACAATAATAAGTATGATTCATTTTGGAACCATGAAACTTACCTCTTGCACAGGTTTGGAACATGTGTTCTGTATGAGGAGGCCCCATGCAACTCTCAGATCCTGACGGAATCCAAGGATCAGTGACTGGCTGACTGGGTAATGAATAAGAACAGTGATAGGTACTTCGGCCGCCTCTGGTGCGATCTTCACGGATAGCTGCAAGACGTATCGACAGAAAATCTTTAATCATAATAGTATCCATCAGATACTAAAGAAGCTTATCCTGTACAGATAAGGAGTAGGCCAAGGGCCACTGATTAAACTTTGTACAATAAAAACTGTGAAAGGACTTTTTCAAGGGGCTAAGGGCCTTACACGTCCCAGGAAACAAATCATACTGTGTTAATTAGCACCTTAATTATCTAACACAACATTACAGAAGATAAAAAAAAACTAAATTAACTTGATAAAGCAAATAAATATAACTGTGATATATTACCAATGAATCATGACTATTAAAAACGTTTTAATAGAATTTATTAAGCTCAGTGAATTGTTTGTCAATCTGTTTCCACAAAATTTAAGTTTAATACCACAGACAAATTCTTAGAAATAATAAAATGTCCAGAAAGTATTCTCCACAACAGTATAGCAAGCCTCACAATACAAAAACTGCCTGTTTGACCTTGAACAGTGCACGTCCTTCCAAGCTGGCAGGCTTGAAGGACATCTTATGACCTTCTTCTGGGAGATAAGAACATTATTGGGTGAATGAAACAATCAGTTTTGCCCACCTGTACGTTTTTTTATGACTGATCAGAACACTTGCGTGAGCACTAGTTTGACAAGTCCTCTTTACCCTTGAGGTTCTCGCGTCCTGCCTCATTTCACTCTAATGACTATATTTTCTTTTTTTTAATCATGTCATAAGAAATGGCTTGGAATAATAATATCATAGCAGTTACTTATTAAAAAATATGGGAAAATAAAAAAACAATTCATAATGACAGATCTTGACAATGTATAAAAATTTAGTTGATAGTACTAGAGAACAGAATCTATCAGCACAATACAGACATGGGACACCCAATTTCTCTTTCTAACCTTAAAATTTTGTCAACAACCAAACATAATACTGAACTTTTTATTAAGATTATACATGAAAACTTGTTCTGTCTGTAAATAATTTCATATTCTCTACTTAACTTAAATGGTTCATTTCTGTCATATCTTTTAATTTTCTCATGTTATATTCAAATTATTCACAATGTAACTACAAAGATTGTTTTGTAGCTAGGTTACTGATGATGGAATTGTAAGAATTCCTAAACTTTGATAAATGTTATCTATTATCATGTTTGTGTTTAGTTTTATCATAAAGAACAATTATTATCAGAAATCCATGTCATGGCAGACTTGTGTTACATATCTTAAAAGTAGATAGGGACAGTGGGAATCTCGTTAATCCATTCATTAATGGATTTAAATGGCAATTTCATTTAAATACAAAATTATTAGCCTAATATTAATAACCTTTCAAGTTGCTCTGGGGCCTATTAGGCCCCACTTTTCGTAGGAGTGTTAAATTAATGGAGAGGGACAAGAGAAACTTTGTAACACCTCAAACTCAGGAATACCGTTTCCTGCTAAACACAAATAACACTGCACAACAAAGTTTTTCCTTCTTGAACACTGTTGGGTGTTCCTTATAGAATTTTGGCTGCTGATCACGAAAATCACATCAAATTTGCCCGTCACGTACCGTATCATCGAAATCTTCAGTTTTGTTACAATGGAAAACAATATCAGGGCAACTGGAATCCGTCAATACTTGCTGACTACTGTTGGACACTGTAACGTGATGCACCGGACATTGAATACAGACGAAAACCAGGAGCAAAACACCTTTAGTTGTGTTGAACTTAATAGCATTATTAGAAACATGAACTCAATTAAATACGTCATTGCCTGTAAACAGTTAACTGTCTATTTCTCAGAGTGTCTACGTGACGAAGAAAAACCAAAACTATATTTGTGCACACCCACCAGGTACCTGCCACAATCAGCAAAAACTTTTCAAAAACATTGTTGTGCAGTGTAATATAATGCTTTCGTGTTGTTACTTTTCAATATCAAAAACCAACACTGGGACTCAGGTCAGTAAAACCTTGTATAATGCACACCCATTTGTGGCAGTATAAGCAAATTTCAAAAGTAAGTTGAAGAGTAGTATTGCCATCTACATGTAAAGAACATTAAGATGTCACAAATTATCTTACAGTAAACATGGGTAATAAAAGAAATTTTACAAAACTCCACATATCAGGTTCACCTAAATACATATCCTGTAAGGTTTGATGAAATCAGAATATAGACCATTTTGTATAGCCATGATGGACATGGGCTATCTTGTTTTATTTTATTTTGTCAGAGAAGGGGTTAAAAACACCCTGAAGTACGATGCATTTCTATTATTTATAGACCTGTTGACTTTGAATAAAAGATAACTCCTTAATCAGTTAAATGAACCAATAATTATCTTCTGCAATCAGTAACTAATGAGGTTATTAGGGATTTAATAGCAAGAGAAAGAAGGAAGGGGTACATTATTTAACATTGTCCTTAGTACAGTCTTTGCTTCCTTAATAGTTACCCTCAACTAGTTTAAGAAAAATGATAGCCATGCCAACATCTGCCATAATATAATTATGTTAATTAAAATGAAACACAAATTTTACATTTCCACAAAAAATTAATAGAGAAGAGTTTCAAATACTAGTAAATACGAGGTTACATACAATATCTGTAACTGAGGCAGCTCACATGAGCTTGAAATCATTTCTGATGTAACATTAGCACATTCCTAAATGTTTGAATAACATATTTTATATTTATTCCAACTGAAATATTATTATTTCTTGCTTTAAAGTCATTGATTTCTTTTAATCTTTCTGTTTATGACCTAGAGCTATGTGATTCATGGTGTTTCTTTAACAACATTACCGATTCAGAGAACTCAAAACATCTGGTTATTACCCCATCAAAATTAAGAAATGTGTTTCATTAATATTTTGCTTCTTTTGTGTAAAGTATGGGAAATACTCTCACTAATAATTAAAACAACTCAGAGGTGATAAACTTTTGCTTGGATAATGCATACATGAATTTGTGCTGATCTATCAAAATAACTTTATTTTGTGGGGTAAGCATGGCTTATGTTTTCTTTTAGTTTAGTTTATCTTTTTCTCACTTAGCTTCATCAAACTTTAGAAAACCTCCCAAGGAAATTAAAATATTAAATAATAATTTAAGTCTTTCTTAATAAAATTAAATTCCCAAGTTTATAAAAAAAAAGAAAAGAAAAAGAAACAATCATAATGATTCAGATTTTGGTGCAACTAAATTCTGAGAGATTGATATGTACTTACCTTCCAGCTTCATCCCCATCTTCAAACACTTGTTAAACCGACAAGCTGGGCACTTCTTCCTGGTGTTCATTGCTACCTGACAGTTGGCACCACGTAGACACACGTAGTTTTTTTTGTTTTGGACGGTCCTCTTAAAGAAACCTTTACAACTTTCACAAGAGAAGATGCCGTAGTGGAACCCCGAAATACGGTCCCCACAAATGGGACACGGCCCGCTCAGAAGCTGTTGCCGAGATACGCCACCTGTTGCTCCTGAATAACCCAGAGACCCTTGGGATATGTCTGTCATTAAAGACACTCTGCTGTCATCACTGCTGTTGTCTGTAGATAATCGGTGAAGAGGTCCAGCAAAGTCACTAGCATTGGATTCATCTGAGGCACTGGATGCTATAGTTGAGGCTTTAAAAAAAAAAAAGCAGAAACACATTCTTGAAGTTCATAATTCTGTTTTGCATATTTTTCCATGTAAATATTTTTTTCTGGATGAAAATTTAGTCTAGTTAATTTTTTTTTTATAAACAACATATTAAGCCTAAAAAATGAAAAGAGCATCCATAAACTCTTACATGAACCACAAATTACTCTATCTTAGGATGTTGCTCACAGCAACTGACATCTCTAGAAAGTTAATTCAATACCATAATGGGTTAACTAAATCAAAAAATCAATTATGTTATGTTAAAAGCAAGAGATATCCTAGCAACTTAAGTACAATCATCAGACACTCTAGAACAACTAAAACATTCAGAGACCTTTGAATACTACTACATTTGGTGACCTCACAACCAACAAAACAGTCCCAAGTTCTAAGATTACTTGTCCATCAACATCAAAGTTATGAGCTATGGTTGAGCTATTATATATATTTCCTGGAATGTATTTAAAAAAATAAAATAAAGTGATGTTTCCACATCATCATATACTGCAATAATTCTAGAACAACTAAAACATTCAGACACCTTTGAATACTATCACATCGAGTGACCCACAAGAAGCAAATACAATCTTAAATTTCAATATGATTTGCCTTGAGCAAAACAGTGTTCAGAAACCCTTCAAAACAATCTTCAGTGTCCTTTCAAACTTTAAACAAGACTTTATAACTTCATTGTTTAATTACAATTATGTTTAAGTTGAAAGTGATGTTTGGTTTTCAAGAAAACTTTAAACAATGGTCAGTCAGTATTGCTATAATTTGACAGTTCAGCTACAACTTTATCGTCAAACCAATATTTAGCTCTCAGCCAAACTTCAATCAATTATTATTCAATCTTATTGTGCCATAACCTTATAATTCACTTATAACTTCTTGTCGAAAGTCGACTTTAAGTTTTGCAATATACTTAGAATAATATCCGATCACCGTCACCTAGTCAACTATATTAACTGTATTGTTAATTATAAACTTATCTTTAAAAAATAGTCTCTTATTCTTCTCTATGCACTGTAACATCACCTAGCAGCATAAGCATAATATCACATTCAAACTTCCAAGCAACAAACACACAGCACTTCCTAAGTGGTTATAAACTAAACAGTTAGGGTACCTAAGCTCATTTTACTTTCATGTCACTACAGAACCCACTACCTGTCATAGCTGCTAAATCATGTTGTAATAAAACAGTACATGTGACCTTGAAACCTAATCAGACCAGGCAAGGATATAAACATTTTCAATTATTATCAAGATATATTCAAACAGGACTGAATGTCATCTTGATCAATGTGTTACCTTGAAATCTGAACAAACAACTCTGAAAAAAAAAAACCAGCAGTAAACGGTTATCACATGAACTTGTTCTGTCACAATAACAACGGCCTTGATGAGGCAGTAATTAAATGGAAAACTGCATTTGGAAGTCCCCGTATGTATCAAGTTAATCCCACAGGTTAATAAATACATATAATCCTTCTCTAAAGATTTAAATTATTCGTATATTGCTAATCAGTGGTGAACTCATCTTTACTTTACCTGCTGATTGGATCTCAAAACTGGACTGATGAAGAAGTGGTGAAGTGTGAGAAGTAGGTTCAGAGAAAGTACTACGATCTTCGTGGACTGGTCGTTCAAACCCTTGCTGGTTCTGGTGAAGTAATGTGGGAGATGGAGAAGCACCAAATGGGACGGGTCTGGAGAACATGGCTTCTCTTCCTTGAGTTGAAGTGGGGTTTGGCGAAAAACTCGCACTTCCATCGGGATAATGATGCCTTCCATGGTTTGGGCTCTGGCTCGGGGAGAACAAAGATACCTCCACTTTGTTGCACTTGCTCTAATGCAAACGTATAAAATTACCTAAATGTTTCATAACTGTCTTGTGAAACTAAATCCAAGAGCCTAAGTCACTTATAACCTAATGAAACTTCATTAGTATTATAAAAATGATTGCTATCACAAGACACAAGAGATTTCTGACCATAACTTCTTTATCACATGCTGAAATGATTTAACAGACTTTAACGAAGGTGCTAAAACATATCATTTTCCACTACGTTATTTAAACAAAAAGTGACCAGATGATTTACTTCACATTTTATGAAAGAGTACCTCAATATAAAAGTGTTAATGTCAGTCTTGCATTATAATTCATAGACGTTTTTTTAACCCACTGCCAGTAAAGTTTCATGTGAGTTATTCTTCAAAAAGTTGTCCTTTAACTATGAGCTGAGTCACCACCAGGAAGTTATCTTCACACAACAGTTCAGGCATTATGTGATGACAAAAAACCCACTTGAAGTATAAATATATCTCAGAACAGCTGGTGTGGGTATTAACACTTTTACCAAAATGAAGAAGAAAACAATGTTTCGACCTAAAGATGATCTAAGAAGGTCGAAACACTGTCACCTGCTATACTTTGGTAAAAGTGTTAATACCCACACTAGCCATCCTAAGACACATTTATACAGTTCAGGAGTTAGTAATTTATAATCCACAAGGTAAACCACAATTTCAGTTACAAGGGTGTCTGTTTTATTTCTGAAAATTCTTAACTACAATCACGTATAAATTGAAAAGGAGGAAATTTGTTAACTTTATCTGGTAAAATAAACCCTTTACATCTTTAGGTTAATTATGGAGAAGATATTGTAACTTTGCTGAGATATATGTATTTTAGTTATTTATTAATATTCATACTAAATGTACTTGTTCAAAATTAAAAAGGGGGAAAAATTGTAAAAACTTGTATTAATATTGACATATTAATGTTTGCTAAATCCACAAATACTTTCCATTACCCCTCCTACCTGCTGTGGACCCTTCTGTTGCGAAGAGACTGTATGATCAGCAGTAACTCCAACTGATTGTTGGTGGAGCTCTGGACTTTTACAGTTGAGATATGGAGCTGAGGTGAGGCCACTGGAAAGCCTATTTAATAAAGGGCTCTGAGCTGGTGACTGAGAAGACCTGGAACTACAACTACTGTTTGGACCCGGAAACACAGGACTGGGAGTTTGACTGTAAGGTCTAACTGCATGATGAACAGGACTATTGTGACCCAGAGATGGAAAAGGGGTTCTTGCTATGGGTAACAAAAACCAATCAAGTAATTCTTCCATGTTTTGTGTGTGTGCACTGGCAAGTTTGTAACATATTTGTTAATATTGACACACCAACACATATATACAAAATTATTATATAATTCAATGAAGTGATAACAGCTTTAGTCCTAGCTTCTGCAAGTTTTTTAAAGAAAAATTCCTGTCCATTTAGTTATTTTTATTATATTTTTAATTCACCTTAGAATTACAGTTAATAAGATGTTACATCTCTGAGAAAAATCAGAGAATTGACGAGTCTCGCAGGCATTTTGTTTGTAAACAAAACCTTTTGTTAACCATTTATTACATATGACAAAGCTGTCACATTTCATGAATACCCCCATAGATATTAAATTAACTATATTACTAAGAAAAACAACTAACCTAAAGTAATATATTCAAATGGAAAAGCATCATTAGCTAATACTATTAAAAACCATAACAACATTACTTGTATACCTACAATATCTTATACCTTATTTAGCAATAAATCATAATAAATTACAGGGGATTTCAAACACAGTTTTAATTACTTGAATATTTAAAAAAACAACAATAGAAACAAAGAGAGATGAAGTTTTGTTCTCCATTCAAGATTTTGCTTGTAATCACAACAACTCATAACAATAAAAGATAATAATGAAACGCCTGACAGATTATTTAACATTCAAGCCTTAATACTAACTATAAAGATGTAACAAAACAAAAAGTGCATTTTCCACAAGGAAGTCCTAAAGATGTGTGGTCTTTACCATAAAACAGAGATGGAGTTGATCCAAAAGGCTGATGAATTCTCTTGTCAACTGTATTATACACACTTGGAAGTGCAGTATAAGACTTTCTACCAGGAACCATTGTCAGTCCACCTGTATATCTGCTACAGCCCTTGTCAGTGTCAGTACGCAGTTCCATCATAGAAGACGTCTGAGTTTAGGCAAAATAAAATAAGGGGTGAGATCAGTTGTTTTAGTTGTCGTTTTATCAGTTTGTTACAAGTTAAAATATCTTAATATCTTGATATCTTAATAAATATGAATAGTAGAATTGAATGTTTTGAACAACACAAGAAATAAAGAATACTTCCAACAGCTGAAAACATGTTGTTTCTTTTCTTCCAACAGCTGAAAACATGTTGTTTCTTTTCTTCCAACAGCTGAAAACATGTTGTTTTCTTTTCTTCCAACAGCTGAAAACATGTTGTTTCTTTTCTTCCAATAGATGAAACCATGTTCTTTCTTTTCTTCCAACAGCTGAAAACATGTTGTTTCTTTTCTTCCAACAGCTGAAAACATGTTGTTTCTTTTCTTTCAACAGCTGAAAACATGTTGTTTCTTTTCTTCCAATAGCTGAAACCATGTTGTTTCTTTTCTTCCAACAACTGAAACCATGTTCTTTCTTTTCTTCCAACAACTGAAACCATGTTCTTTCTTTTCTTCCAATAGATGAAACCATGTTGTTTCTTTTCTTTCACGTGATAATATGATAAACTAGCTTCGCTAAAATAGCTTTGATAACAGCATAAATACAATAATGATATATATATATATATCTAGAATGCATCTTTATTGGTATCAACATTTTACTATCACAGCTACGTCTGGAACTAACAGTACTCTACATGTTCAGTAAAGCAGTTGGAAAATAACCGTCAGATACTCAAATATCTAAACATTTCAGATGATACTGTAAATAATATCAAACATTATTGAAATTAAACTGTTGAAGCAAATCAAACAAATAATGTTAAATAAACAATGTTTCTAAACTGACAGATGAAACAAAGTTGAAATAAAGTACATCTTGGATGATGTTATAACTTCATAAAATAGGGAGGGGGGAGAGAAATAACATTTCCTATGTCTCAGCATAATTAAACTGTAAACACACATTTAATTCATATCTTAATATTTTGACTGTTCTCAGAGTTCCAAGCTCTTTGTAGTTTCATAGCTTCAAAGTTTATCAACTGGGGTTTAAAATACTTTAAAAACTGCTTATAATTAACCAGAATAGTGTGTTTCATAAAGTTTAATAGATAGTATTGAGTTACCATCGTACAAGTTCAAATTATGAAAAGTCTGCTTAAGGCAACTAGATTGTTTGAGAATTCTTACTAGGAACTATAATAAAAATAACTTTAAGGAACTATAACAATACATATTACTGACAAAAAAAACAAACTACAATTACATTTCTTATTATAGATTAAATACATATTACAGTGGATCTTAAAACCCCTTATTAATGCTGAGTCCTTGGAACGTAGATTTTTGATATCTTCAAACAATGGAGTTGTAAGTTATTCCAATAACAAGTCCTTGATAATTAAACAAGTTTCATTATATTCTAAAATAACCTGCTTTACATATAATACATACTTAAAATTAACCTTGTAATGTTCTTTCTATAACCACTCAACACGGCTCGCCAAAAGGACGTTTGACATTCCAAATGGTAATAATTACATGAAAACTACACCAAGTAGCATGTTTTTTGTGTGTGTTCTTTGTTAATGTTTTATGGGTGTGAAAAATTAAATGCTTTGTCAACAAGTCTAAGAACTAGCTCAACAATATAGGTTCCCTGCTTCACACAGTATACTCAGTAATTATAACTCAATGCAAAGGGTTTAAATTGGCATTCGTGAATCACTATTAAACTTAATTGATTGGGTAGAAATTGAAGTTTGTTTACAGAAACTTCAGTAAAGTTACTTAAGGGCTATCTGTACTAATTCTTAAAGTTACTTAAGGGCTATCTGTACTAATTCTTAAAGTTACTTAATGGCTATCTGTACTAATTCTTAAAGTTACTTAAGGGCTATCTATACTAATTCTTAAAGTTACTTAAGGGCTATCTGTACTAATTCTTAAAGTTACTTAATGGCTATCTGTACTAATTCTTAAAGTTACTTAAGGGCTATCTGTACTAATTCTTAAAGTTACTCAAGGGCTATCTGTACTAATTCTTAAAGTTACTTAAGGGCTATCTGTACTAATTCTTAAAGTTACTTAATGGCTATCTGTACTAATTCTTAAAGTTACTTAAGGGCTATCTGTACTAATTCTTAAAGTTACTTAAGGGCTATCTGTACTAATTCTTAAAGTTACTCAAGGGCTATCTGTACTAATTCTTAAAGTTACTTAAGGGCTATCTGTACTAATTCTTAAAGTTACTTAAGAGCTATCTGTACTAATTCTTAAAGTTACTTAAGGGCTATCTGTACTAATTCTTAAAGTTACTTAAGGGCTATCTGTACTAATTCTTAAGGGCTATCTGTACTAATTCTTAAGGGCTATCTGTACTAATTCTTAAAGTTACTTAAGGACTATCTGTACTAATTCTTAAGGGCTATCTGTACTAATTCTTAAAGTTACTCAAGGGCTATCTGTACTAATTCTTAAAGTTACTCAAGGGCTATCTGTACTAATTCTTAAAGTTACTTAATGGCTATCTGTACTAATTCTTAAAGTTACTTAAGGGCTATCTGTACTAATTCTTAAAGTTACTTAAGGGCTATCTGTACTAATTCTTAAAGTTACTTAAGGGCTATCTGTACTAATTCTTAAAGTTACTCAAGGGCTATCTGTACTAATTCTTAAAGTTACTTAAGCTATCTGTACTAATTCTTAAAGTTACTCAAGGGCTATCTGTACTAATTCTTAAAATTACTTAAGGGCTATCTGTACTAATTCTTAAAGTTACTTAAGGGCTATCTGTACTAATTCTTAAGGGCTATCTGTACTAATTCTTAAAGTTACTTAAGGGCTATCTGTACTAATTCTTAAAGTTACTTAAGGGCTATCTGTACTAATTCTTAAAGTTACTTAAGGGCTATCTGTACTAATTCTTAAGGGCTATCTGTACTAATTCTTAAAGTTACTTAAGGGCTATCTGTACTAATTCTTAAAGTTACTCAAGGGCTATCTGTACTAATTCTTAAAGTTACTTAAGGGCTATCTGTACTAATTCTTAAAGTTACTTAAGGGCTATCTGTACTAATTCTTAAGGGATATCTGTACTAATTCTTAAAGTTACTTAAGGGCTATCTGTACTAATTCTTAAAGTTACTTAAGGGCTATCTGTACTAATTCTTAAAGTTACTCAAGGGCTATCTGTACTAATTCTTAAAGTTACTCAAGGGCTATCTGTACTAATTCTTAAAGTTACTTAAGGGCTATCTGTACTAATTCTTAAAGTTACTTAGGGCTATCTGTACTAATTCTTAAAGTTACTTAAGGGCTATCTGTACTAATTCTTAAGGGCTATCTGTACTAATTCTTAAAGTTACTTAAGGGCTATCTGTACTAATTCTTAAAGTTACTTAAGGGCTATCTGTACTAATTCTTAAAGTTACTTAATGGCTACCTGTACTAATTCTTAAGGGCTATCTGTACTAATTCTTAAAGTTACTTAAGGGCTATCTGTACTAATTCTTAAAGTTACTTAAGGGCTATCTGTACCAGCCTTTCCTAATTCTGTACTGAAACGGAAAGCAGCTTATCAACAGTGTTTGCTGCCAAGTCTTGTCTCAACAAATTGTTAGATTTGAATGCTACCCTTATAATTAATGCACTTGTGTCCCACACGTGCTTTTTGGCAGTGACTAGAGGCAAATGCCAGACAACAGATCCATAACACGGCCTATTAATCACTGAGTTATGCTCAATCCAGGATGAAAATATAAACTTGGAATGTACAAGTTACATTGTTTCATACCTTATCATCTAAATACAATTGAAATAATGGAGAATTACATTAGACAGCCATAAAGCTTTGGGATGTTTATAATATTCTGATCTATGGGACAAACTCCATTGTAAGACTACATGAAATTTTTGAAATTTGAAACAAATTAGTGATCTACAGAAAATTAAGGGATTCCTTTTGTTAAATATTGACCGATCTGTGTCCAACAGCTTCAACTATTTGACAGTTACCCATACTTTCTAGACTGAGTCATTTAATTCAATGAGCAACATGCAGTACAGTTTTATGAACAGGGAAACTAGGAGTTAAAAGCATACTTTATGTTGTGCTATCCTAACTAAATAACCCTTTATATGTATGCATATATATCCTAGCAATATTGTGGGAAATCTTCCTCGGGTGTAATATATTCTTCAGGTGTACACATTTCTATGCAACACGGAAAAGCAAGTTGTTGGAGTACCAATGGTGTTCCACCTGACATTTCTTGGTGTTCATTCCATCCTCACTAGCTAGAATGTATTCCATAGATGTAAAGAAAGACAACTAAGATATGGAGAATTTAATAAACTTGGTAGTGAAAATAACCAGTCAATACCTTGCGTGTTTTATCAAACTGACTGTTCTCCTCAGCTATACACATGGGGCTTCCTGGTGGTGAAGGAGGTTCTTTATAATAATCTGGAACACAAGTATGGCAGCTGGAGTCTGGCTCTTCACCCATCTCCTCATCTTGTTCACACTTTGCAGATCCACCATTCAAAATAACTCTCTGTTCCTCTTGGGTAACAGGACCATTATCACTAGCAGCTACGTACATAACTTCTGTGTCTACCAAAATAACTCTCTGTTCCTCTTGGGTAACAGGACCATTATCACTAGCAGCTACGTACATAACTTCTGTGTCTTCCATAGCATCTTCTTTCACCATCACTTGTTTGTTACGAGGTACCGAGGTGATCCTGTCATTCTTGTGTAAACTAGAGGGCACGTGGCACACAGTAACTTGATTCATAGTCATTAGGTCGGTCACAACGACACAATCCAATACGGCCACGGATTAAAGACACGTGTCTCCTTTTACGTGAGTCACGACAATGGAACGTTTTCTTCAATAAAACGTAAAGCAAATAGTCTGATTGTGAAAAATATCACCAACTCTGTTTTTCAGACACAAAATCTAAAATATGTTTTCACACGTCAAACAAACCTAGATGTTCTCATTTCACTAAAATATGAATTGTCACAATTATAAAGCCTCTACTTGTAGAGATTCACCCTATACAAGGGGCTCGGAAAAGTCTGTCAGTCACGCTGCTGCAAAAAAACCTTATAGAGGTACCAAATGAACTGAAGTTCTAGAAAAATGGCAGACCACACAAACAAGTTCACCACCAATGTGACCGTATTAACCTTCTTGGAACAGTAACCCCACATTCTCACTTCACGGCCTAGAGAAATCTGAAAAATAGTAAAAAGACTGTTTCATCCAATGAATTTAAAGCAAGGCTATGCAAACCAACATAATCATTTTCACAAATTTTACAACTACTCCTGAACATATTAAGCAAATAAAGCACAACAATATTACAAATTAAAACCATCATTAAAGGTTAAAAAAAATATATTCCTTTAGTTTACCCATCAAATACAACATGAAACCAAATATTAAAAATGCACTGATTTATTAAATTGGTAGATACGCTTTGCCAATGCTACATGGTTTCTTGGGTTCATTCCAAACACTGTATTTTTTTCAGTCTTCCAAGTTATTGTCTACGTATAATGAACACGTATTGTATCCCTTTATTAAAAGAAGAATTATAATATAATGGTGGTATTCTAGGAACAAGCATCATGTACCTCATATTACAACATGTACTAAACAAGACTGTGCATACACTTCAGTGTTTTATTACTGATTCTCTACAGCATGACCTCACAGAAGTTTTACTTAATAAAGCTTGGCAAGTTATCTACTTGTAAAGTACACTAATATATAAAAACTATCAGAAAGGTTACTGCTGTTAACAATGACATTAACCTGGCCCTTATAGAAAAGGAAACCTACAGAATTTAAAGTATTATGACCCATTACAGAAGTTTACAAGTGGTCAACTAAACAGTGTAGGGTTTGTTTATATTAAACTGTACACTAAAAATATTTTTTCCATTCCTATATAACTGCATAAGAGTAAAAGATAAAAAATAAATAAATAAATAAATCCTACATAATTTAATAATGTGAGATATTCATAAAATATGGATGAAATACCTTTAAGACATCTGGAGTGAGCATCCTATTTCATGTCTATATAACAGACCTGAAACTGTTCACAGGTGTGTGTATATATAACAAACCTAAAGTTGATTACAGGTGTATATATAACAGACCTGAAACTGTTCACATGTGTATATATATAACAGACCTGAAGCCAGTCACAGGTGTGCATACAACAGACCTGAAGCCAGTCACAGGTGTGCATACAACAGACCTAAAGATGATCACAGGTGTGCATACAACAGACATAAAGATGATCACAGGTGTGCATACAACAGACATAAAGATGATCACAGGTGTGCATACAACAGACATAAAGATGATCACAGGTGTGCATACAACAGACATAAAGATGATCACAGGTGTGCATACAACAGACATAAAGATGATCACAGGTGTGCATACAACAGACATAAAGATGATCACAGGTGTGCATACAACAGACCTAAAGATGATCACAGGTGTGCATACAACAGACATAAAGATGATCACAGGTGTGCATACAACAGACATAAAGATGATCACAGGTGTGCATACAACAGACATAAAGATGATCACAGGTGTGCATACAACAGACCTAAAGATGATCACAGGTGTGCATACAACAGACCTAAAGATAATCACAGGTGTTTTTGATGACAAGAAACCCACTTGAAATAAAAATGCATCGCAGAATGGCTGGTGTGGGTATTAACACTTTTATTGATAAGGATAGAACAATGTTTCGACCTTCCTAGGTCATCTTCAGGTTAAGAAAGAGAGAGTTTGAAAGAGACTGTTGCCAGACATGTCTTACAGAAGAGAGTATAAACAGGTATGGGACTGTAGGGGTCGTTGCAGATGGATGTTAGATTATTAATTGGTATAGGTATAAAGGTGTTCCTTTATATTAGTGTAATTCTGGTTTTAGTTGCTATATAAGTAGAACTTATTTGATTTTGCATTTATTTATATTTCTTTCCCTTCTTAGTATCTGAGTGTTTTCTATGGTTATGTTGTGTTTATTTGATTTGCAGTGTTCAATAACATGTGAAGGTGTTTTTTTTTTTTGCTCTTTGAATCTAGTCTCCATTTTTTTGCTTGTTTTTCCAATACAATGCATCAGTTGCCACAACTTCTATATTGGAGAGGACCTGAAGCTTATCACAAGACATTAAAAACTAATTTTTCATACTTAATGCACCAATGTTTAGAAAATTCTTAATTATATTCAATGCCCATCTGAGGTATCCTGGAAAGTGTTTCAGTATACTACTTTGTAGTTCTAAATGTTCCTTTAGGGTTAACAATACTACTTTGTAGTTCTAAATGTTCCTTTAGGGTTAACAATACAGGTAAGAGACAAGCAAATATACTGGTGAATGGAAGACACAAAAATAATAATGTACTTTATTAGGCTTGCACATATAGCATTGAGTCCAAACACATCATCAATTTTTGAAGTGTTCTGAAAATTGAAAATGGGCAAAACAGTAACATAAAATTCACTACAAATAAGAAGCAATAGGGCAAAGTAACTGCCCCCTCCAAAATCACACAATGATACACTTTTTTTGTACTGCAATTATAACTGGAAACTTTCCTTATTTGTAATTTTTCCTGGTCAACTTTTAACATTTTTTTTTCTGTTTTAAATACATCCACACATCCCTCTTTCATTTTGTTCACAAGTTCAGTCATTAATCTGTTATTCTATCATGAAATAGTATTATATAGTTTCAAACCCTAATTCGTTTGAAATATTTAATTGGCTCTTGTTGTTACTGTCTTATAAAACAAGATGTGTAACTATTTTAGTGTAGGTTTGTAACTTCAATAATTAAACGTAACATTTTGGAACAACGTGGGTCATCCTATTGGTCTTTCTCAGCAGCTCCATTCTCTAAATTAAACTAAAAACTATTAATATATAATTAATATTAATATAATATAATATTAATATATTAACTCTTATCATTCATATACTTATCAAGTGTTCTCTTAAAATTTACTGCCTCCACAACATCCGATGGCAACCCATTCCAACCATCCTGTTATACAAACAAATTCAACTTGACCAAAGATGACTCTTACTCTGCCACAATTGATATTTGCCCCAGAGTGTTATTATTCTCACTATTAAATAGATAATACACCAATATTACCAATTACTTTTACAATATTGAACACCTCAATCTGATACCCTCCTCCAAGATTTGTGATTTGTAAATTTCTGGTTCATCTCAACACAGGGTCTAAACACATCCTTCTAAACACGATGCAACAATATTTTGTAGCTTCTGCGACGTATGACATCAGTTGCTACAACGCGGCTGAAATTACTGTCGAATTTTCCATTTCATTTAATCACAAAAAATAAATAAATAAATTCTTTCAAATCCGATGCTATGGTTCCCACACAAATCACAACACATTAGTTTAACAACTGAAGTACCGTTAATATCCAACCTCAATACTATCATAACTCGATGAAAGTAACTCAAAACGTTAATACAGGCTGCGACAATAATACACAAAAGGAAGAATATTAAAGTAATTTTAAAAAATCCAGCTTATTCATTCTACAACTGCAAAAATCTGGTTTTCAGTGTTAACAACACCAGTACGTCCAACACTTTAACGACACACGTCCACAAACTTTCGGGGATACACCGCGTCCCACTTAGTTAAAAATGAGCACGTCACGACTGAAACACCCATAAAGAAAATACGCTGCGAAAATCACAAAGTTTCCTTTCAGTTAGAAAAATAAAAACGGGTATGTATTTTCAGAATTTATCTACTATAAGAATCCTTCCTTCAACGTATCAACGAAACTTTCTTACTAGTTAATTGTGAAACACACTTTAACTATTAGTATGTACCGAAAGATCGCACCTCTTTGAGCAGTACTGAGGTTTTTATCAATATAACACAGTAAATACTTTGTTCAATATAACACAGTAAATACTTTGTTGTTTACTTCTTTTCTCCCAGTTACACAAAACATGCTCGTCCTTTCAGCCGTGTGGTTTTTATAATATGATGGTCAATCCCACTATTCGTTGGTAAAAGAGTAGCCCAAGAGTTGGCGGTGGGTGGTGATGACTAGCTGCCTTCCCTCTAGTCTTACACTGCTAAATTAGGGACGGCTCGCGCAGATAGCCCTCGAGTAGCTTTGTGCGAAATTCAAAAACAAACAAATAGACAAACTTATTTGTATCGAATGTTTATGTTTATTTTTAGCAACCGTAATGGGTGAGGGGGTTGCTGGGGCTGAGGCTATTCGAATATATGTCTTTGCCTAACTTCTAACCCCCGTACCCCAAATAATGTTACTATTAAAGCAGATTTTCTTCCTGAATGTTAAAATTTGCTTGTCCACGAGGAAAAGAAAGTAGTTCCCCCAATTTAACCCCACAACCAGATCGGTTCCTGGTGGCAACATAAAATAATATATATAATTAAATTAACCTAAAGCACTTGCATCGTTAACATTTCCGTGTAGGTCGTACTGACAACCGTTTGATGCCATTTTCTAAAGAAACTCTATACAACTATCGCACGAGCTTGACCGAAAACGACAACTACGTGATTTCCACATAAAATAAACTTTCGGCTTTTCCAGGTTAACCCGATTTGTTCGTTTTCAAATATTCTCGCAGGGTTACACAAGGGTTATCTGTGCTAGCCGTGCCTAATTTTGAACCGATGAACTAGATGGAAATTGGAAAACAGCTAATCAACACTATTAATCAAACAACGGGATCTGATTGTCATTTTTACCACACACTCTCGAAGATAAGGTAATGGATGAGATTTTACAGCATTGGGGTGTAAACCATGGACCCTTGGATTCGAAAATCCAGTAACGCTATCCACTAGGCCAAGCCGAACAAAATATGATTTCCAACTTAAATCGTGGACCCTTAGATTCGCAGTCCAGCACGCTAACCGTTAGACCAAGCCCGACCCAATATGATGTCCCATTTAAACCATGGACCGTTGGACTCGCAATCCAGTAACGCTATCCACTAGGCCAAGCCTAACAAAATATGATGTCCAACTTAAATCGTGGACCCTTAGATTCGCAGTCCAGTACCCTAACCGTTAGACCAAGCCCGACCCAATATGATGTCCTATTTAAACTATGGACCCTTGAATTCGCAATCCAGTAACGCTATCCACTAGGCCAAGCCTAACAAAATATGATGTCCAACTTAAATCAAATCGTGGACCCTTAGATTCGCAGTCCAACACGCTAACCGTTAGACCAAGCCCGACCAAATATGATGCCCCATTTAAACCATGGACCCTTGGATTTGCAGTACTGCATGCTAATCCTCAGGCCACGGCCAGCCCTAATCTGATGTCCAACTCACAAGTTTAACAAAACACTATTTACATTCTTTACCTACAAAACAAGTAGAAACCACGCAACACTGTTATGTTGACATAAACAGAATTGTAAAGCTACCCAGTTCAAAGATTTTAAAGTTCACTGTAACTTGCATGTTACTCACAAACACATAAAAATAAACAAATCAATATTGTCATTATATTTGAATGAAATGTCGTTGTAGAAAAACCGGAACATCTTCACCCTAACGTGAAATACAGATATTAAGAGAATTGTGCTATTAATTAACAGATGAAGAGAGTTTGGTTTGCATTTCGTGCAAAGCTACACGAGGGCTATCTGCGCAAGCCGTCCTTAATTTTGCAGTGTAAGACTAGAGTAAAGGCAGCTAGTCATCACCACCCACCACCAACTCTTGGGCTACTCTTTTACCTACGAATAGTGGGATTGACCGTCATATTATAAAAACCACACGGCTGAAAGGACGAGCATGTTTGGTGTGAGGGGGATTCGAACCTGCGATCCTCGGATTACGAGTCGAGTATCTTAACCACCTGGCCATGCCGGGCCGATGAAGAGAGAGCAAAACGTTTGAACGATCACTGTTTATGTTGCATTTCTAGCAAGCCAAAAAATATAACAAGTTGTTTGCATTAGAAAAAAGCACCTTAGTGCATGATACCAGACTTTAATAGCAATACATCAATATTGGTTTGGCCCCTGACCTGGATCCGGCATGACCAGGTGATTCGGGCGCTTCACTCGTAATCTGAGAGTTGCGAGTTCAAATCCCTGTCGAACTAAACATGCTTGTCCTTTCAGCCGTAGGTACATTATAATGTTACGATTAATCCCACTATTCGTTGGTAAAAAAGTACCCTAACAATTGGTATGGGTGGTGGTGATTAGCTGCCTTCCCTCTAGTCTTTCACTGCTAAATTAGGGACGGCTAGCGTAGATAACCTTCGTGTAGCTTTGCACGAAATTCAAATCAAAACCTATGACTGTTTATCACAAAAGTTCAAACGGAAACGGTGGACCCTTAGATTCGCAGTCCTGTGCGCTAACAGCTAAGCCAAGCCCGACCCAATATGATGTCCCACTTAAAAATGTATCTCAGAACGGCTGGTGTTAACACTTTTATTGATAAGCATAGAACAACGTTTTGACCTTCCTAGGTCATCTCAAGGCTAACAAACAAACTCTTTGTTAGCTAATCACCACCACCTACCGCCAACACTTGAGCTGTTCTTTTACCAACGAATACTAGAAATGGTCGTCATATTATAAACACCCTCCATGGCTGGAAAGGAAAGCGTGTTTGGTGTGACGGCGATTCGAATTCGCGATCATAAAATTACGAGTCGAGCGCCCTAACTACCTGGCTATGCTGGGCTGACCTCACATCAAAACTGTCTACTGAAATTTGTCCCAATAGCAACTTAATTACACTAGATGTAGTACGCTAATAAACTAATGTTAAACATGAACTTGGAGTTGCAGCTGTTAATTATTTACGTGAACGTTACGCAGAGGTCTTGAATTCCAGAACTACCAAGTAATTTTGTAAGCGAAGCTGTAGAATTAATATTAACTAATAATTATTTTATTTTAGCTATCTGTGCTAGCCGTCCCTAATTTAGCAGTGTAAAACTAGAGAGAAGACAGCTAGTCATCAACACCCACCGCCAACTCTTGGGCTACTCTTTTACCAACAAATAGTGGGATTGACCGCATTTTATAACGCCCCCACGGCTGAAAGGGCGAGCATGTTTGGCGCGAAGGGGATGCGAACCCGAGACCCTCGGATTACGAGTTGCACGCCTTTACACGCTTGGCCATGCCGGGCCAATAGTAGGAAGAGAAACGTCAGCTCTTTATGTGATGACATATTGGCTCAGACACATTAATGATTGTTTTATAATTTGGAACGAAGATTTAAACTGTTACCTTTGCAGCAACGGTAATGACGAAACGTTATATTCTCTTTGAAGACCACAGGGTTTTCTCAATCTCGAAAAGTTTGAGACAAATTTACGTACCGCTTCAAAATAGGGTTGTAAATACGATCGAAAACAACAACATGAATTAGTTAATACACAAACATACTTTGGAACATAGGTTTCCTGACGCATAGTCTGTTACCGCTTAGAAAACCTTTTGTAAAGTGATTATTTATAAAAATATATACCCTAATTTCTTGCTTTTCAAAAAAGTTTTAGTCAGCACATTTTAGCGACAGCTGTAACAAGAACATATCCACTAGTACGAACAAATCAGTCTAATAGTTGCTGTTATAATGGAAGGAGAGATATCAGCCTGATATATACGTGTGATTTCGCTCTACCAAACGTTGACGTCAGCAACCCTTCTATACTAATACATACCGACGAATCTTCAACTTTGTTTGTTTGTTTGTTTTTTGGAATTTCGCACAAAGCTACTCGAGGGCTATCTATGCTAGCCGTCCCTAATTTAGTAGTGTAAGACTAGAGTGAAGGCAGCTAGTCATCACCACCCACCGCCAACTCTTGGGCTACTCTTTTACCAACGAATAGTGGGATTGACCGTAACATTATAACGCCCCCACGGCTGAAAGGGCGAGCATGTTTGGCGCGACCAGGATGAGAACCCGCGACCCTCAGATTACGAGTCGCACGCCTTAACACGCTTGGCCATGCGGGGCCTATCTTCAACTTTTGTCATGATATTAATGTAAAAAAAAATAAACAACTGTTCGGAAGGAAAAAAACATTAGGCACCGCAGAAAACGCAAAGATTTATAGTGAAAAAAACAAAACAACACAGACTGAAAATGTTGTGAATGAATTTTCGTTGGATAATTTAATATTCGTTATGAAAAATCCAATATGGAGAACATGGTGTACTGCTGGTTGTCTAATATTTACTACACATAAAAGTCAAGTGTCTTATTGACATGATATTTAAAATAACTTTTATAATACAAAACAACATTGCTACATACTAATTAGTGCTCAACTAGATGTTAATTTTGTAACTGTTGAAAGATAAAGTTTTACAAAAAAGGCATGGGTTTATAAAGATGTGTTTTCTTTCTATTACTTACACTCTAACTGTATGAATGGTGACAGGTAAAAAAAAAACTTCTTTTCGAATTCAATTAAAACCCAATTTTTCCATACCTGCACTATTATAACGCTACACAAGTCCACTGTTTCACACCCTTTAAATAATTATTTTTTAACTAAAACACAGGAAATCGAAAAGGGTTAATCAGCCTTCAAGGTAGCAGCGAATGAAACAAAGAGGCAATTTGAAACCTTTCACTTCAAGACAACCGGTTTTAGGTCTATGAATGAACAACGGGAGAAAAATCTGGTTTCAACCAGACTTTTTGTTGCACCGTAATTACAAGTAATTTTACCTACGCCAGGTAATTTGTTGAAATTCTTTTGAAGACATCTTGAAAAAGACAACGTAGACAACCCGTATTTGCTTTTT
Source organism: Tachypleus tridentatus (assembly GCF_004210375.1). Lineage (NCBI taxonomy): Eukaryota > Metazoa > Arthropoda > Merostomata > Xiphosura > Limulidae > Tachypleus > Tachypleus tridentatus. The sequence goes on from NC_134827.1 coordinate 102,276,410, forward strand.
ATCCTGTGTTATTACCCACAAATATCCTATATCTTTACAAAGTAGTTTACGTCTGTGTACAGTTACAGTCTGACACTCGTTTGTACTCGTTTAAGACTCAAAACGGAGGTTAATTAATTACTTTTTCTCCCACCAGGTGGATAAGGCGCTTAACTCGCAATCTGAGGGTCGCGGGTTCAAATCCCCGTCTCACCAAACATGCTTGCCCTTTCAGCCGTAGAGACGTTATAATGTGATGGTCTGTCCTACTATCCATTGGTAACAATGTAGCCCAAGAGTAGGCGGTGGGTGGTGATGACTAGCTGCCTTCCCTCTAGTCTTACACTGCTAAATTAGGAATGGCTGGCCCTTGTGTAACTTTGTGCGAAATTCAAAACAAACTTTTATCTTTGTTAAAAAAAATATTTTTATTTATAAGGTTTTTCGGTTCTCTTACCAGAGCCTACATCAGACAAGAACGTATCGCACAACAAAAATTTTTCAAATTGTATTTCCTAGAGAAGCGATTTAAATAATCCGTTCAAACCAAACATTAAACGTACGTTTATGATCCGTAGTTCCGGAAGTATTGCCAAACCGAGATTTAATTATTGTTCTGATAACGTACGTTATAAGATATTTTTCATCATGTTTCGGCCATATTTGATCGGGTCATCATCAGGTAGTTTGGATTTGTGTGTTTTGAATTTCGCGATGGCTATCTATGCTAGCCGTCCCTAATTTAGCAGTGTAAGACTAGAGGAAAAGCAGCTAGTCATCACCACCCACCGCTAACTCTTGGGCTACTCTTTTACCAACGAATAGTGGGATTGATCGTCACATTACAACGTTTCACAACTGAAAGGGCGAGCATCTTTGGTGTGACGGGATTCAAACCCGCGAACCTCGGATTATGAGTCCATCAGGAAGTTATAACTAATTATGGATTAAATGGCATATTGGTTTTATTAATGCCATAAGGTATACAAGTAAACCTTTTAGTAAAGTCTTATTACAAATAACGTCTTATGTATTAGTATTCCAACATATACTTGCTTGAATGGCGTCTTATACCGGTGTTGTCCAAAGTGAGGGGGTCATGAAGCTTTTTTCTGTGGGGCGAGAGAGGGCGCCAGAAATGTGCTGAAAACAAACATGTTGAATTAATTTAAATAACCATACTAATGTTACAGGATAAGGGGGAGGGGCCTCAAACTTTTCTATTCACGTCAAGAGAACCTCAGCCTACAAGAGTTTTGGAACCGCTGTGTTCGGCAAGTGTTAGTGTAATTAATGTGTTATTGCAGTAAACGTGTGTTACGTTTAGAATTATGTTACAATAACGCATAGATGTAAATCTAACATAACTGTTTATAACACATGTTGTGTTTATGGGCCTAGGCTATTTTCTAACTTACTACACGATACAAACAACGAGTTAGATAAGATAAGAAAAATATCGCACAGCTACAAGTTGCAAGTTTATCTCTCTTTTCTCAGCTTTTATCCCCCATTGAATGTCATCAGCATAGACCATCAGGCTGGGGCTGCTCCGAGACGCTGTCGGTTCATCATCTGTATGCAAGTCAGCCACACTATCGTATTATAAACACTTGCTCTATTCCGTACTGAGGACGGCACCGTCAGCATCATCAAGTCGCGCTTTATACTGTGGTTCTGCCCGGGAGCTGCCGAGCAAGTTACTCGTAACGTCGTGCCAATACACTCTGTATATACACGTACAAATGCAACTTCCTAAAACAAGACAACTTGATAACTGAGTGGTAGTAGCGAGTGTATAACCATCAACTGTGTCGTTAACAACAGTGAATGTGTGATGTCGTTGTGAACAAGTTAACAACAGTGAATGTTTGATGTCGTGTGGACAAGTTAACAACAGTGAATGTTTGATGTCGTTATGAACAAGTTAACAACAGTGAATGTTTGATGTCGTGTGAACAAGTTAACAACAGTGAATGTTTGATGTCGTTGTGAACAAGTTAACAACAGTGAATGTTTGATGTCGTTGTGAACAAGTTAACAACAGTGAATGTTTGATGTCGTGTGGACAAGTTAACAACAGTGAATGTTTGATGTCGTGTGAACAAGTTAACAACAGTGAATGTTTGGTGTCGTTGTGAACAAGTTAACAACAGTGAATGTTTGATGTCGTGTGGACAAGTTAACAACAGTGAATGTTTGATGTCGTTGTGAACAAGTTAACAACAGTGAATGTTTGATGTCGTGTGAACAAGTTAACAACAGTGAATGTTTGATGTCGTTGTGAACAAGTTAACAACAGTGAATGTTTGATGTCGTGTGGACAAGTTAACAACAGTGAATGTTTGATGTCGTGTGAACAAGTTAACAACAGTGAATGTTTGGTGTCGTTGTGAACAAGTTAACAACAGTGAATGTTTGGTGTCGTTGTGAACAAGTTAACAACAGTGAATGTTTGGTGTCGTTGTGAACAAGTTAACAACAGTGAATGTTTGATGTCGTGTGGACAACTTAACAACAGTGAATGTTTGATGTTGTGTGAACAAGTTAACAACAGTGAATGTTTGATGTCGTGTGGACAAGTTAACAACAGTGAATGTTTGGTGTCGTTGTGAACAAGTTAACAACAGTGAATGTTTGATGTCGTTGTGGACAAGTTAACAACAGTGAATGTTTGATGTCGTTGTGAACAAGTTAACAACAGTGAATGTTTGATGTCGTTGTGAACAAGTTAACAACAGTGAATGTTTGATGTCGTGTGAACAAGTTAACAACAGTGAATGTTTGATGTCGTTGTGAACAAGTTAACAACAGTGAATGTTTGATGTCGTTGTGAACAAGTTAACAACAGTGAATGTTTGATGTCGTTGTGAACAAGTTAACAACAGTGAATGTTTGATGTCGTGTGGACAAGTTAACAACAGTGAATGTTTGATGTCGTGTGAACAAGTTAACAACAGTGAATGTTTGATGTCGTTGTGAACAAGTTAACAACAGTGAATGTTTGATGTCGTGTGAACAAGTTAACAACAGTGAATGTTTGATGTCGTTGTGAACAAGTTAACAACAGTGAATGTTTGATGTCGTGTGGACAAGTTAACAACAGTGAATGTTTGATGTCGTGTGAACAAGTTAACAACAGTGAATGTTTGATGTCGTTGTGAACAAGTTAACAACAGTGAATGTTTGATGTCGTGTGAACAAGTTAACAACAGTGAATGTTTGATGTCGTGTGAACAAGTTAACAACAGTGAATGTTTGATGTCGTTGTGAACAAGTTAACAACAGTGAATGTTTGATGTCGTTGTGAACAAGTTAACAACAGTGAACGTTTGAAAATACACAGTAATTCTTCTGCTGTTTTCACTCGTTTGTTAAGACTAAATCATTGAAGAAAAAAGTACCATCCAACCTCCTGTCTTGATTGGGAAACCTTCAATACTTGTAACATAACACACTTTATAACGGCTGTTCATATATACTTGTTACTTGCGATATAACACACTTTATAATGGGTGTTTATACACGGTAAGAATAAGCACTGTTCACAAATAATTGTTGTCACTTATGATATAATACCTTTATAACAATTATCCGCATGTTTAGCACCATAGTACCTACATACATTTTAAGGTGGTGCAATAAAAAACACTGATACCTTCTGATACATTAGATCTCAGTCAGTATTTCCCGTGCATGTGATTCTATACACTTCAGAATAAGTAATATTCAAACTGTTGAATATCACCCCCCCTCCATAAGGTGAGGTAGAGAATGAGAGGATTCAAGATAAGAAAAAAACACTTGCACATCCTTATAATAATCAAACAGTATTCCATATGAAAATTACATCAGTATCATCTATATTCACGTTTGATTGAGCCTTAAATGCACGAGAAGATGTGTTTATGGACGGAGGTCAAGCACTCTGAAAAGAGGAAAGTGGGCGTTATTTAAAACGAGTTTGAGAACCAATGTTCTAAACGATACTACAAACAGAATAAAAGAAATAAGTATCATCAAATACAAGTTAGCCATACGTCTGTCTTGAACGACATTCGCACCTGAACAAGGCCGTTTGACCAAGTCTGTCTGAAACGCTATATTAAAATGTCATATTATTTAAGGTCGTTTGACCAAGTCTGTTTGAAACGCTATATTAAAATGTCATATCATTTCACCTTAATTATCACTTCTATAGACATGACCAATTTGTACGAAACATACATATGTAAAAACGGCTGGTTTGGTCTGAGAAAATTTTTTTATGTAGAGGAGCGAATAATGTCTCGACCTTCTTCGGTCATCGTCAGGTTCACAAAGAAAGAAAGAGGTAACTGACCGATAGTTGACCACATGTTTGAAGGGGATTGCGTAACTGAGTTCCTACACTCAACCCAAACCAGCCGTTTTTACATATACATTTTCCTCTACAAGTGGGTTTTCTCGTCACCACTGAATTTGTACAAAACGACGCATTCTAGTCGCTCTTAAGAACGCATGCGCACAAACACAGGTGTCGTGAGTCACGACAGTGGTTCATAATAGAGATCGCACGGAATTTCACAAAACCCTAATGAGCACGTTCGACCAAAAAGCACCTTTAACATTAAAGATTCAATTCGAAGAGCATTTTAAAATCTTTACTACCGACTGCTAAGGCTATATACATATAAAAATACATAAAAATCACGCATGTTAGGCCTACAATGAAAAGAAAATCCATTCAAACGGCCCATTTGGAATTCTTTTTCTAATTATTATTATTATATTGCCAGCCCACAACAAAAACGTGCAAAGGAAATATGGATCTTGAAAAATGAATTTGTCTTTTCTATATTTTACATCAGTTTTTTAAAGCATAATAATGTTTGTGTAAACAATATTATCATTACCCCTAAAAGTTAACTTTCTTTCAAAAATATGGCGTTCGTTTAAATAAGTTTAAATACATGGAGAAAAACGTATTACCAGCCAATAATAAATGAACATTAAACGACTGTAACATGTAGATACTCAATGCTTTGTACACTGTACAATTGATGTATTTAGGGAGTTAACTGCTATATTAAGTATTAATGAATAAAAAAATCAATACACATAATATTAAATTTTATTACACACATTCGTAGAATAATCACTTTAAAAGACACGAAAGTTTATTTAAAGCAATGTTTTAGAGGCGTGTGTTTTATTTCAAAAACCGGTTTTTCTTGTGCTAAAGTTTTTATACACGCATAGTGAAAGGTGTGTTTTAGTCTAAACATATTTGCCTATTACTATACATTACAAATATATATATATATACTTTAGTTTCACAGAAACTATAAATGCTCACTATATTTTTAAACAAGTCTTTATGGCAAGCTCCAGCTTCATCTTCATATTTTAATCTCAAAGTAATGTGATCAAATAGTCAATAGCTACATTACATCATCAAGAACGATATATCAACTAGCTACTAACTGTTCATTATCATTAGTGTATAAAGTTAGATAGCAATGTAAATAAGCACAACATAACCATAAAAACACCCACATACTAAGTAGGGAAACAAATATAAACAAACGTAAAATCAAAGAAGCCTTACTTATACAACAAATAAAACCAAAATTAAACCAATATAAAGAAACACCTTTATGCCTACACCAATTAATAACCTAACATCTGACTGCAGCGCCACCTAGATTCCCATACACGTTTAAACTCTCGTTTTGCAAGAGTTGCAAAACTCTTTTTTTTGTCAACCTGAAGATGACCCAAGAAGGTCGAAACGTTGTTCTGTAATTTATTTTAATGTGCTAATAACCATACCCTTCTTCAACCAGAATATTCTGCCGTTTCGTCCGCGCAAACTTCAAAGGAAATACATGACGTACACTTTCGTGTTTCAGTGCAATAAATGTTTGAGATAAACTGCTTGCCTTCTAACTATTACTACAAAGAAATTATGAATAAATAAACAAAGTAATATGGTTTAACTTATTTCAGTCCACCTGGATGGACAATTCTTATTTTCTATGTATTGCCATGATCAGTCAAGCACGAATATCTAAAGATAATTACAACGATATAGAAGAATGAAGATTTCCTCTTCCATAACGAAATTAATAATTATTCAATGAAATTTAGATTTTTCACTGTCCGCCTTATCCAGTCGAAGTTATTAACATTCGCCATTTTGATGTCTATGATTTCTTTTCATTCTTCCTCTGGCGGCAGAAATATTCTTCTTCTTGTAAAGCCTGGTGGAGACCAAACAGTCCATCGCCAATAACAACAAGTAGTTCGTTATACGCATGACAGAGAAATAAGAGCAAGAAGTAACATAAAGCGTGACGTCATCTGTAGCTCCCCTGTAAACAAAACTATCGTTATATTTTCTTTAATATGATTTGAGTTCGCGCAAAGCTACACGAGAGCTATCTGCGCTAGCCATTCCTAATTTAGCAGTGTAAGACCAGAGGGAAGGGAGCTTGTCAATACCACCCACAGACAACTGTTAGACCACTCTTTCAACGAATAGTAGACTTGACCATCACCTTATTATCCCCCCCCACACACACACACGGCTGAAAGGACAAGCATGTTCGGTGACGAGGATTCGAACCCGTGTCGACCACTAACAAACAGGCTATGTCAATGCTTTTTATTTATACGAATAATTCCCCGCTTTCTGAATACCTTTAAGTAACATTGAGCAAGGTTCAATTTCCTCTATAGACAAAACTTATAATAATTATTTAAAAAAAAAAAAACCTATTGGATAGGAGTTGTCTTGTAATAACACTATCAGCAGTAATGTCACGTGAGCTTTCTAACAATATTCTGTGTCTATATTCCGAAGGTCCTGCGGTACATTCTAAGAACGTACGAGAGAAAGTAAAGAGGAATATATAATAACACGTCACCCACACTGCTTCTGCAATATCCGAAGAGGCTTTTCGCCAAATACCAGGGCACATCAGACCAGCTGGAACACCTTAAAACAGTGGTTCCAAACCTTTTTTATGCCCCACACCCCTAAAAAAATTTAATATTTTCTCGCACCCCTCACAGTAATTATTTATTTAAGAATAAAGGTGAAGGTGGCCAAAACAAATTTTATCTCGCACCCCCGAGAGGTACGAGCACCCCTGGTTGGAAACCACTGATTTGAAGGACACAATAGCGGTCATTATGTGAGTGAACTGTAAATGGTTATTAATCCTACATACCAACAGTCCTGTATATTTGTATCTGAGCCCTGACACCTTTCAGACCAGACTCTTTCCAAAGACGTTTTTACCTTGCTAGAAACTAAAATCCAGCTTCAAGTCGTCGTTTCTTTGCTTCTCGTCAATAAAAACTGATAACCTATTACGCAGCACGACGGAAATGAAAAGAGAAACAAGCTACCACATCGCTATAAACATCGATAAATAAAAGTCTGCACTTGTATAAAAATTACGTAGCTAAATTGTGAAACTTAATGACGAATATCATTTTCTAAAAATTGCTTTAGCAGTGTAATTTAAGACACCGCGTGAGCGCCATTTTCTATGAAGCGTTGGACCAATTAGCTGAAGATCTATTGGAACTAAGAAACGAGTGGCCGGTCCCTCAACACACTTCATCAGTTATTTCTCAAAAGCATTATTTTTAATGGCTTTTTTTTTTACATTTTTTTCCCTGCTTCTTACCCATCACACAAGTCCTCTCAAGCGACGTAACCTAAATTACTGCCGAATACGTTTTTACGGGTATTTTCTCCAGGTTCCCGGATGCGGTCACACTATTGAACGTCTTCGCGTCAAGAAAAATAAAAATAAATAGGGGTGGGAGAGCCTAAGCGAATTTTTTCCATTATACCCACAACAAATTTACAAAATTACTAAAGCAAATTCATTGGTCTCGATCGTTGCTTAACCCGAAGTGGGGAACTGGGGAATCGTCCAGTAGCATTTAAACAATGTGTTACTACATTGTTCACACACACATGCACACGTGTCTTATAAAACCTTCACACATTTCGAATCCTACAATTATATGAGGTAGAGCCATACGGACTTAAGCCTTTTCCCTATACGTCACCCTTCCCAACAAAACATTTTAAGAAAATACAATTTCCCATCGACCCCTAAAAATCGAAGAGGTCGTATCACCAAAAGCCAAGGACATTGCGCCTCGAACACCTGCATCAGTGACTGCTGGGAACGTGAGATCAACTCACGTGACTTCATACACGTGAAGGATTGAAAAAACAAGCAACTGAGACGGGAGTGAAAATGTGATTTCAATAGGGCGAGATGTCTGACTGGAAATAAATCTGATAATATTAAAATACGAACCGCCTGTTATGATCACTTATCTTAGAAATGTTTAACGTTTACTGTTATTGTATTAGGAACAAAGGTTTTAATGGGAAAACCTGAGAGTTCAGAGAATTTGGAATGTTGTATTAATTCACGCTGTGTTTATGAATTCGTCCGCAAACTCATCGCATGATTTTGGAGTTAACAGAACTAAATATGGCGTGCAAACTTTGGGAGAGGACCTATAAATATGCGTAGCAGCTTTCTTTATTCGTATTTATATGGAAAGTCAAAATGAATACCAGCAAGCACAGCCATGCTATGACCACATAAGATTTGTCCTGTCTTCTTACAAATATCTTACTTTGATACACATGTACTTGTCACCCATTGACCTTTATACTATTAAATCATTGAAATGCTGTACATCAGCGTTCAGTACACAGCAATATTGTTAAATCTCAGAGTATGCCCTGAATGCCCAAAAAACCTCAGATGGTTTAATAAAACATCCTCAAATGAGATCTGTAATTATTAGATACCCACACATTTTAAATGGATGTCTTTCTTTTCTATTGCACGTTTCCAAAACGACCTTTTTGTTTTGATAAATAAAATAATATATAATGAAAAGTATAATAATAAGATGGTATCCATTTTTTTTTTAATTAAAATAAGTTTTAATTCTTAATGCGATCCCTTTTTCGTCCGCCAATTGGGTGTCCCGCTTAGAACTCCAGAAAATGTGGTCACTTTACTTAAGAGTCCACCACCTACACCGAGAATTTGACTGTCGCTCTTACAACGATTTGTTTATTTGGTTGGTTTCAATTTCGCGCAAAGCTACTCGAGAGCTATCTGCGCTAGCCGTCCCTGATTTAGCAGTGTAAGACTAGGGGGAAGGCAGCTAGTCATCACCAGAGGGTTACTCTTCTACCAACGAAAAGTGGGACTCACCGTCAAATTATAACACCCCCACGGCTGAAAGGGCGAGCATGTTTTGGTGTGATGGAGATTCGAACCCTCGACTCTTAGATTAGGAGTCGAGTGCCTTAACCACCTGGACATGCCGGGCTCAGAACGAACAACATTAATAGACCCCTAAATTAACTGATAAAACACCCGCTACGAATATCAAGTAATTTCCAGAACTCTCAGAAAGTAGAATGATTAATTGATAATTAAGTAAACGTTTTCAATATGATGTAAATATATTTTCTATTTAATTAAAAATTCACTTAATGATATTATTTTCAGACCTCTTATAGTGTCAGAAAATTAACAGGTACATTTTACTTTTAAATACTTGTTAGATTACAATCTTGGCTCCCCGGTGAGACAGCGGAAGGTTTACGGATTTGTAATGCTAACATCCAGGGTTCGATTATCTGCAGTAGACACAGCAGATAACCCACTGTGGTTTTGGCTCTAAACAATCAAAAGATTCCTTAGGGTTAAATGATTATTGAGAGTTAGATGCGTACTTAATACACCTATTTAACAACTTCTAAATATCGTTTTTAAATTCAATTCCAATCTGTACGTAATCAGGAATTTGTTTTTCAACAGTTGGAATAACTGAAAACAAACATCCTGACCAATTACAAGACAGCTTACAAAATTATCTTAATACACACGGTTTTTCTCTACAACCACTATACAGCTTTGTTTCTAACGTCGTCAGAAGTCTTAAAAACAAAAAAACAAAATCTTCTCTATTTCCAGTTTATGGCGATAACAAGGAAGGCTACAGAGATGTATATGCACTTAAACAGCTCAGCTTTTGTTTCTTGTTAAACTGAAAGCTAGCCGCTAGGCAATCTGTGCTGTGTTAACCACGAGTACCGATAGTAAAGTTCACCATTGTACGTCTTCACACTTCACACAAGTCACCATAAAATACAACCGTGCTTTGATACGACTTTCAGCACGTGCTAAAGCTCTCGAAGCTTTCACTGGATCATCCTAAAACTTCGTAAGACAACAAAATCTAGATTTTAAGACAGCTCAACCTACACTTTTAAACAATGTAAACTGAATGTATTGCCATTTAAACAACAATATTCATTTATAGTTGGTTAAAACAAATATCATAAGTTTGTTTTTTTAAAGTTTACCATTAATGACGTAAGACAGGGTTTCCCAAACTTTTCCAATTGGCGAACCCCCTTCAACTTCTTTATTGTATAAGCGAACCACCTATCGTTAAAAAACAAACAAACAGTTTTTATCATGTCTGTATTTTACGACCTTTACAAGTTTGATTCTAGAAGAACAGTGAAAAGAACTTTAAATATGGATATTTTTTAATATCATGACTTACTTTAATGTGAAGGATGATACTGTTTTGCTTAAACAATCTTACGAATTATTGGGTCAATGTCTGACAGTTTCGAACGAAGATCCAGCTCCACATTTATCTTATTTCTATACTTCCATTTTATGTGCGTTAGTCCAACTGGAAATCAACTGCCTTGTGCCACGCGCAAAACGAATTTACATAATTCAGTTTAGGTTAATAATAATTACTGATTTGTAATTTATATGAACATTTCTATATTATTTTCATAACGTCTTAGCACTTTTGTTTTACTTGTTACTCTTTCAGTAAATGCTAAATTCATAAAGTTGACATATTACTGTGGACACCAGGGGGCAGCAAACCACAGTTTGGGAACCTCTGATAACGTAAAACCCTGTTAACACCCTGTCACTTCCCAGTAAGTTAACTGCTTCTAATTTCTCGCTTGTAGTTAGTCGGTTAGAATTAAACGTCTGTAGTAAAAGTGGACCTAGTAGTTACAGCTGGTTGTTTTGTGGTGCAAAACAACTAGGTTATCTGCTCTAGTAGTTATAGACTGTACTATACAAATGTTACAAAAATTCATACAAACACGCACCTCTACCTATAATCGAAACTACGTTGCAGTAACTGACCCTTATGCGCTCTCACGTGGTTCACAAATATCGCTCACGAGTTTATACATTTCCTCACAGAATATTTATTTTGTTTGTCAGAACACGCACGTACGTTACTCTAAACTCAACCTTGGCAATTTTAATTAAAAAAATATTAAGTTAGGTGATAATTATTAAAATGACACCAGGTGAAAGAGACGCGTTGATTTCGAATTGGCTTTATGTATTGCAATGTGCTTATACTCTTTGAACTTTGGTTTATCATCAGCGCGTGTGTGTGATAGGTTGCTATTTCTCTGTACGCATAATATTCGAAAATTCAACCATTGCTGAAATGTTCAGTACACTGAAACAGGTGCTAAAAATATATTTAAACTTTTTTGTAGCTGTCTGTTATACTGCGGATAGTTACAAACTAGAAGTTCATTTTTCCATTATTCATAAATAATAATAACATCTTTTCAGACTGTTTGTTTTTAATTTCGTGCAAAGCTATTCGAGGGCTATCTGCGCTAGCCGTCCATAATTTTGCAGTGTAAGACTAGAAGGAAGGCAGCTAGTAATTACCACCCACCGCCAACTCTTGGGCTACTCTTTTACCTATGAATAGTGGGATTGACCATAGCATAATAACGCCCCCACAGCTGAATGGGCGAGCATGTTTCGAACCTATGCGATGGGGATTCGAACCTATGATCCTGATATTACGAATCGAGTGTCTTAACCACCCGGGGATTCGAACCTGCGATCTTCAGATTATGAGTCGAACGCCCTAACCACCTGGCCATGCCGGGTCTCTACGAGACAACTCAGTGTACTTGAAACTCAAAATCACCCGGAACATTAGATATTGTTCGTGTTTAAAATGCACAGTGCATTGTCTCATCAGATGGGTACCCTTCCTTTTAACGACGTATTCGGCCTAATTCCAATAATATTTTACAAGGGTAAAAAGGTTACAGCTTAAGAAATTTATATTAGAGTTAAATACAAACAAGCAAAAATACATAGAAACAAACAATATATTAACCAATCAATTTGTTTTGTTTGAAGTTAAGCACAAAACAACACAATGGACTATCTGTTCTCTGCCTACTACGAGTATCGAAACTCGGTTTCTAGTGTTGTACGTCCGCAAACATTCCGCTGTGCCACTGGAGAGTATTAACTAATAAAACAAAATAAAAATTACCGGCACTCGATACACTGGTTACTATGACCGATACTGTTAACGGCAGTCACAATAAACAAATTATTATAAATATGAGAAACACGACAACAACAGCTGTGAGCTTGAACTATTGCTAGATAAATACATTTATTAGGAAATTGTAAGTTTACGCTTCACTTTCCGTTTATCTCTCTCCACCCACCTCGTGGCAAACCTGCGTACTTATGCTGGAAACCGGGTTTCGATACCCGTGGTGGGCAGAGCACAACTAGCCCATTATGTAGGCTTGTGCCTGACTACAAACAAACAAACTGCTCATCCTGATTGTTTTTTCACCAAAGAAACTCATTAAGCAACAGATGTGGTTTGCTTGTTTTGAATTTCGCGCAAAGCTACACGAAGGCTGGTTGCACTAGCCGCCCCTAACTTAGCAGTGTAAAACTAGAGGGAAAGCAGCTAGTCATTAAGACCCACCACTAACTCTTGAGCTACTCTTATCAACGAAGAGTGGGATTGGCCATCACATTATAACGCCCCCACGGCTGAAAGGGCGAGCATTTTTGGCGCGAAGGGGATGCGAACCCGCAACCCTCAGATTACGAGTCGCACGTCTTAAGACGCCTGGCCATGCCGGGGTTTGAAAACCGGTGTCACTCCTTTTTATAATTCTTTATAAACATACGCAGTTTAAAATTTCTTTGTAACATTTGTAACTTCCTTATTACAATCAAGCGTTGTTTTTTTATTCTATTCAAATGATTGTTTGTTTGTTCTGAATTTCACGCAAAGCTACACCGGGGCTATCTGCGCTAGCCGTCCTTAATTTTGCAGTGTAAGACTAGAGTAAAGGCAGCTAGTCATCACCACCTACCACTAACTCTTGGGCTACTCTTTTCCAACAAACAGGGGGATTGACCGTAACATTATAACACCTCTATGGCTGAAAGGGCGAGAATGTTTGGTGTGACGAGGATTCGAACCCACGACCCTCAGATTACGAGTCGAGTGCCTTAACTACCTGGTCATGCCGAGCGACAGAGACGTGTTAATTTGAGGGACATGTTTAAACCATTTCGATATGGTAGCAGTAACAACAAAAATCAATGTTTATGAGTATGTGTGTTTTTCATATAGCAGAGCCACATCTGGCTATCTGCTGAGACCACCGAGGAAATCGAACCCCTGATTTTAGCGTTGTAAATCCGTAGACGTACCGCTGTACCAGCAGAGGGGCCAACGTTTATGAGTTATAAATATTAAAATCAAATAATACCAAGAGTAATCCTGACAATATATCAATGTGAATTGTAATAGGAACAAACCAAGATGGTAAACATCATATGTAGAGGGTATAAAACCTTTCAAGGGAAACACGATTAACCTCGAGAAAGTGGAAAAAAATACAGAAGTAACAACAATTGACAAGGAAAGAATGACAAGGAGTTTAAAACAATCATAAAAATTAATATAACTGATGATTTAATGTCATAGTATATGATAAACTATTATATACCTGACAGTTACTATATATAAACATGTTCACGAGGGATAGAACAAGCGGCGGTTAATAAAATTAATTTGTTTATTAAGTTACACTCCACCAACTTCCATTTGTTAAATAACCTTGTAATTAATGATGTAAGATTTACTTTTCAATTTCTTATCAACAAATCACTTACTAGTTCTTTTGCTACAGCGTCAAAGTTTATATTTAGTTTTAACAAACTGAAATACCCGTCACCTAACGGGAAATATTTGAACTTAATTAAAGCAATGTAAGTTTAACAAGAATAATAAATTTCGAAGTAAAAACTTGAACGCAAACTTTGTCTCAAAATTTCAAAATTAAATCAAAGTTTCTTCCCAAACAACAATTGCAGTTTGCTCTTCGAAGATTTACTAACAAATAAAGATTTGTAGGTGGTCCACCCTTGAAAACCCCGCAACTCATCGACCACGAGACAAACATTGATTTTTTGGAAAACAATGCACCAACTTGTATTTCAGAACGGCTGGTATGATTATTAACATTGAAGATGACCTAGGAAGGTCGAAACGTTGTTCTCTTCTTATCAGTAAAAAAGTGTTAATACCCATACCAGCCGTTCTGAGACATTTTTTATTTCAAGTGGGATTCTCGTCATCAAAAGAATGCAACAACTTTCATACTTTGACCTTGAATTACTTTAGAATATCTTAAAGGGACGGACAACACGTCAAGATTGTTTGAGATTGACACAACAGACTGGGAAGAATTAATCAACAGGTTTTACAAAATAGAAACGGGGTTAAGGTCAACACCCTTAAGACATTCCTCACAGTTCGTAGTATTTCCACATTTTGGTTGAGATTGCTTGGAGAAGTCAGGTTGTAATGAAGCACACACTTCATCTTTATGCATATATAGATGTAATTACACATGATAACATCACAGTATATTCTACGTATTTTTTACATGTATTCCACACCATTATCAGTCGTAATTGACTATCGCTTGACTGTAGTATCTAAACTAACCCTAGTTTTTAACATAACTCCATAACAAAAACATTTCTACAAATAAAAAACAAAGCCGTCAGCGACTTTAAACCGAGGGAATGATGACGAATGTATTACGTAAATAATTAAAAAACAACAACCAATGAATGCTTGAGTATTTATTTTTGTCAAAAGTGTTTGTATTAACTTTACTACCCAGTTTCTAAATTAGATTGCTTTTAAATTATTTTTCGTAACACTACTTAACGCAAGACATTACTGAATTATCTAATATTACTTGTTCTGTGCGTTTTGAATAAAACTTGATCACTCCAGTCTTTAAGTGGGTTTCTCATCACGAATTCCCAGTCTTCGTTTGTCACGATTTCGCGGTCACAGGCGAGCACGTGACACAGGATCTCACAGCTGCCACTGCGCCCACGTGTCACGATCTCAAGGTTACCGGTGCATGCAAGAGTCCGTGTTTAGAAAAAGATTAAATTCCGAGGAAAAAATGTTGCGCAACTCTTCGGCGAATATATAGTTGAACACAATTCACCACAACTGGCTATCTGTGCTGTGCCCACTGGCATACAGACAATATCTCACGGCAAATATATATTTGTTGTTAAACACAATTCAACACAATTGGCTATCTGTGCTGTGCCCACCGGTATACGGACAATGTCTCAATTAAACATTTTTTATATAGTCCATATTTTTATCTGTTTTTCAGCACTTTTTAAAGACATCTCGAAAGTTTGTTTGTTTGCAGTTTTAGGTTTGTTTCAAAGTGAGAACTTAATAATCTCAGGAAAATTACTTCCAAAGAGTGTTTGTTTCCACGTGAGAATCTAATTACGTAGATAATTTGGTAATTGCAGTTTGTGTTTTTCAGGTTGAGAAATTATACATCGTTGCAAAAATTGTTTGGCAATTGTTTTATTGAAGTAGAAACATTTTATTTGTAATGAGACACCAGTTTCATGGAACAAAGTGTCGAACTGGAAAATACAAAAGTCATACGAAGAAAACAATTTTGTCTGAACACAAAACAAAATTAGAACGAATCAATTGATGTAGAGAAACACTTAGAGCAACTGCCCACAACTGAAAAACTTCTTGAATATTTATAAAAATTAGGGAAATTTTGATGGTCGGTTTCAGTTTATTACCGCATTGAAGTCTTATATTTTTTCACAAAGTTTGAATCTTATGCTTTATGAAACTTTGAAACAAACTTTCAAGCTGTCTTTAAAAAGTAATAATAAATATATAAACAGGGAGACGACATAAAAAAATACATTGGGTGAGACATGGTCCTTTTTTTCCCTTCCAAAACCTGGTGAGATTTTGTCCGTATCCCGTGGTTTGGTTTGTTTTAAATTTCGCACAAAGCTTCACGAGGGCTATCTGCGCTAGCCGTCTCTAATTTAGCAGTGTAAGACTAGAGGGAAGGCGGCTAGTCATCACCACTCACTGCCAATTCCAGGGCTACTCTTTTACCAACGAATAGTGGGATTGACTGTTAGGTTATAACGCTCACACGGCTGAGGGGGCGAGCATGTTTGGTACGACGGGGGATTCGAACCCGCGACCCTCGGATTACGAGTCGAGTGCCTTAATCACCTGGCCATGCCCGGCCGATAACACCTCTTATAGCCAATCAGCTTTCAAGGTGTACAAAGTATTATTGGAATATGTTACTTTCAAATAAATATTTCTATACGTAAGTTTTATTAGCAATTCTATGATATCCTAGAAGTACCCCTGGTCAACAAGGTTATATTTATTTAAAAAAACAATGGTGCACCTATGATGGGGGGGGGTGAACACTGGTTGACCAACGCCTTTCCCTCCTTTTTAATTTTTACCATTTGACAACACTGCGGAATAAATTGTGAAGTACAGATCTCAATTTTTAATTTTAATTTTTAACTTTACCAAAATTCAAATACAATCCGCTTTTAAAGCTATTAATTCTTAAAGAACTAACTGCACGTGGTGACACGTTTCCAATTTCTCGTAATCTTTATCACCCATTATTGGCGCGCGCATGCTCCGAAACGAAGATTTACAAATTTGACTTGGACCCTCACCCCCCGGTAATTCTGTATGCGATATTGAAAACAAAACACTTACGACATTGTTTTTACATGCATTTTAACATTTAACAAAGGCTGATTTTAAGTTTTAACCATTTCTCTTCAAATTATAGTAAAATAAAAACAACAAAATAAGAATCATATCCAATGGACGTTTTCACTTCGTACCATACACAATTGTTAAACATACAAAATACAGAAGTCAATTTAAGACATTTACGTAGATAGATAGAAACTACAGACATTAACGACGGACATTCGACAACAAACAAAATAATACAGCCATTAGTAACAATCCTGTCTGTTTCTTTTGGTTACACGAGCTAGTTAATTCCACAAGAAGATGTAACTGAGGAAATGTAACACCCCCCTCGTCTGAAAGAGCATGCACGTTTGGTGTGACTGGGATTCGAAGTCGCAACCCTCAGATAACAAATCGAATGCCTAAACCACATGACCATGCCAGGCCTGAACAAAACGAATGGTTATTTTGAAACAATTGACTCGAAAGACGACTAGATAAGAATCAACAAGAGGGAACGCTCAACAGCCGCCGCTATAATTAGATCTCAAATTAGTCAGAATATCAAGTTATACGCTGCTAAAAAAAAAGGTTTAAACCTTGTGTATTCCTCAAGTGTGGTCTCCATCTGAAGCAAAAAGTTGATTATTTTGTTTGTTTCTTTGTTTTGTTTTGAATTTTACACAAAGCTACTCAAGGCCTATCTGTGCTAGCCGTCCTAATTATTCAGTGTAAGACTGGAGGGAAGGCAGATAGTCATCACCACCCACCGCCGAATGTTGGGCTACTACTATTTTACCAACGAATAGTGGGATTGACCGTAACATTATAACTCCTCTACGGCTAAAAGGGCGAGCTTGTTTGGTGCGACGAGGATTCGAACTCGTGACCCTCAAATTACGAGTCGAACGCCTTAACCCACCTGGCCATTCCGAGCCAGAAGGATTAGGTTAGTTCAAAATGCATATTTTAGGCTAATAATGCAAAGCAACCTTTATAAGAAAAGTATAATAATAAACCTCAGAATGGAGTAAATTTTCAAATTTTAACATGTCATTATAAACGGTGGCTTCCCATAACTTGTTACAGAGAATTAGGCTTAAAATATTCCTCAGGACCTAAAATATAAAATAAGACCTGATGTAGTCTTCAGTTACTTGCAGTAAAATGAGTTTTTTATTTATTTTTTCTACAAAATTTGAGAATTTATTCAAAGAAACCGTAGTAATGCCGATGTTTTTCTTCTAGGTGTAATTTTGTCTTAATATATGTAATAGCTTTGTTATGCAGACAGCAGAGGTCAAACTGGTTTCACACTGTGGGCCAACGGGGATCGTAAGGTAGTTTAAAAAATACAACACATCTCTTTGAATCATTGAAAATAAATACTAATATATTCATAATGGGCTGTATCAACCTCTTAGCGTCTTCTCTAATGGTTACGCTACAGGGAACAATTTTTATTTTTCTTTCTAGTTTGTTACATATTTTTGGGCACAGCTAGCTAACCGAGGACAATCTGTGCAAAGCCAATCTATTTTTAAACCTGATAGACTAGAAGAGAGATTCCCAAACCTTCTAAACACAAGTCCCCCCTCACCCCCTCAACAATAAAAAAATTATATAAAATACTTTAACAGTGCTGTGTTCACTCAACCCTTCCCTTGCAATACTTTCTTTTGGACCACGGTTTTGAAATCCCCCTAAACATAGGATAGACACAACAACATACAACTTATCTTGTGAGCGAGTGTTTAAATGTGATAATTTATATAAAAACTGCACGTACGAAACGATGTTGTGCTTTTTTTTTTTTTCCTTTTAGAACTATAATAAACCCGTTGATTTACATTTATGTGTCTGATAAAAGAGTCATTAAATCCTTATTTATGAGCTGCCGGGAAATGTTTTATTCCAGTGCGTTTCACTATTCCTCGCACTGTTAGAAACATTTGAGACGTAACTCGATTTCTGAAATGCCAGTGCACGTGTTTAATACTGGGTAAACCTACAGATAAATGATACATATAGCGGTTTTGCATGTTTCTCTATCACGTGCTAGGGCTCCATCACATGTATCCCCACAAGGTAAACTAATGTGCGGCACCGTTTATAGACTTGAGTCGTACCCGTGGGTGAGGCACATTCTCGATGAATAATTTTGTTTGATACCCCATTCTTCATACGTAACAAACCGTCTGATAGAACAGGTTCTGAGTCCGTATAACCGTCTTGGTGAAAGTGGAACTGAAGAGCTAACTATATATACACATGACACGACAGTTCTATTTAATTCGGTAGCACTTTCACAGTGTCACATGGCTGCTCATTTGTTTCTGTACTTAATTTTTGTTTGTAGCATTCGTAATCTTTCTTGATGACGAGAAACCCACTTGAAATAAAATTGTATCTCAGAACGGCTGATATGGGTATTAACATTTTTATTGATAAGGAGAGAACGTTTCGACCTTCCTAGGTCATCTTCAGGTTAAGAAAGAGTTTGAAAGTGACCGTTGACGGACACGTCTTAAGGACGAGAGTATAACCTGAAGATGACCTAGGAAGGTCGAAATGTTGTTCTCTCCTTGTCAATAAAAGTGTTTATTCCCATACCAGCCGTTCTGAGATACATCCGAAATCTTTGTGTCAATCAGGAAAAACTAGTAGAAATAGCCGCGCCCTCTGGCCAGGTATAACTGCTAGTTCCTGCGGAAAGCTGTTAGGCCTGCGGCCTTTTCTGGAATTGTCTCACAGAGTTCTACAACAATGTATTCATGCTTGACATTCAATAATGTTTGAGAAAAAGTATTCAATTGAAATGTTAGACTAAAAATGAGCTATCATCAGAGAGTAGATATTTATTGAAGTATTTCCTTGTAGACACAGTTATCAATGAATGTGCTTTGCTTTTATGTTGCAACAATCGTGAGATCTTCACAAAATAAAAATAAATGATATATTTTTAAAGTTTGTTGATTGTTTTATACTTGAAAATTGTTCCCTTTTTGTAAATTTTAATTGTATCGTTTTCTGTGGAAGTCTCAATTGTTTTATTTATCGCTCAGCCACAAAAATACTGCCTGGTTATAAAAATATTGTGATTGTCGATTATCGGTGAGGTGGTTTCCGAGATCCGAGTTTTGGACGTGTGTATCGCAAGCTTCGTTATGGGACATAGATATTTGTTATCTGTCTGTCATCTCACAAAAAACAACAACAAAGACCCACTGTGTAGTCTCTTTCAAACAAACACATACACAATATGTCCTCAGTGGCTAAGCGGTAAGCCTGAGATTTCATAACGCGAAGATCTGGTTTCGACACACGTGTTTAGCTTTGTGTTTAACAACAAAAAACAAACAATGCTGTTGTTTAAAACCTATAAAACCATGGTAAATATTACTTACACAAAGCAACATGGTAGGCTGTATGTGTCCTGTCCGACACAGATATCGAAACTCGGAAACCAGCGTTGAAAGTCTGCGGGCGCACAGCAGTGCCACTGGAAAACATCTGCCCTTGGGAGTTATTATCAAACATCATGTTGGGAGATTAAGGGACATAACACACACAATATGTATGTATATATATAAAAATTATCTTCACACGAAGTTCAGGGCAAATATTATGTTCATATTAAAAGTTATGTGGGTCTTCTTTATTACCGTCGTATTCCTTCAGAGCTTGCATTCTGCTGTTGACAAAGCCTTTATGCACGAGTAAAATAACGTGCAACATTCTGAAGATTATTATATCAGGTAGAGGAACGTGCACCATTCTGACGGTTATTACATCAGGTAGAGGAACGTGCACCATTCTGAAGATTATTATATCAGGTAGAGGATCGTGCACCATTCTGAAGGTTATTATATCAGGTAGAGGAACGTGCACCATTCTGAAGATTATTACATCAGGTACAGGAACGTGCCCCATTCTGACGGTTATTATATCAGGTAGAGGAACGTGCACCATTCTGACAGTTATTATATCAGGTAGAGGAACGTGCACCATTCTGAAGGTTATTATATCAGGTAGAGGAACGTGCACCATTCTGACGGTTATTACATCAGGTAGAGGAACGTGCACCATTCTGACGGTTATTACATCAGGTAGAGGAACGTGCACCATTCTGACGGTTATTACGTCAGGTAGAGGAACGTGCACCATTCTGACGGTTATTAGGCTGGATATATTATACTGAATGGGTCGACAAATAATAATCATAGGGTATTTATTTTCATTTCGAAATACCGCAACGACCAAAAACAAAAATTGGTCAAAATTAGTGGCACAGGCTACAACTAATTACATTTTCTGTTTACAAAACATGTAGGAGAGCCAAACAAAAGACAACCGTATTCCAGTTCCTTTTATCTTGACAACCTTGATGTATAACAAAGACAAAAGAATTACAGGACTAACTATGACTGTACCACGTGAGCATTCTGTAACTCAGGAGGCACGATGTTTTAACAAGTTCTATTTGAGGAACTTAACATGCACACAAGTTAGGCCTATCAGCTAAACCAGGTCAAGCTTGTCCAATTTACACGTATTAGTGTCAACGTCAGTCTCTCAGAACTAAGTTTCTCAGCAAATTCTATATTTAATTTTCCATAATGCAAAAAACGCTTGATACTATGGAAGAAAAACAAAACAAACCTTTTTAGCAACAACAACTGTTTTCAATCGGAAGATTTGTCCTCTTTGGATAACAGACTGAAAAAGGGAAAAAAGGAAAATAACTCCAGACCCCTGGATTTATATCATACTTTATATCACACTTTCATTCCTCGAACTTCGATTGTTTGTTTGAAGCTAAGCACAAAGCTACACAATGGGCGATCTGTGTTCTGCCAAACTACGGGCATCGAAACCTAATTTCTAGTGTTATGCAGACAAACAGCTGTGCTACTAGGGTTCCTCGTGGTATTATAAAATTTAGTAACGTTCTTATTCTATGCTTTATACACTGCTTAAGGAAAAAAAATTAACACACAAAATCACACTGTCACATATATCACAAAATTTGATACATTCAAAAAAGAGAAAAATACTTTATAACAGGCAACACCACATGTTCTAAATGTTTTCTTTACAACAGGCAACACCATATGTTCTAAATGTTTCAATGACATTCCTTTAAAAATTAAGGTTATCGCATTTACACAAAAATACTTAAAATATACGTTTTGCTACCTGATAGACGTAGCCCATAGCTCGGTCATCTCTTGACCGATTTGAGGTCTAATTATGGTTTTGGACCCAGAAGGTCAAACCCTTTCGACTGATGTACTTGACTACGCGCAATATGTCATAGATTAATTTACTCTAATTAATTTAAAAGAGTTTCAATTTGCGGTTTGATTGGTAGAGATTTTGATGAGTAATAAAACTGGATGGGGTAACACGCAAGCCCCACGCTTGGTATTCCTGACGCACAAAAGTGTAGCTGGTAAAAAGGGGAAAATAATTCTCATAGATTAATTTACTCTAACCTTGTCTAAAAGAATTTCATATTCCGCGGCTATTGAGGATTCCCTCGTGTGTGTTTTTTTTATGTACACGAGGTAAACACTGATTAAAAACAATTACAAAAACAAATGATTTAAAAGAATATGGGATAACTATAGTCAAACTGCGTTATAATCATAGATGTAGTCTTCAGAAACGTTCACCAGCACTACGGGATAACCCACATACTTGTGACAAGTTAATAATACTCAACAGTAGAATTAGAAACATTCTGTTGAAAGGTTAATAATACACTATAGTAGTATTAGCAACATACTGTCACATTATAACGCACAAACGACTGAAAGGGCGAGCACCTTTGTTGTGACAAGGATTCGAACCTGCGATTCTCAGATTACGAGTCGAGCACCTTAATTACCTAGCCATGTCAGGTCAACGGAACAACTAATTTCTACGTGCACGTTTCACCACTTTCACGTGTTATCTTCGGTCTTACTTAGTTACTTATTCCTAGAGGTGGTCCATTCATATCTCTCATAGCCAGGTGAGTGGAGCGCTCAACTCGTAATCTGAGGGTCGCGGGTTCGAACCCTCCTCACATGCTCGCCCTTTTAACCCTTGGGGCGTCTTTATGTGACGGGTCAATCCCACTATTCGCTGGTAAAACAGTGGCCCAAAACTTGGCCAGCTACCTTCACTCCAGTCTTACACTGTTAAATTAGGGACGGATAGCGCAGATAGCCCTTGCACGAAATTCAAAAACAAAGAAACTCTACGTAATAAAACAGCACTTGTAGAGCAGGTCGATTTTAGTGCAAGTTTAAATTTTGCACCCATATGCTGCCCACTGAAGTACGCAAGCATACTCACTGGTTGATTGGTTAAGCACAAACCTACACGATGGGCTTTATGTACTCTGCCCACTTTTGGCATTAAAAGAACTGAGAAGCTATTTTAAGTTTCACTCTACAAATTAAAATATTTATATCGGTATTAAAATTAAATCACGTAAGAGACCTAAACCTGAACTATCAATACTGTTGAGTATCAATTATCAAATCACTCAAATTACTTAAGGTATAATTCCATTGGAATTATCCACATGTTTCGAACATTAAATTTCAGCCAGACAGGAGGCCTTATCTATCACTGATAAACATACCTGAGTAACAGACATATTCTACTGAGACACGTTGCTCTGGGAAACTGCGAATCCTAGTAACAGCAGTGGTAACAGAGAGACTATTACGTGCCTTCATCGAGATACCAATGTGGTACACGACTCCAGGCCGGAAATCACGTATGACATCACTTACCTATACTGTTAATTAATACAGACAAGCCACATACAAACACGCATACGTGCTCCGAGTTTACAGACATCACTTTGTGGACTGGTGCCACTTAGGGAAAAGCCCCTCTAGATAACATGGCCAAGAGGCTTTGTGTTATCACAATAATTAACTGATACAGTAGTTCTCACTGAGAATCTACGTCAGAACACCTGGTTAAAATCAACGTTAGTAATTTGTAGAAACATAAAATATAATTATTTTACATCAACAGATACAACCGTTCTCTGCGAACATTTCAGATTCTGTAACCAAATCAAAACTAAATTACAAAACAATGTTGAGTATCTGAACTTTTCTGTTTATGGACAGAGGGGGTAACAAGCAACGAAGGTTTAAACTGGAGTTGCGAGATGCGCGTGCGAATCCATCCAAAACTGACAACCAATGGTACTCTCTACGTTTAGTTTGGTTTCAAATTAAACCACACAAGACTAACATTACGAATAACCATCGTTAATTTTGAGCTCATATTAGAAAAAAAAAGGCAAATAGTCAAGAGACCCCCCGCCAACGTTTGGGCTGCTTTTATATGAGCGAACACTGAGATTTGAGGTTATATTACAGTGCACCTACGAGACGTGAACCACGAACCCTCGAGCTTGATTTCGAAAGTCAATATTTAACAGAATTTTATTGAATATCCTATACATAATTTTAACTCTGCGATAGTTTTTTTTTTTAAATATAATTCCAATTATCAGAATACTAATTAATATAATCGGTGATTATATTGTCATTTGTTATAAGCACAAACGCCAGCAAAACTGTTCCCAACGAACTTCACGGCAAATAAAGGGCACTTAAGCAGGTATCATCCAAATAACAAAAAAAACAACACATTTCAACACTCAATTTATTAACTGGGCGGTTTCGTAGAAAACAAATTTGTTAATAGTGGCACATCTAACTACATTTTATAAACTGAAATCACATTTCGTTCAAACAGGAGTTGAAATGGAAAAGTTTCTCAACTCAGCTTGTCACCTGAAATTGTACGTTAATCGGTGTAAAATTAACGGTCTCTTGATAGTTTGTTCTTTGAATTTCGCGCATAGCTACACAAGGGCAATTTGCTCTACCCGTCCCTAATTTAGCAGTGTAAGACTAAGGTGAAGGCAGCTAGTCATCACCACCCACCGCCAACTCTTGGGCTACTCCTTTACCAATGAATAGTGGGATTGACCGTCACATTATAACGCCCCCCACGGCTGGGAGGGCGAGCATGTTTAGCGCGACGCGGGCGCGAGACTATAAAAAAGCTAAATGAAATAAAACGAATTTCTAAAGCTAATTTCCAAAAAAAACGTAACACGGAAGTTTCTGAAACTACTTGGGACTATTTTCTTTTGCGTCAACATGAACATTGTCCTTCACTTATTTCGAACTTTACATTAAAACCTGTGTTTTACCACAAATATTTCTGAACAAATTCATATCTAATAACACAAACTTTACTATATTAGCAATGTGTGATGAACAATCGTTATTTATCTCTTGTTATAGAAACCTAAACCTGCATTCTATGTTCTCGCCCTCCCAGCCGTGGGGGCGTTATAATGTTACGGTCAATCCCACTATTCGTTGGTAAAAGAGTAGCCCAAGAGTTGGCAGTGGGTGGTGATGACTAACTGCCTTCCCTCTAGTCTTACACTGCTAAATTAGGGACGGCTAGCACAGATAGCCCTCGTGTAGCTTTGTGCGAAATTCCAAACAACAACAGCATTCTATCTTCCTGAATGTATTGCTCCACGTTTTATATATACCAAGTTTTCCAACGTAAAGATAGCGTCATCAGAAGTTCTTATATTAAATGATGTGCGAGCACTTTTGTTTTTTTGTTGTTGTTTTTTTTTAATTTCGCACAAAGCTACTTGAGGGTTATATGTCCCTAATTTAGCAGTGTAAGACTAGAGGAAAGGCAGCTAGTCATCACCACCCACCGCCAACTCTTTTACCAACGTCACATTATAACGCCCCCACGGCTGAAAGGGCGAGCATGTCTAGCGCGACGGGGATTCGAACCCGCGACCCTCAGATTACGAGTCGCACGCCTTAACCCACCTGGCCATGCCGGGCCGAACACTTTTCAATAAATAATAGATTCGTGATGACGAGAAACCCACTTGTAGTAAAAATTTATCTCAAGACAGCTTTTATAAAAATAAAGTAGAGAACAACGTTTCGACCTTCTCAGGTCATGGTCAGGTTAACAAAGAAAGAGTTTGTAAGATATACAAATAACATTATTTTCCTTCCTATCTTCGGGAAAGTTACACAAACCGCCAACATGTGGGTTAACTCTTACTCAACAGTAAAATCTGACCGTCATTATTACAATTGTGAAGCGCGATTTTGAAACAACGGGATTCAAACTGTGTATCCTAGGGTTCACAGTCTAGTATGCTAATACTAGGGGCCGTACCGACCCTTGTTTATTATTATTCTTTTACTTACAAATAATATATTTTTGGGTTCGGTTTCCGTCTTGTTGTTAAGGCTATCTGTGCAGCGCTCACCACGGGTATCGGAACTCAGTTTTAGCGTTATAATCCTTCAGATTTGAAGCTGATCCACCGAGAGACTTTGTGTTCTTAAGACCTTGAATCATCGACCAAGTCTCGCCTATGGCTACCTACTATTTACCTTCTACAAATACACGTGAGTAAACATAACTTTACGTTTGTAGAAATACAGCGAAAGGGAAGCATGTTCTGTACATATTAAAATAGAAATAATAATAATGAAGCGAGTAAAATACACGATATGCCAGGGAAGTGTCACAATACAGAATCAAGCCTGTTTTCACTTACAGACACGAAACAATAACGTAAGTGAATTTCTTCCCACGGCCAAAGCCCTAATACTAATACTTAAGGTCACCTTGAACGAGACGTGTCTGCGCGAACGATATCCCCCCCATGTACCAGCTCAAGGGAAAATACTAAATCTTGTACGAGAATACTAATACAACCGGATTCTTCAATTATTATTTTTTACGTCTTACAACCAATGTTTTTTTTTGTATTCCCCTCCCCCCAACTCCTTTACTAGAAGCTAAAAGAAGGGTAAACAAATATCGCGCGTTCTTTTTTGTTATGTACTGACTGGAGTACCCGTCCATTGAACGGGTGAAGTAAAAACTCGTTTGTGACAAATAGAAAGTTGTGCTTCCATATTTTTTTTCTCTTAAGACATTAAACATTAAAAGTGCCATACAAATAAACAAATGTATCCATACTGAATAGAAAAGACACTGTTTTAAAAAAATATATATACGAATTTAGATAAGCCCCCTCTGTCATGACTTTCCTCATGTGATCCTGTATGAAATTGTACTAATTCAGTAGTTTTCGAAATGTGATATGATATTATATGGGGAGTCCAACTCCCCTTCGTTACGTCATTTTGTATCACTGTGTTAAGTTTGATGCTGATTATAAAGAAATGTGGACACGTAAAAGGAACAGATAGAACCCCCCACACACAAATACTAACGTTTATTTATATAGCTTTGCAATCTCGCTTTTCCTTACGCGATTGAAAGATCATTTTGTCCCACATATACGCTGTTAAGATTCTAACAACATTGTGTAATAACTACGTATACCATATTGTAACGTACAGTTAATTATTTTTTTTTTTAATTTCGCACAAAGCTACACGATGGCTATCTTTGCTAGCCGTCCCTAATTTAGCAATGTAAGACTAAAGGGAAGGCAGCTAGTCATCACCACCCACCGCCAACTCTCGGGCTTCTCCTTTACCAACGATTAGTGGGATTGACCATCACATTATAACGTGCTCACGGCTGAAAGGGCGATCATTTGATGTTACGGAGATTCGAACCCGCGACCCTAAGATTACGAGTGGAGTAATGCCGGGCCAAACATAGTTAACAAATGTATCACTGGTCTTAATGCATGGAAAAAAATCCAATTCTATAACTAAAGAATCTTACTTCCAGGTAACAGTCTAAATAAACGACGAAATTATTTTTGTTTGTTCCTCAACTGTACAGTTACTTTTAGGTTCCGTACTTGTTTGTAACTTATATTACGCACAACAAATGTGTTTGTGCGTAATATAAACATATTTAATAGGAAATTAATTGATGCTTTCCAACGTATTTGCGTACTAGGCGTAACAGACGATTAAGATACATTTAAGATTATTTGGATTCAATTAATATGTAACAGATCATTGGATTAGTTCATATAATACAGTAATAAAACTGTTACCTTAAGCTGTGGTAGACTGGCAGCTAACTGACAAACAGCTTTTTGTGAGGAAAGCAACAAAATAAGACATCCTGCCAAAACTAGCACAATACAAACACACAGCACACGGATCTATTATCATAAATTAACTAGGGTTCATACAGTGACGGTTTAAAACAAAACCTGATCATTACGAGTCACTGAGCTGCCCAAGGGTAAATGTCGTCACACAGACAGCAGGTTATTAGCCACACAGGGTAAAGGGGGCATATATTAATCCCAAAAAGAAAACTGATGGCTAACACTGTACTGTTGGGGATAGTGTCATATAATTTTCGATATAAATATATGTAAAAATGAGGCACGAGGGCTTGAATCCCCCTTTTTTAGTAGGTGTACTTATAAAGTTATTCATAATCTATATGAGTCAATGAAACACACCATAGGTCTTTACCTGTCCCAGGGATATATTTAATAGAGAGAAACAATAGAATGATTGTTTTCCAGATTCATCGCATCAAGGGATATTGTAGTGTGCTGTCTTGTGAAAAATACAATCACGCACTTCCTAAACTTAAACGCGATGACCTGAGGTAGATAACAACTAGAACATAGAAGGTTATATTCTGTTGACACTAACTTCACCTTCGCCTGGTAGCGACTATTACATAAGTACTGTCTGCATACACGAATCATTGTTCTTTTAATCGGTTAACAGCGTATCTTAATTAGGCATGGAACATGTTTAGGCTTACATATCTGAGAACGGCTAGTATGGGTATTAACACTTTTACTGATAAGCAGAGAACAACGTTTCGACATTTCTAGGTCATCTTCAGGTTAACCTTTGTTAACGACTGGTGGTGTTGACTAGCTACCTTCAATCTATTTAATCACATATATTATCATTACTTCGTATAACTCTGTGCAAGTTTCAAAACCAACCAACCTAGTAGAGAAGAGATACATCTAAACACATTTTAACTGGAATGAACATCACATCTTCAATCCTATGAGAAATCAAGTCTTGTTGATTACTCAACAGATGGCGTATCTCAACCAACTGATTATCGACCAGACGACAGATGATGCTTCTTCTGATGTTAAGTTAGCAGACGATCTCGAGGGAGTTAATCCCGTAGTATTCCATTTCTCAGCACAAATCCAGTTTACCGTAATTATTTTTTTTAATTAATTAATTTCTAGTTATAATGAATTTTGGGAGCAAATAACAAAAATTCCGAGAAATATTCAGCAAAAAATCAATATGTCCCTATTTGGATCAACAGATACAAACTGATCCCTTTTCATACTTTCATCTCTGTCCACATTCTTCCCGTTTAAGAAAATCCAAAAATGGTGGACATCATTTTATTTAGTGAGCGATATTTTGTCGGAAGGTAGTGATACACCCCCAACCATAAATATAGTGACCTCACTCGCCTCTGCCCGTCGTCGGACAATTAGCAACATTTTTTACATGGATACGTAGTGCTCCACCTACTGCAGGAATCGAAATTCGAATTTTTGGATATAAATTCCTCGCTCTTAACGCTGAGTCTGTTTGTTTGTTTTGGAATTTCGCACAAAGCTACTCGAGGGCTATCTGTGCTAGCCGTCCCTAATTTAGCAGTGTAAGACTAGAGGAAAGGCAGCTAATCATCACCACCCACCATCGACTCTTTGACTTCTCTTTCACCAACGAATAGTGGGATTGACCACAACATCATAACGCCCCTATGGCTAAAAAAGCAAGCATGTTTGGTATGACGGCGATTCGAACCCGCGACCCTCAAATCACGAGTCAATCGGAACTTCTCTGACTAGAAACGTTTTGAAGGATCGTTATATGAAGCTTACAAGCGAATGATTATACATCACAAGAAAATGTGCACACATGATTTTAGTCCAAAAATCTCGTATTCACCAAGCATGCTAGAATTTCATATTTCAGACATAAACGCAATTCGCTGTGAAGACTGAATACACATTTATTGTTCCAAAGCAGTGGTTCCAAACATTATGTAACGCCCCCTCCCAACAATTTAAAGAGTTAAAAAATATTTTTCTGCTTCTTTAATTAGTTTAAAATATAAACAGAACATTTCAAAGTGTTAACATTTTATTTTTTAACATAATTTAAAGTGTTAAAAATGTCTTTCTAATTCTTTAATCAGTTTAAAACGCTAACAGAACTATTTAAAGTGTTAACAGTTTATTTTTGCTGTTTCTTGAATCAGCTTAACATATTAATTTGTTGTTTTTTTTAATTTCGCGCAAAGCTACACCAGGGATATCTGGGCTAGCTGCCCATAATTTAACAGTGTGAGGCTAGAGGGAAGGCAGCTAGTCATTACCACCCACCGACAACTCTTGAGCTACTCTTTCACCAACAAATAGTGGGATTGACCGTAACATTATAACGCCCCCACGGCTGAAAGGGCGAGCATGTTTTGTGCGATGGAGACTCAAACCCGTGACCTTTAGATTACGAGTTGAGCGCCTAAACTACTTGGCCATGCCGGGGTCGTTTTCTGTGTTCACGTTAAGATAACACTTAAAAAACAAGCACCCAAATATGTCTTTACCTGTTCATTATGTATTGCCATACAAAACCTTTCTGTATCAAATAAGTTTGATTCTGAGCTGAACTAAACACCAAGAACTCCTTCATTCTCTAAAACACGCACTTTTAAATTTAAATCCGCGAATTTTTTTTGTAAGAACTGTTTTCTTCTTTTGTACAAATTTGTAATTCATAGATGTCGCCAAACTACAAAACGTTTTTGGTCGGGAGTTAACACTTAAATTGTCGTGAGTATTGAGAGCTCTGTCAGATAAAATTAACAAAACTTGGATTTCAAATCTGTAATGGACTAGTAAGACTACGATAACGAACATTACTTAGGCCTTAAAAAAAAAAAAAAAAGATTTTAATGCGCATGCTTACCACTTCCCAGTTGTTCCACATTGCCGGGTGTTAAAACTCAAACTATTGCGAGTGTTGAAAGTTCAGTCAAATAAATGTAACGAACAAAATTTGAATTTGAAATCAAAAATGGACATAATAACGAACATTAATTCGGCCAAAAACAATTTTTTTTGCAAGTCAAAGCGTTTCGTATCCCCTACATTAGGTTTAACACAAGACAAAATATTCTTTCATATTATTTTACGTTTCTTCTCCTTATGCTGCACAAAACATAATTACATTCTTAGGCACAGAACCAAATTCCACAGCACTGTCTGTTTCGTATGCCGTATTTTGTCTTCTCGTGAGAGTCTTGTGACATAGGATAGGTCAGTCGGGTCGAAGTGTACTACAACGAAAGATGACAAAGCAGTTTAGACTGACAACATGATATTTAAAACAATAGTTGTGCACGAGTGAGAGCAGAAATTCAGTCAACTAATTTTGTACAACGTATTTGACTTTGTTTAGCTATTAAGCGCAAGAGCTACACAACTAATATCTGTGCTGTCTATCACAGGTATCGAAACCCTGTTTTTAGAGTTATAATCCTTCAGACTTATCGTTGCGCCGCTAGAGGGCGCGATTTAACATACTTTTTGTTGAGATCAGACTTACCGTTGCGCCGCTAGAAGGAGCGTATTTTTGTTGAGATCAGACTTACCGTTGCGCCGCTAGAGGGAGCGTATTTTTGTTGAGAATTTTCACATACACACACACACAGAGTTATAATGAATGTTAATACGGAAAAACCCACTTCAGAAGAACGTGCACGCTTATTATTCATATGGGGAAAAAAAAAGTTATCTCACAATGAATACGAATATGGAACAACCCAGCTCAAAGGAATGTACATGTTTATTGTATCAAAATAGGGTTAACAATCATCAGAGTTTAAATATTATATAATGACTCTAAGTTGCGTCGTCAACCACGCATGCGTTAAAAATCTGAAATGATTACTCCCTATAAACGCTACATCTCAAACAAAATATACATAAATCGTTATTAAAAGCATGGTATTGATGTATTTTTGTATAAAAACTGGTACAGGTTTTGATACGAAGACATTATCGAGGTACACTGTGAGGGCGCTAACATACATTAAAACGGAAAGTGGTTCCCAAATGTTTCTGGCTCGAGTAACCGCTTTTTACAAGATTACAAACCCATGCCTCGATTGAAAAAAATACAACCTGGTAACAAAACTTCATATTGTTAACATATTAATAAGAAGGATACAAGTTCTTTTCTTGATTGACTAATATGTCAAGTTGAAGGTAAGGAAATACTGGTAGAAGGTACGTCTGTAAGTGAAGAGTGTGTGTGTTTTCTTATATCAAAACCACATCGGGCTACCTGCTGAGTCCACCGAGGGGAATCAAACCCCTGATTTTAGCGTTGTAAATCCGTAGACTTACCGCTGGGCCCGGCATGACCAGGTGGTTAAGACACTCGACTCGTAATCCGAATCCCGTCACACCAAACATGCACTCCCTTTCAGCCGTGGGGCGTTATAATGTACGGTCAATCCCACTGTTTGTTGGTAAAAGAGTATCCCAAGAGTTGACGGTGGGTGGTGATGACAAGCTGCCTTCCCTCTAGTCTTATACTGTTAAATTAGGGACGGCTAGCGCAGATAGACATCGTGTAATTTTGTGCGAAATTCTAACAACAAACAAAGAAGACACAGTTCAGGAGAATGAATTACTAGCATAAAGCAACGCATTCTTCCAAGTCTTACAAGACAAACTCCACCAACACAAGAAGTCCATCACTCTATGTGAACTTCTAGTAGTCTTCAAATCGCCAACACGAACTTGTATTTTTATCGGCCTTATGGAATATGTCGTATTTTGATTTGATTTTCGCGCAAAGCTACACGAGGGCTATCTGCGCTAGTCGTCCCTAATTTAGCAGTGTAAGACTAGAGGGAAGGCAGCTAGTCATCACCGCCCACCGCCAACTCTTGGGCTACTCTTTTAAAAACGAATAGTGGGATTGATCGTCATATTAGAACGCTCCCACGGCTGAAAGGGCGAGCATGTTTAGTGTGACGAAGGTTCGAACCCGCGACCCTCGGATTACGAGTCGAGTGCCTTAACCCCCCTGGCCATGCCGGGGCCTTATATGTAATAGAGATGGTACTAATTTATCAAGCAGATGAGCTGTTTAAGTTGCTAAAAATAAACGTGAAGTTAAAATGTATCATTTGACAATTAAACTACTTCTGTTTCGAGGATTTCTACCCTTCCTAACTATAATAAGTAAAACGAAAAAAATGAAACCGCCATAAATATTATACACATTCCACTACTATAATAGGCCTATACTTATTTTTTTATTTGTTCTCGTTCAAAGGTTACTAATAAAGACTGAAATTCCACAAAACTCAGTGACAAGTAGTGAGTCAAGTTACAGACTGACCTTAACACCTGTCCTTCACATCTTGAGGAACTGTGACAGTTTGGCTGCTATTATAGATGTAAGTTGTGTGTGTAAGATGAGCGCGTGGGCCTAACTTGCTGGTGTGCTTCTCGTTACACTCGTACGTCGAACTCTGGTAATATTTGCCAATAAAACTATCACGTTAATTTCACCGTGAAAAACAACAAACCAAAACCTGTTGAATACGTTTAATTAAAGACACGTTGAGTGATAATTATGCCTGTCGTGTCTTGATCGGGTAATCTAAGTCTCATATCTTTACTAGAATTTAGAATGATTTATACACCAATAGTCTGCACGCCATATCTTGGGCTACTGTTTTAGTAACGAATAATGGGATTGACCGTCAAATATTAACGCCCCCACAGCTGAAAAGGCGGGCATGTTTGGTGTGATGGTGATTCGAACCCGGGACCCTCATATTACGAGTCGAGCGCCCTAATCACCTGGCCATGCCAGAACAGCCTCCGGTAGTTTGTGTTGTCTGATGTCTGATTCTATGAAGTGTTTAATTAAGAGAATGGGTCTGTTCCTCTTTTTAATATATTTCATTTCTAATTGTCGAAACTAAACACAAAACATTGCGCGTCTTGGCGGTTTTACTTCCTTTTTCATACACAGATGTTTTAATTAGCTATTAATAAATATACGTGGATCACATGTTGAATATAACACGTCACGTAAACGTGTTGGCTGGTTTCCAAATTCACTCCTAGTTTTTTTTATTATTATTTGACATTTCATTTACTTCAGCGCATTTTGAAAGGGCTGTTAACACATCATCTTTTATTCAAAGTGGCCAGCCTGTTCAGTATCAAGTCTTAGAAGAAAAAACAAATGATGGTGAAACACATTACAACTGCCATAAAATGACTCCATCAACAACCCTTCTATAAGTCTAAAGAAGTTATACTTTTCTTGTATAGGTCCCTTCTATAGGTCTGAAGAAGTTATAATTTTCTTGTATAGGTCACTGGTTAGGCCACATTTGAAATAGCGTTCAGTCTTGGGCACCTTCGCTTAGGAAAGCCACTGAACTGTTGGAAAGCGTTCAGAGAAGGGTTACTAGAATGGTAACTATGACAGAGGGATTGTCATGTGAAGTGAAGTCAAAATCTAAAATTATTTTCTCTTGAAAAATAAAAGAGTTAGGAGGGATTTGATTGAGGTGTTTAAGATTGTAAACGTAATTGATACTGTTGATGTATCATCTCTTTTCATATTTAACAATGAGAATAGTAGGCCTACAGGACATAAATATAAACTTTGGCAGGATAGGAGTCATCTTCAACTAAGGCAGTTTCATTTTTCTAACAGGGTGGTTGGTCTTCGGAATGGGTTGCCTTCAGATGTTGTAGAGCCAGTAAATTTAAACGAGTTTGAGAAACAGCTTGATAAGTGTGTGAATTATAAGGGCTGGCTTTAAGATTTCTTATCTTTAATTTATTTATTACTAGTTTAAAGGATGGAACAGCCGATGTGGGCCAAATAAGCCCCATGTCGTCCAAAAACGTTATGTTACACAACAAAAGCTAAAAATGAAAATATTTTTGAGGTTGTTTCCGAGAGAGAACACAAAATTCATAATTCTATTTCACGTTTCAACCACCAAAAATAACAACACGTGAACGTTACATCACGGGTTCGACCAAACTGATGATACAAGGTTGTCTAAAGCAGTACTACTCAAACTTTTCAGTCCTGTGACTGCTTTGGCGGGGCAAGAGAACCTGCTCACCTCTAACTGACCCCCACCTTTTCAATTCTCTCCCATAGACTCAGCCATGTCCATGCGTTTTAGTGACATGCATTTTGAACCAGCCCGCCTGATAGATGGAGAACCGTTGAAGATTTCTTCTCATTGTTGGGATTTTGGTCTCACAGACCAGGCCTCGTATGCGTATCGTACCACACATTAAATAACTCCAAAACAATAACTCGTAAAACGTGAAAAACACCTGAACGCAACTCGATTTTTTATGACGTCAGAACCACTTGTAACAGGATCATCGTTGTAAGAAGTTTAAACCGAAAAAAATCACAAAAAAAAACACTCAAAAGTTCGGAATCTTTCCGTTAATTAGTCACTTTTCAGTTTTTAAAAGTGAAACTTATGTAAGCACACTGTAATCTACATAATTTGTACAATTCAGTACATAGTTAACTATAATTAGGCCTCATGGGTGAAAAAAAACACACACAATATACATTAGAACAGATGAACGTTCACGTGGGAACTGGTAACTTACCGCACGTGATATCCAACTCGAACAGTTGCGAACCTGATTACGCTCTGATACCAATGATTCAAAATCAAATTGTGTGTCAAGAAAGATACATATCCTTCGCGAACAAACCACTTATCAGGGAAGTTTTCAAGGCAACCTGTCATGTCATGTTAACTTGTCCGTTACCGATTATCCCTGTATTGACAAGCTGAACGGCCTCAACGCTTGAGAGAGCTCACAAGGCCATTTCCAGACCGGTTTCTCTCTCTCATTTGCCTGTACGCTACTAAAAACCAATGCACTTTCTTTTCGTATATATATATGCTACTTCGTTATTGAGGGTTAAATACCAAATTCCACTCTTGTATTCAGTTTGAAATTGCACTATAATAATCGTAAGTCGCGATTGAAAACCAGTTTAATGTTTATAATACTACGTACTTTACTGAAATAGTACAATGTTAATTTAACCTCAGACTTTCAGTTAACTCTAAGTCACTACAGTCCTATATTTTGAAACGTTCAATCACACTTACTGATCGAGATACACTACCTTAAAGTAACGTATTTTTAATCACAAAGCTAAACAACAGGCCACCCGTGCTTTTCTCACTGAGGGCATTGAAACCCTGTTTTTGTCGGTATAAACCCACAGAATTACTACTGATCAACAAAGAGCAGGGGGCAGCATAATTCCTGTTAAGCGCAAACTTATACAACGGGCTATTTGTGACCTGCCCACCGCAGGTATCGTAATCCTATGTTTGACAGCACAAACTCTTATACTTACTGATGGTTTACCGATGGGGGAATACTTTATCACAAAACTATTGTACAAATTAAAATCCAAAACAAATTTATGGAGAACTTAGTCCTAATTTATCTGTAGTTTAGTTTGTTTGGAATTAACCACAAAGCTACACAATGGGCTATCTGTGCTCAGCCCACCACAAGTATCGAAACCCGGTTTTTTGTAGCACGAGTCCGCAGATATATCATTGTGTTACTGGGGGCATCTTTAGTTTAACATATAATTTATTTCAAGTTTATTATTTAATTCATCTATAGTTTAGCACAAAATGTTTCTAAATGAAATCAGTTTTAAATTTTATTTTGGTAAACCTGCCAGGACAACAACAAAAGAAAACCCCCCAACAACAAAAGAAAACCCCCTTAACATCTGTCAGGACAACAACAAAAGAAAACCCCCTTAACATCTGTCAGGACAACAACAAAAGAAAACCCCCAACAACAAAAGAAAACCCTTAACATCTGTTCTCGTACTTCCTGGGAATATTAAACAGAACATTGAGACGAGCCCTTATCAAAACATAATGTCTTTGTACCTTTACAAACAATCACAAAATAGGATGATTCACAAGTTTCATAAACTATATATGGATACAAAGTACCACTTGGTACAGACAAACTGAAATCTGTTGTTGGTATGTTTTTAAAACAAAGAAGATACTTCACAAAAAAACATTCAATCAGTTGTGATTAATTACATAAGGAACTTTAAAATAACTTACAGTTTCAAAATGTTACTATTTCTTAAATACTGCACATCAGGACTTATAGTTACATAAAATTATATACTAGACAAAATGTTAAAACAGCAAATTTAGGGTTGGATAAAACATAAAAACTATTTTAAACCTGGAATAACCTTACACTGTAAACAATACAAACTTCTCTTGGTATAAATTATGTAGCTAAACTAATATGACAATGTGTTTTATCTACTCTTGTCCTTTTAGTTCATTCAGTTAAACCAGTAAATAATTATGATGCCATATGTACATACATACATATATATATATGAAATGTTTGTCTTTTTCCAAGACAAATTGTTTTATGTATATATATATATATATATATAGTTATCCATAACATCTAATCATAATGCACTACTTCCATAGCTAAGTATTAAAAACACTTACTCAGAATGTATTGAATTATAATATACTTTGCAGAGATCAACTAGCTTTTCACTGGTATCATAAGACCACAACAATCTGTGGAAATCTTGTGACAATGTTTGTGTAGTTTTTACACAAAAACCACATTTGGATATCTGCTATGTCCATTACAGGGAATAAAATCCCAGATTTTAGCATTGTATGTCCATAGATTTACTGCTGTCCCAATGGAGATGTATCACCGAGCTGGTATTAAACCTTGATGCTGGCTTGTCGGTAACTTAGCAACATCCTCTTTATCACCAGTGTTGATACCTGTTTCATTGTCATACATCACCACGTAGAGTTGTGTGCTGTACAGAAAATCACCAGCTGTTTGTTTGTTGACAGAAAAGTTTAGAAGCATTGGGACAGGGGGTCAACATATTTAATTTATATAGTAACTGTAAATTATATTAGTTTTTGGGGAGTATGCCAATACCTTCCTGCTACAACACTTTATGTAACTAATCACATATATTATTCATTACACATTCTTATGGTGAAAAACACAAAATATCAAGATATATCTTACAATATATACATCATGGTAGTCA
The DNA here is from genome assembly GCF_004210375.1 of Tachypleus tridentatus. Lineage (NCBI taxonomy): Eukaryota > Metazoa > Arthropoda > Merostomata > Xiphosura > Limulidae > Tachypleus > Tachypleus tridentatus. The sequence continues at coordinate 102,314,590 of NC_134827.1, forward strand.
CTGATTTATTGTGTATGTGAACAAAAACACGTCTGGTTTCTCATTGTTCCAAGGTAAAGCTTTTCTAACGTGGGGGAGTTCCCAATGACATTCTGACATACACATAATTACAGTTTCATTCTCATGTGTCACAGCAGATAGAAAATGAAATAATGAATTCTCTATGAGTTAGATTAAGCTGTAACCTTAGAATTATTTTACCTCAAATTTTACTTTTCGAAAGCAGTAAAAGTTAGTTTTACGTTCTTTTACCAATAAAAATTAACTTATGTAAACAAACCAGCTTGCTTTTACAGAATTCAATGCATTCTTAAAGTGACTGATGTTTTTGTTTGTATATTATTATCACTGAAAGGTTTATTACTAATTGTGTAGTTTAAACTATCTAACCAAAGAACTATTTAAAGGTTAAGATATTCTTAAGCTGAGATCCCACAATTGTCTTTCACTTGTGGCAGTCCTAGTGTTCATTATATATAAACAAATTATGATGGTATGTATGTCCAACTTTAGAACCATTCAAATTCAGCTTAATAGGGGAGGCTTACAGTTACACACTTCTAACACAACATACAAACAAAGACAGAGCATTTGTTTCAAGAGTCCTTTTCACACCCATCCTTGAGAAAAGTAAAACTTCAAAGGCAACCAATATACAGGAAATCAGGTATAACTTACATTCCAACTAACACCAATTCATTCTGTGAATCAGCAACCCTGTTAGGAAAACAAAACTTTTCTTTTCCAGTAACTAACTTGTGCCCCATCACCTTATTTCTTCATAATACAGTACAAAGGAATCAGAGACCTTCATATTTTTGATTTCCTCATGTAATCTTGTGAAATCCAATAAGGTCATCTCCTACCCGTTTTTTTCTCAAGAAACAAGTTATCTAAACTCATCTCTGGTTTCAACCTTGCAGTCCGCCTTCAAACCTTTTACAATTAATATATTCTTTTTTAGATAAGGAGATTAAAACTGTGCACAATATTCGAAATGAGGTCTAACTTGTGCTGAGATACTTGCCTCCTTTGAGTTGTAATGAGTCTATAAACACATTATAACCTTTTATATTTACTACTAGCAACAAAGCACTGTCTCAATGGCTTGATGACTAATCCACTACTATGCCAAGATACGTTTTTTCTTGAGTCATTCCAATTGAGAATGTTCCCATCCATTTTAAAGGTGTGTTTCAAATTAGGATATCCAAAATACATGAACTAGCAACTTGCCAGCTGATCAAGGTCTTTCTGTAATACCTCAATACAGCTAGAAACACCCAAGGTTTTTTATAACGTCAGCAAGATTTACTAATACATTACCTTAGCTTTGACCTCAATCAAATGTTTTTGTATTGTTTTGTTTTATGGCAAAGCTAAGGGTATCTATCTACCGTTGTCCCTAATTTTAAACTGCCTATCACAAGCCAGCAGCACCATCAGCCAACTCTTGGGCTATCCTTTGCTAACAAATACTAGGATTGATCTTCAAATTATAATTCCCACGACTGACATCTTCCAGTCCCGCGATCAGCAAGCAGCAACATATAGTTTGTATGAAAATAGAGAGACAATTCAAAATGCATTTTTGTCCAATCAGCCATAGAAAATGTTGTTTAGTATTCACAACAAAAATATATAACCACTTAAAGAACAGGAGGATTTTCTTTCACTATATCGTTTCGTGGGTTTCTTACTATATTTCTTTAATGCTTCATTCGCTTTGCCTGATGCTAATTTTACTTAATATCCCCTGATAACGTGACTTTAACAGAAGGATTTCTACACTTTACTTATGTGCTGCCACCTAGTAACATATTTTAAAACAATATATAAGAAAATGTAATAACATTGCTATGACATTTAATCAAATAATATAACACTAAGACTGGATAAATGTGTATTGTTGTTCTTTCACATATTGTGCGAAGAAAAAGCAACTCATCATGCATGTTTAACTGACCAGTGATAGAAAACCCGTTTGCCATTCACTAGAACGCAAATATTAATGTAAACAAGTTTTGTCTGGATATATAATAAATGTACAAAAATAAATAATGGGAAAAATTTTTAAATTTAAAATAAATCTCTTTAAAATTTCAGGGTTAATTTATAATGTACAAGGGGCATTTAATACATCAGAAAATAGAAAACAAAACATAAATGCATGTTATAGGTTCGGGAGAGATTTGGTGATATTAAACAACAAACATTTTGAATAAAATACAGAAGTTTTAAAGTATTACACATACCTTCAGAAGATTTTGAAATTAACGTTTTCTTATAAAATGGAATATTTATCTGAAAGAAAGAAAAGAAAATCATATACATAAATAAAAATTAAACTTTCAATATACTATAAAACAATAATGCATTTTTAGTAAGAATAAAGAAATATTGTAATAACAGGTGATCTTAAAATATTCTAACAATAATTTCATCTTTATTTCATTTATATAAAAAACTTTTTCAATTTTTCTTCTATTTGTTGATCATTCCATTCTATAATGTTGAATAACCAGTTCTTGGATCTTACACAATCAAAGGACTGGAGTTTGAAGAGTAAAATACTGAATGTTCATTATGCTCAAATACTAAACATTTTTATTAATTTAGATAAAATAATGACTTTTATCTGCAGAATGTATGTTTATTTGCTCAATATTTTACCAGTACAGTTTCATAATGAATAATTAGTAAATCTATAATTCAGGGACAACAAGGGAAGTTCATTTATACTGAATGATAAAATAAAAATAAAATTTGAAAGCCAGCCTTTATCACTGAAATAAACATCAGATCTCTTTCATGTTTTTTTCGAAAGAAAACAATGTGCAAGATCCTGTTCATTCAGGTGTCACCCGAATATCTATCCTGTGATTATTTTCTAACAATTCAACAATCTTCTTAAGGTAAGGAACCCAAGACTGAACACAGTACTCTAAATTCGAGCTTATAAATGACCTATGCAATCTCTTTTAAACTCGTATTTAATATTAATGTAAATAGAACCTAATGTTCTTTCCCTACCAATAGCACCAATACGTTACTTGGATGGCTTAAGACGGAGCAGTTAAGTTTTAAGAAAGCTTCAGTTAAGACTTAAATTTTTTCTACAGACTAAATGGGTCTCATCCAATATCATTAAAGTCAAATCAAAATGTATATATCAAATGATGATTTCGTGTTATAAGACTCTTTTTGTAACATAGACTGTTAGAGTAGTACTCGGAGATCTTGGTGCAAGAAACATAATAATTACATTTATATAACATCAACTCGAACTATTAGAACCAAGTAAATTATGTACTACTACTACTAATAATAATAATAATAATAGAGCCTCGATTTTTCGAACACTTTCTTTACTATCTTTCACTTACTTCGATACAAAAAGTTTATCAACAAGAAAACTTTGATGATTATGCACACATACATATACATACACAGCTTTTGGCAGAACAGTAGAAATAGTAAACATGATTTGACGTTCTTTTTAAACTTTTAACACCTAAGCCTACCTGTCTCCATAACTCCTAAAGTTCTATAGTACAGAAAAGAATCATGATTGACACTGGTGCCATCTGATAGCGATAGAAAGAAGATCGATAATTATGTAATAACTTCTTCCAGAACAGCTACTAACTTTCTAAAATTATAATTAGAACAAATAAGCCTTTGTTTTATTTTTGATTATAAAAAGCTTCTATGATCACCCTGCTTTAGGTCATCACTTAGGTGCACTCACTGCCAGCAGTGTTTTCAGTCCTTAACAATCATCACATTTCAATAGCGTAGTGAGGGTGTCTGACGCCCGGGAATTTGGTGCCTCCTTCCAATAAAAAACGCAACCCATACTTTCACATAATTGCTAAATTTACTGCCAACTATGAAACGTCAGTGAATTTTAATCCATGTAACACTGAAAAACAAGGAAATTGCCAAGGTATGGCATTTCTGATGATATAGTGATATTTAATGTCAATTAAATAATAAAATACATTTTAATAAGCTTTAGTATTATGGGAACAACTAAATAATGGGTAAACTAGTTGTTCATTTGACGCCCTCTGAACCCGTCGCCCGAGGATAAATGCTTTTCTTTACTACGGCGCAGATAGCCCTCGTGTCGCTTTGCGCAAAGTTCAAAAACAAACAAACTATTACTACGTCACTGTTACATGTATAATTCGAAGACAACAATATATATATTGGTTGTCTTATTTACGAAACTGTACTTTAAGATAAAAATAAAACGCTGAAAGTGTATTAACTATCGTGGTTACTTTATGTAAAGGCGTGTGTGTGTTTTTTTTATAGCAAAGCCACATTGTGTTATGTGAGGAAGTTCACTTGTTTTATATTAGTTAACATCATTTATAATTAGTCAGGATACAAGTATTCAAATTTATAGAAATATTAAAGGTGCAATACCAGGCTGTACTACATGTTTTCCACTCCTTTTGGTTTCAAAGTAAAGTTTACAAAATTTTGCTATTTTTTCTATAGCTCAAAATTTTAAATATGCTATGGAAGCAAATAATTAAGTACTTATAAAAACAAACAAATGATAGCATAAAAATATTTAGAGATAAAATTTGTTTTCTCGCATGAAACTTACGCAAAACAATGAGCTAAACAGCCAGGCCAAAGAACCTTTTAATTCATGCTGGACAGTCACTAATTTTGAACTGTGAGCCAGAAGGAAAGAAAAACACTTTACATCATTCGCCATTTGAAATAGTATTTCTTATCTGAATAGTAAGATTGGCAGTTACTTTTTTATGACATTCACACCTGTAGGTACAAAGTGTTTTTGAGAGAACCAAGAGTCTCAGATCTCCCAGTCCACACATTAACCATTAGGCCACTGATTGTTGTTGTTTCCACAGCTCATTTGACTTTAGTTTTATAATGATTAGATTTTCTTAACTTTTATTTTTAATAAATTAAATCTTAGTTTGAGGAATGTGTTTTTTTCAACCATTAGACAAGTTTTTCATTAGTGAATTAGAATAATGAGTTAAAAGGTTAGGTGGAATTTTAAGATAGGTATGTTCCTAAAGTAAAAAACAAAAACAAGAAGTGAATATCAAACCAAATTTTCCAACGAAACACTTCAAGAAGAAAATCGAGGATTTAAATTGATAGGTAAGTTGGAAAATATAGAGAACTATTGGGATGATAATGCTTTAATTAAAAATAATGAAAGAAGGTAAACTAAAGAGGCTTAGGAGAAGCAGATGGTTGATAAATTTAACACTAACAGCAATATTTGTGAAATATGTTAATAGTACGTAAATCGTTGAGAACTTGGGTAATCTGTGAGGTTTAAACTGATTTCTTCACTTTTGTTTTTACAAAAAGAGCTATGAATGTTTTATTAATATGCGTTTCCAAATATAATAAATGTATATTGTGCAGATAGCCGATTTTGGATTACAATGAACTTACTATTCTGATAATTACAGATTTTTGGTTGTCGTTCTTCTTGGAGTTTCTAATGGAATACGAAGCTTGAAATTTGCTTATTCTTATATTATTAGGTTTTCTTACTGCATTAATTAAGATGAAGTTTATATTTTGAAAGTTGAGATGCTTTACATAAAGATTTTTTTAAAAATATCTCATTGCACAATAGATTGCAGTAACATTAAACAGGATGTTTCCAGTTGATGACGTACAACCAAAATATATTATATTATATACATAAAAATAATAATTTATTTTCAGTTTAATTATGGTATAACTTACAGAGTTATTTCTTATTTCAAAGTCTCTGTATACTTAATATAAATTGTATTAACAGTAATAAAATGTTTAATTTTATATATATGTAAAATATCACTTATATTTTATTCTTTCTGATCAATATCAGGAAAATATTCGAAAAAGAGAAAACTGTACTGTAACTGTTTCGCACGCCCTTGCTAATCGCTTAAAACCAATCAACGCATCTTTGGAAGTTGCTCGTGAATTATGTAAAAGCACGAGTTTCTATTTATTGTTGAGTGACCAAAAGATAAGCGTCGTAGTTTGTTAAGTTAGGCTAAAAACAGTTTATGATGATTATAAAATACTTTGATTCATTTTTAAATACAAAGTAATTGAAATGTGTAGATATTCGAAAGCAATGGTCACTGGCCTAAGCTCTCAAATTAGTATAGAGTGTCATCTTTTTTTAGTATGTAAGTAACCTAGCGGCCTGCAGACTTGCAATATTACGTTAATTTTAGCATTATAAGTGTAGTTATGAGTGTGGATTCGTTTGGCTTCAGATAAGCCTAACGCGATGTCTTTTTGTTCATCGAAATTTTCCATACTTTATTTTGTTATATACGTGGAGTTTCTGCTGTAAAAATGTGCACAATACCTCACCAACAAAATAATATAGAACAGTTGTTTGATGTGAACGTTTTTCCGAAATAGCGAAACATTATTAATTATACTTGTCATAAGACATTAGTGTTTATTGTTAGGTCTATTATATTTTTGAACAATATATTAAGGCGTGAGACAAAGTATGGGAATAAAAATATAAGTATAATACTCATGTCTTATGACAAGTATGATTAAGACGAATACGATATAAACCCTGCTTCTTTAATTTATAACTAGGCTTAAAATGAAGCCTAATGGTGGACTTAAAAGAGTAAAATACGTTTTCCGAGTGAAATATAAAAATGTCAGTTTGTTGTAATTGGATAGAAAATATTTAAATATCTACCATTTTAGTCTGTTAACGTTTCTGAAAATAACCTGGACTTTAATGGGCGTGAATAATAGAGCTGAAGTCTAGTATATTTTGTGTATTAATTGTTGTTAAGACTCATTAGTTAGTACTAACCTCAGGGTAACAAACCCCCTTGCCAAATTTGGTAAAGGTCCATCCACAGGGGGCGAAGTTGTGTTAGAAAACCCCCATAAGATCCACAGAATTTAAAACTGAAAAATTGTATGTATCTCTCACGTGGACCTAATGAACCTTCATCTTGTTTTTGATGAAGATCCATGTACACTCTTCAAATTAGTTACACATACATACAACAGATAGTACTATTATATTTATATAGATAAAGAACATTATGTTGACCAAACAATCCAGAAAGCAACAACAGAGGTACCCTTCCTATTGTCAGTCAGGAACTGGAAGCACCGAGATAGTATATTATCCTTTTTTGTGTCATTTGCTGTATTTTTCGACATGATTATAAATCTTATTCATGTACCAAAGAAAGGAAGGAAATAGATACTTTCTTTTTACATAAATTCAGTGACTTAACGTTATGGAGTTTTTGTATACGATCAAACCAATAAGCATGATATATCTCATCGTATGCGGACAACATGTTGACCCCATCAAACAGTCATCCAGAAGTGGACAGATAACTTAAATCAGGTTAAACACAACTCGGTTTTTTAATCCTCAATTGACCAAACCATAAAAGAGAACAACTAAAAAGATAGAGAATCACCAGGGGGCACTAAGGGTTTCAGTACCCAAATTGGAGCTGTCAGAAGATATTGCACAATACTGAAGTGCCTCTTTCCAGCAACTCAGAGGAATAATCGGCGAAATCAACGATATAATTCAGCATGCTGGGATCCTCAGAGCTTAACCAAATGTAAAGTTGTTGTTACACATTCTTCAAAGTAACTGAACAAAAGGGTTCAGCACCAACATGTCAAGAACTGAAGTCCTTCCCACAGATGTTGAAGTAAACTTTAAAAAGATCAACCAGCAAGTTGGTAGGCACAAGATTTTTAAAGGGGGGGTGGTGACAAATAAAGAACCAGCACGTACAGATATTACACGATCGTTTGTCCAAGTTGAAGCTAAATAACATGATTCAAACTTGAAAACGTAAAGGCATGGCCAGGTGGGTAGGGGTGCTTGACTCGTAATCTAAGGGTCAGGGGTTCAAATCCCCGTTCCACCAAACATATTCGCTCTTTAGGCTGTGAGGGCGTCATAATATTATGGTCAATCCCACTATTCGTTGGTAAAAGAGTAGCCCAAGAGTTTACAGTGGGTGGTGATGACTAACTGCGTTCCCTCTAGTTTTCACTGCTAAATTAGGAATGGCGAGGCCTATTTTCGAGCAGAAAAGATTTCTAATATTTTAAATGGGGTTATGTTTGTGCTAGATCTCCTCAAGATTTTGGAACTAACGACTTGGGTTCGAATGTGTGCGATAAAACAAAAATATTCGAGACACTTTTAATTGTGGTTACATTATAAGAATAATAATCATTCGATTAGCGTGGATGCTGACTTGCTGTCTTCTCTCTGGCTCTGGTCATTAGTCGAAAATTAGGGATGGCAGTTGATGGTTTTAGAAACGTTGCCATATTTTTCAAAGCAATATCGAAAATTTGCAAGGTTCGAATAATGTGGAAAGTAAAACTGACGTAAGCCTAACATTTGCTAAAATGGTTGTTTTGTATTTAAAATGTCACCTACGCATTATTTGTTTGTTTTGGAATTTCGCACAAAGCTACTCGAGGGGCTATCTGTGCTAGCCGTCCCTAATTTAGCAGTGTAAGACTAGAGGGAAGGCAGCTAGTCATCACCACCCACCGCCAACTCTTGGGCTACTCTTTTACCAACGAATAGTGGGATTGACCGTCACATTATAATGCCCCCACGGCTGGGAGGGCGAGCATGTTTAGCGCGACGCGGGCACGAACCCGCGACCCTCGGATTACGAGTCGCACGCCTTACGCGCTTGGCCATGCCGGGCCGTAACCTACGCAACTAATGTTGTTTTGTGGTTTTTAGGGCCAAACATGCATGGAATTTAAAAAGTAAACTTGTACATTTTTGTATAGAACGTGTACATAATGGCAGTAATTACTATAAATGTATCTCAAGACGGCTGGTATGGGCATTAAAACGTTTATTAAAATAGAGAACAACGTTTCGACCTTCTTAGGTCATCTTCAGGTTAACCTTGAGATACATTTTTACTTCGAGTTTTCACCATCACGAATTACCATAAATCGTAAAGCAAGTATTACATGATGATAAACATACATACATAAACTTCTGCAGCACATTAATTAACAAAGAAAAGTATATGAAAAGCCCGTGATAAATACTTACTCCATTGTTTAAATGTATACCATGCCCGGCATGGCCAAGCTGGTTAAGGCACTCGACACATAAGTCCAGGGTCGCGGGTTCCAATTCCCGTCACACCAAACATACCCCTAGCGCGTAGGGCGTGCGACTCGTGTAATCCGAGGGTCGCGGGTTCGCGTCGCTAAACATGCTCGCCCTCCAGCCGTGGGGTGTATAATTTGACGGTCAATCCCACTATTCGTTGGTAAAGAGTAGCCCAAGAGTTGGCGGTGGGTGGTGATGACTAGCTGCCTTCCCTCTAGTCTTACACTGCTAAATTAGGGACGGCTAGCACAGATAGCCCTCAGTAGCTTTGTGCGAAATTCAAAAACAAACAAAACAAACCAAACATACCCTTTTAGCCGTGAGGGCGTTATAATGTTACGATCAATCCCACTATTCGTTGGTAAAAGAGTAACAAGAGTTGGCTGTTTATGGTGGTGACTAGCTGCCTTCCCTCTAGTCTTACACTGATAAATTAGGGATGGCTATCGCAGATAGCTCTCGAGTAACTTTGCGCGAAATTCAAAACAAACCAAATGTATACCTTTTGTAATAACTGATCTGGTTACTGAACTGGGTTGAGCACTGACTTTTCACATGAAGTGACCAAATGTTTTAAAGTGGCCTTCTTATTAGTATTTCGTCATACAAACTGTCCTAAAGACCGTATCTGAATTTAAAATTAAATATGTTGCGTGGAATCCTAACAACAGACGCCCCCATTGGTGCATTAGCATGTTTGCGGATTTAACAACCCTAGAAACCGTGTTTCGATACTTCCTACTAGCTCAGCGGTATGCCACAGATAGCCTATTTGCAGTTTTTGCTTAACTACAAACAAACGAACTTAACAGCAGATCAAGAGCTGGATTCATAAACGGACCTTTTCTCTACATCAAAAGTAAATTAATATGAATAGATTTTCAACTACCAACGTATTATACCTAGTAACTTAAAGTCTAATTGTATAATTTTTTTAACTGACACTAACTAGACTTTTGAGTACATATAACTTTCATTTTCAAGCCTGGAGTTTTGTGGTAGTTGTTATCTCAATCAACTTCATGTAGTTTCAAATTTCATACAGCTACCTTTGAAGACAACTCGAATTAGGGCCCGGCATGGGCAAGCATGTTAAGGCGTTCGACTCGTAATCCGATGGTCGCGGGTTCGAATCCCGGTCGCACCAAACATACTCGCCCTTTCAGCCGTGAGGTCGTTACAATGTGACGGTTAATCCCACTATTCGTTGGTAAAAGTAGCCCAAGAGTTGGCGGTGTATGGTGATGACTAGCTGCCTTCCCTCTAGTCTGTCTTACACTGCTAAATTAGGGATGGCTAGCGCAGATAGCCCTCGAGTAACTTTGCGCGAAATTCAAAACAAACAATACAACTCGAATTATTATTGCAAAAAATGGATTGCAACTGTTTTGAGAGACAAGTGGTATCCAACAAAGTCTTACAGGTGAACATTTTGAAGAGTTCTGAAGACATTTTTTTTTTGATATTTCACTTCAACACACAATTAGACGGTTGTAAAGTGGTTGTGATGGCTGACTGGGTTAATCATTACAATTTTGGTATAATCCTAAGACCACTTCTTTTCAATTAAAACACACCCACAATTGCCATTTTGAGGCTAAGCTTTAAAGAGCAGTTTTGAAAGTTAGCATTGCTTGTTTTGGACGGCAGTGCCGCTTGTTTTTTTTCTGAGACTTGGTAACGCTGGTTATGAATGATAACGTTAAGTAAGCTGCCTAGAAAGTTTAAGAAATGACGTCATTTTCTTCTAGAATATTCAAACAAAGGTCATAAATATAAGATATCTGTGAAGTTGGGAGAGCGATTTGTGAGATAGAGTGAACCAGTTAGTGTGTTAGTTATCGTTATTTTGTATTACAAGTATGCGTTATTGTAGTTCAGTGTGAACGACGTTTGTAACGTAGGCCTACAACAAGTTACAAGGTGTACAAGTGTTCATCTTCAATGTCAAGGCAATAGAAACGTGATCTAAAGATGGAAATCATCCAAAGACTGAAGTTTGAATTATTTTTACTAGATAATTTAAAAGAAACCACAAATACAAGAACTACGTTATTGCATTAACGTTATTACATGGGAGTATACTGTTTTAATTTTTCAATTATATCTTTAAACTGTTACATATTGGGTTAAGTGTTTATTTTGAAGACACTTCTTGATGTACAACTGTCTGGTTTTATTCAAAATCATTAATAAATAGATTTTACAATGGGTGAAGCCTTTTGATAGGTAAGGTTACAACAAACAAAAGTCACTGAAACTGAAATAAATGAATATCAAATGTAGGTGTATAAATTACAGCATTGTAAAGATTATAATCAACAAGTTATCAGTGTATGTTAAGTACACCTAGTAATCGAATCATATCTGATTAAGTGCATGAAACTTCTGTGAAATCAGTGAGGATATATGTAAAATTCTAAGCAGCATTTATACCACTGCTGGTATCAAGGAAGATTAGTTTATCTATAGGTCAAAACAATGATAATTTTTTATAGAATGGCATTATAGAACTTCTGTAAAAATTAATAGTTAGTGAGAAACATGGTAATTACAGCAGTAATCAATAAAGCAAGTTGTTCCTGTGTAGATATACATATTAGAAATGAATGGTTTTTATTAAATTATTTACTTATTTATATGTTTTCAGCACAAACAAAGTTTTCTTTAAATTCAACCAACCTGTTTCTCAGGCTCTAGTTAACTCAAGTAGAACACCTGTACAGAACAGTACTAAAGATCGTGTATTTCTAGACTATAGTTACTACTTAGTGGTTGTTCTGAAGAGAGGAAAATGTTATTTCAGAACAGTTATGAAAAACTGAAAGGTTTCACAACTAAAGAAAGAGACATTTGAAACAAACTATTGTGTTATTAAAGGTAACTGTACAAGCTATAAAAAGAAAGTTATGCATCCATCAGTGTTTTTACACGTGTCATTTTTGATACAGCTTTAGAAATCTTTAAAAGGACATTGCTTACTAAAACACTGACTCAGCATATTATCCACTTTTGTAGTCATTTCTCTTGACATTACAGTTTTAATACACCAAAGCTAACAGTTCTCTAAAATGCACTTTTAGTTTAGTTGTAATATTTGTTATTCAGAAGTGATGTCAAAGCATTAATGAGGCACGAGGTTTTACACAAGAAGTGTTAGATGTATTAAAACAACTGAAAAAGAAGGAACCAGTGAAGTTATTTCTACTTTAATACTATCAAATGGATGTAAGAAAATGTGGAGGTGGACGGAAACAAATTATTCAGAAAGTTGATGTTGGAGAAGATGATACAACTCTCTTTGTGTACAATGTATTTGTATTAACGGTTGTTTCTGTGAACAATAACTGGAAGGTGTCAGTTGTCCGTATGAACAAGCAGACTTGGTGAGAATGTGATGAAGGTGTTGAGATTACAATTGTGGTCCAAGATTCCACTTCTCCATGTTGAAAAGAACTAAAGGCTGATATGTCACCAGAAAACTTATGCCATCATTTTTCCATGCTGGCAATGAAAAATGTAAAAATTTATATCTTGCATGATATGTGTTAGGTATTAAAGCTCATTGGAGATACTTTTGTACCTCAGAAAAATGTAAAAAAATTGAATATATTAAATGATGTTTGATTACTAATTTGCATATATTGCAAGAAGAAGAAGGCTTTCACCCAGGAAATAAATTCAGATCAAGACACATTCAATCACAGAAGAATAAAACAAAAGTTGACTTTGTAGCACAAACTTTTTAGTCCATATGTAGCAAATACCATAAAATTATTTAACAGAGACTTGAACTTATCTTTAAGGGAGGTGAGCACTAAATTAATAAGAACATTTAATATGTTTTATCCCTTGAACTCCAGAAATCTATTGGGAAAAATATTACAAGAATCTAATGAGGATTCCAATCAGTTATTTTGAAACTTTTTGGTAGAAGCGGAAAACTGTTTTTCATTTAAAGACATCACTAAGCAAAGATGTGTGCAACTCCATATTAAAATCATTCATTGAGTTTTTAATTTCAATCAGATCTGATCAACGATTATATGATACTTTAGTGTTGTGATGCTCTCCTTTGTTTAAATACCTTTTAACATATGAATTAAACCAGGATTACTAGGTCATTTTGTAGTTTAATGATAATTGTACTAACATGTCAAAGCTCGATATGAAAGATTATTCATGGATCATGAAATTAAAATAGTAGGAACTGTACAATTCAGGATGAACCATGAGTTTTGTGTGTCACAGAAGATAACATTAAATTTCATAGTGGTTCTGATCTCTGAGATGTATGTGATGTTGTTATAAAGAAGCACCACATAGAACATTCCTTTATCTATAAGGAAGCAGCTAAAGATACATGGTTGGTTATGTAGTCAGAATTGCACAAAATACGAAGGCATTGTACAGATAATTTGGTGTGAAGCTTTAAAAGATGAAAATTCTTGAAATTTGTCAGTTTTACAGCAAAGAAAAATTAGAGGTGGATATATGGGGTTTTCAAGTACACAAGCTCATACTTATGATTATGAAGACATGCAAAGTAACACACCCCTACATTGTTGGTTGTCAAAACTGCACAAAAAAGAATTCATTGTATAGATTACTTGGAGTGGAGACTTTGACAGATAGAAATTCTAGAAACTTGGTATTGTTACAGCAAATTAAAAAACAGAGGTTATTTGGTAAGGGCGGTCTGTAAGTGTAACTAAAATGTGCCATGAAATGAAAGAGAAAGATAATTTGAGACTTTAAAGTCAGCAAGGGGGAATTTTCTCAGGCAACTACAGTTAGCCTTGCAATACAGGTTGGGGTTTTGGAAGTAATCTTGAATGGAATTTTCTCTGGTGTATATGGAGACATGTTTGACTGTATGTCAGAAGATAACCAAGTTTGCAGTTTGACAGAGTTTTTGATTATGTGTTATATAAAGATACAAATGTCTCACCTTGCTAAACAACAACGTACAAGTGTTTCAGGTGAAAAATTAAACAACTTTTACTTCAAATTGTGTGGGTTATAAACATATTTGTACACAGTTTATATAGTTCACTTCCACAGCTTTTTAATATACTGAACACATTTATCAACTAATTATAGTTCATGGCACTTAATTAAAAAAATATATATAAATTTGGTTGGTTGTACATGTATTCTGTTAGCTTTTGTTTAAATATTTGTTATATTAATAAACAATCAATTGCAGCATGTAATATTTTGTACTGTTTAAATATTAATACTTGTATAATGTGTATTCTGTACTAACTAATTTACCACAGCCTTTTATAAGCTTACATGAAAATTTCTATTTTTTTATTAATAATACAGCACATCACAATAAAAGCAGTGTAGACCAACATAGTGCTGTAAGTCTGTACAATACTATTTCTACAGACAAGTTGTTTTGCAATTGACAGACCCATTTTCTTTTCACAATTACAATAAAAACTACAAAAGTAATATAAAAATAAATTATTGGGACTTATAAAATTCAGCCCATACACTTTTACAGCGATACATGACTGTAAACCAAAAATGTATTAATTATATTAGTAAAACATTTTGTTAGGAAAGATTCCTAATTTCTTGGCCCATTTTGGCCAAGCACTCAACTCATAATCTGAGGGTCTCGAGTTTGAATCTCCATTACACCAAACATGTTCCCCCTTTTAGCTGTGGGGGCATTATAATGTGACAGTTAATCCCACTATTTGTTGGTAAAAAGTAGCCTAAGAGTTGGCAGTGGGTGGTGATGACTAGCTGCCTTCCATGTAGTCTTACACTGCTAAATTAGAGATGACTAGTACAGATAGCTCTTGTGTAGCTTTGCACAAAATTTAAAATCAGACCAAACCTTACATAGCGAAGTGACAAGAAATACTGAAAAATATGTGAACACCAAAACTGAAAGAGTGGTGACTACATTTAATCATCACCTGGATATCTTTGATGTTAATACAGTTACACTTGACAATTTAGGGACCAACAATATGGCTACCACTTGAAGTGTTACCAATATAGTGAAACTAGCCAGTGTACAGTTTAGTTCATCATATAGATTAGGAGTTGTAATATGTTTCAACTTATTTGTTTTTGTTACAGCTGTTTACAAATTTGTATTTACAACAAAGTTCTTAGGTTTTAACTTTTTTTTGAAGAAATAAAATGTATTTGCCTGTTACACGTGTGTGATAAGTTTTTTTTTGTTAGAAGTTTTGTCAGTCTGGTCATCCATTTTGTGATTCCATAAATGATTTCTCAGAGAGGTTTGTACATTTACAAAACTAGTTCATTGTACAAATACAATTTCTGACAGTGTTTGCACCTGCTCTTAATTAGCTCTTGCCTTCACTTACAGTTATATCTGTTGATGTACCATTTGTCATGATGTCCCAAATTGGAGGAAGGAATTATTAGTGAAATTTGTCATGAAGGATTAGAAACAAGTATCTTTTTAAAATTATTAGCTATACATATTTATGTGTCTATACAGATTTCTTGGAAAGCTATTAGATGGGACTTTTTGTTAAAAACAGTAATTCATATTTGACCAAAATATGCAGAGAGAACAATATTTTATTGCAAAAATCAAAACATCAGAGATATCTTTACACATGTATAAAGAATAGCTCATGTATTTTAACAGTACTGGCCATTAGGGTGAGTGACATGTGTCCCTGCAGAGGGTTCCTACCCCAAGGGATGCAAAAAAATATATTGAACTTAGCTGTTTCTGTCAGTTTTAGAGAAGCAGGGGCTTAACACAATTTTTTGCCAGCACTTGGATCTGTATTTGAATATTACAGTTTTGCATTTAATGAAAATTGAAAAATATACTGAAAGAACAAAAATTGTTCTGTGAGTTATTGTAAAACCTGGATACGTATGAGTAGCTGAAAATAAAAGACTGATAAGAATTGTGGGTGTTGAATGAATCTTTTGTATTTTAAATACCTGTACAGGTTATTGTAGAATGACACGTTTATACAGCTTTATTTCACTTGAATTTAGGTTTCTGTATGGACTTCTTCCTTTTAACTAATGCCTTACCTTTTCAATATGGACCTAAGCCTCAGATGTCAGGAGTTGATCTGAGTTATGTACTTGAAGCTGTGCCAGGAGGAACTGAAATATACTCATATGACATGCTACTGTTTGGACAGTATAATTCTGAAAAACATTACCTTGCAGTAAAACCAGGAAGGTGTGTAAAACATTACTTTAGATGTATGATTATTTTGTAGTTTGTTTTTTTCAAATCTAGTTGCATTGTGTGCATGTTTTCACAATTATTCTCATTTATTCAAACAATTTATATATCAATCCCAAAAGCTGAAAAGTTTCTTAGATACGAATAATTTCAGTTTAGTTTCCAGGTTATTAATTCTTGTTTCCTTGAAAAATCTAGTTTTATAACGTAAGTTTTTGTAGGTTCAAAGCAACAACCATCAACCAGAGAACGCGCTGTTTATATCTATCCAATACATACCGTATTTTCTGGTAAATAAGCGAATGCGAATAAGCGAGGCCAATTTTCAGCTCTGGAAATGAGGGTTTTTTTGCTTACCGCCAATAAGCGAGCCATTTTAAGAAGTGACAAGTTTCTTCAAAATGATTTCTTAGTCTCGTTTCAGCGTCAGCATGCATGTTGTGTGTGATCATTGGCGTTCTGTAGTAAAGCAGAACGTGTCGTATTGAGACAGAGATGGAATCAATATGTCATTCGTTATTGGCTCCACTCACTGTAATTAGGTAACCAATGAAATTCCAGAAACAACGTTTCACTGTAGTCTTAACGTGCTGCTGATGGGACAAAATTACTATGGTAATTTTCAAAACATTTCTAAGAAGAAGAAATTTCTGAAAGGAGTGATCAATATCGCCAACCCCAAAATCAAAATTTAGGGCCAGAATTTGGCTTATTAGGTGGAAAATACAGTATTTTCCTATGAAGCAAAGAACTGAAGAATAAAGTAACATAATACATTGTCAATGCTGTGCCAAGTCTTTTAGAAAATAAGTCTATGGATTTACAATGCTGAAATTAGGGTTTGATTTCCCTTGGGCTCAGCACATAGCTTGATGTGGCTTTCCTATAAGAAAACACAAACAAACACACTCTTTTATGAAAAAAATATCTAAGCATGCAGGTGATTTCACTTCATGTGTATTTAGGGAGTGTACATAAATTTTATTGTGTTGGTAGAATAATACACAAACATTTTGTGAGAAACATCCATTACTTCAACAATATTTATTACAAAATACTACTTCCCAGTTTTAAGTTCTAATCTTTTGTTTTAAATCTAGCTTGTCAAATAGTTCTTCAAATCTCTGTGATGTGAGTTTTGTCACAAGACCTAATGGAGCAACCTATTGCCTCTTGGTCTCGTTTGATATCTTTGAAGATGAAGGACTTATGAAGCATCGTGTTAATCCACTGTCGATTTTGGAGAATGGAAATTACACAGATTTCTTATACTGGTGTGTAACTTTAACGTTTTCATTTACAAAATGTTCCCTTCATAAGAAAAAATTAACACAGTTCTTATTTCAAATGTAGAAAACAAAGTTTGTACGTAAAATTGAAAGTTAGATGGGATATACTCTATGATATGCTGTACAATACCATACCAGTAAATTTTATTTTTATAAAGTGTTATTGTGTAATTTTTTTTATTGTTGCTTTAATTTCTCGGTTTCTTTTATTCAGCTTGAGAAAAGATGGGTTTCTTGAAATAAAATACAGAGTGCCAGGAGAAGTGGCATTGGTGGTATCTTCAGTAGAAAGTGTTGTGAACACTTACATGGCAATGGAGAAAGAATACTACCTCTGTTATAAAACAAAAATTTATGAAAATGCACTTAATATTTCAAATTACCACAGTTTCGTAGTAAATGGCCAGGAAGTAATGTTACAGAAAAGCCTGTCTACAGATGAGGAAGTTCATGCTTTTCTAAGTCAAATTTTTTGATGTTTGGATCAGATGAAATATACAAATATTACAGCTGGACCTTATCAAGATTCTTGATGTGGGAAGACAGTTCTATAGGTAAATTAAAGTAATAGCTTCAGAATGTTGAGTCATTTTAACTTATTTTGTCATTGAGATAAAGGAAGAAAAGTAACTGTTAACTGATATTTCCCTTCCTTCATTTAATGTTTAATGGTAAGTTGTGCAGTGAGCAGGACATTTCTTGGACAGAACCAATATATAGGAAGACTAGACATTGCCCATTTAACTTTTAGGTATTTTTGGTATAAGAATCTCCTTTTTTTTAAATTTTGCTTAAATTTTATTTATTGTCTGACACTTGTTCAGTTAATACATGTCTCAATGCTGAAGGTAATCAAGATATAAAGTTTCATTGTGTGTTCATAGTTTATTGTCTTCACTGTTTGATTAAGTGTGCTTCATATATATTTGAAACTTGTTTCTTAAACCATTTAAACTTGAACTTTATTTGGTATTTTTTTAAATTTTGTATTTCTGTTGTGACTTCTTCCCAATATTCATTTTCATTGCATTCTATTTCTCAGAGTGGTTTTATCCAAAGTGAAGGAGTGGTAATAATATCAATCATTTACTTCAGTTGTTATAGCCCTGTCTGATTTATAATGTGGTTCTTAGTTCAAATACTGTGAACAATTGACATTACCATAAGGACTATTAATTTTACAGATGTATTGAATAAATTTCTTAAAAAAATATGATGTCATAGATTTTATCTCACTTATAAAATATGAATTCCACTATGGTATTTCTCTCCACTTCCAAGATTAGCTGTTCTCATACAGTACTGCTCTCTGTATGGAGTTTTGTTCTATACTCATGCCATAAACTCTGCTTTCTCATTATTAGGCTCAAATGATTCCAACACTTTATTTTTCATGTGAATTATCATGATTCTCTTTTCTGCCAATAGGAATGGCATGTGGTGCATGTGACTCCCTCTGTACACATCTACTGAACTATGAAATCTTGTTTAGCAGTACTTGTGCTCAGACTTGTTCCTTTTTGTTTGTTTCAAGTTTCACATTCATTTTTTGTATACTCACAAAATGGGTTTCAATTATTTCACTTCTAGTTTCTATTGAGACTGTTTCTTCACTTTAATTCTTTTCTATTACAGTTGCATTGTTATTTATACTTTCAATTATTGATTCCTTCTCAGTATAAATTCTAAAGATCATGTTACCATTCTGAGAATCACATCTGCAATTCGTGCTATGTTTCAGGCGTCAATTGCAAGTGACATGGTAGGAAATATATTCATGTTTATTTGCCAGGGTTGAGTGTTAAATGGACCTTGCCCTTTGTCCTGAACAAGTTGAGCCTGTTCAGGTGAACGAGGAGTTGGATCACCTGTTTACACTTCCTGAATTTGCTATGTCTTCCTGTGTCTCGATTGAGGAATCAGTTAGATGTAATACAGTGGTGTTGGATTTTATTTCTCAGGTATGTGATGTTTTAGTCCTTTTCCCTGTTTCCTATGAACCCCATCCCTTATTTGGTTGTTTCCCCCTCCCAGATATATGGGTAGATACTGGCCAACTTGCCTCACACTTAAATGAAGGGGTTAACATGCTTTACTCCCTTTGGACTTTGGATCAGTTTGCTTTTGCATATTATCATGCAAGCAGTTCTTTTATGAACCAGCAGCTGTTATATTCCGTTTTACCTGTTTGGAGTGAAGCCTCCAAATTTCCTGTAAGTCTGACCGTGCTCAGTTTTCCTGCCTTTTTCTTATCTTTACAACTCTTCTATGGTATCACTTTACCATCCTTCTCCTCTGAGGCTCTGCACCAAACTCTTGAGGGTTTTTTTTGTTGGTTTGTCGTTCTTGGCTCTGGCTTTACACATGTGGTTTCTCTATTGATGGGACCTTCTATGTTATGATATAACCTTAACTCGTGCCCATTTATCATATGTAGGGATTTATGTATGGTCCCATTTCAGCATAAATGAAAAGTGTTCTGCTGTTGGTCTATAACTCAGGATTTCTGATGGCCAACCTACTGTGACTTGAGTGGTGAAGTTTCTCATATGGCTTTTCAGCCATGGGTCTTTGGTCTCCCTACTTTTGGGTTATTGGGCTGCTCTACCTCATACCTTTCATTTATCCTTATACTGGTGAAGGTTGCTTCTCCTGCCCTTACTATGTTAATGCATTCTATCTGGATTTGTTGTCCTCCAGATGGATTACTCTTCTGCACTGGAATATTAATGTGGCTCTTCATTCCCTCACTCTACCTCTGTTTGAACCACTTTCTTTGTTTTCCATGTTTCACCTTGCCCTTAAAACATTTTTCTTTCACCTTTTTCTGAGTCATTCTTCCTTCCCAAGACCTCGTTGACTAGGGACAGTAACTTTTCCTTTTTTTTTTTTCTTCCTTCTATTTCTTATCTATATCCTCATTTTGATAAAGATAGACTTCTGTGTCTGGTTTGTTGTCTTTGTTGTCATTTCCCACACAGCTTTCTTCTGTGTTACCTGTTTCCAACTTTGTATTCCTTGGCAGTCTTCCTCTGTATGGGATCTCACCTCTTCTACCATCACCAATTGGATTTGACCATTATAAACACCATATTGCAGCTTTTTCTTCATTGGATGTTTGTCTTCCACCTGTGGCCATTCTTCAGGCTTTGGTGTGCCTTGACTGTGTAAGTTTAGATTCATATTTTTCTTTTCAGGGGATCTTGCTTCATTTACTCCTTATATGGATCTGACTCTGTGATGAGTAGTGACTAACCAGGTATTCTTCAACTTACAGTCTGCACTGTACAGCCTTATTCACTCGCACTTTGTCTTTCATTGCTTACTGTTGAGAGAGGGTGTTACACAAGATTGCTTGTAGGTGAATAACTTTGCAATATAATTGATTCATAAACTTGCCTGTTTTGGACCATACTGTCTCTGGACTGCATGTGTAAAACAGAAAGATAACTTTCTGTTTTTGCCGTGCCTTGTATTAAATTAAATTTATAAGGTCTGCTTTTCAAAATAGTGTTTTGTGGTCACTCATTGCACTGTCTGTGGTGATGACATTATTTTGGACTCTCCAGCATATTCTTCCTCCTCTTTCCTTCTAGAGGAGTCTTTATCACTTTCCAGTTCCAAGTCACTGAAATGTTTGACCATAGAAGCACCCTCCTGATGGATTCCATACAAAGTTGGCTGTAATCTTTCTGTGATGGGTTGGTGGTGGTGTATGTGACTTGTTATCTTCCACTGTGCACAATATACTGTAGCTGTATTTTGGATTAAGAGTAGAACCAATGACCCTGAGTCCTCACTCATGTTTATGGTTGTTCTTCCCTTGATCATACTCCTTCTCTGTTAGGGGTCATTGTGGAGGTAAGGGGGATTGTTCTGGTTATGTTCTTTTTGTTATCTCTCATTGTATCTTATTTTGAAGATGTTATTGCTTTTTGGATGTTTCTTATTAGTTTTGCTGTTGGGGGAGTTGACTTATACAGACATGCATTTGATACCAGATGTCAGGTCCCTGGATTGATTGATTAAATTTGTATTGTGCTCAGGAATCAAGAGTGGTTCTGTATACTCTTTTTTGGTGGGTGAAGATGGTATGATCCTCATTCTAT